>NC_132845.1:77191686-77791686 GCF_048164855.1 Canis lupus baileyi
TCCACGAACATTCTGCTGTTACTGGAGAGAATGCGTTGAACTCCGCGACCTCAGGCGGAAGGGGAAAATTTCTCTTCGACGTGCAAGCCACCTCCGCTCTCTCCCCTTGCCCGGAGCCCTCCCGGGAGCGCCCCGAGCCAGCTCCTCCGCTCCGGAGGCGCGCGGACGCGTCCCAGGGGCCCCGCTCCCTCCAGCCGCCGTGCCCGGCGCTGGTGCGAGCCCCTCCCCGGGGGCCTCACGCCCGGTCTCGCCCACCCTGCCGAGGCTGCCCGTCACGGCGGCTCGGGGTGTGCAGGCTGTCGTGTGTCCCCTCCTGACCCAAAGTCCACGAAGAAAGAGTCTCGTTGGAGCCAGCGCCCGGAAATCATTCACTACACTTTTGATTATCAGTGAACGAGCACTACCCCGATTACGGGCACAAGCGCTATGGCATGTACGAAAAGGGCCCGGAAAGGTAGAGGAGCCACGGTAAGGCATTATTACGGCCTGAGTCCACAGGTAAAATAAAAATGGGATCACCTCAGCTCCGCGGGCCCTGCCTAACGCATCCGCTTTCCTCCGTCCCGCTCACACCATGTGCCCACACGGTGCCTCAAAAGATCCTTACCCAAATACGTAACTTAATGCTGAGGAAAGTTAACTAAGGTCCGGTGGCAGCCGCGCCGACACCGGCCTCCCTCTCAGGGCTGGCTTCGTCCCCCCGTCACCAATAGAAACGTCGGCGGAAGGCAGCGACGCTTTTAAGCAAAAGCGAACGGCTCTGCCTCCCGCTGGGCTGGGAAAACAGGCGCGCGGGGCACCTCCAGGCCTTCCGGTCTCCCGGGGCAGCCTGGCGCGGAGCTCATGACGCACGCCGCGTCCGACCCGGCGCCGGCGTGGCGCGTGCTCTTCCAGTGACCTTCAGGGCCCGCGGAGACGTAGGCGCGCGAGGCCTCTGCCTGTGCGCTGATTGGTCGCACGCCGAGGCCAGCCCCACCCCCTGTTTTCCGGTCTCTGGCTCCCGCCGAAGCCTCTGGGGTCTTCGCCGAGTGTCGGGCTTCTGGGCGCCGTGCTCCTGTCCCAGTAGACATGCCGCGTGGAAGCCGGAGCCGCGCCTCCCGCATGGCTCCTCCGGCCAGGTGAGGCCCTTGCGGGGTCTGGGGCCCTGCCGACGCCGTGACGCATGCGGAGGCCGGGCGGAGGCTGGTGGAGGCCGCGGAGGGGGCGGCGGAGTGCTGGGCGCCGGCCGAGGGCGGGTGTGGGGGTGAGGGGGGTACCGCTGTGAGGTGGGCCCGCCCCCGCCAGGGCATCGTGACTGGGCTTTGGCCACATTTCCCGTTGGTGGCGAACTTTCTGATTTCGAATGCCCGTGAGTTCTTAAAATATTCGAGAGCTCATTTAAAAAATGCTTTACGTTTATTGAAGTGAGCTCTGCACCCGGCGTGGGGCTGGAACCCACGACCCCAGGATCTAGACGCCCCTCCCCCGATTCAACCAGCCCGCCCAGAGCGCATTTTAAGTTAAAACGGTCATATCCTGGAAGTAAATGAGTATTTGTAAGGGTAAACCGGCCCAAGCTTCTGAAGTAAATAAAAAGACAAAACGAGTATCGGTGAAAGGTAGTATAATGGGGAGAATGATTGCATTTCAGTAAACAGGGTAACCTGCGAGCCCACAGAGAGCGGTCCAGAGGCTCGGCCCAGCGACCGAAGCCTCCTTGTACACGACATCGTCTAATTCATAAAACACTTTAGAAATATACTGGTAGGGATCCCTGGGTGGCGCAGCGGTTTGGCGCCTGCCTTTGGCCCAAGGCGCGATCCTGGGGACCCGGGATCGAGTCCCACATCGGGCTCCCTGCATGGAGCCTGCTTCTCCCTCTGCCTGTGTCTCTGCCTCTGTCTCTCTCTCTCTCTGTGTGTGTGTGTGTGTGACTATCATAAATAAAAAAAAAAAAGAAGAAAAAAAAAGAAATATACTGGTAGTTACACTTTAACACCCGTAACCTTAGGGATAGATGTTATTCCTGTTTTCCAGGAATAAGGAAACTGGAGCCTCGGAACAAGTGACTTGTCCGAGGTCACCCTACCAGTAAATAGGAAAGCCAGGTCTGGCCCAAGTCTTCCAACAACCGGTTAGGGTGTTAAACACAGGACCACGTTGCTTCTCTGGAGTGAGGTGGATTGTGTTCAGACTGTATGCTAGGACTGTAGGACAGTCCTTCACTTAAGGGAAAGAAGCTGTTCTCCAGAGGACAGAAAAACCAAATTTTTATAAAGTGATGCCAGATACCACCTGATTGGAAGCAAATTCATAAATTTCCAACCTAGGGGCAGCCCAGGTGGCTCAGCCGCTTAATGCTGCCTTCAGTCCAGGGCCTGATTCTGGACCCCCAGGATTGACCCCCCCGTTGGGCTCCCTGCATGGAGCCTGCTTCTCCCTCTACCTGTGCCTGTGCCTCTCTCTCTCTCTCTCTCTCTCTCTCTCGGTCTCTCTGTCTCTCTCTGTGTCTCTCATGAATAAATAAATAAAATCTTAAAAAAATAAACTTCCAACCTAGCCTTATTTGGGGGAAGAGCACCCAAGGAAACAGTCTAAAAATGGCCAGAGGGGACATCATGTGTGAAGACTTATTCTAAAGCAGGATTGAATATTAGTGAAAGCCTCTAGCTGGAAGCCTTACCAATAACATAAAGTCACTTAACACGTATTTTGTATATATGTTATAATACTGTATTCTTAGAATAAAATAAGCTAAAGAAAAGGTTACTGAGAAATCATAAGAGAAAGCACACACAATACTTATACTGTGTTTATTGAAAAAAAATCCACACATACTGGACACATGCAGTTCAAACCTGTGTTGTGTGAACAGTACAGTTTCTTTAGATGACAGTATCCAAGCCTGGTAGGAAGTGGGCACTTTTCATGCTTTTTGTTCTTTTCTTTCTTAGCCGGGCACCTCAGATGAGAGCTGCGCCTAGACCAGCGCCAGCCGCTCAGCCACCAGCAGCAGCTCCGCCATCTGCTGTTGGCTCACCTGCTGCACCCCGACAGCCAGGTCTCATGGCCCAGATGGCAACCACTGCAGCTGGCGTGGCTGTAGGCTCTGCTGTAGGGCACACGATTGGGCATGCCATTACTGGGGGCTTTGGTGGAGGAAGTAACACTGAGCCTTCAAGGCCCGACATCACTTACCAGGTAAGATTTTGGGCAGTGTTTTCTTTCATTGGGTAGGTTACAAGAAAAGCTAGTTATTTGTCAGTTCCTTATGTATAGGAGCTGTGAATCCATGGTCCTCCTAACAGAAAATGGTTTGTCAGAAGCCATGTTTGGCAGTTGAGTTAGTGCTTTAGACCAGCATCAAGTACTGTCCACATTGTATTTGTTCCCAAGGAGTAGAATAGCAGTTCAACCTGATTCATTGTAGAACAGCCATTTTCCCCTTATTTTAAATTTAGTTTCAATCTTAAGTATTGAAAAACCTTTTTAGTAGCTTTAGTAGAGCTCTCTGACCTCTTATCTGGTATTTGCCACTGCCCCTCTTTCTGAAGTATGTGAATTTTCTCCTCTGATGAACCTCAGTGTGGACTCTGTTGTATTTCTGGTGTATTTGACATGCTTATCCGTCTATTTTTCTATTATAGTCCCACTTTCTCCTCTGAACTACATTGAACCCCACTGGTATTTAGATACGCATGTAATCATTTAACTTTATTTGCATCTTTGTTCTTGAATCTTTCTGATTTTACCTGGAATTTTGTTAAAGCCTATTTGCTTTCTGCCTTTAAAATTTCTCACTTTCCATGTTTTTAGGTAGTAACTTTAATTTGCATTTGGTTCTAATTATGTTTCCCCAGTTGACCTCAAAGATATTGGGTACTGTTCTTTGTTCAGGTGTAAATCTAATTTCTCAAGGGTCCTGAATGTTATGCCTTTGCAGGAGCCTCAGGGAACCCAGCCAGCATACCAGCAGCAGTTTGGCCCATGCCACTACGAGATGAAACAGTTCCTGGAGTGTGCCCAGAACCAGGGTGACCTAAAGCTTTGTGAAGGTTTCAGCGAGGTGCTGAAACAGTGCAGATTTGCAAATGGTAGGTAGATCGAGCATCTGCTCAGTTCAGAGCAGGGTACTCCTGGCCCTATAGAGCTATGGGAGTCTTTGTTTATTAAATTAAACTGACAAGTTAGAGGAGATTTTGTTTACATTCTATAAATAATCTAGTTCTTCTAACAAAGACCTGGTCCAGAGGTTTCTAGTCATTATATTAAGCTTTTACCAGTTATGTTGTGTATCTGATTTTTCCTCAGTAGAGATTAGTGTACCAGGTCTTGTTCTGTTTATAGGATGTGGGTGATCTGGCCATAAAGCTGTGAATGTAAGATTACATTCCATTTTCAACGAAGTCCAGGATGGGATATAAAGACTGATAAGTTATTGACGCTTTTCACACCTTATTTGAGAGAAGAGTTTATGCAGTTCCTCAGTGGAATTCTGAGATTTGGGAACACTGGAATGTTGGTAGTGAACTTGTTTTTATGTAATTTCCTCCTATTGCCCTAAAAATTCACAATTTATAAAATGCTCGTTTTCATTTTCCCACCTTCATTTAGGTACGAAACTGATAACCTAGGCTTTCACCCCTCCTTTTACCATATGGAGGGCTTCTGCTTTGCTAAGAATATACAGCTGTTGCTCTTCTGACTTACCTTTTCTCTTTGCAGGATTAGCCTAATCAAGAAGTTCAAATTGGAAGATATGGAAAATCATCTCTCATGACCAAGTTAATTTAGCATAAAAATGTAATTAATAGAGAAGATATAAAGTGTAAAACCACCAGTTAAACCTCTCCTTCATCATTAAATACAGCTTTCTTCAGAATTGTTAATGAATGAGGGTATTTTTAGTATAGAAGTTTATTGAGATGGTTTGAGTTGGGGGCTGGGCAGATGTTTGTGTGCCTCCTTAAATCACCTTTTGTGACGTTATCATTTATGAATTAATTAGAATAAAGTGATTTTCTCCCAAAATAGTGTATTTGAAGTGTAGGATTATTAAGTAGATATGGTATATGCATTCTGAACATACGCATTTTGCAAAAGAACCCAATTTTCTCAGCATGTCTCAAAGTCTGTTTTATAGTCACTGTATTAAATTAGCATTCCACCTGGAGGATCTGACGGGGTTCCCTGAGGAGCTTTTGTAGAAAAGTAAGGAAGTAGCTCACTAGCAAGCATAGTGCTCATTTAAAAGGCTCCAGTTGGAAGGCTAGTGTTTGGTAAACTGAGCGGTAACCAGAAACTTTTAAATACTGTTACTAATCAAGTGAGTGGTAAAGGAAGTACTGGACTAGACCATGACATGAGTGAGTTCATGGCCGGGTCAGCACCACGTGTCACTGCCCTGACCAGTTAATTGGATTAATTGGTCAGAGATGAAAACCATTCTCAATACAGGCACAGTTGCCTACAAATGTTTTTCTTCTATGGAAGGCATTGTAGCTCCCCTTTCCTGAAAGACTCATGCAGTGCCCACTCCATGTTATCTTAAGGAGATGGACTCCGTTTGGGGTGTGCATCATTTTTTAAAAACCCAGCTCCATTCCTCACAACTCAAAAATTTCATTCAGGGGCAGCCCCGGTGGCTCAGCGGTTTAGCGCTGCCCTCAGCCCAGGGCCTGATCCTGGGGTCCCTGGATCGAGTCCCACGTCGGGCTCCTTGCATGGAGCCTGCTTCTCCCTCTACCTGTGTCTCTGCCTTTCTCTCTCTCTCTCTCTCTCTCTCTCTAATAAATAAATAAAATCTTTAAAAAAAAAACAAAAACAAAACAAAAATTTCATTCACTTCTGGAAGTTGATCTTAAGTCTACCTTGTGCTCTGCACTTTTTCTATTTTCAAAAGTATGTTTCTGAGGCTGGTTTCTTTTCCAATCTCTTGAGTTTCAGAGACCTGTGTTACTGCAAGGTGAGTCAAGTGCTATTTAGTGAGTAGATTTTTCAGTTGCTGCCTCGTCCTCAGCTGTGTTCTTAGAGTGCCCAACTTTTGAGTTCCTGAAAGGGGCCAAGACCATCTTGCTTTGAATCGCCATGTTCCATTCACTCTTAGCAAATCCCCCAGCCCATTCCCTTCTGGATTTCTGTGAAAGCTCAGGACTTGTAAGTTCATAGCCTTAGTGCCCCTCTGTCCAAGGTATGATGGTATAGGGTGGGTACATGTATTGTTGAGTCGGTGGGTCAAGGGAAAATGGAGCACCTGGCTGTCTCTGACTTGACTGAAGAGACAAGTATGTGACTCTTGATCTTGGGGTCATGAGCCCACATTGAGCATAGAGTTTACATTTAAAAAAAATAAACAGGGATCCCTGGGTGGCGCAGCGGTTTGGCGCCTGCCTTTGGCCCAGGGCGCGATCCTGGAGACCCAGGATCGAATCCCACATCGGGCTCCCGGTGCATGGAGCCTGCTTCTCCCTCTGTCTGTGTCTCTGCCTCTCTCTCTCTCTCTCTCTGTGACTATCATAAATAAATTAAAGTTAAAAAAAAATTAAAAATAAATAAATAAATAAAAATAAAAAAAATAAACAGCCGTCAAAAAGAATGAAATCTTGCCATTTGCAACAACATGGAATTAGAGGGCATTATGCTAAGCAAAATAAGAGAAATAGATTATTTCACTCGTGGAATTTAAGAAAATAGATGAACATAGGAGAAAGGAAAAATAAAACGAGGCAAACCATGAAGAACTCTTAAAACTATAGGGAACAAACAGTTGCTGGAGGGGAGGTGGGTGAGGGGTTGGGGTAACTGGGTGATGGGCATTAAGGAGGGCACTTGAAGTAATGACCACCGGATATTATATACAACTGATAAATCACTGAATTCTGTCTCTGAAACTACTACAGAATATGATAATTGAATTTAAATAGAAAAGGTAAAAAAAAGGCACCTGGGTGGCTCAGTGATTGAGCATCTGCCTTCAGGTCAGGTCGTGATCCCAAGGTCCTAGGATCAAGTCCTGCATTGGGCTCCTTGCAGGGAGCCTCCCTTCGCTTGTGTCTCTGCTTCTCTCTGTATCTCATTAATAAATAATATTTAAAAAAAAAAGTTAAAAAAAGGAAAATGAACTGCTGACATCAAAAAAATGCAAGTCTGGCTAGCCTGTCCTCTTCCTGGTAGGAGCCATGGCTACACCGAGACAGGCACAGAATTATCCACTTAAGGACACTGGCCTTTTGCCCTGAGGTCAGAAGGGATTTTGTTAAACATTGAAAGTATAAAGCACAAGTCAAGTCTATAGCTTAGCATCAGGACAACAAAAGGGAGAGGGAGATTAGTGACAGAAGTGAAAGGAGGAGATTGTTTCATCACTGGAGGCAGATGTTGCATCTCAGAAAGCAGAGGCCTTTGTGCATAGGCCCAAGTCATCCCCAACTTCTGTCAATGTAGCAATCCAGCAAATTACCTCCCCAGAGTAGAAATAGATCGTCAGCATGAATAATGGAAAGAGCTGTTGGGCCCACACCTGGGCTTAGTCTAGGCCCTTCTACTCCCCTATTCGGTGACCTTGAGCAAGTCAATTCTCTTTCAAATGGGCTTAATATCAGAGTTTTGGGGTGCAAGTGAAAATGTGTAAGTGCTTTGTGAAATGCTAATCAAATGGGTGCTTGTGGGCTTGGACTATCTGAAGCACTGCATTATCCCTCCATTTATATTAGAATTAGGGGTTTGGAAAAAAGTGGCTTTACAATGAGAGCAATAAGCAAGTGTCTACTGGGCCAGTGTGTTACATACATTATTTCCGATGTCTACCTCTTAAGGTAGAATCCTAGTGATAAGGACCCTCACTCAAAGAGCCCGAAGGTGTACACCGTCCGAGCCCATATGCTTTTCCTGGCACCCAGAGCAACTCCCAGTAGCCCACAGGCTGAAAACCAGATGGGTTAAGGATGAAAATATGGAAGCAGTTCAGAGATGGATTCCTTTTTTTTTTTTTTTAAAGATTTATTTATTTAAAACTTTCTTTTTTTTTTAAAATTTTATTTTATTTTATTTATGATAAGCACAGAGTGAGAGAGAGAGAGAGGCAGAGACACAGGCAGAGGGAGAAGCAGGCTCCATGCACTGGGAGCCTGATGTGGGATTCGATCCCGGGTCTCCAGGATCGCGCCCTGGGCCAAAGGCAGGCGCCAAACCGCTGCGCCACCCAGGGATCTCAGATTTATTTATTTATGATAGACATAGAGAGAGAGAGAGAGAGAGAGAGAGGCAGAGACACAGGAGGAGGGAGAAGCAGGCTCCATGTCCGGAGCCTGACGCGGGACTCGATCCCGGGACTCCAGGATCGCGCCCTGGGCCAAAGGCAGGCGCCAAACCGCTGAGCCACCCAGGGATCCCCAGAGATGGATTCCTAATGGGGATGTTCCCTAACCTTTAAGGCCTGCATTTTGCAGGTCAGCCTCACAAACTCTTCCTGAGTGGGCACCAGTGTCTGGGTCCCTGCGGCAGCCAGGGCTGCACTGTGTGTGTGTCTGTGCTGGGCTTTCTCCAGGGGCCTGCTCTCAAATATGCAGAAATGGCTCCCAGAAAAGTGAATGCATTTCCACCATGGCTAGCTTTGTCTCCTCTAGGCCTGGAGACCAAGGGAGCTCCAGAGGGAAGACTGGTCACCTCTTGCTGTCCTGTGGGCTCCCAGGCCACCGAGTTTCCCTCACCCTCCAGCAGAGGTCACCTCCTGGTGAGACTTGGCCCCCATGAGCCTTGGCCTGCATCCCAGGTCTGCAGTTGTGGTTTATTTCTGGTACGTCAGGCTTCCGTCACCAAGAAGCAGAGCCTGAAGGACGAGCAGCAAAATATCCTGCTGTGGCCACAAGTGTCTGCTGGGGACCTGCTTCAGCCCTCGGCCTGTCCCCTCTCATCAAGGGGCTCTGAGGCCTTTGGGATTCCTGCCACATTCACTCAAGGGCCTGTGAGGATCAAACAGTGAGTAGCCGGGCCAGTGATGGACAAGAGCCAGGCGACAGGCAGAGAGGGAGAGGCTTTGTGGCAGGGAAGACAGGCCCCAAGAGCCGTTAGAACCATGTTTCCCTTCAGAAGCAGCGGGATGGAGAGTGACAGCACTGACTCTGGAAGGCCCCTCGGGATGTCCGCCCACAGAAAGGGGGTTCCTTGTGTTTTAAGGCTGAGTTTGGGGGAGGGATGCTTTGTTCCAAAAGGACCAGGTTACCTATTCCCATTTGGGGACCCTTTCCACGGGAATCTTGGGGAAGGTGCAGGACTGTGTGTGTGTGGGGGGCAATGTTGGCCCCACATGGGGCTTAGAGCAGGGGGATGGCTGCCTGCCTCACTGCAGGAGAGCAGAGAGCAGCAAGAGGCCTCTGAAGCTCTGTCATGCCAGGGAATGGAGGCCCCGAAGGCCTGGAAGGCTTCCTGGGGGGGTCCAGTCCAGATGGACCCTCTGCCCTAAGGGGGCTGGGGAAGGGGAGAGACCGTGGGCTACCAAGTTCTGGGAGGTGCGGGGTACAGATGCCCATCTTGGGAACTTAAAAGGATTTGCAAGGCAATGGGCTTGTTTTTATAGGAACAGATACTTCTGTGCTCAGTTGGGGCTGGCGACTGGGAAGCCTGTGAGCAGCCAGGCGCCCGCTGTTGGCAGAGGACTCTGTTGTTATTCTAATTCTTCCTCTGGTAACCAGGCACCTGGCAGTGGGGACACCAGGCTTCTGGAACAGCTAGCCCCACTTGGCTGGTCAGCAAATTGGCCCCTTGGACAGGCTCGGCCTTCCTGGGTCCAGAAAGGGTCATAGAAGAGGGGCTAGAGGCAGTGTTGGTCCTGCTGAGTATTGGCTTGTGCCCATTTTTCTGTGTGCCCCTCTTCCTGTCAGTAGATGTCTTCTCTGTCCCTCAAATCCTGTATCTGAGGTGGGAGTTTAGTACTCTGCTGGCCTCTATCCCTGAGGCAAAGCCAGCCAGCTCAGCTCCTCTATCCAGGCGTGAGTATCCTGGATTTGGACTGCCCCACACTGTGGCAGGACCCCTCAGGGCTCACTGACCATCATCTGGTATGACACGGGCATTCTGAGGACAGGCCCGTCCTGCTGTCGGGACCCTGAACCAAGGGGATACCTCCAACCATTGACTCACATCCAGGGAGCAGCACTGGGCACAGGGGAAGGAAGGCTGGGACATCCCAGAGATCAGTCTAATGGAGGAGGTGACATCATACACTGGCAAGGGATACCAGAGTCTGGGACCACTGGGCTCCACATCTCTCTGAGCGCCTGGCAGCGTGCTTCTCAAAGAATATGAAAGAAAGAAAGGAAAGCAGAGGAAGAGAGAGGGAAGGAGGGACAGAGGCAGGCCAGCAGGAAGGGAGGTAGAAGGAAGGTGAGAAAAGTCTGCTAAGGGCACAGTGAGTACGGAAGGACAGTGGGAAGCCCTGAAGTGTGTCCTGGAAGGATGGGTGCTTTCAGGGGAGGATAGCTAGGTTGCGGGAGCTAAGGTGAGGCTATAGGAGTGCCCTAGTAAGAAGAGGAAATCAGGAAGCTTCTCATCTTTCCCCAAGTGCTGGGAACAAGCAGGGGAAAAGCAGGACCAGCCTCATCTCTGAGAGGGAACAGCCCTTTAATTTGTCCTCTGCAAAGTTTCTCTGGGGTTCTATCTAAAACCAAGGGTATGCCAGCCAAGTCAGAGCTAATCTTGGGGGCTGATGGCCCAACCTCCTGCCTCTGTCTGCTGTTTCTACTAGAGGAGAACATTCAGGGAGCTACATGGCAGCCTGGGGGTCACAATGTTTACAGCCAGTGAGACGATACAAGCTGGGCTCTTTCCAAAGAGTTTTTCAATTCACACTTATTTTGAACATTAGGCTTGTTCTGTGCCAAGGGATACAGATGAGGAAAGGTTCCAGCCTCAAAAAGTACACCGCCTACGTCAGGATGGCTAACAGCTTCTTCCCTTTTTAAATTTTTTAACTTAAAACTCAATTTAGTTAACATATAGGGTATTACTAGTTTCAGGGGTAGAATTTAGTTGACAGCTTTTTTCTATTTCCCCCTCCGAACCCCTTAGAGTTGCCCCCAAGTTGTGGAGCATGACTCGGGACGAGGCACTGCCAGACTCGTACTCAGCACAGGGCTTCTATGAAAACTATGAGCCCAAGGAGATCCTGGGCAGGTAAGGCCCAGACCTTCCCCAGGAGGTGCTGTCCTGGGCTCCAGCCAGTTCCATGGGCCTGAGCACTGACCCTTTTCCATCCCCAACACACTGTCCACTTGGAGAAACCTTTAGTTTGGGATCCTGCCCTCCTGAACCAGGACAGATGAGAATGGTATGAAAGCACCCAGACAAGAGACTTCTCCCAACTGAGCTCTCTCAGTGCTGTTGACAAGCACATCCAAACCCAGGTTTGTGCCAGCATCAGAGGTCAGGGGTCAGAAGGAAGATTATGGCCTTAGGTGCTGAGAAACAGCACTGAATTAGGAGTCAAGAGTTCTAAGACCAAGCTTGCTACTCATCAGCTCCAGACAAATCACCCTCTGTTTGCCTTCTTCATCCTACTATCCTATCCCCAAAAGCTCACAGGGAGTTAGTTGGTGGATAAGGCAGGGCATCTCTGTTGTGGCTTGGATCTGGGATTCTCCCTGGGGTGAGGGGCCCCTGGGACCACCTGTCCTCTGCACCCCCAGAGGAGTTAGCAGCGTCGTCAGGCGCTGCATCCACAAGCCCACGTGCCAGGAGTATGCTGTGAAGATCATTGACATCACTGGCGGAGGCAGCTTCAGCTCTGCGGAGGTCCAGGAGCTGCGAGAGGCCACACTGAAGGAGGTGGACATCCTGCGCAAGGTCTCTGGGCTCCCCAACATCAGTGAGTAATGGCCCTAGGCCCCAGCAGGTTGCTCCACGATTCCGCTCTAACCACCCATGTCAGGGAGTGCGGCCCCACTGTGCAGCCAGCCAGAACCACCAGAGTCTCCTGCCCCGAGACCCTGCCAGCCCAATGTCCCGAGGTGTGAGGTTCCCAGCTCCATGCCTACCTTGGGGGAGATTTAGGTCTGAGCTTCCTCTTCCAGCCAGACAGAGGGGTTACAGGCAGTCCGGAGCTGGTTGCAGCTTGGGGAATGGGAATGTGAAGTCCCGGGCCAGCCCCTCCCTTGGTGGGCCTCCGTTGGACACCATTCTGATATCCCTTCCAACTTTTTTTTAAGATTTTATTTTATTATTTATTCATGAGAGACAGAGACAGAGAGAAAGAGAGAGAGAGAGAGAGAGGCAGAGACACAGGCAGAGGGAGAAGCAGGCTCCATGCAGGGAGCCCGACGTGGGACTCGATCCCGGGTCTCCAGGATCGCGCCCTAGGCCAAAGGCGGCGCTAGACCGCTGAGCCACCCAGGGATCCCCCTTCCAGCTTTTGAAGTCAGTCCAAGCAGCTTTAATCCTGTTGCCCCTGTACTCTTGCTGCCTCTGCCCAGGGTGCGTTGCTATCTGAGACGAATTAGTCATTTCCATTTCAGTACAGCTGAAGGACACTTATGAGACCAACACTTTCTTCTTCCTGGTGTTTGATCTGTAAGTACCCAGCCCTGGAGCCAGCCACACCCTGGGGCCTGTCGGAGAATGTCCTCTGGTGGTTCCCTATCCAGTGTTTCCTGAAGACCAGTGGCACATAGGATCACCATTGCCTAGGCAGATCAGCCCTGGGGATCAGGCTGCCAGGTCTTGAACCCTGGGTCCATCACTCAGAAGCCAGATGCTTTAAGTATCTGTTTTCTCATGGGTATTAGAGAATAGCAGAGCAAATGGCATGCCATAAATGCTATTATTAACTACAATGATGACAAAGGTACTCATTCAATACTCAGCCTAGACATTGAGGATGCAGCAATAAACAAGACATATATGGTCCCTGACTTCATGTAACAATTTTCAGAAAGTGAACAGAAAACAGTAAAATAAGCCATAATACACCCACACAGTTATGTGCACGTACAGATACATAAAGCAGAGCAGGGGTTAGAGAGAGGTAGGGCTTCTCTAGATGGAGCGAGCGTTCTGGAATGCTCTCCAGAAGGACCTGAGCACAAACCCAGATGAAGTGAGGGAGGGATCAGAGCCAAGACCTGGAGAAGGCACAGCAGAAGGGCAGAAGGAAGAGCCAGAGCAAAGGCCCTGCTGGATGGGCTTCGCATATTACAGGCTTGGCAAGGAAGCCAGGTGGGGGAGTGGAGCAAGCCTGTGGCATTGGCCAAATGTGAGGTCAGGCTATACTGAAAACCAGCTTTTGCAGGCATGTTAGCCATGGTAAGGACTTTGGGGGGTGTGGTGTGTGAGAGCAGGAGGATGATGGGATCTGATTTACTTTTGAAGAGCATCCTACTGACTGTAAGGAGGCAAGAGTGGAAAGGGGGAGGCCTGTGGTATTGAGGCAAGAGGCCTCGAGAAGCAGTGGTAAAGGTTGTATTTGGGGTGTGGCCCAAAGATTGACAGCATCCCTTTGCACCAATAGGGCTCACAAGACGAGCTCCTTGTCATGGGGCCCCTTGCCCACAGAACGCCTTTTAGCTCTGAGAGCTTGTTTTCTCAGGAATAGAAAAATGATACCATCCATTCTATCTTCCTAGGCTCTAAGCATTAAATTTTAACACCACAAAGTGCTCTGTGAACAATGTGTTCAGACTTAATTTTTATTAGAAAAGGTTTCCAGAGAAGGGAGTTCTCCAGTTCCTTGTTCGCCCACACCACTGAGTCCTCACTGAAGAATGTAAATCTCTCTGCTGCATGAGTCATGGTTATGGGGGTGTCTTGATTTGTCCGTATATAACAGCTAAATTAAGGACTAGATTATACTTGAGAAAATCATTCAAGGAGACTTTGTGTTGATAGAACCTTTAATACTGTAGCCATACTGAATATGCACAGGGTTATTATACTTGGAGGCACGATGTAACTTGGTCTGTGTGTACAATCCTGCCAGCTCAGCTCTGGGAAGGCAGCAGCTGGGTGCACCCTGCACAGTACCCAGTGTTGACTAGTAAATTTTTTCGCTGCTGCTAACAATGACTTCTCCTAGCGTCTTTAGAATGGAATTCGAGTGATAAAAACTGGATTCACACACTTGTCTTTTAGGAGCACAGTACAGATATTCTTTTATTTTTAAATAATTTATTTATTCATGAGAGACACAGAGAGAGAAAGAGAGAGAGGCAGAGACACAGGCAGAGGGAGAAGCAGGTCCCATGCAGGGAGCCTGATGTGGGACTCCATCCTGGGACTCTAGGATCATTACCTGGGCCGAAGGCAGGCGCTAAAACCGCTGAGCCACCCAGGGATCTCCCACAGTACAGATATTGTGTAAGTAAGGCTCACCTCTAAAAATTCTAGGTTATCTTCTCACACAGAAACCCCCCTTCCCACCCCACCAGCTAAGCTCAAGGGCTTTCTTGCCTCTATGCCCCTGGCCCAAACCCTTGTGCCTTAGAAATCCTACTGCTTTCCTGGAGGAGTGGGTGGGAGGGGGCAGGGTGCACTTTTCCTTTTTAACCAGGGGAGACTTTCCTAGGACCCCCAAGACTTAACCAGCCACAGCTGTCCCCTCAGTAGCACTGTTGTGTAGAGCTCTTGGGGGCAGCTCAAATATCCCTAACCTTTGAAGAAGTTGCTTGGGGAAGCTATTTTTAATGTTGCCCTAAGTTGCCCTTGAGGGTATAACTAGGTTGTTCTAACAGGCACCTCTTTCTACATCATCCCAAGAAGTGAGAAGATTGAACTGTAATTCTTAATCCTAAAACGAGCAAGCTTTGCTCCTCCAGCACTTGCACTATTGCTTCTACCATTCATTGCTGGGAAAAATCAAGTGTATCCTCCTGTCCTCGTGATCCGGATCTGGAGCCTTGGGTCCGTGGCTCTGGGTCCCTCTTTCATGTCCCAGCCCTGATGTTGACCCTGACAGATCCCAGTCCATGCCATCACTTCCACAGATGGGGGAAACCCCCAGACAGGTGCCATCTCACCCTTTGAGCATCCTTGCTCTTCTAATCTTCCTAGACAACCTCTAAACTCACTTCCTTGGCATTTCCCTGAAACCTTTGGTCCTTAGTGGGGAGTGTTCTACTTTGTTTCTGGAGATAGGAGGGCAGGAAACAGGTCTCTGGGAGCAGGGTAAGGAGGGGGTGGTCTTGGGACCAACCCAGCTACAAACTCTCTGTCCCTACAGGATGAAGAGAGGGGAGCTCTTTGATTATCTCACTGAGAAGGTCACTCTGAGTGAGAAGGAAACCAGGTAGGGATCCATCTGCTCCCATGGCCATTCCCTGCCCCAGAGTACGAGTGGTACTGCCACCAAAGTCTTAGAGGGGGCATAGCATGCATTTGTCTGGGGTGGGGGTGTGCACTGCAGGCTTCTATATTCCCCTCCGCCCTTCCCCCACTTGTCCTGAGTCCTCCCTCACTGGCAGTCTCACAGATATATGGGCTTTGGTCTCTGCTGAGGAGGAGGTAAGAATAACACGTGCCTGTCCCACCACAGAAAGATCATGAGAGCCCTGCTGGAGGTTATCCGCAACTTGCACAAACTCAACATTGTACATCGGGATCTGAAGCCTGAGAATATCCTCTTGGATGATGACATGAACATTAAGCTCACAGACTTTGGTTTTTCCTGCCAGCTGGAGCCAGGAGAGAAGCTGCGAGGTCTGGTTACATGGCCTCGGCCTATTTCAGGGGCTCAGGCTCTCTCATCTGTGGTCCCAGGAACAGAAAATGCCTGCATTCCTCCCCTAACTCCCCACCCCCTGAATATAAATCCTACTGTTTCAGGCTGTCTCTTCAGGTAAGCCTCTTGCCAGGGCTGAGCCAGGTTCCCACTGCTTGACTTCCAGGCCAGGACACAACAGATCCAGGCAGGTGGTCCTAGAAGCCAGCCCCCAGCCCCTGCCCTTGGCCCTGAAGTCGGTCAGGGTTAGAAGAGTTGCTGCCCAAGCACCATGTCACTTTCATCTCCATTTTGTCCTTTGGACTGTCCTGTTCCAAGTGCCCCCTGCTGACCTATCCTGATGTAACTGTTCCTGCAGAGGTCTGTGGGACTCCCAGCTACCTGGCCCCTGAGATCATTGAGTGCTCCATGAATGATGACCACCCAGGCTATGGGAAGGAGGTGGACATGTGAGTGTGTTGGGCAAGGCAGTGACCCCTAGGCACAGGGATGCCCCCCCATGTCTAGGAGCACCTGCTGGGGAGGGGAGGACATGGCAGGAGCTGCAGCCAGCCCTCCTGCCTTCCTCCGTCCACCTGGCACCAGGTGGAGCATAGGGGTCATCATGTACACCCTGCTGGCCGGCTCCCCACCCTTTTGGCACCGGAAACAGATGCTGATGCTGAGGATGATCATGAGTGGCAACTACCAGTTTGGCTCACCTGAATGGGATGACTATTCAGACACTGTGAAGGATTTGGTGAGAGGCCAGGGCTCCTGGCTCCTGCCTAGGCAAGGGGAAGTTCACGATGGGGTGGGGTGGAGGCACATTGTACTACAAAACGGAGGACCCTCTGGGAAGACCTTGTCTTCTCAGGTGTTGGAGGAGACCCTGGGGCCTTGATGTTTTTGGCTCCCCCTCCTTATTCTCTCAGGTTTCCCGTTTCTTGGTGGTGAACCCCCAGGGCCGCTGTTCTGCAGAAGAGGCCTTAGCGCATCCCTTCTTCCAGCAGTATGTGGTGGAGGAAGTGCGTCACTTTAGCCCCCGGGGCAAGTTCAAGGTACTGAAGTTCCCCTGCCACCGAGGCCCCTGTGGCAGGATTCCTCAAGTCCAAGCCCCCAAGTCCCCTTCCTTCCCCCAGGCACTCCTTTCACGCACAGGGTTTCCAGAGCACTTGTCCCTCCCCTCCACCCCTGTGATGATTCTGGCTCAACTTCTCCTGGCTTTAGAGAAGTCAGAAGTGACCCACCTGGCTGCAACAGCCTATATCTCTGCAGACAGGGGAGGGGTTGGGATGGTAGGGGGACACCAGCAAGGGTGTAGCAGTAGGCACACAAGGCTGTATGGCAACGAGCTCAGGGACTCTCTGCATTGGGAGGAGGAGACAGGCCAGCGGAGGCTGGGTCCAGTTTCTTAGTTCTGACTCTCCACAGGTGATTGCTCTAACAGTACTGGCTTCGGTGCGGATCTATTACCAGTACCGCCGGGTGAAGCCTGTGACCCGGGAGATTGTCATCCGTGACCCCTATGCCCTCCGGCCTCTGCGCCGACTCATTGATGCCTACGCTTTCCGAATCTATGGCCACTGGGTGAAGAAGGGACAACAGCAAAACCGGGCTGCCCTTTTTGAGAACACACCCAAGGCTGTGCTCCTCTCCCTGGCTGAGGAAGATTACTAAGGGGCTGGCAGGTGGGGTAGGTGGGGGTGGGGCAGGCAAGGAGGGAATGCTACAGAAATAGAAGTTGAGGAGGGAAATCACGTCCAGGCCTCTGTCCAGAGGGAGCAGTTGGCCCTGGCCAGGACCCCTGGAACTAGGGCCATTAACCCCTCTCAGAGCTCTGCACAAGAAAAGCAGCATGCTCCCATCACACCTTGTTAAGTGTGGTCAGGGCAGGCCCCATGGAGAGGGAATGAGAGGGCATCTGAGAGTCCTCCTGCTTCTCTATTTCCCAGCTGCACCACCATCTTGGCTCCTTCTCATGGGAGGCCCAGAGTTCCAGACACTTGAGTGTACTTCCCGTAGGGTCCAGGGTGAGGATCAAAGACAGGACAGTCTGAGATACACAATTACAGGGGATTTTACTGACCTCACAACATCCAGTGACATCATGAAAGCAGGTTCTTTTCCAGGGACATGTGTTTACAGGCATATGGAAGCCCACATACAGTTAATAATATAAAGGAAAGGTTCTGGTATTCGTCTCTCTCGAGTATTATTCACTGTAAGACTCCCAAAATGCAGTTTTGTCTGGTACATAACTTGGTTCTCCTAAACCCTTTTAAGATTCACTTTGTGCTTTAAAGAGCCCAGCTACTGCATTCTACATGCAGATAGTAGAAATTAGGTTCTTTCAGAAGTATATGAAACATGACAAACGGGGTGAATGAAGGAAGTATTTTCCTTCTATAGCAGTTTGCTGGGAAAACAAAGAAAAATGGAGAAAATTCTGCCTTGAGAAAACAAAGTCAGATCCCTGAATCAGACACTGAGAAAGTGGGAGGGAACAGATTTAAGAATTTTTAACAAAGTGCCTTTTAGAGTACTCTACCCTGACTGTTGGAGGACTGGCCCCTGTATGGCTAACATCTGACCTCTAAGAGAACACTCTGCTCCCTGGGCACCATCAGTAAGTCGGGTCCCTTCTCCATGACACACTGGTACCCCATTCTGAGGTCACAGTCCTCTCCTGGCCAGGGGAGAAATGGGGGAAGGGGAAGGAGGCCATTCCCAAGGCCAACTCTGAAGAGCCTGGAGTTTGGCTATGGAGGCCAGGGAGAGACGTGGGTACCAGGGAGCTCTTCTTCTTGGCTCTGCATGGCTGTTCACAACTCTCCAGGTAGTCGGCCTATGCTGGAAGCACAGCGGAAGCCTAGATTGTCTGAGGCTGAATCCGGAGTGTTACCCATCCTGCCACCACAGAAGAGGGAAGAGAATAGACTTCATTGAGAACGGGGCCTGGAACCTTACCCAGTTTTCCTTTGTAGGCCCTGCCGTGGCCTGGGGTGCCTGAGGGCTGAGGGCAAGGTTTAGAAAGAAGCCTGGTTATGAGGGCACTGCTGGGGAAAGAGGATAAGAAGGGACCTGGGACGGGGTGGAGGAAGTGTGAGTGAGCAGCCATTAGAGTCTGCTCTGGAAGGTGAGAAAGGCAATGACTAGTAACTTCAAGCTGTTCATAGTCTAGAATAACTCAGCTGAAAAAAGCCTGTTGGTAAGAAGCGAGAATATCATAGTGCCAATAAGTACTTCATACTTTTCAACGAACTTTCACTTATGTTCCTTCATTTGCCATTCCTCAACACCTCTGGCAGGCAGGATTTGTTCAGCATTTAAGGCCCAGAATCAGATACTAGGAAGATTTCAAGGTTTTGCCCAAGACCAACCACTGCTTCATGGACACAACTGATTCAGTGGCAAACCCAGCTTTCTGGTTCCCAGGCCAGTACTTTCCCCACTACTTTGTCCTAAAAAGGAGGCGAGGGAAAGCCAGGGGCCTCAACATATTAAGGAAACATATGCAAACCTGACTTTCTGAGACCAGAGAAACTGTGGTCTCTTTCTAGTCCTTATGGAACCCAGGAATGAGAGGGGTCAGAGGGAGATCAATCAAAATACATCTACAGATGAGCAGAGCAGAGTGTGTCCCAGGAGGGGCTCAGGAACTTGGGACTCAACCATTCAGGTGCCAGCACTAACCATCTGTGTGATACAAGCAGGTCCTAACACCTCTGTGAACCTATTTTTCCTTGACTGTACAACAAAATGGTTCTAGAAAATGATTTTTCATGTGCTTTCCAGCTTGAAGAGTCAATATTTCCATGACCACAGGCCATGACCTTTTATTGAGGTGACCATTACACTCCCCTGCCTATAAGGACAAAGAAAAGCCCTGGTGATGCTAGACACAAAGTCTCTCTGGGTGCTGAGAGCTGGCAAGAAAAGGCAGAAGTTGCCCTGGGCATGTTGGCTTCTCATGGCAAGTGCTGCTTATTCTCCTTTCTGTACTCACAGGGCGCAGAGAGAGGGGTGGAGGTAGTACCAACACAAGCTCTGTGAGAACAGGGCCCAGACCCTCAGCCCCTAGCTGCCGGACTCCTCACCTGGTAGTGACCCGGGCCAGGTGATTGGCAGAGCCATCAGCTGTGTCGATCCAGGATGCCCCCCGGAGAACACGCATGTCCTGGTCAGCAGATGGGTATAGAGATGCCGTCCACTCCCATACGTTGCCCATGAGGTCATAGAGTCCTGAGCACAGCAGGTGGGTCAGCCCCAGGCTGGGCAGCCCTACCTCCAACCCCCCTGCTGCCTTGCGTAGCAAAGGCTTTGGGGAGCAAATGCTCCCCTGGTAGTGTTTCTCTCTGCCTCAACCTTCAGGCAGAATGATCACACCAACCAATCTGTGAGTGTTGACAGCAACGTGGTACGAATCTTACCATAGTTATTCTGTGGAGGGAAAGCATTCACTGGGGAGACTCCGTGGAAGCCATCCTCCGCCTTGTCACCCTTGGGGAACTTTCCCTGAGGAGGAGAAATTTAAGCTAAAATATTTACCAACCTGTTCCAAGGTGGGTGTTCCTGCCTGCCCAGAGGAAAACCAAGGTCATACTGCAGCGTCATCTCGGGTAGGATGAAGGGCATGAGGCAGTGCGCTGAGGTGCCTGCCCTGAGCTCCCACACTAGGCTCCTGTCTTCCACCATCACCTCCTGGCTGGATTAGGAAATGTGCCCACAGTGGTCTACGTCAAGCCCATCCCACTCTCACTTTCTCTCAGCAGCCTCCACCCCTCCACCTTGAGCTTCACGTACTTCAAGGATTTGGGAAGAAAGGCTCCTGCCAGCTCCTTTTGCTCAGCACCACCTGGCTTCTCCAGAATGGCGATGCCTGCCCTGTACTCTTCTACCACCGACAGGTTTAACGCTACCTCATCTGCCCCGACTCTACCATCCTCATCTGTTTTTTACCTCCAAAATGCTTGAAAAAAGGAACCTATGTTTGCTGAAGCACTTTGTTCAATTTGTTCATTCTTCTCATTAAAATTGGGGTTCAGCTCCCCCTGCTCCATGGAAGCTGCTTTTACTAAAGGGAAAGGGAAAGGGTAGTAACTTACTCAACAGCTACTATGTGCTCGGATCTCTTTTAATTTAATCCTTAGAAGGTTGTGAGGCAAGTATTTTCTCCCTTTAAAAAAACTGGCAACTAAGGCTCAAAATGGTTAAGCTCCATTTGGCTTCCTCTCCATTCCACTTCTACTTACATGTTCTTGGGCCACTGCCCACAACCTCAAATTCAGATACCTCCCACCCCACCGTCATTGCAGCTCTACTTCATTTAATCCTGCACAAATTAGCAATTAGCATCGTCCCCAAATCAAATGATATTTTTAGTCCCCTAATTAAAAACCTCTGCCTGCAGGGGAAAATATAAAACCGTATCTTGGCACACCTGGTCCTTCATAATCTGCTAACAAGCCACCATCTACTTTGTCTCGTACACCTCCTGCCTCACTGAATTCGTCCCATCTCTGAATGCTCAGTACCCTTTCCTAATACAGGGCTGACATGTTGTTCCTTCTGCTGCAAATGCCCTTTCCTCTACTTTTCACTTGGCAAACTCTAAGCTCAAATGTCACGTTCTCTGTGGAGTCATCCCCATCACTCAGGCAGTCGTTTACTTCTGCAGCTCTTCAGAGTTACCACTCCCACTAGAACACAAAGCCCCACAGCTCAGGACGATGTCTGGCCTCAGGAGGTCTCAGTCAGTGCTTTGAGAAGGGGCAGGGTGAGGAACTTACATCTTACCTGCCACAGGTTGGTGCGGTTTGGCTGGAACTGGTTTCCCCATGGGTAAACCTGACCTGCCAGGAGGGTAAGGAGACAGCAGGGGAGGGGGAGGTGAAGGGTTGTAGAAGGGAAAGGCAGGAAGAGTAAGGGAACCAAAAGAAGTCAGGAGGTGATGACAAAAGAGAGAGGTTACTCATCACTTTTATTTGCCATGCTTGCCCTCCCTTCCACTCAGTGCCCTGCATTCAGAGGCTCTGGCTTCCTGCTCTGCTCCAGGACAGTACAATCCCAGCTGCGGTTCTTACTAATGCCAGTCTGTAAACTATCTGTTACCAGATCACATCCAGGTAAGTACAGAAATTGAGAGTAAGAATCAAGAAACTTGTCAAGTGGACTTAGACTAGATAAATAAGCAACCTCGTTTAGATTGGATAAGCAACAAGGCTGTAGAGACGTTGAACATGGGGAGTTGCTGTTTCCTCCTCCTAAGTTTAATTAGGACTGCAGAACTTTGTTGTTTATGCAAGTTCTTTCACACCTACAGAAAAGGCAGGCTGGGTAATTCTTCCCTGTGCTATGTTGTTCTGATTAGATTCACTGAGATGTAGTATGTCTGGGTGAAATCTCTAAGAATAACAATTTTATGTCTGTTTCTTCATTTCAGTTTTCCAGTTATTAATTTTTATGGAATTTTACAGACGTATTGGTCTGAGATGAATCAGAAGTGAGAACAATAACTGGCCCTCCACCACACGGTTTAAGAAGCGCTGCTCTAGGGAGTATGGAGCCTTCCCACCCTTCAAAGCTCCCATGCAGGATAGGATAAAGAAAGAATAAAGGGTAGTGAGTTTGCCATCTTTATACCCTTCAAGCCCCCTCGGGCAGCAAACTCCCACTCTTCCTCAGTGGGCAGCCGTTTCCCCTTCCAAGCACAGTAGGCCCGAGCATCATTCCAGCTCACGTGTAGCACTGGGAGCTCCAGTCTCTCTTGGATGCCAGAGTTAGGACCTGCAGGCTGACAGCAGTGAGATAGCTTCTGGGAGCTCATGGAAGTCTGAGGAAAGCTAGGCTTAGAGTGCCTGAGTTGAGCTTTTACCACCAGATTGAGCAAGGAAGTTGGAGGAACTAGCCTGGTGAGTGAGGAGAGGACGAGCATCAGAAAGAGCATAAATATGAGCCAAGGGAGAAAGGGGATGGCGCATTGGGAAAAAAAGATCAGGGCAGAGTTTTGCCATCCATGTTTTTTCTGGCTGCTTCTTTGAAATTTCTGTCACCCTTTTAAATTTAGCATTTCTAGATGGGCAAGGGGTCTAGAGAAGACAGGCCTCCAGAATAAGAGTCAACAGGGGTAGAAAACAAGGCAGATGACTCAATCCTTACCTGCCTCCAGAATGCCCTTTCCACTGGAAGCCACCAGAGAACAGACTGCAAAACAGAAGCAGCATGACTGCAAGGTGCTCTGCCACAGCAAGGGCACCTTCCTGCCTGACACACAGGAGGCAGAACAGATATTGCAGGCTGAGACTCCAGAGGTCCAAGGGGGGTGCTGTTTCTGGGACCCCGAGAGCAGGACATCTCACTACCACTATTAGAGGGATGTCAAGATGTTCTCTTGCCAGTTCAGGGAGTAACCAGAACTCTCCATGTACCTGGTTCCTTACCGAGCCTCAGGCTGCAGAAATCAGCCCAGGGTGAACCCCCAGGAGCGTGTGTTCCTGACTCTTCCATGGAGGAGTTCTCTTGCTACTTCCTTGCCTGCAGCTCTCAGATGTGATTCTCTGTGGTGGCTAACCCACTCCCACTCAATCAGCTGCAAGCCCAGGTTCTCTCACCTCCATTTGATGAGTCACTTTGTTTCTAAGCTCATTGGCGACAAACTCCTCAAAGACAAAACTCCACCCGAACATCTCAGCCTCTGTCCGGTACTTTTTTTCCCTGACAAACTCCCTGAAAAGAGATATTTCACTTGGTTAAGCTCATAAGATTCTATGTCCCACTCTCACCCACTCCAGCTCCAGAACAACTCAGATATCCTTCTCCTCTAAAACCACACACCACAGAATTTCCCTCAACAATTAACATAAAAGCCCGAGTAGATTTTCTTTTAAAATCTGTTGCTATATGTGTAAATTTACATAGTCAGGCACTCTTTTTAGCAAAGCATATAGTCACTATCACAATCAAAACATAGAGCAAGTCTATCAAACACCTCTGAAAACTCTCTCATGCCTCTACAACCACTCATCTGGTTTCTGTCCCTATAGTTCTGCCTTTCCCAGAATATAAATCCACTTAACTTGAATCATACAGTATGTAACTCTTGGGTCTAGCTTCTTTCACTTAGTGTAATGCTTCTGAAATTCATCTATGTTTTGCCAGTATTGGTAGTCTGTCCCTCTTTGTTGCAGAATATAATTTTATTGTATGGATGTACTGAGTTTTACTTATCCATTCACCAGGTGCAGGTCATCTGGGTTACCTCTGTTTTTGGAGATTATGAATAAAGCTGTTGAGATTTATTTATTTATTTTAAATTTTTTTTAAATTTATTTATGATAGGCACACAGTGAGAGAGAGAGAGAGGCAGAGACACAGGCAAGGGAGAAGCAGGCTCCATGCACCAGGAGCCCGATGTGGGACTCGATCCCGGGTCCCCAGGATCATGCCCTGGGCCAAAGGCAGGCGCTAAACTGCTGCACCACCCAGGGATCCCAGCTGTTGAGATTTAAGGGTGGGGAATGGGTCTCTTTTCTGAAAGGTCTTCACATACTTACTCTCAGAACAATCGCAAGAGGAAAGCAGAACATGTGTTACTATCTCCATCTAACAGGTGAAAAAAACTAAATCAAATAAAAATAATGTGCTGAGATTTTAGAATGGATTTTCACATAGTTTGGTGTGGTACAGAAAATCTCAGCAAGCAAACTGCCAGGGTAAGATGGATTGTTTTCACTGGCTAAAAGTATCCCATCTGTGCCAGCCGTCTGATACGAAAAGACATTCTTCACCCATCAAAGGCGCATTGAGAACAGAGGACGTGATCAGATTTGGTAGCAATAGCTATTTACCAACCTCAGAGCATCTGAATGGTCTGAAAATCTTTTACCAGAAAAGCAGAGACAAATCATGGGTTCTAAGTAAAGTTTAGGGGCTTGCTGGAGATCTATCATGAATAAAGCACAAAAATAAACAAATAAATAAGTCCCAAAATTTGAAATATAAAAAATTTCTATCATAAAATACATCATAATTTGAAATATATCAAAGAAGGCACACTGTGTATCTAGCTAGCTAGCTATGTCTGGTTCACATGATATAGTACAAGCCTCATTAGAAGTAATTTCTCTTTCAATTTTAATAACTTTCCTGTTTAAAAAATTCTTTAAAAAAACACATATAGGTAATGCACAATGTATTACAGAAAATGAGAAAATACAAGTAGATAAAAAGAAAAAAATTGAAATCATCTATTATCACATCAGCAAAGATATATCCATGCATATCCCTTCCTGTTCTGCTGCCCAGCGACGATTTTTAAATAGCTTTAATAAGGTCGTTCCTAAAAAAAAATAAAAATAAAAATAAAGAGTACTTCCCTGGAATTATTTTCATTTGGAAGTCACAAAAACATGGGCAAAATCTGTTAACTAATGCAATGCTGCATCTTCCAATTCTTTTTTTTTTTTTAATATTTTATTTATTTATGACAGATACAGAGAGAGAGAGAGGCAGAGACACAGGCAGAGGGAGAAGCAGGCTCCATGCACCGGGAGCCCGACGTGGGATTCGATCCCGGGTCTCCAGGATCACGCCCTGGGCCAAAGGCAGGCACCAAACCGCTGTGCCACCCAGGGATCCCCCAATTCTTTTTAAATGCATATATATTCTATACACATACTTTTTAAAAATAGTGTATATTGTTTGTAAGCTACTTTCTTTGCTTAATATCTCACATTACTTCTTTTTGACAAGATTTTTTTTTTAAGATTTATTATTTATTTATGATAGACATAGAGGGAGAAAGAGAGAGAGAGGCAGAGACACAGGCAGAGGGAGAAGCAGGCTCCATGCCAGGAGCCTGACGTGGGACTCGATCCCGAGACTCCAGGATCGCGCCCTGGGCCAAAGGCAGGCGCTAAACCGCTGAGCCACCCAGGGATCCCCTTGACAACAAGATTTTAATGGCTAAGTATTCTGTGATGTTGATTCAATATGTTTAAGCAATCTTTATGTTGTTAATATTTGTTTAAATGGCATCTTTTTAGATAAATGTTTTTTGGAAGACCTTAATTCTTTCTTTAAGGAACATTTCTGAAGGTGGAATCAGAATCCTTAAGTCAAAAAAAAAAGGCCTGAGAAGTACATCAACCATCCTTATGCTTACTTCAGTCTGTGTCTTCTGAATTAATTTTCCCCATAAATTTTTATCTTAAAGAGTTTTTATTTATTAAAATATTTTATTTATTTATTCATGAAAGATACAGAGACAGAGAGAGGCAGAGACACAGGCAGAGAAGCAGGTTCCACTCAGGGAGCCTGATGCTGGACTTGATCCTGGGACTCCAGGATCATGCCCTGGGCCGAAGGCAGGCACTAAACCACTGAGCCACCCAGGGATTCCTCCTTTTTTTAAAAACCTTTTTTGGGATCCCTGGGTGGCGCAGCGGTTTGGCGCCTGCCTTTGGCCCAGGGCGCGATCCTGGAGATCCGGGATCGAATCCCACATCAGGCTCCCGGTGCATGGAGCCTGCTTCTCTCTCTCTCTCTCTCTCTCTGTGACTATCATAAATGAATAAAAAATTAAAAACAAAAACAAAAAACCTTTTTTTAAAAACATAATCTGTTTGGTTTTTTTTAAAGATTTATTTATTTATTTATTCAGAGAGAGAGGCAGAGACACAGGCAGAGGGAGAAGCAGGCTCCATGCAGGAAACCCAATGTGGGACTCAATCCCGGGTCTCCAGGATTACACCCCGGGCTGCAGGCGGCGCTAAACCGCTGCACCACTGAGGCTGCCCATCTTAAAAGAGTTTTAAATCCACAATGTAACACGTAGGTCATCTCCCACATTGGCTTTGTGTTCCTGTTCCCTCCTCTTTTCCTCTAACTCTCGAGTCTCTGGACTTCAGATTCTTCATCTGAAAAATGTAGCTTTTTCCCACAGTAGTATTGCAAAGATGGTATGTATTAGTAAACAAGCTACTTTCCTTTTAGATATTAGGAATGAAAAATAGAGCCTCTACCCCTCCTGGGAGAACACTGGAAGTACCTGAAATCTTTGTTGGTGACAGGAAATACATCAATGGCAAAGGGTTTTACTGTCACCTCCCGTACTGGCCCTTCACCATTTCTGCCATCTGGTGAATTTGTTCCCATCTGGAATCTGCCCCCCGGTAGCTGCACCATGCTAGTAGCCTGCCCATTCCCTGCAGAGAAAAAGGAGCACTGTCAGTAATACATGAATAAATATAATACAAGTGACAATATTTGGATTATATGTCATATTCATAATGTAATGAAAAAAACGGAGTTTTCGAAATTTGGCCTTAAATTCTCGTTCTGCCCCTTAATTTGTTGGGCAACCTTTGGCAAATTAGTTAATCTGAGTTTTGATTTCTTTGCCTACAAAATGGAGATAGCATCTATTTCATGGGTGTGGCTGTCTGTAAAATGCTGTGAGCAGATGGTATTTATTCAACAAACATTTATTTCCACCCTTACTGTTCGACTCCTGTACACAACAACTTTTTGTCCCAGCTAGGTAAATCTAGAAACGAATAACCTGAAATATTTCTAGCACCTTTCTACCTATACTTCTGCTCATGTTGTCTCTGCTTCTTCCTCCCCCTTCTTAATGATTTTCACCATTATACCACATGCTCCAGAAAGAAAAGGACTGTATCTATTTTGCCAGTGTATTCCTGGCATTTAGCACAATAATTAGCAAATAGCTGAAGGAGCTCCTTCATATCTGCTGTTTGAACGCCTCAGAAAATCGGAATTAAAAAGATCATCAATTCAATTCCCTGATTTAACAGGAAAAAAACCAATACCCCCAAAAGGAAAATAACTGACAGAGCTGGTTAGCAGGGACTAGGACAAGATCCAAGCGCCTGCCTTATCTTCAACTTCAAGAGGACCCGCGTCCACCCAGGGATCCACCCAGGGACCTCTAAGGACCCTGAGCTCCCCAATGCGGAGCCCCTCCCTTTTTTATGCTTCTCTGCCTTCACCCTCCTGTTCCCATTCTGACACATTCACACCCCTGATCAAATCTACTTCAAGGGAGAAAGAAATGCAGAAAGCAGGGAAATCTCAGACTAAAAGGGAATTAAGAAACTACATACAACTGCAATGTATGAGGTTTATTTGGACGCTAACTCACCACGTAAACTATGACAAACGGTGAATTTGAACACTAACTGGACGTTTAATGGCATTAACGTAGGGAAAGAGCACGGTATTTTTCATGACTTTGTCTTTTCAGCCACTCAAGCTGCGTATTTACAAATAAAACTGTGAATGCCTGGATTCACTTCACAAAGGCTGCAGGGAAATGACAAAGTGGGAGCGATACCAAAACAGCCACATTAACTGTTAACTGGCAACTGTTTAGGCTGCACGATGGGTCCAAGGGGGGAGGGAGTTGCCCAGACTCCAAAACAAAGCACAAATCGCAGAGAAGATGCACCGGAGAGTGCCGTCCCCGGCCGTCCCCCGCCGTCCCCCGCCGTCTCCGGCCGTCCCCCGCCGTCTCCCGCCGTCCCCCGCCTTCCCCCGCCGTCTCCCGCCGTCCCCCGCCGTCCCCCGGCCGTCCCACGCCGTCCCCCGCCGTCCCCCGGCCGTCCCCCGCCGTCCCCCGCCGTCCCTCGCCGTCCCCCGCCGTCTCCCGCCGTCCCCCGGCCGTCCCCCGCCGTCTCCGGGAGGCCCTGCCGCCGCCCAGCTCACCCAGAGCGGGCGGACCGCCAAGGTCGCCTTCCCGGCCGGGGCACGGAACCCACCCCCGTCCTGGCTCCCCGGGGCACACAGGGCGAGGGCCAGGCCCGCACTGACCCGGCGCGAACCACGGAGCGCACAGGACCAACAGCACAACGAGCAGCGGCGGCGACGGGCCCATCCAGGAGCACTCGCAGCGGACGCACTCCTTGGCCCGCCCCGTGCCGGCCGCCGTAGCGCCTGCTCCGCCCCGCTCCTGAGCGTTTTTGGTTTTTCTTCGGTCAAAGGCTTTGGTTAGTCCCGCATCCGGGCAGCCGGGCACGAAAAACGTGTGGAGCCGGATAGGGGAAGTGCGGTTTTCTCGCGGTATTGTCGAAGGACCCCGCTAACTCCAGAAGCCCCGTCATTACCCCATGATCACATTTGGGCTTTCCTCCCCTTTTCCAATCAAACCTCTTTTGGGCGCTAGGACACCATTTCAAGATCAAAGAAAAGGTCTCAACAACATTTATTGTACACTTATTGTACGCAACTGCCAAGTCCTCAAAAGCACAAAGCCTTCCAGCCCACAACTTCATGGTCAAGGACTATAAAGCAGGAGTGGCAACCTGGTCCACTGGACACGTCCTGTTCCGTAGCCCATGCTTGGATGGCCTCAACTCTGCCCATTTCTCCACCTCATACTTGGAGCCTATTCAACTCCCTGGCCTCTACTCCTCTCATCTTTGTGTCAACTTTTTTTTTTTTTTTTTTTAAAGATTTTATTTATTTCTTCATGAGAGAGAGAGAGAGAGAGAGAGAAGCAGAGACAAGCAGAGGGGAGAAGCAGGTTGCAAGCAGGGAGCCCGACGTGGGACTGGATCCCGGGTCTTCAGGATCATGCCCTGGGCCAAAGGCTGCGCCAAACTACTGAGCCACCGGGGCTGCCCGACGACTTTTCTGGGGAGCATCTTACCAAAGCTACTTCGAAAGCATTATAAGTCCCAATGATCCAATAATTTTACTCATAGGAATTTATACTAAAGAAACAGGGATGCTTTCAAAATCTTAAGTTACTTTAAGTATTAATTTATATTACCAACAAACTTAGATGTGTAACAGTAGGAAACTATTGGGTAAATTAAATTGCATCCATTAGTACAAATTATTAAACCATTATTTGTTTTCAAGGAACATTTAATAACAAGGTAGATAACATATTTATTTAACATGGTACTCTTACATCACTGAAGCTAAAGCAAAACATCTGGTTCACTAGGTATAAATAGCCTACTTAATGTGTGTACACTGCAGTGCAATTAAAAAAAATACTGTAATTTTAATTTCAGAACTTCAGAATTTAAGTGTCAATATTCTCTTTTAATATGGGGAAAGAAAATGCTTTTTAAAATTATTTGAAGCTTGGACAAAAATTCCATAGCTATATCCTTAAGGTCTCTCTGTAGTCTTCATGATTCAGATGACACAAAGGAAGCTTCAAATTCAACCTTTCAGAGAAGACATTCCAGCTCGCATGATCTCGTCAACCAGGAGGATGTTGGTGGCAATCACAGTGCTAAAAGGGCAGGGGAAATCAGATAGTTCAGATTTGAGATATGAACCCTAATTCAACTCAATTCTCGACCAAACTGTGCATATTATATCCAATTAACTTTCTCCTCTCCCCTCCAAAACATGGAAGGGTAGCTTAGTTTCTATACTTTCAGTTGATTACATTTTCACAAAAACAAAAAAACCCAAGAAATTAAATGGAACATACCAGATTAAGAATATGATATTCCTAAAGGTTATTTTAATTTTGGCTTTCTTAAACTTACCAAGAGTGAAGAAGCTGTTTCTTTACACAATAGTTATCCCATATGCCTACTTCGGCGGCTACCATTGGCTCACCTGAAAAGTAACCCAGTATTCTTAAAATCTCAGAGAAGAGAGAGAGAGAGAAGCACAGGCACAGGCAGAGGGAGAAGCAGGCTCTCTGCAGGGAGTCTGATGTGGGACTCAATCCCGGGTCTCCAGGATCACGCCCTGGGCCAAAGGCAGTGCTAAACCCCTGAGCCACCGGGGCTGCCCTCACACAGCAAATTATAAAGATCAAAATGCTAAGACAACAGAGTATTTTATGATTTGTTCATCATTGATTATTCTATGAACCAAAGTTCCTCAGTCCAATTTTGCTCCAAACCATGACTCTTGTGTCCAGTGTCTTTAAGTGGCTGATCCCTACTCAGAAAACTTCCAGTAATAGTAATACTCCATTTGGTTACCAAATGTTTGAACATCCCTATTTTTCAAGACACATTCATTCTGTTTGTCCATATTAGAGCACTTGAACTATAATCTGGCCAAAATGGGTTTATCATTTCCTTCATCCCAGAAACCTTTTCTATTAACTTGGATGGAAATGCTATTGACAACAAAGGTCTTATGTATGCTGCAGGGGTGTGTATCTCAGTTATCTTTCTTCCACTTTGTACTTAAATATTTTGTGTTACTGCATTTAAGACTAGGGCTTTAAATCATTTAAGATTTGGTCCTGTCTTCTAGCATTATTTGCTATACTCAGCCTTTTTTCACCCATGAATACGATCATCTATTTTCTTATTAAAGTCCCTGATGGAAAACTAAGTAAAAGCCAGCCCAACACGAAATCTTTCTGTATTAACCTGAGCCACCTACTACTACTCAGCAAAATCAACAAATCTATACTCTTTTAAAATTATACAAACGTCCACTCTATTCCCTTTGTTTACTGAATCTAGTCATCCCATTTTTATATCGTATTTCAGAAATCAGGGTTCCCTAGTAACACTGGTGTCAAACTGTAAAGCACCTCTCCAAGATTCATTTGTCTCCATTTTTTTTAAAAAGAATTATTTATTTATTTATTCATAGAGACACAGAGAGAGAGAGAGGCAGAGACACAGGCAGAGGGAGAAGCAGGCTCCCTGCAGGGAACCCAATGCGGGACTTGATCCTGGGTCTCCAGGATCACACCCTGGGCCGCAGGCGGCACTAAACCGCTGCGCCACCGGGGCTGCCCATTTGTTCCTTTTTTGATCCTTCCTGGTTTTATCTCACCGGACTCTAGTTCCCCTACAAATAGCTGCATTCTCTTACCTGTGTTCAAGTCCACACCCACAAGTTGACCTGATTCTGAATGTTCTGCTTGAACTTTAACTAGTGTTTCCTGAAGGTCAAAACCAGAGTTCTGAGCAAGAACCTAAAGCAAAAAAATTTAATCTTTTAAAGGACAGAACCTAAGAAGTGTCAATCTGTAATAAACCATAATTCTAAATAAGAAAAAACAAAAAAACCCATCAAAAAACCTCAATGAAGACAGACCAGTTATTCTCTAAAGTGAACATTAGAGAATAACTAGACATTTGTTACTAACTCATTACTCCACCCCAAGCCCAGCAACACACTGGTCATAAAACTATGCCAAGTGAGCACACAACAGAATAAAAACAAAACGTAAGCTTGTACTCAAGTATAACCCCTATACTGCAAATCCTCTTAAAACAGTTTACCTCCTGCCTCTGAAACTTCAGATATTCAACTCCCTTCCAGAAGAACCAAATACATTTGGATAAGAGATAGCGGTTTTTTTTTTTTTTTTAAAGATTTTATTTATTTATTCATGAGAGACAGAAAGAGAGAGAGAGAGAGAGAGGCAGACACACAGGCAGAGGGAGAAGCAGGATCCATGCAGGGAACCTGATGTGGGACTCGATCCCAGGTCTCCAGAATCATGCTCGCGGCTGAAGGCAGCGCTAAACCAATGAGCCACCCTGGGCTGCCCAAGAGATAGCTTCTTTAGCTATATTCGGGAGAAAGCTGGTAAAACTTGTTTAACTCCAACTCTACATTATGAGAAAGACTCCACGTTAATAAAAAACTTTCATCAGCTAACTCATTTTGATGTAGTTAAGAAAACTGTTAAAGTAGTCATACCTTGGGAATAATGAGCAATGCATCAGCAAATGCTTGAACTCCCAGCTGGGCCCTCCCCTTTACACTGGGCTTATATTTAATCAAGGCTTCTGCCATTGCCACTTCCACTGCACCCGCACCCGGAACTACACAGCCTGTTGGGGGTGGGAAGGAAGGAGAGAAATGATCAACTACGAAGAAAATAAAACTGTGGAATCATTAAGAAAATACATAAAACACAAACATAAAAAGCATTAATTTCTTGAGAATGTGGAATAGCCACAATATTGCATTTGAAAACACTATAAGCAACACATTATATTTCTAAAATATTATATATTAGAAATATAGATTTCTCTGGAAGAAAAACATTAAATAGCAAAATGCTTCAATTTAACTAGTACTTGGAAGGTTACTATTAGTTCATTTTCTTCTATCACTTTTTTTAAAAAAGATTTTATTTATTTATGAGACAGAGAGAGAGAGAGAGACAAGAGACCTAGGTAGAGGGAGAAGCAGGTTCCCCTTAGGGAGCCCAATGTGGGATTTGATCCCTGAACTCCAGGATTGCGCCCTGAGCCAAAGGCAGACAGTTAACCACTGAGTCACCCAGGTTACCTACTTGTATTCACTTTTAAAAATGATATGCTATGAAAAAGCTTAGCACACCATTAGAGGCATTTTAAAGGGAACACTTTACTTTTGCATGGTGTCTGGCTGTGTAAACTACTGATAAAAAGAACACAGTATTCAGCCATGCTTTTTTTATACTTGTAAAAGAATATAAACACAGTAAGCATCTTACCATCATCAATAGCATTTTTAACAGCCCTCAAGCCATCTCTTATTGCATCTTTGATTTGAGTGAGTGTGTGCTTATTTGGTCCTTTGATCAATAATGTGACAGAGCGAGGATTGTTACACTTCTCAATGAAAGTGAATTTCTCTTCTCCCTATGTGAAAAAGAGGTATTTTCAAAATAGGGTATGTTTGTACCAAGACTGGGAACGACTAGAGGAGCTTATAAAAGAGTAAGTAACATATTAAAAAGGGAACAACATACCCATCACATTAAAGCAAATTACTTCATAAAAAAAGGTCACATATAAAAGCAATGTGATTTTCCCCATCAATGCCTTATCATTACTACACATAACCTTCAAAATGTATGTAAACAAAGCAAGAATATGATCCTAGGTTTGAATGAATTTTTTTTTACTACCGAAGAATTCAAGAACCAAAGAACATTATCATATTATCTTCAGAAAAGAAATACACTTACCAACGTATACTCATAGACAAGTCCTGCATGTCCCAAACAATCAGGATTTAGGTCATCGAAAGAATTTAGAGCTACTCCACCACAAGCAAGAGTCAGCCTGAAATATTGAAGTATTTTAAAGGAGACATATTAAGTAGCTTTGTTATGTTTAAAGAGATTAATAATTTTTAGGAAGCAATCTTTCAGAATTACACACTAAAATTAAATATGCCAAAATGTTATTTTAACTCAAACCTTCAAATTCACCACCACCAAGTTAAAAACCATCTTTTATCCTAACTTGACATTTAACCCACTCTTTCAAAGTCCACAAATACTCTTCTGATAAGAAATCTATAAATAAAACAAGAATTCTTTACCGTGGTGAGCTCTGGGGGAAAAAGCAGTTCTTTGAAACCCCTTGATGCTGTCTCTTGACATAGTAAATGTACATATACATGTCATGGTTTAAAACTAAAGCATACACCAATGTTCACAGCATTATCCACAACAGCCAAAAGGGAGAAACCTAAATGTCCACTGATAAATGAAAAGGTGATAGATATATCCATACAAATGGAATATTATTCATCCTTAACAAGAACAACATTCTAATACATGTTACAACATGGATGAACTCTGAAAACATGCTAAATAAAATAAGCCACACAACAGGACAAATACTGCATGATTCCCTTATATAAGGTACCAATATCATAAAGGCAAAGTAGAAAAGTATTTACTAGGGGGAGGGAAAAGAAAGAGAAAGTTATTGTTTCATTCATGAGAGAATTTCAGTTTGGGAAGATAAAAAAAAAAAAAAGAAAAAGTTCTGGAGATGAATGATGATGGTTGTTGCACAATAACGTGAATGAAACCTAATGCCACTGGATTGTACATCTGAAAAGATAAGCCAAATAATAAATTATATATATTTTTCATTCACAATAAAAAAGGAAAAACTTAGTAGGAACAAGAAAAAGTAGTAATTCCACGTAACTTACAAACTAAGTAAAAATTTACATATCTAAGGTAATATGTTATCCATACCTTTCCATATTTCTCCTTTTAGCTCTACGTAGAGCTACTATGCCTTCTTTCGCAAGAGCATCTAAGGAAAAGGGGTCGATTCCCTACAACAAAAACAGTTCGTTACAATAGAAGTCATCTTAAAAATAGCAATGCACAATACAGACTCATTTATGAAGCAAAATTTCATTCTCACCTTTTGATTAATAACAACAAATCCTTTATCTGAATCACCACAGACTTTCTTTTTCAGTTCTATTATTTTTTTAACTCTATCTTCAATGAATTTTCTTTCAGCTTTTACGAGTTTCTCTCTCTCTTCTGCACTCTTGTAAAAAAACCCAGAATTCACTTCTCTATTTAAAAAAAAAAAAGTTATGGGGGAGGAAGGACAATGTTTATTTTTTAAGGAGATAAACCAGCAGCCTCAGAAACTGTGTTAGTCTTGAGACTTAACAGACAGCCACTGAGTTCCAATCCTGCCCCTGGTATGTTTTCAAAGGTTACTTCCTTTAATTCACCCGAACCCAACTGAGGCGTTAGTGTCCTTGCAGTGGTGAAACTTAAATCTCAAAGTGACTTGCCCAAAGTACCAAGCTCCTCCACCTCCCTATTCCATTTGTATGGCCTGTAAACTCACGTTTTTTCATACTCTAAGGACACATTGCATGTGAGGATGTATGCATCTTCTACTCTTTTTTTCATATCAGGATGCCGTGCCCCATGGTCCAAAACAAGACCTCTGATTAAGCTGTTGAAACACGTAACAAATTGTTTCGTTATTGATTTCCAAATGATACATAATATATACTAACAAAATTCACATAACTGAATTGAAGCTGCATTAATAATTTTCACATGACTTTATTACTTGAGTCTTTGAAAAAGACTGTTTGGATGAAACCTAGGCAGGTTCGATTATGAAAAAGCAATATCCAGAACACAGTACAAAAACAAGCCATTCAAAATAAAAGTAGTAACTCTTATCTTGTACAGAAAATTCTGCAGAGAGGCAGCTGCAACTGGTAGCCTCTCAAATTGTGATCACCTCCTTTTAAAATGACTTTTGAACTATGTTTTTAAAATGGAATATATATTTTAGAAATTTCCCAATAGTCTATTATGCTTTGTAACCCACAGTTCAATAAATCACTGACATAGCTCATTTTTTTACAGTCATTCTGACTATAAGCACATCATTAGTAACTTCAAGATGAAACACAATTGAGCAAACTAAATATTCATTTAGGCAATACACACAAATTCAAAGAAAAGGAAATCAGCCAAAAAACATGTACTGTATAAAGTGCCTATAAATTTGTAAACACATTGTGTAAATATTTCATAGCATCCTATCACCTACCTTGTATCAGTTTCAGATTTATGTTTCATCTCCATGATTTCAACCATGAAGAGATCAATAGGTTCATCTGGTTTTTTAATGGCCAAAATCGAGTCCACTACAGCCTACAATGAGAGCATAACCATTAAATGATCTTGATTTGCAGAAGTCCACATGCTTACGTTGCTTTTCTTCAGAGAAGTTCACTTTTCTTTAAAAATCTCTGAATTGACCTAAGCCTTTTTCTTCGAGGTAACAGAATACATTATTTGTAAAGGATTGAAATCATTTACGTTTCTGACATCTCAACTTATAATTATGTATAAAGAATCACGGACATCCCTACTATTCTATTAAAAATATCAATGAACCTTTTTATAATGAAATCTCAATTTTATTAATCTTTAATGAAAGCTCCAATTGTATTTTCATAACACGGTCAGGTATACTATTATTTTAGGAACACAAATCTGCTGCTCTTTGCCACAAAAAAAAACTATTTCACATGGCATGATACTGTGAAGGTTTTAGATAGCACCTTGCAATTCCAACTAGAAAATACACCAGGGGTTTTTAGTATAGGTGTATACTACCAGACACATACCACACTTAACATACCTCTGTTAAGACATCAGCAAGTTCAGCATGCACTTTTGTACGTAGAGATGTTCTGGCCACATCTATAAGTGTTTCCCTGTCCATTTCTTTGCTTACTTTGACTTGTTCCAAAAACTGAAGTGCCTTTTCCTTTGCAGCTTCAAATCCTTCTGTTATTATTCTGGGATGAAGACCCTATAAACATACAATCACATAATCACCACTAACACTGGAATTCTTCAATCAGATGTTAAAGTAAGTTTTAAAGGAATATTCTAGATTATTCACATGCTTGAATATAATGTGCTGACTTTTTGAATACATTTAAAAGGATAAATAGTCCTTTCAATGCAGAGGAAAAGAACAGACATTGCTCTAGCACAGAATCAAAGCCAAGGGAACTATAAAGTACACTTGGGTGTTCACTGTGCAGACCACAGGGAACGTCTAAAACTCAAAACTGTACTCAATAGGACCATTTATCTTTTCAATTTACATCAATTACTAACAAAACAGAGGCAAAGGGTCTGCCTTTTCTCTCTGCCCAAGATTTTCTTAGAATTGGATCACTACTGAGGTTTGCTTTAATCTTCAAACTACTCAAGGCTAAAAATATTCTGTAATTCTTAATTAAACTTGTTTTAGTTGGTTTTCCTTATAAATATGCCTACTCCTGAACATCCTGTTTCTAGATCTCAACTAATAAGCTGTTACAGACATATGTAAATAAATAATATGTAATACAACTTGACCAAAAAAACCTCTGCAGGCCAAGGAAGTTTCCTTAATCTGTCCAGGATCACAATAAACTTGTATTAAGACCAGGATATAGGCTCTGGTTCCTAGATTTAAGCCCCCTACTCTTTACCTTGTACTATCTGGCCTCAGCTACTATTAACACCTCAATTTATAGAAATTTCCGGCAACACAAGAATCATGTATACTTCAGAAATGTAGAGATCCGCCTGTTTCAGTAGCTCTCCAATGATTAGGACATTGGATGTGGTACCATCACCAGTTATGTCATCCTGGGCTGTTGCTACTTTGGCTATTAGGGAGGCTGTTGGGTGTTGAATTTGCTGAAAGTGGAAAAAAAGAAAAAAAAGAATTACTTCAGTGAAAATACTCCAAATATACTTTAAAGCATGTGAAGGGTCTCCTTAAATGCATCGATTTGCATAAACTGCCCAAGTGTTCAGCTATATACCATGCTGATTTAAAACTCACTATTAACTATTTTGTATATCAATTTATGATAACCCAAATATTTTTACATATAGATTTGAGAAGATTATCTCCACTTTACTGATGAGGAAATCTGAGGCTTACTGTTAAGGTCTACTGAAGGTAACAGAATTAACAGTAAGAAATAATTTCAAATCCATGCATGCTTCTTTAGGACTCTTGGGAGAATAAACCAGGTTCCTTCTAAAATTAAACCCCAGCAGCCTCCAGTATTACTTGGAATTGAATAAAAAAATAAAAAGAAAAAAGTTCTCTTTTAGAGCAAAGATCACTAGTGACAGCTAAATCACTGAGAGGTTTTTAAGAACAGGATATGCACTGTATGCCAAACAATGCTCCCGAACTGTTTTTAGTTTTTAAATCTCCTTATTCTCCTGTAATCCAGAAGAGTTCCACAACCTTTTGTTTTTAGGGAAACTGACAGTTTAAGAATCTAGGCCAGATATTTTGCAAACTATCTCATTTAAATTTGTAGATGATAAATATATTATATGGATAATACTGTATGCTTCTTACTGGGTTCATGTGCTTCTCTGAGTATCTACTGTATTACACAATAAAAAACTCAAAACACGGGGGGGAGGGTCATTTCCTTTACTTGGTTTTTAAGTGCTAGATTTTGGAAACTTAGGGATGAGTAAAACAACTGCTCTTCTCAACAGTCTCATACCCTTGGTCAGTGGGGATTTAACAATTAGAGTAGGGATCCCTAGGTGGCCCAGCGGTTTGGCGCCTGCCTTTGGCCCAGGGAGTGATCCTGGAGACCCGGGATCGAATCCCCCGTCGGGCTCCTGGTGCATGGAGCCTGCTTCTCCCTCTGCCTATCTCTCTCTCTCTGTGTGACTATCATAAATAAATAAAAAAAAAGAATTAAAAAAAAAAAACAATTAGAGTAAAGCAGAGTTTTATCTCGCTTTCATTTAGAGATGGGATGTTGACAGAAATCACCCTCTTAAAGAGAGAAAGCAAAACCATTTTGTACCTACCTATATCAATCGCTTTTTTTTTTCAAATTTTAATAGTTAATTTAAACTACAATCCCTTTTTTTAAAATCTATTATTTATTTATGATAGTCACAGAGAGAGAGAGAGGCAGAGACACAGGCAGAGGGAGAAGCAGGCTCCATGCACTGGGAGCCCAACGTGGGACTCGATCCCGGGTCTCCAGGATCGCACCCCGGGCCAAAGACAGGCGCTACACCGCTGCGCCACCCAGGGATCCCAAGATTTTATTTATTTATTCATGAAAGACACACAGGCAGAGACACAGAGGAGAAGCAGGCTCCATGCAGGGAGCCTGACGCAGGACTCGATCCAGGGACCCCAGGATCACGCCCGGGCCAAAGGCAGGCGCCAAACCGCTGAGCCACCCAGGGATCCCCAATAACTAACAATCCTTTAACCACGGATTTACATGGCAAGATTAGGGCTTCAAAAAGAAGTTACCAGACTCCAGGGTTCCTCCTGGCATTGAACTGTCACTACGATTACTGATTCTATTCCTTTTCTACTTCCTCCATGGTCTGAAAGACCTGCTGAGCAATGGTGAACTTCTATCTTGAAAATGAACATTAAAAATCTTCCTGCAAATCACACGTGATATGGAACACCAAGACATTTTTGACTTAGCATACCAAGCGGCCTCTCACCATTTCATGAAGCAGCACATTGCCATCTTTAGTAAGCTTGATGTCTCCAGCACCAGACACGAGCCTGTTCAACGAGCACAAATGAATCAGTGTGACGTTCTCATCGGAGACCTAGTCCATAGTCCCACTGCAGTCGGGCTTCACCCAGATCCTCGGGAGTTGGGGCCACGCGGCTGCTTCTCTGCACCCGGCAGGCAACAGGAACCGTGCAGCGCCCCGCTCTCCCTTCAGAGAAACAGCTGGCCGAGCCCTCGGGGTCTCCACGGCGCGAGCCGTGCACGCAGGCCGCTTTGTTCTCCGCAGAGGCGGCATCAATTAGAAGGGAAACGGACTGAGCAGGGCGCGGGGGCCACCCGGGAGCGTGCGGGCCGGCAGGGCGGCTGCGGCGAGTGCAGAGGCCCCGGCCGGCCCCCCTCCCCCGGCCCGCGGTGCCCGCGCAGCCCATTTCCCCTCCTCCCGCCCTCCTCCGCCAGGCTCGCGGCGCCCTCCCCTCCCCCCCACCGCCAACCCCGCCTTACATCTTCATGGTGCCCTTAGGCCCCAAGTTGGTCCTCAGCACGTCCTGCAGCCCCCGGGCCGCGCTGATGTTGACCGCCAGCGCCGCCTGGGCGCGGGCCACCTCGGCCTTGGGGTTCAGGGTCTTCACGGCCGCCATAGCCGACCAGCGGAAGAAGAGGAGGCTCGGCGCGCTGAGGGCCCGCAGCTGGCTCGGCGTGGCCGGGAGGCGCTACCCGGGTCTTCTGGAAAAGTCGGGCGCGTCGCCACGCCCCCAGCGTGCCCGCGCGCCGCTGCCATTGGGCCGCGGCGCTACTGCCCCGCCCCCGAGCGCCCGCCCCGCCCCCCGCGGCCGCGCGGCGCCGCCATTGCGCCCGGGAGGGCCCTGTTCCGGGTCGGAAGGGCTCGTCGCGGTCCGGCGTGGCCGCCGGCGGGGTCCGGCTCTGCAGCCCCGGGACCTGAGGAGCGAGGCGGGGCGGGGCGAGGCCGCGACTGCAGAGTGAGCGTGGGCCGCTCTCTCCTGGAGGTCTCTGGCCGCAGGGGTAGGGTGGGCTTCCTCCTCCCCGTCGCGCGTGTTGCCCTGCTTCCTCCCCTTGCTTCCTGCCTCGCCGTCACCGGCGTTTTCTGGCCTCCCTACGGTGTGCTTGGAAGGGCTCTCGGTGCTGCGGGGTGCAGAAGTGCACCTGCTCGGGCCCCCGCCCGCTGCTGTCGGTGTTCGGAGCCCAGGGAGGGGAAGATGGCGTGCAGGATGGAAGGTGCTTAGGGCCTTTTTAGCGAGCTTCGGGGTTGGTGCACTGGCGGCGCGGGACACGCTGCTCCCAGGCAGGTGGTCAGACTCAGACTTGCTTGAGTGGTGGTCCCCGTGCTTTGAGAGGGCTCTGTTTTAGTACAAAATTCCGAAAGGTGTGCAGTTGTTTTCTAGTATCCAGTATTCACCACCCCCGTATTATTCAGTAATGTCTTGTGTTTCGTTTTTATAATAACGAAAACCGTTAGAATTCAAAAGTTCCAAAGGGTGTATGATGAAAAGCACGCCCTCGTCCCTCTAGTTCGGCTTCCTTCAGACAAGCACAATTACCCTTAGATATTCTAATTTCCCAGGTGATTTATGAATTTATAAATGTGTATAGTTAAAAGCATTTCCCCCCCACACAAAATGTCAATTTAGAATACACAGTGATGGGTGTACCATACTTAAAGTATGTTGGTGATTGTACCGTATCAATACAAATAGGGATTCCGCATTAACAGCTGCCTGATATTCTTTGTAAGAGTGACAGAATTAACTTGTCATACACCGGTTGATATTTAGGTTGTTCCTAATCTTTTGCTATTGAAGCTGCAGTGAATATCCTGGAATATGATGCTTTTAAGTGGCTTTGTATATTTGAGAATCTCAACAGCACATTATAAATCTGATTAATGGCATTACACAGGAGACTTGTGCTTATCTTACTTGGTATGCATGCGGATTTATTTACTGTGCAGATGTGTGGGAGATATGAGCAGAGATGAAGATTGGAATTTTCAGGCATGTGTTTGCAGGTAGGAAAGGGGAGTGGATCTCCTGAGGTGCAAATTTAAAGGGGCACCAAAACTCAGTAATTGAAATCAATAATATTTTAACGCGATATTTTTAAAAAATCAAATGCAAGAAATCCACAATGAATGGAATTTTAATTAGGCATCTCCATTGACATCACACCACACAAAGTCTCAGCAAAACAGAAAGATCACAGGATCCCTGTAGAGGCATTCTATTTGCATATATCATTCTACTGTTCTCCATATCACACTTCCAAGCAAATGAATGGCTTTCATTATATGATGCAAGAGTATAGCAAGGGAGTGTTGTCTACATGCTAATGTATGTACAGAGCGGGAAAACTTTAGAATGTCTTTGGAGAATTTCACACGAAAGGTCATGTGGGAGCAGATCTATTTCAAGCCATGATTGAAGACGTTGAGGTGGCAGCGGATGTTTAGCTATTTGATTCAGGAGAGATTTCAATAAAGAATAAAATCTTGGGGATCCCTGGGTGGTGCAGCGGTTTGGCGCCTGCCTTTGGCCCAGGGCGCGACCCCGGAGACCCGGGATCGAATCCCACGTCGGGTTCCCGGTGCATGGAGCCTGCTTCTCCCTCTGCCTGTGTCTCTGCCTCTCTCTCTCTCTCTCTCTCTGTGACTATCATAAATAAATAAAAAAAAATTAAAAAAAAAATAAAATCTTGATGAAAGAACCCAAATGAGGCAAAGTGGTGCATTAGAAAGACTCCTAGAGTCAAACAATTTGAATTAAATTCTAGTTTTGCAATGTTTACCAGTAGGTGACCTTGGACAAGTTAACTTTTTTGGACTCTATTTCCTAATCTATAAAGTGGAAGTAAGTGACATCTTAGAAAAAAGTAACTGAGATTGCATGTGTCGCATACTTTGTATTGTGCCTGACATGGTAGGTGTGAAGGAAGGTGTGAAGGACGAGGTGAGGTGAGTCTAATGGATTTTTTTTTTTTTAAGATTTTATTCATTTATTCATGAAAGACACAGAGAGAGAGGGAGAGGCAGAGAGAGACACAGGCAGAAGGCAGGCTCCATGCAAGGAGCCTGAATGGGACTTGATCCTGGGATTCTAGGATCACACCCTGGGCCAAAGGCAGGCGCCAAACCACTGAGCCACCCAGGGATCCCCAAGTCTAATGGATTTTGAAAGATACATAGACACTGTTCAAAAGAAGAGGGTTTAGGAGAGTAGTTTCCAGACAGAGCAACATGGAAGGAGCTGGCATGCCCACTGAAAGGTGGATACTTAGGATGGAGGGAAGAAGGTTGCAAGAGACAAATCTGGAGAAGTAGCATTTCCTGACTGTCATGTCCTGATTAAGATATCTGTGCCAGCAGTGGGAACCCAATGCACTAGTGATGAAAATTACTCTGGAGGTGGAATGGAGGATGAACTAAGGGAGAAGACTAAGGATAGGGCAGTCAGGAAGAAGGATGTTCAAAATTCCATGCAGAAGGTGATGAGGCATATTTAATGACATAAAGAGTTGTTCTTGATAAGAGGGGGAAATGTTTTATTTATTTATTTAAAGATTTTATTTATTTGACAGAGAGAGAGTACAAGCAGGGGGAACAGGAGCCGGAAAAGGAGAAGCAGACTCCCTGCTGAGCAGGGAGCCTGATGTGGGGCCAATCCCAGGACCCTGAGATCATGACCTGAGCCAAAGACAGATGCTTAACTAACTGAGCCACCCAGGTGCCCTAGGGAAAACGTTTTAAGTAGCCTAATTATATGTCCTCATTTTTGCAGCCACTCTCCATGTATCTATAACAAAACAAGAGTATGCATCAAAATATTAACTTAAAAAATTCAGAATATTTTCACTTTTGCAAACCCCTCAAATTTAGGGGACACTTATATATCCACAAAAGAGAGATGCAGAAATATATACATGAAAATATAAAATATACAAAGTATGTCCAGTGTTTTATTTTTATTAAGTCCCCTAAATATATATATACAAAATCAATAAAGAACCAGAAGAGTATATACCAATATATTTAACATTTTGTTTCTATGTTTGCAAGTCTTATAGGTAAAAAATGGCGTCTTGTTTATTTTATTTAGTATTGTTTATTGAGTGAAGTTGAGCATATATTTTATTTGTAAAAGCCATTTATAGTTCTTTTTCTATGAACTATCTTTCGTGTCTTTTTTTCTGTTTTCCTGTTTGATTTCTTGTGGATTTTTAGGAGTTCTTTATGTTTTCTGTGTTGCAATTGACTTGTCTAAATACTGCTTGTACAGTATTTTGTATTTATGTCTTTTTTCCAATTAAAATTTTTAAAAATTCTTTTCATGTAGTCACATGTATCCCTCCCTCTTTTTTTCCCCTCTCTTTTATGGGCATTTGGATTTTGTGCTATACTGTGTAAAACAGGCCTTACACTCTTTGTTTTTTTTTTAAGATTTTATTTATTTATTCATGAGAGACAGAGAGGCAGAGACAGGCAGAGGGAGAAGCAGGCTCCATGCAGGGAGCCTGACATGGGACTCCATCCCCGGTCTCCAGGATCAGGCCCTGGGCTGAAGGTGGCGCTAAACCGCTGAGCCCCCCAGGCTGCCCAGGCTTTACACTCTTAAAAAAATATTCTTAAAATTCTCCCATGTTTTCTTGTGTATTTCTAAAGGCTTTAGTTTCCATTTTAATCCTTGATTCATTTGAAATTTATTTTGGTAAGGAATGAGATAAGAATCTGTGGTGTTCTAAAAATATGTATTTGGTCTTTGTCCTTGGTTCCCAGCACAGAATTCTGAGTGCTGAGAGTATCTTTTGCTATCCACAAAATCCCCTTTAGAATTCACCTGAATCTGTGCTAATGTGAGTCAAGGTGGTAACCCTAGATAGCCTCAGGATGGGGGCTGGTCACTAGAAAGACCAACCACAGTGATTAGAGGGTGAGGACTCTCAATCCCATGCCCCTATCCTCTGGGGAGTGGAGGTGGGTAGCAGATCAGTTATAAAAATGATTGAATAATCGGGATGGGTAAACACATTGATATCCTGGGAGTGTGGTATATCGAGAGAGCTCGAAAGCTCTGTGCTCCTTCCCCAGTGCCTGGTCTGTATCTCTTACATTTGGTTTCTTCTTGGGTTGTATCCTTTATAATAAACTGTAAACCTAAGTGAAATGATTTCCCAAGTTCTGAGTCAGTCTCAAAAATTTTCAAACTTGAGGAGGGAATTGTGGGAACCCCAAAATTTGCACCCAAGTCAGACAGAAATGGAGTTAGCATGTTTGAAACTGGTGTCTGGTAGAAGCAATCTTCTGGGACTGAGCCATTAATTGCAGGGTCTGTGCTAATTTCAGATAGATTTAAAGTTGAATTGAGTTGCTGGACACCCAGTTTGTGTTGGAGAATCAAGAAAGTTGGTGTCTGACAACTGAACTGGTTATTGGTGTTTGGAAAGAGCTTACACAGAATCTAGTTTTATTTTTTCAAGAATAATTCACGTTTTCCACCATTAATATGTAATGCAATTATTAGCATATGCTGCATTCTCATATGTATCTGGCTCTACTTTAGACTATATTTCATAGCTAAGTCCATAGAAGTAGCAACATTGTATTTACTGTAGTTTTATAGTATTTTCAAAATTTGGTAGGGTTGGATCCTCTTTAGTCTTTCTTCAGAAATTTTCTGCCTATTTTGCGTGTTTGTTTTTCTTCCCAAATGATGTAAGAATTACCTAGTTTTGAAAAATCTGTTTTGACCTTTGCTTTGAAAAATAAGCATGTATTTATTACTCTTTTAAAATAAAACACGTGTTTTATAAGCAGAATATTCAAACTAAAGCAGTGGACATGCAGATAGCAAAAAGACCAGGAGCACAGGCATTCTTGACATAAAAGTGACAAAATTTTGAAACATGTTCTCTTTGGTTACCATTTCTAGTCTAGGTATCTGAAAAGGTCAAAGAAATCCCAGAATTGGGGCAGGTTTAGAATGGGTAGGTGAATAGTATTGATTTGGGGTAGTATTTTTTTTATTATTGGCTGTTCATTCTTTGAGTGTACTTTGTGGTAGAGTACTGTGCTTTGGGTAACATACACACATGAAAAGAGAAGACCCTTTCCTTTAGAGCCTTCCTGGTTTATTAGGCAAACATACAGTAGGACACACAGCTATAATGGTATATTCTCAGTGCCATACTACTAAGGAAGACTTCCCAAGGCAAATATTATTTAAAAAAACTTAAAAAATATATATATGCTTTTCTTATTACAAAGATAATACAGTATATAATAACCATAGGAAAAGTAGCAAAAACAAATTTTGAATGAATTCATAAACTCCCATCAGAGATAACCATTTGTGATGCTTAATTTTATGTGTCAACTTGCCTGGGCCACATTGGTTCCCAGATACTTGGTTAAATGTTATTCTGAAAATTTTTGTGAGGTGTTTTTTTGGATGAGATTAACAATTTAAACTGGTGGACTTTGAGTAAAGCAGGTTTATTCTTTATAATATGGTGGGCCTCACTCAATCAGTTGAAGGCCTTTTTAAAAATAAATTTATTTTTTATTGGTGTTCAATTTGTCAACATACAGAATAACACCCAGTGCTCATCCCTTCAAGTGCCCACCTCAGTGCCCGCCACCCAGTCACCCCCACCCCCCACCCACCTCCCCTTCCACCGCCCCTAGTCTGTTTCCCAGAGTTAGGAGTCTTTCATGTTCTGTGTCCCCCTCTGATATTTCCCACTTATTTTTTCTCCTTTCCCCTTTATTCCCTTTCACTATTTTTTATGTTCCCCAAATGAATGAGACCATACAATATTTGTCCTTCTCCGATTGACTTACTTAACTCAGCATAATACCATCCAGTTCCATCCACGTCGAAGCAAATGGTGGGTATTTGTCGTTTCTAATGGCTGAGTAATATTCCATTGTATACGTAAATCACATATTCTTTATCCATTCATCTTTCGATGGACACCAAGGCTCCTTCCACAGTTTGGCTATTGTGGACATTGCTGCTATAAACATCGGGGTGCAGGTGTCCCGGCATTTCATTGCGTCTGTATCTTTGGGGTAAATCCCCAACAGTGCAATTGCTGGGTCATAGGGCAGATCTATTTTTAACTCTTTGAGGAACCTCCACACAGTTTTCCAGAGTGGCTGCACCAGTTCACATTCCCACCAACAGTGCAAGAGGGTTCCCTTTTTTCCACATCCTCTCCAACATTTGTGGTTTCCTGCTGAAGGCCTTTTTAAACTAAAGACTGACCTCCCTATAGCAAGAAGCAATTCTGCAGCAGACTGCCTTTGGATAAAAACTGTAGCTCCTCCCTGGGTATCCAGTCTGCTGGCATGCTGCAGGTTTTGGATTTATTAAACCTCCACAATCACATGATCCAATTCATTAAAATAAATTTCTCTCTTTCACTCTCAACAGTAGCGAATGCCCTCACTATAGATAGGTATATAGATATATACACACCTCTTTTTGGTTCTATTTGGAGAATCCTGACTAATACAGATTTTGATGCTAAGAGTGGCTCTAAAGGAGCAGAATCTCACTATTGGAGTATCTAATAGATTGGATAATCAAACACAAGAGGCAAGGAACTGGATTACCATGTATGAGATACCTTCAAACATTTTTGTCAAACTAATGAGTATAATGAGATTAACTGTTGCTCCTAAGGTCACTGAATAAAGTGGGGGAAAAAAGGATGAGATCAGGGATTCAAATTCCCAGCCAGCCCAAGCACTGTATAAATGATTGAAAGCTTCTAGGTCTATCCTTAAAGAGATACTTAACTGCAGAGCTGAGATTGCTGAAAACCAAACCCAGAATCTCATCTAGTTAGTAACTGATTTACAGTTTAATTGAAAAATGAAAGCATTGATGAGGAAGGAATGGGATCCTGATATTTGGAATGGGATGTATGAGAATACCCTGATGACACTGGGGACATTGGGCCTGTAAATTCTGTTGCACATTCTTTGCCGATAGAAGCAAGCTGTCTAGGGGGGATCCCTGGGTGGCTCAGCGGTTTAGCGCCTGCCTTCGGCCCAGGGCGTGATCCTGGAGTCCCGGGATTGAGTCCCACATCGGGCTCCCTACATGGAGCCTGCTTCTCCCTCTGCCTGTGTCTCTGTTTCTCTCTCACTCTGTATCTCTCATGAATAAATAAATAAAATCTTTAAAAAAAAAAAAAAAGCAAGCCGTCTACCTGTCTGAGATACACCTTCCATTGCACTAGGAAACTGCAGTAGTCTCCTGCAAGGCAGTTGGCTTGAAAGACACTGCTGATTTTCTTCAGAACCCACTCCCACCATTCCTCTTTGCTTCTAGAACTATAAGTAGACTAATATCCCAATAGGCCCTGGAAATACAAGTATATAAAGAAGTGACCCAAATATCCTTGGTCTCAACTCCTGCTATCCTACCCTCTCACTCTCTCTCTCTCTTTTTTTTTTTTTTTAATTTATTTATTTATGATAGTCACAGAGAGAGAGAGAGGCAGAGACATAGGCAGAGGGAGAAGCAGGCTCCATGCACCAGGAGCCCGATGTGGGATTTGGTCTCGGGTCTCCAGGATCACGCCCTGGGCCAAAGGCAGGCGCCAAACCGCTGTGCCACGCAGGGATCCCTATCCTACCCTCTCTCTCCCAGCCTTCACCTGTGACCTCATGGGAAGTTCACTGTGATCAGGTGACAGAGGAAGAGAAAACTTGGCTTAAAGTGGTTCTTGAATTACAAGTGGTTGTGCAGGATATGCAGGTACCACCCAAAAGTGGGCAGCTGTGTACATCCATGAAAGGCAATGATAAAGAGAGATCCTCTCAGTAGGCGGGACTTAGAAGTCCATTTTGCTTAGAAGGAGAAATGGCCAGATGAGTTGATTATAAACCAATTCATGGGCTGTGGCCAATGGTTTGGCTGGATGGTCAGGGACTTGGTAAGAACATGATTAGAAAATCGGTGACAAGGGAGTCTGGGAAAGAGATACATAGATTGACTTCCTTGGATGGGTGAAAAACGTGAATATATTTGTGTCCTATATAAATGCTCACCAAAGGGTGACCTCAGTAGAGGAGGATTTTAGTAAGTGGATAGCAGTTGGCCTCTTCAAGCCACTGCTGTCATGGCCCAATGACTTTATTTTAAAAGTGGCCATGATGGCAGAGATGGAGGTTATGATGGAATCAACAATATGGACTTTGATTCACCAAGGCTGACTTGGCCATAGCCACTGCCAGGTGCCCAGTTTGCCAGCAGCAGAGACCAATACTGAGTCTCTGATATGATACTGTTCCTCAAGGTGATGAGCCAGCTACCTGATGGCAGGTTGATTACATTGGACCGCTTCTGTCATGGAAGAGGCAACAGTTTGTTTTTATTGGAATCAACACTTATTCTGGACATGGATTTGCCTTTTCCCGCATCCAGTGTTTCTGCCCAAACTACTATCCATGGAGTTAAAGAATGCCTTATCTGCTATCATGTTATTCTACAGTGTTGCTTCTGGTGAAGGAACTCCCTTTACAGCAAGTGAAGTGTGGCAATGGGCCCATGCTCATGGAATTCACTTGTCTTGCAATGTTCCCCACTATCCTGAAGTAGCTGGTTGATGGGATAGTGGAATGGCTGTTCAGACTCACAGCTCCAGCAGTTACAGTACCCTGTAGGTGGCAGTACCTAGTAGAGCTGGGGGCAAACTTCTCCAGGCGGTTAATGTGCTCTGAATTAGTGTCCAATATATGGTGCTACTTTTCTCATAGCATTCACAGGTCTAGGAATCAAGTGGTGGCAGTGGGAGTGGCATTACTATAACCCACTAGTAAAATTTTTGCTAGCTAGCCCTACAACCACTGGCCTACTGGTCTTAGTTCTAAAGGGAGAAATGCTTCTAACGGGAGCCACAGTAATAGTTCCATTGAATTGGAAATGAAGACTGTCACTTGACCACTTTGGACTCCTCATGCCCTTGAATCCACAGATTTGTCCTTTTTTTTTTTTTTAAGATTTTATTTATTTATTTATTTACTTACTATTTATTTATTTAAGATTTTATTTATTTATTCATGAGAGACAGAGAGAGAGGCAGAGACACAGGCAGAGCGAGAAGCAGGCTCCATGCAGGGAGCCCAATGTGGGACTTGATCCGGGGTCTCCAGGATCACACCTGGGTGGAAGGTGGCACTAAACCACTGAGCCACTCGGGCTGCCCAGATTTTATTTATTTATTAATGAGAGACACAGAGAGATAGGCAGAAGGAGAAGCAGGCTCCCTGCAGGGAGCCCGATGAGGGACTGGATCCTGGGACCCCAGGATTACGCCCTGAGCCAAAGGCAGACACTCAACCGCTAAGCCACCCAAGCATCCCAACAGATTTCTCTTTTAACTTAATGGAGTTTGTTTTTGTCACGTGGAAACATTTTTATTTAGATGTGGTTAGACTTTTTTTTTTTTTAAATTGGAGTTCAATTTGCCAACATATAGCATAATACCCAGTGCTCATCCCACCAAGTGCCCCCCTCAGTGCCCATCACCCAGTCACCCCAACCCTCCACCCACTTCCCCTTCCACTACCCCTTGTTCGTTTCCCAGAGTTAGGTGTCTCTCATGTTTTGTCACCCTCACTGATATTTCCACTCATTTTCTCTCCTTTCCCTTTATTCCCTTACACTAATTTTTATATTCCCCAAATGAATGAGACCATATAATGTTTGTCCTTTTCCGATTGACTTATTTCACTCAGCACAATACCCTCCAGGTCCCTCCACATCGAAGCAAATAGTAGGTATTTGTCGTTTCTAATGGCTGAGAAATATTCCATGGTATACATTATACTAGTTGTGGTTAGACTTATTAATGCTTTTGTGAATTTGAGTACTCAGAAGTACTGCAAAAGTAAGTTTATTTCTCCCTCTACTTGTAATTTTTGTTTTTGAGTATGATATTTACACAATTGCTGATATTTATAACTTTTCATTGTGAATTATAACTGTGAGCAGTATTTTCTCATTTAAAGATATTTGGCCTCCGCCTCATCTTCTATTAAAATTGTTGCTCCTTTCTTTTATTTGCCCTTGACTAGCACACCTTTACTCATCCTATTTCAGTCTTCTGAATCACTTTGAGGTGAGCATCAATAATGCAACATAGAGTTTGGTTTAACTTTTTTTTTTTTTAAAGATTTATTTATTTGACACAGAGCACAAGCAGGGGGAGAGGAAGGCAGAGGAGAGGGAGAAGCAGGCTCCCTGCTGATGTGGGGGTGGATCCCAGGACTCTGAAATCATGACCTGAGCTGAAGGCAGACTCTTAACTAATTGAGCCACCTAAGTACCCCTGTTTTACTTTTTGAGGAATCTGAAAATGTTTTTATTTTAAAAGATGATCAAACCCATCAACATTTGTTAAAATGACAGAAATATTTAGTCTTAATTTTAACATTTTGTGTTATGTCTTTTCCTATACTGTTTGTTTGCTTTGGTATGTGTTATTATGCATATATACTCACAGGTTTTCTGATATTTAAGAAGTTTTATATTTTCTACTGATGATAGTGATAAATATGCCTCTTTAACTTTTAAAAACTGTCTATTTTTTCTTTATCTTCTGATTTCAGTTAACATTTTTCTTACTATTACCACTACACTGTTAAATATGTCATAAATATTACCTTTAACTCCAGCTGTTGTAGATGAAACAACCAGCAAAAACTTACCCTACTTCATTTCTTATATAATCTTTGCCTCCTTTTTTTCCGTAGCATCATTTCTATATTGCTAGAGTATATTACATTTATATTCTGTTTTTTTTTTTTTAATCCTCCATACCTAAGTTTGTCCAGTCTTAGTTTTGTAGTTATATATACTTAATGCCCCTGCTTGTTCCATTGTTGAAGTTTCCCTTGGCATCCATTAGCTGGTAGAAATTTGTTCACTAGTAGTTTTCTCAAGTATTTCCGTGGGAAAAATATTTCCAGCATTCTTTTTTTAAATTTTTTTAAGATTATTTATTTATTCATTCATGAGAGACACAGAGAGGGAGAGAGAGACAGAGACACAGGTAGAGGGAGAAGCAGGCTCTATGCAGGGAGCCTGATGTGGGGGTGTGGGACTCAATCTCGGGACTCCAGAATCATGCCCTGGGCCAAAGGCAGGCGCTAAACCGCTGAGCCACCAAGGGATCCCTATTTCCAGCATTCTTGTATGCTTAAAGCTATTGTTTGTAGCCTTTATGTGAATAATGGTTTAGGTAAAAAAAATCAATGACTTATATTCTATTCTCTTCCGTACCTTGTAGATCAGTGCTTCTACAACTTTAGCCTGCTTTAGGAACATCTAGAGGCTTGTTAAAACACAGATTATGGGTCCCTGTACCCCAAGTTTCTGATTCAATAGTCTAGGGTGGGAACCAAGAATTGTTTTTCTAACGAGTTTCCAGATGATGCTGATGCGGGTTTAAGGATCTTGTTTTGAGAGACACTATAGTAGCTTGTCTTTTTTTTTTTTTTTTTTTTTTAGATTTATTTATTTGAGAGAGAGTGCATGTACACAAGTGTGTAGGGGAAGGGCAGAGAGAGACTCAAGCAGACGACCCCCTGAGTGGGGAGCCCAATGCAGGGCTTGGTCTTGTGGCTCTGAGATGGTGACTAGAGTTGAAACCAAGAGTTGAATGCTTAACTGACTGAGCCACCCAGGCCCTCCGTAGCTTGTCTTCTGATACTAAATTCCTCTATGGAGAAGTATAAGGTTATGGTCCCCCACTCTCACCATGTTACTTGATCTATTTTCCTGGCAGCCCAAATTAGCCTTCCATTATTTTTATTATTTATAAATTAATTAATTTGGAGGATCCTGCTTGATTCAGTTCAGTCCCCTCTACTTTGTTATTGATATAACAAATTACATCTTTATGTGTTCTGTACCGGATTTGTATTTATTCTCATGAATTTCTGTCTTACTCCTTTATTTTTATTATTTTTTTAAATATTGTTTTGTTTTAGATTTTATTTATTCATGAGAGACAGAGGGAGAGCGAGAGGCAGAGACACAGGCAGAGGGAGAAGCAGGCTCCATGCAGGGAGCCTGATGTGGGACTCGATCCTGGGACTCCAGGATCATACCCTGGGTCAAAGGCAGACGCTAAACTGCTGAGCCACCCAGGGATCCCTGACATAAGTGTTTCTTATAACACTTTAAATATATTATTCCACTTTCTTCTGGCCTCCAATGTTTCTGCTGAAAAGTGGCTGATAATATTTTTCTCTTTTTTTTTAAGTATTTTCTTTTTTTAAAAGATTTTATTTATTCATGAGACACACACACACACAGAGGGAATGGCAGAGACACAGGCAGAGGGAGAATCAGGCTCCATGCAGGGAGCCCGATGTGGGACTCGATCCCGGGTCTCCAGGGTCACGCCCTGGGCTGAAGGCGGCACTAAACCACTGGGCCACTGGGGCTGTCCCTTTCTCTCTTTTTTAAATTGAAGTATAATTGACGTACAGTGTTCTATTTCTGGTATACATCATGGTGATTCGATATTTTTGTACATTGTAAAATGATCCCCATGATTAGTTACTATTTATCATACAAAATTATTACAATATTAACTTTATTCCTTATGCTATACATGCTCATGACATTTATTTTATAACTAGAATTTTGTACCTCTTTTTTTTTAAGTTCTTTTTTTAAATATTTTTAAATTTATTCATGAAAGACACACACAGAGAGGCAGAGACACAGGCAGAGGAGAAGCAGGCTCCATCCAGGGACTCTGGGATCACGCCCTGAGCCAAAGGCAGATGCTCAACTGCTGAACCACCCAGGTGTCCTGAACTTTGTACCTCTTAATTTCCTGTACCTATTCTCTATTGCTTCATTTATCTATGTGTCTGTTTTTGTGCTAGTACCATACTGTTTTGTTGGTTACAGCTTTGTAGTACAGCTTTAAGTCCAGAATTGTGATGACTCCAGCTTTGGTTTTCTTTTTCAACATTACTTTGACTATTTGGGGTCTTTTCGGGTTCCATACAAACTTTAGCATTGGTTGTTCCAACTCTGTGAAAAATGTTCGTGGTATTTTGTTTTTTTAGATTTTATTTATTCAGTCATTCATAAGAGACACACAAAGAGAGAGAGGCACAGACACAGGGAGAAACAGGCTCCCTGCAGAGAGCCTGACATGGGACTCAATCCCAGGTATCCAGGAGCACACCCTAGGCTGAAAGCAGCGCTAAAGCTAAACCGCTGAGCCACCCAGATTGCCCTGCTGGTGGTATTTTGATAGGGATTGCATTGAATGTATAGATTGCTTTGGGAAGTATACATTAGAAAAATAATTGTCCTCCCAATCCATGAACATGGAATATTTTTCCATTTCCTTGGGTCTTCCTCAATTTAAGTGTTCTATAGTTTTTGTTTTTAAGATCTTATTTTTTTTTATTCATGAGAGACACAGAGAGAGAGGCAGAGAGATAGGCAGAGGTAGAAGCAGGCTCCTGACAGGGATCTCTGGACCAGGATCATGCCCAAAGGCAGACACTCCCCCGCTAAGCCACCCAGGTATACCTAAGCACCTAAGTGTTCTATAGTTTTCAGAGTACAACTCTTTTATCTCTTTGGTTAGGGGTGTTCTTAGGTATCTTATAGTTTTTGGTGGAATTGTAAATGGGATAGATTCCTTGATTTCTCTTTCTGTTGCTTCATTGTTAGTGTATAGAAATGCAACAGACTTATGTGTGTTGATTTTATACCCTGTGATTTTGCTGAATTCCAATATCAGTTCCAGTACTTTTTGGTTTTTTACAAAAGTCTCTTTTGGGTTTTCTCCATAGAATCATGTCACCAGTGAAGATTGGAAATTTGACTTCTTCTTTGCTGATTTGGATGCTTTTTATTTCTTTTATTTATTTGATTGTTGATGCTAGGAACTTCCAGTACTATGTTGAACAACAGTCGTGAGAATGGAAATCCCTGTTGTGCTCCTGACTTTAGGGGAGAAGCTCTCTGTTTTTCCCTGTTGAGGATGATATTCACTATGGGTTTTTTGTATATGGCTTTTATGTTATTGAGGTATGTTCCCTCTATTCTTACACAGCAGAGCATTTTAATCAAGAAAAGATGCTAGTATTTTGTCAAATGATTTTTCTGCATCTATTGAAAGGATCATATGGTGATCCATATTAAGTGGTGTATGACATTGATTTGTGGATGTTGAACTACCCTGCAACCCATGAATAGATCCCACTTGGTCTGGTGAATAATTTTTTTTTTTTTTTTTATGTACTGTTGGATCCTATTAGCTAGTATCTTGGTGAAGATTTTTACACCCATGTTCATCAGGGATATTGTTTGGTAATTCTTTTTGGTGGGATCTGTGGTTTTAGGATCAACCTCCTAGAATGTTTGGAAGTTTTCCTTCCATTTCTGGTTTTTGTAATAGTTTCAGAACAGATATTCATTCTTCTTTAAATGCTTAGTTGAGGGATGCCTGGGTGGCCCAATGGTTGAGTTCCTTTTAACAAGCAGACCAAAACACACCCAGGATCTAGTTTTGTTTGTCTTTGTTGTTGTTATTGATGTTTTTGTTGGTTTTTTCTATCACCTTTTCCTTTATGGACAAAATGACTAGATGGAGAAATTTACCCCAAAAGAAAGAATAGGAGGTAGTACTCACAACCAGGGAGTTAATCAATACAGCTGTAAGTAAGATGTCTTAACTAGAATGAATGAATGAATGAATGAATTAATTAATTTTTATTTACTTTTTCATGAGCGACAGGGGGGAAGGGGGGGGCAGAGACACAGGCAGAGGGAGAAGCAGGCTCCATGCAGGGAGCCAGACGTGGGACTTGATCCCGGGTCTTCCAGGATCAGACCCTGGGCTGAAGGTGGTACTAAACCGCTGAGCCACCTGGGCTGCCCTGAACTAAAATTTAAAAGAACAATTATAGGGAGGAGGGGCAAGATGGTGGAAGAGTAGGGTCTCCAAATCACCTGTCCCTACCAAATTACCTAGATAACCTTCAAATTATCCTGAAAATCTACGAATTCGGCCTGAGATTTAAAGGGAGAACGGCTGGAATGCTACAGTGAGAAGAGTATGCGCTTCTATCAAGGTAGGAAGACGGGGAAAAAAGAAATAAAGAAACAAAAGGCATCCAAGGGGGAGGGGCCCCCGCCGAGGAGCCGGGCTAAGGCTGGGGCGAGTGTCCCCAGGACAGGAGAGCCCTATCCGGGAGAAGCAGGAGCTGGACCAATCTTCCCGGGCGGAAAGGGGCTCGCAGGGAATTGGAGCAGGACCCAAGGAGGGCGGTGGTGACCTCAGGCTCCCTGGGACAGTAACAGAGAAACTGCGCCCTGGGGAGAGCGGGCCGAGCTCCCTGAAGGGCTGCAGCGTAGGTGGGACCTGGAGCAGCTGGGGGGGCTTGGGCAGAGGAAGAGGCTCCGTGCGGAGGGGGCTGCCTGGCCGGTAGCGAGAATCCAACAGCGCAGGCTCCGGAGCTCAGGGCGCCGGGACACAGCCCAGGAGCCGACCCTGGGACAGGCAGAGGCCGGGAGGGCCCAGGACAGCAAGGACGCTCCTGCCCCGAGCTGAGCAGATCAGCGGCCCCGCCCTGGAGACTCCAGGCCCTGCAGACAGCTCCGGAGTTACTGCGAGAGCTGACTCCAGGGCTCCAGAGCTGGCCCCGCCACTGGGGTTGTTCCTCCTGGGGTCTCACGGGGTAAACAACCCCCACTGAGCCCTGCACCAGGCAGGGGGCAGAGCAGCTCCCCCAAGCGCTAACACCTGAAAATCAGCACAACAGGCCCCTCCTCCAGAAGACCAGCTAGACGGACAAGTTCCAGGGGAAGTCAACCGACTTAAAGTATACAGAATCAGAAGATATACCCCCGTGGTTTTTCTTTTCTTTTCTTTACTTTTTTTTTTTTTTTTTTTTTTTTGCTTTTTGATTTGTTTCCTTCCCCCACTCTTTTTTCCCTTTCTTTCTTTTTCTTTCTCTTTTTCTTCTTTTTTTTCTTTTTATCTTCCTTTTTTCTTTTTCTCTTTTCTTTCCCTCTTTCTCTCCTCTCTTTTTCTGCTTTTCCCAATACAACTTGCTTTTGGCCACTCTGCACTGAGCAAAATGACTAGAAGGAAAACCTCACCTCAAAAGAAAGAATCAGAAACAGTCCTCTCTCCCACAGAGTTACAAAATCTGGATTACAATTCAATGTCAGAAAGCCAACTCAGAAGCACTATTATACAGCTACTGGTGGCTCTAGAAAAAAGCATAAAGGACTCAAGAGACTTCATGACTGCAGAATTTAGAACTAATCAAGCAGAAATTAAAAATCAATTGAATGAGATGTAATCCAAACTAGAAGTCTTTTTTTTTTTTTTTTATTGATTTATGATAGTCACACACACACAGAGAGAGGCAGAGACATAGGCAGAGGAAGAAGCAGGCTCCATGCACTGGGAGCCCGACGTGGGATTTGATCCCAGGTCTCCAGGATCGCGCCCTGGGCCAAAGGCAGGCGCCAAACCGCTGCGCCACCCCGGGAACCCCAAACTAGAAGTCCTAACGACGAGGGTTAACGAGGTGGAAGAACGAGTGAGTGACCTAGAAGACAAGTTGATGGCAAAGAGGGAAACTGAGGAAAAAAGAGACAAACAATTAAAAGACCATGAAGATAGATTAAGGGAAATAAACGACAGCCTGAGGAAGAAAAACCTACGTTTAATTGGGGTTCCAGAGGGCACCGAAAGGGACAGGGTGCCAGAATATGTATTTGAACAAATCGTAGCTGAAAAGTTTCCTAATCTGGGAAGAGAAACAGGCATTCAGATCCAGGAAATAGAGAGATTACCCCCCCCCCCAAAAATCAATAAAAACCGTTCAACACCTCAACATTTAATAGTTAAGCTTGCAAATTCCAAAGATAAAGAGAAGATCCTTAAAGCAGCAAGAGACAAGAAATCCCTGACTTTTATGGGGAGGAGGATTAGGGTAACAGCAGACCTCTCCACAGAGACTGGCAGGCCAGAAAGGGCTGGCAGGATATATTCAAGGTCCTCAATGAGAAGAACATGCAACCAAGAATACTTTATCCAGCAAGGCTCTCATTCAGAATGGAAGGAGAGATAAAGAGCTTCCAAGACAGGCAGGAACTGAAAGAATATATGACCTCCAAACCAGTTCTGCAAGAAATTTTAAGGGGGACTCTTAAAATTCCCCTTTAAGAAGAAGGTCAGTGGAACAATCCACAAAAACAAGGACTGAATAGATACCATGGTGACACTAAACTCATATCTCTCAATAGTAACTCTGAACGTGAACAGGCTTAATGACCCCATCAAAAGGCGCAGGGTTTCAGATTGGATAAAAAAGCAGGACCCATCTATTTGCTGTCTATAAGAGACTCATTTTAGACAGAAGGACACCTACAGCCTGAGAATAAAAGGTTGGAGAACCATTTACCATTCGAATGGTCCTCAAAAGAAAGCAGGGGTAGCCATCCTTATATCAGATAAACTAAAATTAATCCCGAAGACTGTAGTGAGAGATGAAGAGGGACACTCTATCATACTTAAAGGATCTATCCAACAAGAGGACTTAACAATCCTCAATATATATGCCCTGAATGTGGGAGCTGCCAAATATATCAATCAATTAATAACCAAAGTGAATATATACTTAGATAATAATACACTTATACTTGGTGACTTCGATCTAGCTCTTTCTATACTCGATAGGTCTTCTAAGCACAACATCTCCAAAGAAACGAGAGCTTTAAATGATACACTGGACCAGATGGATTTCACAGATATCTACAGAACTTTACATCCAAACTCAACTGAATACACATTCTTCTCAAGTGCACATGGAACTTTCTCCAGAATAGACCACATACTGGGTCACAAATCGGGTCTGAACCGATACCAAAAGATTGGGATCGTCCCCTGCATATTCTCAGACCATAATGCCTTGAAATTAGAACTAAATCACAACAAGAAGTTTGGAAGGACCTCAAACACGTGGAGGTTAAGGACCATCCTGCTAAAAGATGAAAGGGTCAACCAGGACATTAAGGAAGAATTAAAAAGATTCATGGAAACTAATGAGAATGAAGATACAACCGTTCAAAATCTTTGGGATGCAGCAAAAGCAGTCCTAAGGGGGAAATACATCGCAATACAAGCATCCATTCAAAAACTGGAAAGAACTCAAATACAAAAGCTAACCTTACACATAAAGGAGCTAGAGAAAAAACAGCAGATAGATCCTACACCCAGCAGAAGAAGAGAGTTAATTAAGATTCGAGCAGAACTCAACGAAATTGAGACCAGAAGAACTGTGGAACAGATCAACAGAACCAGGAGTTGGTTTTTTGAAAGAATTAATAAGATACATAAACCATTAGCCAGCCTTATTAAAAAGAAGAGAGAGAAGACTCAAATTAATAAAATCATGAATGAGGGGATCCCTGGGTGGCGCAGCGGTTTAGTGCCTGCCTTTGGCCCAGGGCGTGATCCTGGAGACCCGGGATCGAATCCCACGTGGGGCTCCCAGTGCATGGAGCCTGCTTCTTCCTCTGCCTATGTCTCTGCCTCTCTCTCTCTCTCTGTGTGACTATCATAAATAAATAAAAAAATTAAAAAAAAAAATAAAATCATGAATGAGAAAGGAGAGATCACTACCAACACCAAGGAAATACAAACGATTTTAAAAACATTATGAAGAGGTATACGCCAATAAATTAGGCAATCTAGAAGAAATGGATGCATTCCTGGAAAGCCACAAACTACCAAAACTGGAACAGGAAGAAATAGAAAACCTGAACAGGCCAATAACCAGGGAGGAAATTGAAGCAGTCATCAAAAACCTCCCAAGACACAAAAGTGTAGGGCCAGATGGCTTCCCAGGGTAATTCTATCAAACGTTTATTTATTTATTTATTTATTTATTTATTTATTTATTTATTTATTTATTTTTTATGATAGTCACAGAGAGAGAAAGGGGGGCAGAGACACAGGCAGAGGGAGAAGCAGGCTCCATGCACTGGGAGCCCGTTGTGGGATTCGATCCCGGGTCTCCAGGATCGCGCCCTGGGCCAAAGGCAGGCGCCAAACCACTGCGCCACCCAGGGATCCCCTATCAAACGTTTAAAGAAGAAATCATACCTATTCTCCTAAAGCTGTTTGGAAAGATAGAAAGAGATGGAGTACTTCCAAATTCGTTCTATGAGGCCAGCATCACCTTAATTCCAAAACCAGACAAAGACCCCACCAAAAAAGAGAATTACAGACCAATAGCCCTGATGAACATGGACGCAAAAATTCTCAACAAGATATTGGCCAATAGGATCCAAGAGTACATTAAGAAAATTATTCAAAAAAAAAAAAAAAAAGAAAATTATTCACCATGGCCAAATAGGATTTATCCTTGGGACACAAGGCTGGTTCAACACTCGTAAAACAATCCATGTGATTCAGCATATCAGCAAGAGAAAAACCAAGAACCATAGGATCCTCTCATTAGATGCAGAGAAAGCATTTGACAAAATACAGCATCCATTCCTGATCAAAACTCTTCAGAGTGTAGGGATAGAGGGAACATTTCTCAACATCTTAAAAGCCATCTACGAAAAGCCCACAGCAAATATCATTCTCAATGGGGAAGCACTGGGAGCCTTTCCCCTAAGATCAGGAACAAGACACGGATGTCCACTCTCACCACTGCTATTCAACATAGTACTGGAAGTCCTAGCCTCAGCAATCAGACAACAAAAAGACATTAAAGGCATTCAAATTGGCAAAGAAGAAGTCAAACTCCCTCTTCGCTGATGACATGATACTCTACATAGAAAACCCAAAAGCCTCCACCCCAAGATTGCTAGAACTCATACAGCAATTTGGTAGCGTGGCAGGATACAAAATCAATGCCCAGAAGTCAGTGGCATTTCTATACACTAACAATGAGACTGAAGAAAGAGAAATTAAGGAGTCAATCCCATTTACAATTGCACCCAAAAGCATAAGATACCTAGGAATAAACCTAACCAAAGAGGTAAAGGATCTATACCCAGAAACTACAGAACACTTTTGAGAGAAATTGAGGAAGACACAAAGAGATGGAAAAATATTCCATGCTCATGGATTGGCAGAATTAATATTGTGAAAATGTCAATGTTACCCAGGGCAATTTACACGTTTAATGCAATCCCTATCAAAATACCATGGACTTTCTTCAGAGAGTTAGAACAAATTATTTTGAGATTTGTGTGGAATCAGAAAAGACCCCGAATAGCCAGGGGAATTTTAAAAAAGAAAACCATATCTGGGGGCATCACAATGCCAGATTTCAGGTTGTACTACAAAGCTGTGGTCATCAAGACAGTGTGGTACTGGCACAAAAACAGACACATAGATCAATGGAACAGACTAGAGAACCCAGAAGTGGACCCTCAACTTTATGGTCAACTAATATTCGATAAAGGAGGAAAGACTATCCATTGGAAGAAAGACAGTCTCTTCAATAAATGGTGCTGGGAAAATTGGACATCCACACGCAGAAGAATGAAACTAGACCACTTCCTTGAACCATACACAAAGATAAACTCAAAATGGATGAAAGATCTAAATGTGAGACAAGATTCCATCAAAATCCTAGAGGAGAACACAGGCAACACCCTTTTTGAACTCGGCCACAGTAACTTCTTGCAAGATACATCCACGAAGGCAAAAGAAACGAAAGCAAAAATGAACTATTGGGACTTCATCAAGATAAAAAGCTTTTGCACAGCAAAGGATACAGTCAACAAAACTAAAAGACAACCTACAGAATGGGAGAAGATATTTGCAAATGACGTATCAGATAATGGGCTAGTTTCCACGATCTATAAAGAACTTATTAAACTCAACAGCAACGAAACAAACAATCCAATCATGAAATGGGCAAAAGACATGAACAGAAATCTCACAGAGGAAGACATAGACATGGCCAACATGCACATGAGAAAATGCTCCGCATCACTTGCCATCAGGAAAATACAAATCCAAACCACAATGAGATACCACCTCACACCAGTGAGAATGGGGAAAATTAACAAGGCAGGAAACCACAAATTTTCGAGAGGATGCGGAGAAAAGGGAACCCTCCTGCACTGTTGGTGGGAATGTGAACTGGTGCAGCCACTCTGGAAAACTGTGGAGGTTCCTCAAAGAGTTAAAAATAGACCTGCCCTATGACCTAGCAATTGCACTGTTGGGGATTTACCCCAAAGATACAGATGCAGTGAAACGCCGGGACACCTGCACCCCGATGTTTCTAGCAGCAATGGCCACAATAGCCAAACTGTGGAAGGAGCCTCGGTGTCCATCGAAAGATGAATGGATAAAGAAGATGTGGTTCATGTATACAATGGAATATTGCTCAGCCATTAGAAATGACAAATACCCACCATTTGCTTCAACCCACCAATAACTGGAGGGTATTATGCTGAGTTAAGTAAGTCAATCGGAGAAGGACAAACATTATATATTCTCATTCATTTGGGGAATATAAATAATAGTGAAAGGGAATATAAGGGAAGGGAGAAGAAATGTGTGGGACATATCAGGAAGGGAGACAGAACTTAAAGACTCCTAACTCTGGGAAACGAACTAGGGGTGGTGGAAGGGGAAGAGGGCGGGGGTTGGGGGTGAATGGGTGACGGGCACTGAGGGGGACACTTGACGGGATGAGCACTGGGTGTTATTCTGTATGTTGGTAAATTGAACACCAATAAAAAATAAATTTATTAAAAAAAAGATACAGCATAGGCAATATAGTCAGAGGTAGTGTAATAGCATTGTATGGTGACAGATGGTAGCTACATCTGTGGTGAGCATAACAAAACATATAGACTTGTTAAATCACTGTGTTGTACACCTGAGACTATTGTAACACTGCATGTCAACTATACTCAAATACAAAATTTTTAAATAAGGGGATCCCTGGGTGGCGCAGTGGTTTGTCGCCTGCCTTTGGCCCAGGGCACGATCCTGGAGACCCGGGATTGAATCCCACATCGGGCTCCCGGTGCATGGAGCCTGCTTCTCCCTCTGGCTGTGTCTCTGCCTCTCTCTTTCTCTCTCTCTCTCTGTGACTATCATAAATTAAAAAAAAAAAAAGACACAAAATTTTTAAATTAAATACTTTTTGTTTATTAAAAAATAAAAAAATAAAAACTTTCACATGAAAAAATAAATAAAAGAACAATTATAAAGATACTAGCTGGGCTTGAGAAAAGCATACAAGACACTAGAGAATCCCTTACTGTAGAGATTAAGAACTAAAATCTAGTCAGGTCAAAATTTAAATTTTTATAACTATGAATTGCAGTCCCCAAAGGAGACTACAAAAATGAGGGTGAAATCTCAGGGTCCTAGGAGTGAGCCCCACAACAGGTTCACTATTAAGCGGAGTCTGTTTCTCCTGCTGCCTCTGCCCCTCCTCCTGCTGTGCCCTCTCTCTCTCTGTGTCTCCTGCTTGCTCTCTCCCTCTCTCTCAAAAGAAATGAATAAAATCTTTTTTAAAAAAGGAACAATCTATAGACACAGCATCTTCATGGGTAGTGCAATGGCACTAAATTCAGATGCTTACTGGACTGAGCCACTCAGGTGCCCCTCTCTGTTCCTTTCTGATCTTTGTTACGTTTGGTCTTCTGCTTTAATATTTCTTGCAGAGCTGGTTTAGTGTTCCCAAGTTCCTTTGGTTTTTGTTTATCTTGGAAATTCCTTATTTCTCCTTCTATTCTGAATGGTATTCTTGCTGGATAAAGTATTTTTGGCTTCATATTTTTCCCATTTCGTACATTGAATATATCATGCCAGTGCTTTCTGTCCTGCCAGGTCTCTGTGGACAGGTATGCTGCCAGCCTTATGTGCCTACCCTTATAGGTTAAGGACCTCTTGTCTCAAGCTGTTTTCAGGATTTTTCCTTTATCTTTGTAATTTGCAAGTTTCAGTATATTATGGGTGTGTGTGTGTGTTTTAAAGATTTTATTTATTCATGAGAGACACAGAGAGAGGCAGAGACATAGGCAGAGGTAGAAGCCAGGCTCCCTGCAGAGAGCCTGATTCAGGACTCAGTCCCAGGACCCTGGGACCATGACCTGAGCCAAAGGTAGACACTCAACCACTGAGCCACCCAGGTGTCCCTTTATCATGGCACTGCCTTATCTTTGGTGATTTTGAGTGGAGTTCTCTGTGCTTCTTGGACTTGAGTGCCTATTTCCTTCCCTAGATTATGAAAGTTCTCAGCTATAATTTGTTCAAATAAACCTTTTTTTCCTGCTCTACTTCCTCTGGGATTCCTGTAATAGGGACATTATTTTGCTTTATGGCATCACTAAGTTCCCTAAGTCTACCTTCATGACTTAATAGTTTTCTTTCCCTCTTCTTTTCAACTTCATTATTTTCCATAATTTTATCACCCATATCACGGTTCACTCTTCTGCTTCTTTCACCCTCATTTTTGTAGTCTCCCCTGGGGACTGCAATTCATAGTTATAGAATTTTAAATTTTGACCTAACTAGATTTTAGTTCTTAATCTCTACAGTAAGGGATTCTCTAGTGTCTTGTATGCTTTTCTCAAGCCCAGCTAGTACCTTTATAATTGTTCTTTTTTTTTTTAATTTTTATTTATTTATGATAGTCACACACACACAGAGAGAGGCAGAGACACAGGCAGAGGGAGAAGCAGGCTCCATGCACCGGGAGCCCGACGTGGGATTCGATCTTGGGTCTCCAGGATCGTGCCCTGGGCCAAAGGCAGGCGCTAAACCGCTGCGCCACCCACGGATCCCTATAATTGTTCTTTTAAATTTTAGTTCAGGGCAGCCCAGGTGGCTCAGCGGTTTAGTACCACCTTCAGCCCAGGGTCTGATCCTGGAAGACCTCGGATTGAGTCCCAGGGATCGAGTCCCACGTCGGGCTCCCTGCATGGAGCCTGCTTCTCCTTCTGCCTGTGTCTCTGCCTCTCTCTCTCTCTCTCTCTGGTTGCTCATGAAAAGGTAAATAAAATCTTTATAAATAAATAAATACATACATACATTCTAGTTAAGACATCTTACTTATAGCTGTATTGATTAACTCCCTGGTTGTGAGTACTACCTCCTATTCTTTCTTTTGGGGTAAATTTTTCCATCTAGTCATTTTGTCCATAAAGGAAAAGGTGATAGAAAAAGAAAAAACCAACAAAAACAACAACAAAGACAAATAAAACTAGATCTTGGGTGTGTTTTGGTCTGCTTGTTAAAAGGTACTAGACCTCCAATTAAGAAAGAATTGAAAAATAAGGAAATATCTGAAAAAATTTTACTAAAGGACTAAAGAATAAAAATACAAAGTATGCTGGATACCGTTTTCCCCTAGAGTTGAAGCTTGCAGCCTTCTATCAGTAAACTAGGTCGGAGAGATTGTGCTGGTCTTCCGGGGGAGGGACCACATGCGTCACGTGGACCTGCCCTGCCTGGTGAGCGGTACCTTCAGTGGGGAAGGAGGCGGGGTTCCGTGTAGGCAGCACTTTTGTCCGCCAGGTAGCGCTGTTTTGCTCCCTGGAGGCTTTGAGCACAGATGGGCGGGATGACTATGGCAGGGCCCAGGTCTCTAGCCCCGGAACTGAAAATATGCATCCCTGAGTCTTCAGTGAGCTCTCTCAAAAGAGCAATCAAGCACTCTTGTCTACCTGGTTTCTGTCAGAACTCTGTTCACCCTGCATGTGGCTGAGCGTTTTTATCTCAGGCATGCACTGAGTTTCACAACTCTAACTTTTAGGGACTCCTGGGGTGCAGACCCCCACTGTTCTCCCCGGGGCGGGGGGGGGGGGTGTCTCCCCAGCCTTCTGTCTTTTGCTGGAGCCACTCCACAAAGGTGGTCACAGGACTGTGCAGCAGTTCGCAGTTTACAGCAACACAGAGCAGGAGGCTGGTGCCTAGACTCACTGTCCTCAGTGGGCTTCTGGGCTTCTGTCCCTGGAAGCTGGTGGCACTCAGACACCACCGTGCTTTCTCCCCTGGAGATGCACAAACGGTGTTCCAAGCGGGGTTCCACCCCACTAAGCCACCCGGGCATATTTAGGCCAGGGACGTGTCATCTCCCCACCCCCCCAAACCCCCAGCTGACTTCTAAAGGTTCCCATGTTGTGCTCCACTGCTCTATAATACTTTGGGGCAGCCAAGCAGGCTCCCTCCCCACCGTACCTCAGCTCTATCACACCAGATTCAAGTCTCCACACCTCCTACATTCCAAAGTGGTCGCTTTTCTACCAGTAGACTTGTAGCTTTGTTTTCTCACACTTCAGATAGATTTTTCTGGTGTCCAGAAAGATTTGATAACTATCTAGTTGTATTCGAGCCACGAGTTGAACTTGGGGCCCCCATACTCCTCTGCCATCTTAACTCCTCTCCTGAAGAGGTCTTTACATCCACGAGAAGAACTTTATGGATCTCTAGATTGCATCTCTCACAACTCCCCCATTTCATTCTTCTGGGCCTGATTCAGACACCATTACCTTGGGAAACTGCTCTTACTTTCAAGGCTTCTAGAAGTGAAGACCACACTACGGTTCATCTTAATGGGATTAGTGTCCTGCAGATGTTGGAAAGATGGGGGAGGCCTTGGCATGGATCTCCTGCACTAGGTCCAGGAGCAGGAGGACCTGAAGGAGGCCCTTGGGGACAGCGAGCAGATGCAAGTTCAGCCACTGCCTTCCACCAACAAGGCGGGCAGGGAGCTGCTGATGGATCTTAAACTGTGTCTTTCTTTAAATCAAGTAGCTGTTATTTAGATATCTTTAAATACTTATTTTGTTCTCATGTTTTGGTTATTTGGGAAGCTCAACTGTCCTTATAGTGTGTCTCCCTTGCCTATTGTCTATAGCTATTGTTTTTGTTCTCTTTCATTATCTCATATTGTTGGCTTTGCTCATTTTTATCCTCTGTATTGGTAAGTGCGTTTTTCATAATATCAATTTTTATTTATGTTCTTTTTAGTTTCATCTTTATTGATTCCCCCCTTTGTTCTTTTTTATTTATTTTTTATTTTTATTTTTTAAAAATTCTCTTTATTGGAATTCAATTTGCCAACATATAGCATAACACCCACTGCTCATCCCATCAAGTGCCCCCCTCAGTGCCCATCACCCAGTAACCCCAACCCCCCGCCCACCTCCCTTTCCACCATCCCTTGTTCATTTCCCAGAGTTAGGAGTCTCTCATGTTCTGTCACCCTCTCTGATATTTCCCACTCATTTTCTCTCCTTTCCCCTTTATTCCCTTTCACTATTTTTTATATTCCCCAAATGAATGAGACCATATAATGTTTGTCCTTCTCCGATTGACTTATTTCACTCAGCATAATACCCTCCAGTTCTATCCATGTGGAAGTAATATGCTGACTTTTGTATGTTGACCATATATCCTATTATCCTGTGACCTTTTTAGTTGTAGGAGATTTTTTTTAAATCACTTGGGATTTTCTATGGAGATAATCATGTTATCTGAAAAAAAAAAAAGGACAATTTTTTGTTTTTGTTTTTGTTTTTTGCCTTATTACACTGCCTGGGACTTCCAATATAGTGTCGAATAGGAATGGTGATGAGAGAGGACATTCTTTCCTTATTCCCTATCTTAGGAATTAAGCATCCAGCCTTTTTTTTAAAAGATTTTATTTATTAATTCATGAGAGACACAGAGAGAGGGAGAGACGCAGAGACACAGGCAGAGGGAGAAGCAAGCTCCATGCAGGGAGCCTGATGTGGGACTTAATCCCGGGTCTCCAGGATCACACCCTAGGCCAAAGGCAGTGCTAAACTGCTGAACTACCCGGGTGGCCGTCATGCAGACTTTCTTAATTAAGTATGAGGATATCTTTATGTGTTTTTTTTTTAATTTTTATTTATTTACGATAGTCACACACACACACACACACACACACAAGGAGAGAGGCAGAGACCTAGGCAGAGGGAGAAGCAGGCTCCATGCACCGGGAGTCCGACGTGGGATTCCATCCCGGGTCTCCAGGATCGCGCCCTGGGCCAAAGGCAGGCGCTAAACCGCTGCGCCACCCAGGGATCCCGATATCTTTATGTTTTATGTAGATGCCTTTTTATCAGGATGAAGAAGTTTCCTTCTATGTGTAGTTTGCTGAGAGCTTTTATCATGAATGAATGTTGAATTTTGTCAAATGTTTTTTCTGCATCAATAAGATCATGTGTTTTTTCTTTATATTGTTAACATGGTGTTTTATATTGATTGATTTTCTAATGTTGAATCAGTCTTGCGTATTTGGAATAAATCCCACTTGGTCATGGTGTTTAGTTCTTTTTATTCGTTGCTGGATTTGATTTGCTAATTTTTTCTTGAGAACTTTTGTGCCTCAGTTCCTGAGATACCAATCTATGGCTCCCTTCCCTTCCCTTCCCTTCCCTTCCCTTCCCTTCCCTTCCCTTCCCTTCCCTTCCCTTCCCTTCCCTTCCCTTCCCTCCCCTCCCCTCCCCTCCCCTCCCCTCCCCTCCCCTCCCCTCTCCTCCCCTCCCCTCCCTTCCCCTCCCCTTTCCTCTCCTTTCCCTTCCCTCCCCTCTTTTCCTTTCCTTTCCTTTTCTTGCTTCACCTTTCCCTTTTTTAGTACTACCTTTGTCTAGTTTTGGTATAAGGGTAATACAGGCCTCATGAAATGAATTAGAAAGTATTTCTTCCTTTTCTATTTTCTAGAAGAGCGTGTGTAAAATAGATGTTAATTCTTCCTTAAATGTTTGATAGAATTCTCCAGTGAAGCCATCTTGGCCTGGAAATCTTTTTCAAAAGCTTATTTAAAAAATCTTGCAGATTAAATTTCTTTAATTAACATAGGAATATCTATGTTATATATTTTTCCTATTGGTTAAGTTTGGTAGTTTGTGATTTTCAAAGAAATTGGTCCATTTCATCAAAAATGTGTATAATATGTTCTGAGTATTTCCTTTCTATCCTTTTAGGGTCTATAAGGTCTACAGTGATATCTCCTGTTTCATTCCTACACTGGAAATTTGTGTCTTTTTCTGCTTCCCCCCTTTTTCTGTCAGTATTCTGTCAGTATTGCTAGTTGTCAATTATATTGATCTTTTCAAAGAACTAGCTTTTGGTTTTATAGATTTTCTCTATTTTTTTCTTTTCAATTTTAAAAAATGATTGATTGGTTGATTGATTGATTGATTCATGAGAGACACAGAGAGAGAGGCAGAGACACAGGCAGAGGGAGAAGCAGGCTCCCTGCAGGGGCCTCCTGTGGGACTTGATCCCGGGACTCCAGGATCACACTCTGAACTGAAGCCAGATACTCAACTCCTGAGCTACCCAGGCATCCCAAAAGTCTTAAGTTTTGATTGAATGTTGGGTATTTTGCACTGAATATTTTAGAGACTTAGTTTCCATTATTTTTTTCTAAAGAATGCTTACATTTGTTCTATCAGAAAGTTAAAATAATGGCTAATTGCCTTGTACTTGTGGTGTCTTATACTTTGTTAGGCCACCAGCTGGCCCGAGAGGGCTTCACAAGGCACCTGGGAGACACTCTGGAAGCTCAGCCACGCTGGAAGCTCAGCCACGCTGGGCTAAACTCCCCAGGCTGAGCCCAAGACTTTTATATCTGTCCCCCTGTCCCCTCCTGACGTTTCAAGCAAACCCTTTGAAGACGTAGTCCCTTAGTTTTATCCTTAGCTCTCAGTTTTAAAGCAAATACTTTGTTTTGGGACATAATGTTTGCTCCTAAACCGGGGTCCTTCTGGGGTTATAGTGAAAAGCCTAGGGTGTGTACAAATCCCTCTACTTTGACAAGATTCAAATGAGTAAACTCTGTTTACTCAGTGGTGCACAGCAGCTGAGATCTCTGTTCAGCTTTCTTTAGCCTTCCACCCACAAATAATAGAGGGCTCAACTGCACTGGCTTAAACAAACAGGATTTTTAAAAAGAAATCTAGAGATGGGTGGCTGTTGGTATTGGGAACCATGGTGCAATCATTTCTAGTTGGTTGCTGCCATTTTTGGGGTTTTTCTTCATGGTTGCAAGATGACCGCTGTACTTCCACTCATCTCATTAATATTAGAGGCTGGAGGAAATAGAAAGGGAGTAGGCCAGTAATGTTATTTTCTTCTCATATTAGGAGAGAAAAAAAGCCTTTCCAGCAATCTCCTCAGCATGTTTCTGTATGAATCCCACTAATCAAATCAGGAATGCATGGTCACCCTAAGTTGAACGAGATCTAGGAAGGTGGATTACAGGATTTCACAATTGGCTGAGACTAGTTAGCAACTTTATTTATTTAAAAATATTTTATTTATTTATTTGACAGAGAGCAAGAGTGATCGAGCGAGTGTACATTAGCAGAGGGACGGCAAGCAGGAGAGGGAGAAGCAGGCTCCCCACTGAGCAGAGAGCCTGACGTGGGGTTCAATCTCAGGACCCTGGGATCATGACCTGAGCTCAAGGCAGATGCTTAACTGACTGAGCTACCCAGGTGCCCCCAGTTACCAACTTTAGATAACTTTTTTGATAATCATTTGACTTAGCAATTTGAGGCATTTATTTATTGATTCATTTATTTTAGATTTTGTTTTACTTATTTTTTTATTGTGGTATAGGTGACATATAACCTATGTTTCAGGTATACAACATAATGATTTGATATTTGTATATATGGTGAAATGATCACAATAAGTCAATATCCATCACCATACATATTTACAATTTTTTTCTTAGGATGAGAACTACTCTCTTAGCAACTTTCAGATATGCAACACAGTATCATTAACTGCACAACCATGTTGTGCATTACAGTGAGATAATAAAAATATATATTTGTTCACCCTCGTTCTTGGCACAGAGCTCCAGAATTCTTGTTATTTCCTAAGTGATAAGAATACCAGGAGCATCTCTTGTTTTAATATTGGTTTTTGACTTCCGGTTTTTCTTTTTAAGATTTTATTTATTCATTCATGAGAGACACACACAGAGAGAGGCAGAGACATAGGCAGAGGGAGAAGCAGGCTCCCTGCAGAGACCCCAATGTGGGACTTGATCCCAGGACCCTGGGATCACACCTTGAGCTGAAGGCAGACGCTCAATCACTGAACCACCAGGCCTCCCTGACTTCTGTAGCTGAAACAGAGTTCCTAAAACCCTTATAATTTCCTGGGTGATAAGAGCATCTTGTGTTCTAATGGAGCAACTCTGAGTGGGCTTCTGGATGAGTTCTAATCACCAGAAAGACCAGTCCATGATTAGAAGCTTGGAATTTTCAGCCCTGCCTCCCATTCTCTTGAGAAGAGAGAGGGCTGTAAATGGAGTTAATGATTGATCATGCCTACACGATGAAAACTCCGTAAGATTCCAAAAGTATGGTGTTCAAAGAGCTTCCAGGTTGGTGAACACACCCTCCCTGGGGAAGGTGATATACCCCAATCTCATGGGGTCTGAAGCTCCTGTGCTTGGGACTCTCCCAGACTTCACCCTATATATCTCTTCATCTGGTTGTCCATCTGTACCCTTAGTAAGCTGGTAAATGTAAGTAAGTGTTTCTTGAGTTCTGTAAACCACTCTAGCAAATCAGTTAAACCTAAAGAGGGGGTCATTGGAACCTCTCCGATATATAGCCAATCGATCAGAAGCACAGATAATAACCTGAGTATCTGAAGATTGTGTGTTGGGGGGCAGTCTTGTGGGATTGGGCCCTTCATCTGTGGGATATCATGCTTTGAGAAGATAGTGTCAGAATTGAGTTAGGAGCATAGGATATAGGAACATCTGGTGTTGCAGAGAATTATTTGATGTGGGGTAAAACTACCACATCTGATGACCAGAAGTAAAGTGTTTTGTGTAAGTAGTAAAGGACAGCACAGGAAGAAAGAATTGGGTTTTGCTTCCTACATGGGAAGGAAAAAAACCTGAGTTTTCTCATTTTAATCATATACCTCTAACTTATTTATTTTATAACTGGAAATTTGTAATTTTTGGGCACCTTCACCTATTTCACCCTCTACCTACTCCTAAAGCGATTTAGTTTTAACTGATTCACAAATTATTACAAAAGTAATAAATGTTTTAAAACTAATCTCAACCAATATGAAACCAAATAAATTAGAAAGGTAAATTCTTCATTCTTTTTACTCCCCAGGATTAATTGCTTGCCAGAATTACTATTGACATGCACAGAGTTTTCTTCTTTCAGAAATGAGAATCAAACTGTATATATAGTTCTGGAGCCACTTCTTTCATAGGACATATCATAGGCATATTTCCATGGTGTGACTTATTTTGAATGTCAATATTTACATTAAGTTGTATTTTTCTTTAACTATATTCTTTTGTTTTTTTAATATTTAATTTATTTATTCATAGAGATAGAGAGAGGCAGAGACACAGGCAGAGGGAGAAGATCATACAGAGAGCCTGACCTGGGACTCGATCCAGGGTCTCCAGGATCACGCCCTGGGCTGCAGGCGGCATTAAACCGCTGCGCCACCGGGGCTGCCCTTAACTATATTCTTTTGAAACATGATATTTCAGTGTGTTAGTATTTAATGTATTGATATACAAATATCACAAAAATATATATACACATACACATGGATATTAAAAAAATATCTGTATACTCACTGCCATTAAAGAACTCTATAATTTCTTCCCAGTCTCATTTTCTTTCCTGTATCCAGAAGTAACTACCATCCTCAATTTTATTTAAGTACCTTTTATGATATTAAATGATATTCTCTTTTTTTTAAGTTTCTGGTCAATGACTCTTTATATGTATACACTATTGTTGTGAACATTCTTATATGTGACTCCTGCTACTCATGTGTGAGTTTCTTCTGAGTGTATTCCTGAGGTGGAATCCCTGGGTTATAGAAAATGTGCATGTTCAGTGTTACTGAATGTTATATTGTTTTCTGGAGTGATTGTTCCAATTTACTCCATTTTAGAAGGCTATTTTATTAGCACTGAATTATTTTTAAAATGTACATGATCCTAATATAGTTAATCATCAGTCAATATACTAGCTTATAAAAATGTGATCTATAGGAAACCTTTCAGGAACACTACTAGTATTACCTGTATTACTTTTTACTAACCAATTATGATGAAAACTTTGCAAATAATTTGCTACTGTTTTATTATCCTGCACTTTTATTTGATTCACATGTGCTATTTAACATTATTCCAGAAGAACAATGAAGCATATTATGATGTGTTTGTATAGTTATGCCTTGTCAGGGAAGATTACTTGGTGATTCTTAGATGTATCTGTGACCACCCATTAGCTTCCTCTGAACTTTTTTTTTTTTAATATGGTTTGTGTTTATAACCTGCCACCTTATGACCACAAGTGCTAGTACAGGTGTAATTGGGAGGTGGGTACAGAGGCCAGATTTTATTTAGTACAAATATTTTATTTGAAATCTGCTTCATATTAAACATCTTTGAAATATGAATTATAGCAGATATTAATTCTACTTTTTCACGTTATTGTACTTGGATTTCTTTTCCCTAGAAATACTAGAACATAAATTACCATTTATGTTCATATACAAGTATTTGGTGTTTAACATCTTGTTCTTTTATTTTTATTTTTTTAAATTATTTATTTATTCATGAGAGACACAGAAAGAGAGGCAGAGACACAGGCAGAGGGAGAAGCAGGCTCCATGAGGTGGGACTCGATCCCCGGTGCCCAGGATAACACCCTGGGCTGCAGGCGGCGCTAAACCGCTGTGCCACCGGGGCTGCCCATCTTGTTTTTTTTATTATACTTCTTTCTAAATTACTACAAAATATAAACAGTTTCTTAACTAGATTGTTTTTTAGACTCCCGTATTTTGCTCTCCTCCCATTCGTGGTATCATTTTTTTACTTCACATTTTAAAACATCAAAATTCCTCCTGTCTGTTCTTCAGATCAGAACCGTCTTGGGCAGATCTGGGAGAAATTAAATCAGGTGTGTCCCAAACCTGCAACCATTTTCTTACAAATGACATCTGACAGTACTAACTTTCAAGGGCCCGCCTGGCGCAAGAGCAGCAGCACTCTTACAATTCTGGACAGGATTGTGTTCTTGAGAGGTTCTGTAGCCAAAGGCAGGGATGCTCTGGCCAAGTGGGCTCTGCTCCAGCAGCTGCGACCCCTCTGCCCCAGGGATCACTTGGAGGGAGCCTGCAGAACTGTTGGCATCTGAGGTTTCAGGCCGTGTTTTAGGGAGGGGCCCCAGCCCAGCTCCAGCCAGCTGAGCCAGAGCTCCCCTTTATTTATTATAGTCCACTCAAAAGGAGCTTAGCAAGTGACTCCTAGACGAAAACTGGATGACAAGAAAAAAAAGAATGTAGATTCATTTGTCCACTCATGGTTTTCTGCATTTTAGTTGCCAATATAAGTAGGTTTGCTCTTTTAATTGCAGCATAGTTGACATGTAGTAGGAATATTAGCAGTTACTGAAATTCTCTTGGAGACCTCCATTCCTGCAAGAACAAGAGGTCCAACGCGGATTCAGAAAAGGTCCCTAAGGAGCTTTCGTTCGCGGCCACAGCAGCACAGAGCCCCCGGCCGCCCCCGCCGGCCCCTGCCCCGAGGGTGCGGGCGGGGAGCGCTTCCGCCCTCCTCCGCGCGGTGCGGGCGGGGTGCGCGCCCGGGGCCGCGGGGGCCGAGCCCCGCCGGGGGAGGGGCGGGCGGGCGGGGAGCCCCACCCCGGGGCGGGCCGGCTCACCCCAGCGCCGCGCCGCGCCGCCAGCCTGCTGAGCCCCGCGCGCCGATCCGCGGCTCCCGGGGTCTGCCTGGTACGCCCCGCGGGCCCGCACAGGTCACCGCCGCCCGGTCGGAGCGCCGCCAGCGGACGTGAAGCGGGAGGCGCGGCCGGGGGACGGGAGCCGGGAGCCGGGAGCCGGGGGCCGGGAGCCGGGAGCCGGGAGCCGCGGCGGCCCAGGAGGCAGCAGCCGGCGGCGGGGTGAGTCTGGGCATGTGTGTCTCCCTCCCTGTGCTCAGCTTTCTCCTCTGCCGCTCGGCCTCTTCCGCAGCCACGGCTTCGCACTTTGCCTGTGTTTTTATTAACCGGGATAGGTAAACAAAAAATGTCATGGGGTTTCGGGGTTTCTTTTCATCCATGTACTTTTGAAGAGGTGTCCCTTGCTTCATCCCCTTGCTGCCTGTTACCAAACAGCATGAATGAATGATGCAATCCTGCTCAGGGCAGTCAGGACAGGATTCGGAAAACCTCGGACATTAAGAGTTGCTGTGTCTGACTTTCTCATCTTTCCCATCAGAATTAGAATTTTATTTTTTATTTTTATTTATTTATTTAGTATATTTTTTATTGGAGTTCGATTTGCCAACATATAGTATAACCCAGTGCTCATCCCATCAAGTGCCCTCGTATTTATTTATTCATGAGAGATGCAGAGAAGAGGCAGAGAGACACAGGCAGAGGGAGAAGCAGGCGCCTCACAGGGAGCCCGACGCAGGGACTCGATCCCGGGACTCCAGGATCACCTCCTGGGCGGAAGGCAGATGCTCAACCACTGAGCCACCTAGGCGTCACCACCACCCCCCGCCCTTTTAAATTTGGTTAAATGATTTTTTTAAAAATTTAATGAATTACTTTTTTATTTAAATTCAGTTTGCCATGGGACGCCTTGGTGGCTCAGCGGTTGAGCGTGGGCCTTCGCTCATTCTTCGGCGTGACCCCAGAATCCCGGATGGAGCCCCCCATCCGGCTCCCTGCGTGAAGCCTGCTCTCCCTTTGCCTGTGTCTCTGCTTCTCTCTCTCTCTCTCATGAGTAAATAAATAAATAATTACAAAAAATAAATTCAATTTGCCAACATATAGTATAACACTCAGTTCTCATTTCATCAAGTGCCCTCCCCAGTGCCCGTCACCGACTTACCCCATCCTCCCTCCACCTCCCTCTCTGCAACCCTTTGTTTGTTTCCCAGAGTTAGGAGTCTCTCTCATGGTTTATCTTCCTCTGTAATTTTTCCCACTCAGTTCTCCTCCTTTCCCTTATAATCCCTTTCACTATTTCTTATATTCCCCATTTGAGTGAAACCATAGGTTGATTGTCCTTCTCCGATTGACTTACTTTACTCAGCACAATACCGTCCAGTTCCATCCACGTGGAAGCTAATGGTGGGTATTTGTCGTTTCTGACGTCTGAGTAATATTCCATTGTGTATATAGACCACATCTTCTTTATCCATCTGTGGAAGGACACCGAGGCTCCTTCCACAGTTTGGCTGTTGTGGACATTGCTGCTGTGAACATTGGGGTGCAGGTGTCCCCGCGTTTCACTGCATCTGTATCTTTGGGGTAAATATCGAGTCATGCAATTGCTGGGTCATAGGGTAGCTCTATCTTTAACTTCTTGAGGAACCTCCACACAGTTTTCCAGAGTGGCTGTACCAGTTTGCATTCCCACCAACAATGCAAGAGGGTTCCCCTTTGGGAGAGGGAGGATCTTAAGCAGGCTCTATGCCCAGTGTGGAGCCCCATGCAGGGGGGGCTTGATCTCACCACCTTGAGATCTTGATTCTGAGCTGAAATCACGAGTCAGATGCTTAACTGACTGCACTACCCATGTGTCCCACAAGGGTATCTTGAGCAGAAGTTTTTCATCTTGATGAAATCATTCTATCATGTTTTCCTTATATTGTTCACGCTTTGGGGATTCTTAAAGAACGTTTTGCCTATCTCAAAGCTGTTATACTAGCTATCTATTGCTGTGTAATGAATTACCACCAAACTTAGCAACTTAAAACAACAAACATTTATTTTTTTCACAGTCACCATAGGGCAGCTACCAACGTGGGCAACTGCCCTTCCTTAGAGCAGTGGGCGAAGGCTGGGCCAAGATGGAAGCCATATTCCTTTCTTTGCTTTTGAGATTAACTCAAAAATTGGATGAAAGGGTATGCAACCCCTTTTGAGTTCAGTAAGGACTACATTTTAAACCTTCTGCATTATTTATTTCCATTCTGGATCCCTTCCTTTTCAACCTCTTCGCTTTTTCTTGCCTCATCTTCTTAACTATTTCTTTTACCTTTTTTTCTTCTGAGTTTTGGAACTTCTATTTACAGTTTTAATTATGAGGATTTTAATTCAAAATTGTTGGCTTTGTTCCCTTGATATTGGGCAACAGGACTCTTCTGTGACTGTTCTGGGCATGTTGGCGACTTTGTCTACTCGTTTTGAAGACAGCAGGATCTGTTTTGCAGAGTCTGCAATACACCTGAGTCAGCTCCTCTGTGTCTGCATTTTGTTCTCTCAGTAAATCCTCTTCCCCTTCCCTCTCCTTAGCATTCTGCTGATCAGGTGGAGGTGATTTCCTGTCCGATCTGAAGCTTTTGCAGAATTAAAGCCAGCAAAGAAGACGTGTTTATTCCTCTGCAGTGCTGAAAGGAGGCAGAAGTCAAACGTTTCGCAAGGGAAGCAGTCTTAGGGAACTTTGCATCTGACCCTTATTTTGTGCCAGTCCTACCAGTGGGCAGAAGGAGCTAGACTGTTCTTGTCTTTCTTGTGTCTGGACCTTGATGTCCATTTCCACCTCTCCTTCTGGCTCTTCCTTTTGCAGAACTCACAAGATCTCTCGTAAAGAGATTTGTGGTCAGAACTTTATGCTGCATTTTTATTCAGGAAAGAAGCAGGAAGAGAAGAGTCTCATTTCCTAGGAATCCAGCACTGGAGAGACGTGAGTCCGATTTATCTTTGTTGTTATTTAGCTGTGACCAGTTTTCTCTTCACTTGAATAAGATTGTCTGCTATAATGTATGTGGGATGCATAAAATCAGGTTCCCTAGAACAACTGTTCTTTTTTTAAATCATAAAATATATTATATATATTTTTTTAAATTTTTTTAAATTTATTTATTTATGATAGTCACAGAGAGAGAGAGAGAGAGGCAGAGACACAGGCAGAGGGAGAAGCAGGCTCCATGCACCGGGAGCCCGACGTGGGATTCGATCCCGGGTCTCCAGGATCGCGCCCTGGGCCAAAGGCAGGCGCCAAACCGCTGCGCCACCCAGGGATCCCAATCATAAAATATATTATAAATGCATTGTGGGGGGAGCACCTGGAGGGCTCAGTGGATTAAGTATCTGCTCAAGTCCTGGGATCGCCCCATGTCAGGCTCTCTGCTCTGTGGGGAGCCTGCTTCTCCTTCTCCCTCTGCTGCTCCTCCTGCTTGTGGGCTCTCTCTCTCTCTCTGTCAAATAAATAAATAAAACCTTTAAAAAAAAATTAGTGCATTGGTCAGGAACGGTAGGCCTAGTTACCTTTGACTCTCCTCTGACCCAGAAGCTTGTCAAGCTGCCTTTGTGCAGTGCCCAGAGGGCCTGAAACAGACTCACCCCTCCTACCCAAGGTGACATCTGCCTAAGCCTACTAAGTTTTGTTCTCTTGCATGTGCTTGATCTCCACAACCTCTGTACCAGCTTATATATGTTTTTACACAAGTGAAGGTAAGAGGTCAATCCTAACAAAAGAGTAAGTTGGTGAAGGCGATTTTGGATGCCTCTTCTGAGACACATAGATGGAGAAGTTCAAAGAGAGTTTAGGTGAACAGGTTTTTTCCCTCCTATGCAAAATCAGATCTCCTAAGGCTGGCCCTGAAGGAAAATTTGCTTTTGTACTTTTGGAACTAGGGGTGAGGGGGGGTTATCAGCCTTTGCTTCTTTACCGTTTGGTCCTCTCTTTCCCCAAGACGGGCCAGCCGGGTGCCTGGTGGACGGGAGACCTGTTCTGACCCACAGAAGGGCAGTGCTTCAGTGGTCAGCATTGGGCCTCGGAGCTGCCTTGTCAAAGCACATACCCTTCCACCAGGGTCTTTTCCACTCCCAGTCCTGTCCCCCTCGCAGGGCCAGATGCAAGGGATCCAGAGTCTATTCTCTAGCAATGATTTTTGTGTGTGTGGTCTCCTAATGTACACAATTTACTTTTTTTTTTTTCACAATTTACTTTGAAGCACCTGAACTTATTTATTTTTTTTATTGGAGTTCAATTTGCCAACATATAGCATAACACCCAGTGCTCATCCCATCAAGTGAAGCACCTGAACTTAGCAGACTTTTTCCCCCTGGTAGCCAAGAGGATTTTGACTGTGAATTCTGAGTGACATGAACAAGGAGACAGTGCATGCTTCACAGTGCATGCTAGGAAAGGCTGACGCAAGCTGAGGCCACTTTTTTTTTTTTTCACAATTTACTTTGAAGCACCTGAACTTATTTATTTTTTTTATTGGAGTTCAATTTGCCAACATATAGCATAACACCCAGTGCTCATCCCATCAAGTGAAGCACCTGAACTTAGCAGACTTTTTCCCCCTGGTAGCCAAGAGGATTTTGACTGTGAATTCTGAGTGACATGAACAAGGAGACAGTGCATGCTTCACAGTGCATGCTGGGAAAAGCTGACACAAGCTGAGGCCACTTGTTCTGAAGTCTGAGCAGGGAGCTGAAAGCTGCGTGACCCTTGGGGTGGAGGGCATTTCCCCTGACCTGAGTGTTGTGTGGACAAGTTTAAGGGTTGAAATCCATAATCCAGCTCTGTCTCCTTGGGAGGGTGTGGAGAAAGAATCAGCCTTCCTAGTAAATTCATTGCAATGTTTGTCTCCAACATCCTATTTTCTCTGCCTTTGGTACCAGAGTGCCACCCAGAAGGCAGGGGTCAGTGATTCTGAGTCACAGGTCAGGACTAGTGTCCATCGGGGGGTCTGGAAATCCGTCCTCACTGCATTTGAGGAAATGTGTGTTTCCTTGCGTATTTGAGGCTGATGGTCTGCTTGAAGCTACTGCTGTTGTCAGTGGTTGGGGAGAGCCTCAGGTCACTGGCTTCTCAGACATGGACAGTCTGAACTTGTCTGAACATGGACAGTCTGAACATGGACAGACATGGACTTGTCTGAACCCCTCAGTGAGACTGGCAGCCTCTTGGAGACAGTGCCTGTGCTGAACTTCTCCAGCCTTAAGCTGGGCACAGGGTGGCAGTGTGCACTGGCTTTGGCCTTAGAAGGTTTGAGGCTTTAGGAGCCTGTCAGTTATTTATTTATTTATTTATTTATTTATTTATTTATTTATTTATTTATTTATTTATTTATTTTTATTTTTAAAATTTTTATTGGAGTTCAATTTGCCAATATATAGCATATCACCCAGTGCTCATCCCGTCAAGTGCCCCCCTCAGTGCCCGTTACCCAGTCACCTCCAACCCCTGCCCACCTCCCTTTCCACTACCCCTTGTTGTATCTCTCATGTTTTGTCACCCTCACTGATATTTTCACTCATTTTCTCTCCTTTCCCCAATATTCCCTTTCACTATTTTTTATATTCCCCGTTTGAGTGAAACTATATAATGATTGTCCTTCTCCGATTGACTTACTTCACTCAGCATAATACCCTCCAGTTCCATCCACGTTGAAGCAAATGGTGGGTATTCGTCCTTTCTGGTGGCTGAGTAATTGTATACATAGACCACATCTTCTTTATCCATTCATCTTTTGATGGACACCAAAGGAGCCTGTCCGTTATTCTCCTAAGTGCCCACTCTGAGTTACATTGTACTGCCTCATGCACAGCCTTTAGCCTGTCCCATTGATCTCATTTTAGCTCTTCTTACATATTTGTCTGTTCGTGGCTTTCTTTCTATTTACATGATTCATTCTCTATGCTCAGTGGGGTTGCATTGCACCAAGCATTGCTTCTCCACCGATAGACCGCTGTCTTTTTTTTCTTTTTTTTAAGATTTTATTTATTTATGAGAGACACAGAGGCAGAGACACAGGCAGAGGTAGAAGCAGGTTCTATGTGGGGAACCCCATACGGGACTCGATCCTAGGACCCTGGGATCACGCCCTGAGCTGAAGGCAGATGTGTAACCACTTAGCTACCCAGGTGTCCCTAGACCCCTGTCTTTTAGGCTTGTGGAGCGAGCCTGCCTAGCCATGTGTTATGAGTTTGGATTGATTTCCTCTAGTCCAGAGCCCAGTAGGTAGTTACTGAGCCACAGACAGGGTAGGGTAGCAAGCTATTTGGTGTTCCCCAGCTTGTTGGAAACTTGATTTATGAAACCTGTTTCTATCTGCTGGTCTCCCAAAGAATGTGCAGACTTTCTTCTTTCACTGTTAATGAATGATAACCCATTGTGTTGTCCAGCTAGCAGAACTTTGGTCTGAGTTCTTGATGAAAATGTTTGACATTTCCTGAGTCCGCATAGGTTTTTTAAAAAAATTTATTTATTTATTCATGAGAGACACACACACACACAGAGAGGCAGATACACAGGCAGAGGGAGAAGCAGGCTCCATGCAGGGAACCTGATGTGGGATTTGATCCCAGGACCCCAGGATCATGGCCCTGAGCAAAAGACAGATGCTCAACCATGGAGCCACCCAGGCATCCCTGATTAATTAATTCTAATTAATTATTTGAAGGGGTGGGAAGGAAATAAAACAGTATCAGGAAGGTTATTTAATCTTCATCTTGAAGAATAAATAGGAATTTGTCCACTAGGTATGAGGGATTAGGTGATTTTAGGCAGAGGGAACAGCATTTGCAAAAGCACAGAGGTTTAAAAAACCATGACAGGGGCAGCCGGGGTGGCTCCATGGTTTAGCGCTGCCTTCAGCCCAGGGCGTGATCGTGGAGACCCAGGATCAAGTCCCACGTTGGGCTCCCTGCATGGAGCCTGCTTCTCCCTCTGCCTGTGTCTCTGCCTCTCTCTCTGTGTCTCTCATGAATAAATAAATAAACTCTTCTTTAAAAAATTAAAAAATAAAAAACTATGACATATTTAGAGAAGAAGACATCCTGTGTATATCTTGAGCATAAGTGTTGTGTGTGTGTGTGTGTGTGTGTGTGTGTGTTGGAGAAGAGCAATGAGTGATAGATTGGTGAAATAGATAGGATCCAAATCATGAAGAGCATAAACTAATTGAATAACGGAGACATTATGTTAATCGATATGCTGATAATGGGGAATGGATTTGCAAGGGCATTGTTAAGTCTGATATGATTAAGTCTTAATGTGATTTGATTCTGGAATCCTCAGAAGCCAGACATGAATACAGGCAGGTACAGGAGTATATTTAAAATTAAAATGTAAAATTAAAATGTAATGGCCATGTTAAAAAACAGTCCTTACATTTTAGAAATATACACTGAAATATTTTGGATGAAATTATGTGATTTGATTCAAGATAATGAGAAAAGGTGGAGGTGTTTGGGTGTGATATTATGATTTATTTTATTTATTTATTTATTTGTAAATTTTTATTATTTTTTAAATATTTATTTTTATTTATTTATGATAGACATAGAGAGAGAGAGAGAGAGAGGCAGAGACAGGCAGAGGGAGAAGCAGGCTCCATGCAGGGAGTCCGACATGGGACTCGATCCCGGTTCTCCAGGATCACACCCCCGGCTGCAGGCGGCGCTAAAGCGCTGCGCCACTGGGGCTGCCCTATGATTTATAATAAGAAACATATTTAGGCATCTCTGGCACAAAGCTCTTAAAACCCTTGGAACTTCCTGTGATGAGAGTGATAAAGGTGTTCTTATGTCAGTGAGGTGACTTTTGGACTGTATGCACCTAACGATGGAGCTATCTGCCAGTGGAACTGACCTTGGTGACTAGAGGATTGGAATATTTAGTCTTATATCCCTGACCTCTGGAGAGCAGAGAGGGGTTGGTGATCTAGCCAGTCACCAATGGCCAATGATTTAATCAGTCATGCCTTTGTGATGACTAAAAACCCAAAAGACAGGGTTTGGAGAGCTCCCATGTTGGGTTGGTGAACACATGGAGGTGCGGAAGAATGGTAGGCTCAGGGAGGGTATGGAAGCTCTGTGCTTCTTCCGACATAACTTGACCTGTGTGTCTCTTCCATCTGACAAGTAAAACATGTCTCTGAGTTCTATGAACCATTCTAGCAAATCAGTCAAACCCAAGGAGGAAGTTGTTGGTGCCTTTGCTCAATATAGCTAATTGATCAGAAGCTCAGGTGACAACCTGGACTTGGCACTGGGTCTTTTTTTTTTTTTTTTTTTAAAGATTTTATTTATTCATGAGAGACACAGAAAGAGAGGCAGAGACACAGGGAGAGGGAGAAGCAGGCTCCCTGCAGGGACTCAAACACAGGGTCCCGGGATCACGCCCTGAGCTGAAGGCAGGTGCTCAACCTCTGAGCCACCCAGGGTCCCTGACACGAGGGTCTTAAATGTGTGTGTGTGTGTGTGTGTGTGTGTGTGTGTGTTTGTGTGTGTGGTGGTGGTGGTGGTAGGGGGTTCAGTCTTGTGGAGCTTAACCTGTGGAATCTGGTACTATCTCAATACATAGTGTCAGAATTGAGTTGAATGATAGGGGACACCAGGTGGTGTCTAAGAATTGCTCAGATGTGTGGGAATTCCCCATGTTGGAATTGGGGTACAGAACCTTTTATAATGGAGTTGTTGATGAAGCACCACTTGCTTGGATCATTGAAGCAGGGTGATGCATACATGGAATTCATGTATTTGTTCACTCTATTTTTCTATGTATTTGAAATTCTCTGCAATAAAAACCTAAAAAAAATAGTTATCGCATGTACTTCACAATGATATCATTTCATTTATTCAACCTTCAGAAATTAATTGACATCTACTCAAAAGAAGCTCAAAATAAGTGTTTTGGGGAATTTTGGATCTTAGTATGAAGAGCTTGCAATCCAGGAGTGGAGGTGACACGCACATAAATAAGTTTAAGATAATTAGGAATGTTATGAATTTCATATATTGAAAACAGGTCTACATGAAGTACTGTGGAAGTTCTGGGGAGAAATTTTTTTCAGCCCCAGGGAATCAGGGAAGACTTGGTAGTGAAGACGGCATTTGAGCTTTATTCATTCACTTACTCAACAAATCTTATTAAGCTATGTGCCTGCTACTGTTCTTAGTCCTAAGGATCCAGCAGTGAACAAAGCTTATAAAATGAGGACAGACGGACAATACTTGGTAAACATAATGAGTATCATTTATCGTATGTTAGAAGATGATAGATGGGGATCCCTGGGTGGCGCAGCGGTCCTGGAGACCTGGGATCGAATCCCACGTCGGGCTCCCAGTGCATGGAGCCTGCTTCTCCGTCTGCCTGTGTCTCTGCCTCTCTCTCTCTCTGTGATTATCATAAATAAATAAAAATTAAAAAAAAAAAAAGAAGATGACAGATGTTACAGAAAAAAGAAAAAGACATAGGGATATTAGTAAGGTTGGGTTAAGGATAAGGAGAGAGAGGTTGCAGTGATAAATAGGGTGGTCAGGGCTGGCTCATGGAAGAAGGTGATACTTGGGCCAACCCCTTTTTTAAAAAATTCATTGTTTTTTTAAATTGAAGTATAGTTGACACCTAGTATTATTTGGGCAAACTCCTGATAAAGGATTTGGCCAAGTGGGTATCTAAGTGAAGAGCATTCCCACGAGGGGCACAGCTGGAGCGAAGGCCCTGAGTGGGGAGTTGGCTCAGTGCATTTCCAGAGCAGCAGGAAGACCAGTGTGGCTGGAGCAGAGTGAGCAGGGGGACACAAGTAGGAAATGAGATCAGAGAGGTAATGGGGAGGGCGTGGTGGTGGTGGTGGTGGTACCAGGGGAGGGACAGACCTTAGAGGTAGTTGTAAAAGCTTTGGCGTTTACTCTTAATAAAATGAGGAGCTGTTGAAGGATTTTGAACTAGAAGTGTGACGTGATTTGTTTAGTAGCTTACAATGATTACTTTGTCGGTTATGTTGAGAACAGAAACGGGGGGGGGGGGCTTTTAGGAGGCTGTTGGTACAGTCTTGGCAAGAAACTTTGGCAACTCAGGCTAGAGGGATAGACATGGATGGGGTGAGAAGTGGAGAAGTGGTCAGATTGTGCTTGGACTTTAAAGGTAGAAGCAACACAGTTTCCTGGATGATTGTTTTGGGACTGTCGAGGGAGAGAAAGAAGGCGCAAGATGGCAGTTTGGGGGCAAGAAGATCAGGAGTACAGTTTTAGGCATGTGTAGTTTGGGATGTTTATCAGATACCCAAGTGAGGTCAGGTCGGTGGTTGGAGTTGAGAGTTTGGGAGACAGGACTGGGCTCCAGTCTGTGTTGGGGGTCACTATCATAGAGGTGACATGTAAAGCCCCGAGCCTGTATGGCTCCATTGAGGGAGTGGGTATGGTCAGAGGAGACCAGGGGTGGACCGTGGGTCACTGCAACATTCAGAGAAGCAATCAGCAAAGGAGCTCAGTCGCTAAGAGGGGATGATGTGTGAACCTGGGAAATCGGTCCTCTGAGGTGAGGGATTGGCTTTAACAGGAGCATGACAGGGGTGGAAAGAGATTATAGATAATTAGTAGAATATGTATTTAGTATTCATGTATTTTTTAAAAGATTTATTTATTTGAGAGAGCGGGGAGGGGGTAGGGCAGAGAGATACTGTGCTGAGAGCAGAGCCGATGTGAGACTGGATCCTAGGACCCCCAGATCATGACCTGAGCTGCTTGACTGTCTGTGCCACTCTTGTATTCTTGTATTTTTAATAGTTTTCTGCTTAATAGAAACTTCATTCACATTGAGGCTGATGTTAGAGTTTAATACTCTGTTACCTTACTGGATGCATTAATTTGCCTCCTTTTCCCCTGTTTCTGTGGGTCTCCAGTGAAACTCCTGTTTCCCATTTGAAGCACTCTTTTGTAAGGGTTCCAAACAAGGGTCAGCAATTTTTCTGTCAAGGGCCAGATGGTGAATATTTTAGGCTGTGGGGGCCTCCGTCTCTGTTGCTGCTCCTTCCCATTGTTGTGTGAAGGCAGCTCTGGATGCATAAACCGGTGAGCGTGGCTGTGTTCTGCTGAAACTCTACTTATGGACACTGGATTTTGAAATTTATAGGTTTTGTGTGTCACAGAGTTTTATTCTATTGATTTTTTTCACAGTTATTTAAAATATAGAGGTGCCTAGGTGGCTCAGTTGGTGATCTCACCTCAGGTCTTGATCTCACCTCAGGTCTTCATCTCAGGGTTGTGAGTTCAAGCCCCGTGTTGGGCTCTGTGCTGGGTATGGTGCCTACTTGAAAAAAAGAAAATAAAGGGGTGCCTGGGTGGCTCAGATGATTAAGCATCTGCCTTGGCTTAGGTCATGATCTTTAGGTCCTAGGATCAAGCTCTGAGTTGGGCTCCTAGCTCAGTGGAGAGTCTGCTTCTCCCTTTCCCTCTGCCTCTCCCTCTGTTTGTGCTCTCTCTCAAAGGAATAAATAAGGGAGACCCAGTGGTGCAGCGGTTTAGTGCCGCCTGCAGCCCGGGGTGTGATCCTGGGGACCGGGGATCGAGTCCCGCATCAGGCTTCCTGCATGGAGCCTGTTTCTCCCTCTGCCTGTGTTTCTGCCTCTCTTTCTCTGAATAAATAAATAAATCTTAAAAAAAGAAATAAATAAAAAATCTTTAATAAATAAATAAAATAAATGAAATGTGAAAATTAGTCTTACTTCACAGGCTGTACAAAAACAGGTTGTAGTTGATTTGCCTACTGGCTATAGTTTGCCAGCCCTGCTGTAAAATGTTTTTTTCTCCTCAGGTCAACTTTGGCTTGGATCATTCTGCCAGACGCAAGGTTAGAAATCAGTTAGGAAGCAGGTTGGCCAGCTCCTTTGAGTCTGTTTTTAGCCGTTATCTGTTCTGTTCTTTTTTCTTTCTTTTCTTTTCTTTCTTTCTTTTCTTTTCTTTCTCCCTTCCCTTCCCTGGACTCGATCCAGGGACTCTGGGACCACGCCCCAAGTCAAAGCCAAAGGTGGCTCAACCGCTGAGCCACCCAGGCGTCTCAACCAGCATCTGTTCTAAATATAGGTTATTTGCATCATCTGTGTGGCCTCGTACATGACATATTTGATGAGAGGTGTAGGCAATTTTTAGGATCCCATTTACCCCTAATATTCTAGTCCAGTGATTTGCTTAAAAAACACAAAACTCTTGGGGGCACCTGGGTGGCTCCCTCAGTGAAGTGTCTGCCTTCGGCTCAGGGCATGATTCTCAGGTCCCGGGATGGAGCCCCACGTCGAGGTACCTGCTCCACAGGAAGCCTGCTTCTCCCTTTCTCTCTGCCCCTCTCCTAGCTTATGCTCTCTCTCTCAAATAAATAAATAAAATAAAAATATAAGATTCTGAAAATTCCTTTTTTTTTTTTTTAAGCTTCTTCAGCACTGTGGTCTCCAGTCCCTTCCTGTGAGCCTGACCTCCTCTTCTGTTTCCTTCCCAGGCCCCTGAGCTGACCCTTTCCATTTCTGCAGGCTCTGCCCTTAGCCCTCTTCTTTCCCTGCTCTCTCCACTGTGCTGACTTTCGTCAGGCCATACCCTCAATTATGGCCTCTGTATTGGTGACTAATCCATGTGCGGTTCAGATGCGGTTCAAGCTCTGACCTCTTCCACGGCAAAAAGCCTTTCAAGGTTTCCTGTTACCTGGATGGTATGATCCAAACTCCTCAGCCTGGCCCAGAGCCCCCCTTCGTGCACCGCCTGGCAGCTGGACTCCGTGGGGCAGCTTCCAGGATCTCATCCATCCTTCTGCTCCTTGCCTCTGCCACACCCTCCTCTCTGCATCATGGCCCTATCTTCTTGCCTCCACCTCCCTGCTCTCTCCTCCCTGCACACGCCCAACTGATACACTGCTGTTTGAGAACCCACTCAGGCCACTTAACCTTTCAAGGTTCTTTTTTTTTTTCTTTTTTATTTTTTACCCCTTCAAGGTTCAGTTCGAATGACTGTCCTTGGGAAGCCCTGTTTCAGGGCAAGGTTAAGCATTTTCTCTCTGTGCCCATAGTATCTTAGGCACATTTCCACTTCAGCACTTGCCTTATTGCTATTATTATTAGGTCAAAAATAGTTGAATATTGGTTGAACATCAGATACATTTATAAGCTAGTACCTTCATTAGAGTGATTCCTGGGAGAAGAGTTTGGCCCACCTCATCTTTGTCTCCTCAGAGCCTGACATTTAGAAGATGCTTACTTTTTGTTAAAAAATGAATAAATCCTTGAGTCCATGTTTATGTGGGATATGCTTGACTTTGATATGAATCAAAGTATATTGGCATTAGTAGGCAAAATTGGATCTTCTTGTGATGATGGGTCTTTAAATATATTTATCTTTTCTTGTTGTAGGAGGAAGATTCTTTCAAGGATGGTCTCCCATTCAGAATTGAGGAAGCTTTTCTGTTCAGCTGACGCAGTGTGCTTTGATGTTGATAGCACAGTCATCAGAGAAGAAGGAATTGATGAGCTAGCCAGATTCTGTGGAGTTGAGGATGCTGTGTCAGAAATGTAGGAACAGTATTCAGTCACTTTATGAAATGAGAAATAATTGCAAAACAGTGACATTTGGATGACAGGCAGGACCATAATTCCCCTATTTTTAGTCCCTGACTGCCGATCATGGGCAGTAAGCTTCTTTTATCACTTTGAGCCGAGTTGGGTAGTGTACATCATCCTGTCATCCATTTATGCAAATTCTCATGGCAAAAAAAAAAAATAGTTGCCTCTGACAAATAAATATGGATGACATGCTCTTAGTTTGGTCAGAGAAACGATGACCATAACCAACCAAAGAAGAATGACGGGGTAGGGGATCGTTAAGCACCCAGTGCTTTGTGACATGGCTAGTTTTGGTTCAGTCTCTCAGTTTCTGCCTGGGTGAGACTCCTCCCTCCTGCCTGCCCTCCCCATTGCTGCCTACAATCACCAGGTCATGGACCATTTCATGTTCAGCTGCATTTGATACAAGACATGGCCACATAATACTAATATGATTCTCAAGCAAACTTGCAGGAAGTTTATTCCCAGGCCTCAGTCCCATGGCATTGTAGCATGTCTGCTGTATGGTGGGGCTCTGGGTAGCACCTTCCTTGTGGGCAAATGTGGGGGGAGCTGGGGAGGTAAGGCCTGTGAACCAAAGGGTCATCTGACATGGCTAGCCTGATTGTTGGGTCTTCCTCCTAGGACCCGGCGAGCCATGGGTGGAGCAGTGCCTTTCAAGGCTGCCCTCACAGAGCGCTTAGCTCTGATCCAGCCCTCCAGGGAACAGGTGCAAAGGCTCATAGCAGAGCACCCCCCACACCTGACCCCTGGCATAAGGTAAGAGGAGCCCGGGTCTGGGTGCTGGCTGTCTGTCAGCACCTGTGTTTTGGGGCACATCCTCTGAAGAGTATCTCACCATTGCTCTAACAGCCCCTTCTGCCTGCTTCTTTGAGCTCTTCCCTGTGGTCCTGTCAGACTGGTTGGCCCCGCCCAAGTCATCTGCCCTTCTCCCTTCCCCCCTACTCCCTACGGAGAGCCCAAGCTTCCTCTTCATTTTGTGTTTCTAGGTTCATGGGCAGAATAGAGTTGTGGGATGGTTTCCTAAGCAATCCAACCCCACCTATTAATTTCTAAGTGCATTTTGAAAAACACACATACAACATAATTAACCAGGCAATAATACCTTGTCCAATGTATTTGGGCAAATGCTTCCAGGGGAAAAAATGTATTTTACTTTTCACATTTCATGTTTTTTCTTTTATATTAATCAGTGTTTTGGTGTTTTATATTTCTTTTTTTGCAGGGAGCTAGTAAGTCACCTGCAAGAGCGAAATGTTCAGGTTTTCCTAATATCTGGTGGCTTTAGGAGCATTGTAGAGCACGTTGCTTCAAAGCTCAATATCCCATCAACCAATGTATTTGCCAATAGGCTGAAGTTTTACTTTAATGGTAAGACTTTAATGGTATCATTTTCCCTTTCTGGTCAGTTTTAGTGTTCAATAAATAATGTAATGTGTGTTGGAATGCAACTGAAGCACGGCAGCCTCAGAGTTAAATATTGAGATGAAGGATTCTCTCTTTTTAAATTTAATTTAATTTATGTTACTTTATTTAAATTCAGTTAATTAATATATAGTATATTGTTAGTTTCAGGGGTAGAGTTCAGTGATTCATCAGTTGCCCAAACACCCAGTGCTTATAACATCAAGTGCCCTCCTTAATGCCCATCACCCAGTTACACCTCCCCATCTCCCCTCTCTCTCTAGTTTGTTTCCTAGAGTTGAGAATTTCTTATGGTTTGTCTATGATTTTGTCTTGTTTTATTTTTTCCACCCTTCCCCTATGATCCTCTGCTTTGTTTCTTAAATTCCACATATGACTGAGATCATATGAAGTTGTCTTTCTGTGATTGATTTATTTTGCTTAGCGTAATACCCTCTAGTTTTTGTTTTGTTTTGTTTTTTGTTCGAGATGAAGGATTCTCTTGACCGATGTCTTTTGCTCCTTGGTATGCTTTGCTCTGTAAAATAGACTTAGGCCATCATCTCTCCTGGTTTTAGTGTCCATATAATCCCTCTCTGTATATAAATGTCTGCATTTGATTCCTGGGTACCCAGGTGACTCATTTTTGTTACATGTCATATTTCAGGTTTTTGAGAGTTCTATGTATTTCAACCAGTTTAGGCTCAGGAAGGAGAGGTTGTTAGCAGCAAGTCGCTGCCTTTGAAGCGCCCCTGGCCCCTCTCTGGATCGTTGCAGAGCTGCAGCTGTTTTACTACCATCTCAGGAGGTCTCTAGTTATGGCAAGGGGTGGCTGACATCCTTAAAACTAAATATTAATTTAAAACATTTTAAATGTGTTGACAGAACATTTTTGAAGGGTCTACACGTAGGTAGAGCTCATAAAAAAATGTAGAGAGTGAGTGTGGTAATTGCTGTAAGAAAGAAAATTGATCACATGTAAGTTGGAATCTCCTCCTAGATGAAATAATATAGTAACTTTTTAAAAACCTTTAGTGTGTTATTGTTTCATGGTGTTCTGGCCCAGCAGCAGGCTTGAGAACTACGACTGTGACAGCTTAGAGGACAAAACTGATCGGCCTCATGGTGTTTAAGCCCTAAAGGAGCAAACGCAGAGAGAGGTGCCTGCCTTTATAAAGCCATGCTTGTTATGCGGAGGAATAGGTGTGGGAGTCCAGGCTGTGTCACTTTACTGAGGCCATTTTTAGCCTTCTTGGTGACATTTAAGGGAGGGTATCATCTGTGCACAAAGCTGGCCCTACTGATATAATTCTGCGATCACTGACCTTGTTTTTGTTTTGTTTTGTTTTGTTTGTTTTTTGTGATTGCGATGAGTTTTATTTATTTATTTTTTTCACTGACACTGTTTTTACTGCTCTTTTAAGGTGAATATGCAGGTTTTGATGAGATGCAGCCAACAGCTGAATCTGGTGGGAAAGGAAAAGTTATTAAGCTTTTAAAGGAAAAATTTCAATTTAAGAAAATAGTCATGATTGGAGATGGAGCCACAGACATGGAAGCCTGCCCTCCTGCTGTATGTATCAAGTGTGCTAGTTTTTTTCTGGTTGTATTTTTGTTTTAGATGGCTGAGTAAGAAATCCATAAGATTGGTGAGAGGAAAATAAGAACATACTAGGTATCATGGTAACAAACCAAAACAAATGAAACAACTCAATATCGATATGTCAACTGACTTCTTGCAAATCTAAGGAAGAAAACCTTTTAGCGACCCTGTTCTCGCAACATGGCTGCTACCTCTTGGCCCAAGTGTTGGCTCCAGGTTTGGCTTCATCTCCCCCAATAATTCCAGATAATAATACAGCCCTTAATACTGTAACCAAAATGTTAATGTCTCTTTATATTTGATACACTATTTCTTCATACATTACCCTCTCCTTTGTACTGATTAGGGAACTGAGGCTCATAGAGGTTTAATAATGTACCTGTGTTAAACTATTTTATTCTGGGATGCCTGGTGGCTCAGTGGTTGAGCTCCTGTCTTTGGCTCAAGGCGTGATCCTGGGGTCCTGGGATCAAGTCCCATGTCGGGCTCCCTGCAGGGAGCCTGCTTCTCCCTCTGCCTGTGTCTCTGCCCCTGTCTGAGTCTCTCATGAATAAATAAGTAAAATCTTTAAAAAAATAAATAAAGCATTTTATTCTTCTGAATAAATGCCGTTTTCTGAAACTAGCAGGAAACACATACTGGATAGCTCGTGTCCTGAATATCCTGTGTGTCCTTTTCATGTAGGACTTTGCCCTTATCGTGTCATTCTAAATGAAGAAAACTTGAACCAAATATAGTGGTGAACTTTTTATTACCTACTTTCCTGAAATCTAAAAATAGTTTTCTCTGAATGATTAACCTAAAGGGGTTAAAGAATTTTGGATCCTTTTAGCTGACTTGAGTCAATTCAAGATGAGACATCTTTAGAGGATTCACAGCCACCACGGGGTTGACTAAGTCATAGATGCTGGGCTGGTTTAGGGAGGAGTGTGTAGAAGTAAAGGGTACAGAGTTCTGTCAGGGAGCTCCTAATCCTGACATCGAGAAATGACAAAATCAGACATTCCAGAGGACCCTGCCAGTCATCAGAGGGTGACGTGGCCCGACTGAACCAAGAGCGAGGGTGCACATGCTGTGTGAAGTCCTCAGAGGTGGAGGGTTGGCCGCCATCACCTGAAGCCCTGGCCGGACCGAGGAAGTGTCCAGAGGCAGGGAGGCAGCAGAGAACAGTGTCCTAGGCACAGACCTGGGCGGTCAGCTGGCAGGAGCCGCATATACAGGCTTTCTCTTCAGCAGCTGTGGAAGACTTGACGCATCAGGCACTGTGGTGTTGCCGTCAGGTCCTGGGAAGCCTTGGGAGGCTTCTGGACAGAGAAGGAATGAGTCAGTGTGTCAGGACAGCCAAGCTGGGGCTGGCATGCAGAAAGGGCTGCCACATGGCAGGAAGCTCAGTGAGGGGGCTAAATTTAACTGGAAGGTAAGAATCTCATTACTTTTGCCCAGCCCCCCCCCCCGCCCCGCCTTGTGTAGTTTGAAAAAAAAGTGAAGATGCAAGTAAAAGATTTTTGAATTTCCAAATTACGTCTGTTGTACCTATATCCTGGCAGAAAAAGAGAAAAAAAACATTTTAAAAGATCACTGACAACAGGAAGGTATCACTTGGTAGAAATTAAGGAAACAAAAAAAAAAAAAAAAAAAATTAAGGAAACAAGGTCATTAGTTGAAACCTTAAATAATCTTGATGATGGAAAGTAGGGGGCAGCCAGCAGACCCTGGGCTGTTGTCTTGTCTCCTTCAGCCCAGGACAATCCACGCCCTGGGAGGGAGGACTGTTGGGTTCACACAGGGTGCCTGTCAGGAAGTGCCTGCTCTGGTCCTGGTTGAGGCCCCAGGGGCCCTCAGCTGTACCCCAGGCTTCTCTTCCACCTGCCCTCTTCAAGATTGCCTGGCTTGGCTGTAGCTGCCTCCAGTGTAGAACTCAGATGGTTGCCACCTGATGTGATTTTATCTTTCTAAACAGTTGTATTGGTTTTAAGAGGGCTTAACTTCTCCATGAAGCTTGCAGTGTCCCCTGGCCTGGATGGGGTGCAGTGCACGGACTCATTCATTCTTGGGACACTGGAGCCAGGGAGGCTCCCAGGGCGCTGGGGAGGCTTCCCCTCCAGGCTGGGCTCCACTTAACACAGTTTCTTTTTTCAAACAACTCTTACTGTCCCAGGCTGCTGCTGTTTCCTCCCCCTCTCCTTCCTCCTCCTTGTCCTCCTCCTCTTCTTCTTTTTAAAAGTCTTTCCTTTTTTTTTTTCACTTTCTTAGGATGTTTTCATTGGATTTGGAGGAAATGTGATCAGACAACAAGTAAAAGACAACGCAGAATGGTACATCACTGATTTTGTAGAGCTTTTGGGAGAACTGGAAGAGTAATACCAATTTTTATATGGTTCATTTTTTCAGGTTAATTTTTAAAAGTCACAGAGTTTGATACTGTTTGCTTACAATTGCCTATTACAACTTAATGTATAGATTTGGTATTGATTATCTGTACTTCCAAGTAAACTATGGAAAATCACTTTAACTGCAGTCCCAGTATTATTATGACCATTAATTACCTGGACAGTTTTATAATCAGAATTCTTTATGTATTTTCCTAGTGATATTTTATTTGAGACTTTTTAAAGGAGGATAGTAAATTAAACACCTTTCCTATTGGAAATATGGGTTAGGCAGCTTTAAGTGAATATTGGTTTTCCTTTGATAGGTAAATAAAAGTTTATCCATTTATCAGCACAGATTGGTGGCATTGTCAATTCTGGCTATCATGCGTTTCAAGTACGTTCAATGTTTGAATAGAAACAACCTCCAGAAAAGGGAACCCTCTTACACTGTTGGTGGGAATGTGAACTGGTGCAGCCACTCTGGAAAACTGTGTGGAGGTTCCTCAAAGAGTTAAAAATAGACCTGCCCTACGCCCCAGCAATTGCACTGCTGGGGATTTACCCCAAAGATACAGATGCAGTGAAACGCCGGGACACCTGCACCCCGATGTTCATAGCAGCAATGGCCACAATAGCCAAACTGTGGAAGCAGCCTCGGTGTCCATCGAAAGATGAATGGATAAAGAAGATGTGGTTCATGTATACAATGGGATATTACTCAGCCATTAGAAACGACAAATACCCAGCATTTGCTTCGACGTGGATGGAACTGGAGGGTATTATGCTGAGTGAAGTAAGTCAATCGGAGAAGGACAAACACTATATTGTCTCATTCATTTGGGGAATATAAATAATAGTGAAACGGAATAGAAAGGAAGGGAGAAATGTGTGGGAAATATCAGAAAGGGAGACAGAGGAATCCCTGGGTGGCACAGCGGTTTGGCACCTGTCTTTGGCCCAGGGTGCGATCCTGGAGACCCAGGATCGAATCCCACGTCGGGCTCCTGGTGCATGGAGCCTGCTTCTCCTTCTGCCTATGTCTCTGCCTCTCTCTCTCTGTGTGACTATCATAAATAATAAATAAAAATTTTTAAAAACTTATAAAAAAAAAAAAGGGAGACAGAACATAAAGACTCCTAACTCTGGGAAACAAACTAGGGGTGGTGGAAGGGGAGGAGGGCAGGGGGTGGGTGTGACTGGGTGACGGGCACTGAAGGGGGCACTTGAAGGGATGAGCACTGGGTGTTATTCTCTATGTTGGCAAATTGATCACCAATAAAAAATAAATTTATTATTAAAAAAATAAAAAAAGAAACAACCTCCAGGCAAGGAACCACCACTCGTGCTTGTCACCACTCGGCCTACCAACCCTTGCCCTGGGCCAGAGGGGTGGATGTGCTTTAGTAGCTCTTGGAGCTACTAAATTTGTAGCTCCAATTTGTCATGTTGGTAATGTTAAAAAAAAAAAAAAAGGCTTTAAAAAATGGAGCCTTAAATAAAAGTAGTGACATTATAAAAAGGGTATTTGATAATCACATGAAATAAAAGAACTAAAAACACATTTTACTCATCCCAAATAAGTTTTGCCTTAAATGAATTAAGAAATACCTCCTCATTGGGATGCCCCAGTAGCTCAGGGGTTGAGCGTCTGCCTGTGACTCGGGGTGGGATCCCAGAATCCAGGATCGAGTCCCTAGTCAGGATCCCTGTGAGGAGCCTGCTTGCTTCTCCCTCTGCCTATGTCTCTGCCTCTTTCTCCCTGTTTCTCATGAATAAATAAATAAAATCTTAAAAAAAAAGAAAAAGAAAGAAATACCTCCTCATAGCCTACATGAACCATTCTTTCTTAACAGATCACTTGGAAAGACCTGAAAGCCAGGTTTGTGTTTATTCTCTGCAGTGCCAAGAAAGAGAAATTTCAGAACATGCTTTGAAAGTATGCAGTTATATACACTCCCTGGTAGAAAAGTAGGGGGGAGAGGGTAAAGCACAGGTTTAGAGAGAGGCAGGCAGTAGATAATTAAGTGGAAGAGGCTACAGGATTTAATGTAGGAAATTATTTGAAAAATTCATAATTTAACCAAATAATCAAATTTGGCCAAATAATCAGGTAGTTATTTAGTCAAATAAATGAGATGAATCAGATTCCCTTCCAAATCCAAGTTGCAGTAGGAGAAGCATGACCTCGGTTTGGCAACATTGAAATGAGCCTCCCAAAAACAAGGCAGTTGTTTCGCAATCGTGCATCCTGGCCGGCAGCTCCCCCGGAAGCTGTTCTGGGGCATTTGTACTTTCCGCTGGGCCAAGCTCTGGCAGGAGCAGGCGTGCCAGGTCCGCTGCGAGCTGCGAGCTGCCAGGCCCCAGGCCGCGCCTTCCACAGTCAGTGGCCGGAGCCGCTGTGCGCACCGCGTCTGGCTCGGAGGCACCCGCCGGGCTGAGAAATCGTGCGCCGCACGGACCTTCCGCGCCGCCGCAGCGCCCTCGGGCCCACGGGCCGCCCCGCTCCCGGCGCACTGCTCAGCAGCCGCGCACCGTCCCCTGCCTGGTGGGTTGCGGTGAGTCTGACATGACGCCGGAACAGCCGGCCTCTTCCGCGCTTTTCCAGCTCTGGACCCGCGGCAAACAGCCCTGGCTCCCCGGGGCTGCGTGCGGGAGTCGAGAGCGCTGGCGCTGTGACGCCGCCTTCCGTCCCCGTGGCGCCGCCTCCCGTCCCCGTGACTCCGCCTCCCGTCCCCGTGGCGCCGCCTCCCGTCCCCGTGGCGCCGCCTCCCGTCCCCGTGACTCCGCCTCCCGTCCCCGTGGCGCCGCCTCCCGTCCCCGTGACTCCGCCTCCCGTCCCCGTGGCGCCGCCTCCCGTCCCCGTGACTCCGCCTCCCGTCCCCGTGGCACCGCCTCCCGTCCCCGTGACTCCGCCTCCCGTCCCCGTGGCGCCGCCTCCCGTCCCCGTGACACCGCCTCCCGTCCCCGTGGCGCCGCCTCCCGTCCCCGTGACCCCGCCTCCCGTCCCCGTGGCGCCGCCTCCCGTCCCCGTGACTCCGCCTCCCGTCCCCGTGGCGCCGCCTCCCGTCCCCGTGGCACCGCCTCCCGTCCCCGTGACTCCGCCTCCCGTCCCCGTGGCGCCGCCTCCCGTCCCCGTGACTCCGCCTCCCGTCCCCGTGGCGCCGCCTCCCGTCCCCGTGACTCCGCCTCCCGTCCCCGTGGCGCCGCCTCCCGTCCCCGTGGCGCCGCCTCCCGTCCCCGTGACTCCGCCTCCCGTCCCCGTGGCGCCGCCTCCCGTCCCCGTGGCGCCGCCTCCCGTCCCCGTGACCCCGCCTCCCGTCCCCGTGGCACCGCCTCCCGTCCCCGTGACTCCGCCTCCCGTCCCCGTGGCGCCGCCTCCCGTCCCCGTGGCGCCGCCTCCCGTCCCCGTGACTCCGCCTCCCGTCCCCGTGACTCCGCCTCCCGTCCCCGTGGCGCCGCCTCCCGTCCCCGTGACACCGCCTCCCGTCCCCGTGACTCCGCCTCCCGTCCCCGTGGCGCCGCCTCCCGTCCCCGTGACTCCGCCTCCCGTCCCCGTGGCGCCGCCTCCCGTCCCCGTGACTCCGCCTCCCGTCCCCGTGGCGCCGCCTCCCGTCCCCGTGGCGCCGCCTCCCGTCCCCGTGACTCCGCCTCCCGTCCCCGTGGCGCCGCCTCCCGTCCCCGTGACTCCGCCTCCCGTCCCCGTGGCGCCGCCTCCCGTCCCCGTGACTCCGCCTCCCGTCCCCGTGGCACCGCCTCCCGTCCCCGTGACTCCGCCTCCCGTCCCCGTGGCGCCGCCTCCCGTCCCCGTGACGCCGCCTCCCGTCCCCGTGGCGCCGCCTCCCGTCCCCGTGGCGCCGCCTCCCGTCCCCGTGACCCCGCCTCCCGTCCCCGTGGCACCGCCTCCCGTCCCCGTGACTCCGCCTCCCGTCCCCGTGGCGCCGCCTCCCGTCCCCGTGGCACCGCCTCCCGTCCCCGTGACTCCGCCTCCCGTCCCCGTGGCGCCGCCTCCCGTCCCCGTGACTCCGCCTCCCGTCCCCGTGGCGCCGCCTCCCGTCCCCGTGACTCCGCCTCCCGTCCCCGTGGCGCCGCCTCCCGTCCCCGTGGCGCCGCCTCCCGTCCCCGTGACTCCGCCTCCCGTCCCCGTGGCGCCGCCTCCCGTCCCCGTGGCGCCGCCTCCCGTCCCCGTGACCCCGCCTCCCGTCCCCGTGGCACCGCCTCCCGTCCCCGTGACTCCGCCTCCCGTCCCCGTGGCGCCGCCTCCCGTCCCCGTGGCGCCGCCTCCCGTCCCCGTGACTCCGCCTCCCGTCCCCGTGACTCCGCCTCCCGTCCCCGTGGCGCCGCCTCCCGTCCCCGTGACACCGCCTCCCGTCCCCGTGACTCCGCCTCCCGTCCCCGTGGCGCCGCCTCCCGTCCCCGTGACTCCGCCTCCCGTCCCCGTGGCGCCGCCTCCCGTCCCCGTGACTCCGCCTCCCGTCCCCGTGGCGCCGCCTCCCGTCCCCGTGGCGCCGCCTCCCGTCCCCGTGACTCCGCCTCCCGTCCCCGTGGCGCCGCCTCCCGTCCCCGTGGCGCCGCCTCCCGTCCCCGTGACCCCGCCTCCCGTCCCCGTGGCACCGCCTCCCGTCCCCGTGACTCCGCCTCCCGTCCCCGTGGCGCCGCCTCCCGTCCCCGTGGCGCCGCCTCCCGTCCCCGTGACTCCGCCTCCCGTCCCCGTGGCGCCGCCTCCCGTCCCCGTGACTCCGCCTCCCGTCCCCGTGGCGCCGCCTCCCGTCCTTGTGACGCCGCCTCCCGTCCCCGTGGCGCCGCCTCCCGTCCCCGTGACTCCGCCTCCCGTCCCCGTGGCGCCGTTCTTCATTCCGATCGCGCACACCACTTACGTAAACCAAAAGTCAAGAATTGAAATTGTTGATGGCATTAAATTGAAACAGGAGGCGTCCCTCAAAGCTTTTCTGTGCTCATGGGCCTCCTCTCGTGCTCACAGCCCTGCTCTGGTTCCCTGCTTTGCTGTTTCTCTCTTTTCCGGAGACGCTGCTTCTCCGTGACCTCTAGGCCCCGTCGGCCTGGCGCGCCAAGGGAGGTCCCAGGGTTCCAGCCGTCAGCCTCAGTAGGTGTGGCCACAGGGATGACCCCGAACTGCTGTGAGCAGGTTCAGAAGACCTGGGCAGTGATCTGACCATGAGTCACCGCGCTCACAGTCCTTTTCCAACACGTTTTTGCATGTGTCCTCATGTGATTCTCACAACCCTGGGGTCAGTCGTATAGATATCGCTGTTAAACAGACGGCAGTGGGCTCACAAAAGTTAATGACTGCTACAAGGTCACATTCGGAGCAGGAGCTCGGGCCAGTGATTTCCACGGCAGGCGTCATCTTATGCGTTACTAAGGGAGTTAACGATTTACTGGGGCCGGGAGAGTCTATGCAAGCTAACACTTAACACTTTGATCACAAGTGTTGATGTGTATTGATACAGTAGATGAGTTTTATTCCCGAGAATGGAAGACCTGTTTTATGAAATATTCAGGTGGTGTCATTTGTAATGGTCACTGAACTCTGCAAAAAGTACTAGTTTTAGTACTAGTTAGTACCAGTTAATAGAGGACCGTTCAGTACTTTGCTGATCAGTTTTCAACTCTGAACATACTTTGATGTATGCTTATTGTTTTCCTTTTGAATTTTTTTACTTGTGAGCTTACCTAGGCATATCATCTTAATTTCCAAGGATTGCTAGAGTTTGCATCAAAATAGTATGAATTAAAAAAAAAAAAAGTATGAATAAAGACACTGCCCTACTGTCTGAGAGCTCATGTATTTTCCAGTTGGAACTGCCGGACTCCACACTTCCTCTTTTCCCATCTTCCCTTTCTCCCTCTCCATTTATTTCCCCCTCCCTTCCTTCTATGCATTCATCAAGCACATTTTTGAACATCTGTGTCCTGGCCAGAAACTGAAGGCATAAAGTTAATAAATATAATGTGAACTGAAGAAAAGGCCTTTTGACAAGCAGCCATGAGAATATGGGGTAAAGAAGTGGGTTCTTTCAAGTGCTGGTCTGGAGTAGGGCAAAGTGTAGGTTCTAGAGGGCTTTCAAAAGAGAAGGGATGGTGTCACATGAATGATAAAAATGAGTTGGCTCGTGCAAGTAATATTCATCAGACTTACACCCAGCAAATGGAAAATGAGTTTGGAAGTTTTGAATATTCCCAATGAAAATTCATAGTGAGACCAAATAATACAATTTGTTCTTCTAAGGGGGGGGGGGCTAATAAAAAGATTTGACAAATTGGGCAGAACTGGTAAAATAAAGTGATTATTTGATAAATTAAGTGTAATGAGAGAATGTTTTTGTAAGTCACCAAGAGACCGCCATGTCACTAAATTAGTGGCCAGTCTTCTGAGGTCACCTAACGCCATCTTGCGGCAGCATTGACACGGGTGACCCCATCCTTGATGGACTTCGTTCACTTAGTGCTCATGACATCCCACTTCTGTGAGCTTTTTCCTGTTTCCACGGTGGTTTTTCACTCTCTTCCTGGTTCCTCCTTACCCTGGCCCTCTTCTCTATCTACACTCACTCTCCTAACACCTTAAATTCTGTATGCAGACAATTCATAAATGCCCATCTCCAGGTGAGACTGTGCTTCTGACCTGCAGAATCCACACGTGCCTACCTGCCTACCACGTGAATATCTCAAATTCAACAAAACATTCCTGATCTTCACTTCCTCAAATCTGTTGCACCGACTCCACCTACAGCCTTCCCCTCTCCAGTGTGGAGGCCAAAACTTGGGCCACTTGATTTTTCTCTTTCATTCGCACTCCACAGTTAATCATTCAGGAAATTATCTCGACTCCGCTGTCAAGATATATTTAGAATTTCACCATTCTCCCTATTCCCACTGCCATCCCTTGTCCAAGCCACCATTTAAAAGGTAAGTCAGGGCACCTGGGTGGTTAGTCAATTAAAGAATCTGCCTTCGGCTCAGGTCATAGTCATAGGGTCCTGGGTTCGATCCCCACGTCGGGCGCCCTGCTCAGTGTGGAGTCTGCTTCTCCCTCTAACCCTCCCCCATGCTTGTGCTCTCTCGCTCTCTCAAATAAATTAAATGAAATGAAATGTAAATCAGATCATGCCCTTCCTTTGCTCAAAACCTTCTAATGGATCCCATCTCACAGTAAAAGTCAAAGTCCTTCCAGTGGCCTCTAGCACCCTCCTGATCCAGCCCATGATCTCTGTCTTCTCCCACCCAGTCCTCCCTCTGTGTTTCAGGTGATGGTATTCATACTGCTCCCATGCATGCCAGGCATGACCCTGCCTTGGGACCTCTGCTATAGCCCTTCCCCCAGCATGAAGGGATTCCCTTCCAAACCCTGGCTAACGTTTTTGCTTAAATCTCAGCTTTTCAGTGAGGCCAACTCTGACCAGACATATTTAATACTGTATACTGCCTCTCCCAGCTGCCCTTAAGATACCTGACCGGTTACCCTGTTCTACCTTCCCCCACTAGAGCATCTGTCAATTTCTACCATATCATGTAACTTACAGTAGTCTGTATTTTAACTGCCAGTCTCTTCTCATGACTGTAAACTTCACAAAGGCAGAGATTATGTTTTGTTCGTGATGTTATTCTCTGTGTCTGACTTTGGCACATAACAGAAACTCAATATTTGTTAAGTTAAAGGAAGACTAAAGCCTAGCGTGAGGCAGACTGCTTTGTGAAATCCAAGACTTAATTAGGACAAAAATTCCTCTTCCTAGAGTCGGGTATATTCTGAAATAGCCTCGTTTTACAGTTGGTTCGTTGCTCTGTGCTTTTCTGAACAGAAAGCTCCTTTAAAAAAGCAACACAGAAGAGAAAAGCAAAGTTTCAAAAAGAAAATGTCATTTTTTAAAAAATTTTTATTTATTTATGATAGTCACACACACAGAGAGAGAGGCAGAGACATAGGCAGAGGGAGAAGCAGGCTCCATGCACCGAGAGCCCGACGTGGGATTCGATCCCAGGTCTCCAGTATCGCGCCCTGGGCCAAAGGCAGGCGCTAAACCGCTGCGCCACCCAGGGATCCCAGAAAATGTCATTCTTAAATATTCTATTTGGCATCCAGACATCCTGGTGCTCACCAGATACTGAATGGCTTCTAGATGAGGGTTTGGGTAGATAATACAATTTGGAGAGCCTCATCTAACTCATCTAACAACTGTGAGCTCAGTTAATTGATGGTTAATTTTATATGTCTTGACTGCTCTAAGGGATGTCCAGATAGCTGGTAACACATCTCTGGGTCTATGAGGGGTGTTTCTGGAAGATTAGCATTTGATTCAACAGAATGAGTAAACAGATCCATTCTCATCAGTAGGTGAGCATCGTCTAATCCTTTGGGGGCCCAAGTGGAACAGGGCAAAGGGTAAATGCACTCTCTCTGATGGAGCTGGGATGTTCATCTTCTGTTTGCAGACACTGGAGCTCCTCATTCTGGGCCTCTGGCCTTGCATTGGGGTTAAACCATCAGCTCTCCTGATTCTCAGGCCTTTGGACTTGGGACAGAATTATACCATTGGTTTTCTTGGTTCTCTAGCTGGCAAATGGCAGATTCTGGGACTTCTTGGCTTCCCAAACCACATGAGCCAATTTCAGCAAGTCTCTTCTTATGTTTATCTGTATCTAGATATCCTATTGGTTCTTTTTCCCTGGAGAACCCTAATACTCCAGTGAATGATAGAAAATTCCAGACTTCTGCAGGGTTCACTTCAAGTCCACATAATTTGAAGTGAAAATTCCCTCTGTTCCTAGTTTTTTTCCAGTGCTGAATAAGATCACCAGTAAAGGTAATTTGCTAAGAATACTAACTCTACCATTTTTCTTTACATAGTTTAGAAAGCATTTTCACATAAACAGTTCTTTCATTCACATCCTACAAACATGCTCTGAGCATCCAATCAGAAGAACTGCTAAAATGCAGATTTTCTATGACAGAGCTCACCATATCTTCTCCCTCCTATTGCTTCCTGTGGTGCTAAGAAGTCACAAAAATTCAGAGCTGAAGGGATGTTAAATGCCACCGGATTCCACCTCCCCATTTTATAGATTAAGGGAACTGAACACCAAAGAGGGGAAGTGAGTACCTCATCAAGGAGCAGACCATGGACTTGAAAGCACCTGTTGTGCCAGCAGCCCCATCCTCCCAAACACTGTGCACCAGTTCACCCACATCCATTCCTCAAAACATTCCAAAATGGTTAGGGAGAAGCGGATGAGCTTATTTAGTATTTTGTAGACTAACATATAGACTCACTCATCTGTAGACTCACATATACTCACTCAACAGGGGACAAGGTGTTTTTCAAGAAGGACAGGGTCATTTTCAGCACAAGTTCATAAAAAAGACTGCAAACATGTATATGTGAAAATCAAGAGGGTTTTATTGATTTTTATATGTTCTTGGAGAAAACCACATGTAAAAGATTGACATTTGATATGAGATTTATTCACTTTGTTTTACACATAAATTCTTTAATTTGGGGGTCAGATGTAATTTTTCACTTTAACAGGACTTTCACATTACAGTCACAAAATTGGCACACTATATTAAAAAACTAAATCAAACAGAGCTAGACAAAGTATGCATTTTATTCCAACTTAAATCCCAACATGCACCACCCCTCATACATGATCTTAGAAGTATCTACTGTGGGCTTTACTAAAATATTAACTACAGAATGCTTGAGGTCACATATGATTGTTTACAAAATAAAACCTCTTTTCCTAATGCTACTCATTTTATTATAGAAAAATATTACAAATAAAAATTAGTGCTATTCAAGGTGTTCATTTCAAAATCACATATGATACACAGGTTTAACCCATTATCTCCCCTCATACAGAGATATCACAATACATGATGTAAAGCCTGAATTACTGATTAAATGTACCTTAGCAGCCACTACCAGCTTAGTACTGACATGTTTACTATGCCGACTGATTAAAAATAAGAGTGAATTCAAACATTTTCTGGTACTGGGTATACTTCTAATTTGTTCCTAGTCTGAGACTCAGAAAAACTGCTAGAGTAACATAACAAAATCTATATTTCTTCCTGATACAAGAAATTTGTATAAAAATCTGTAATTACAAAACAGATTTGCTTTTTATAAAGAAATTGCTAACTTTTTTTTCATTGTTAGATTCATGTTTGGAGATGATTCAAATTTTAATTTTGGCCCTCTTTTCCCAGATGGTAGAGAGGGGTGGCTGGTAGAAGGTATATTCAACAAACACAGGGATGTTTCAAAGAGGACTACAGAGCACTGTTACAATCAAACTGTAATAGTTTCCTTTCCTGTGATTATGTAAATTTTAAAGAAAAGAGGTTTCTCATAAGCTATATACAGCAGTTACACACTTCAGTGTTTCTTTTTCACTTGAAATACAATTAAAATTAATTTATAACAAATACTTGTCACATAAATTTATGTAGGCACATAAAATCTGTAGCTTTACTGGAGGGGTGAAGTCTTCAGTGGGATCATGATTCTAGATTCCATTTCCTGAATAAGTGGGACTGAAAACAAGGATCAAGGTTATTGTGCTTGTTCTTTTCCAAACAGATGATGGTAAATATACAGTAACAAAGAATGTTCAGAAGAACGTTCAGAAGACATGGTGCTTGAAATCAGAACAGCGTACTGGAAAGTATAGGACTGATCTTGGGGACAGAAATATACAAGTTAATGGTAGATGAGTTAACATCCTAGGAGATGTTAAAATTAAAGCAGATTCTGTCTGGAGGTCTGTTTCATTTGTAGGAACTTAGGAAAGTCCATGTTGCAAGAAAAATGGTGCCTTCTCAAAAGGTTGAGAACTGAACTAAAGTTTTTTTTTTTAAATGATGGTTTGTTTATTTATTTATTTTAAAGATTTTATCCTTTTTTTGAAAGAGAGAGACAGAGAGAGCACAAGCAGGGAGCAGAAGGAGAAGCAGACTCCCCGCTGAGCAGGGAGCCCAACGCAGGGTTCGATCTTGGGACTCTGGGATCATGACCTGAGCTCAAAGCGGAGCCACCCAGATACTCCTGACCTAAAAGTTATATAAAATCAAATAATACTGCATGTGGCTATATCTTGTGTAAAGGAACAGACAGATGGCACTTCTAAAACCGTCACTGCTGGGGCAGCCCGGCTGGCTCAGCGGTTTAGCGCTGCCTTTAGCTCAGGGTGTGATCCTGGAGACCCGGGATCGAGTCCCACATCGGCCTGCTTCTCCCTCTGCCTGTGTCTCTGCCTCTCTCTCTGTGTGTGTGTGTGTCTCTCATTAATAAATAAATAAAATCTTTTAAAAAAATAAATAAATAAAATAAAAATAAAAAATAAAACTGTCACTGTTGAGTAAAATACACCTCTGGGAACTAATGAAAGTGTAAGAATAAGCAACAAAGTCACATTAGATGCTTTGAACTAAAAGACAAGATAATACTTATTTTCTAGACAAAGTACTCTTTGATTTTCTTAGTAGTGTATGGGCTTAAAATGTACCTGATATGCAACGTGATTGGTACTTACTACCTCTGTCAGTATTGCTGGCTTGTATTCAGCCCAGGTGTTCTTATAAAAATCAAGCAACCAGGTTTTCATAGTATCCGTGCACAGGCATACACATGTGCGTACAGAAAGTCAAAATGTCAAAGTAATTTTCAAAATTACTTTTTAATGGCTGTTATTAAATTATAATTTGGGGGGAATAAGTAACTTTGATGAGAAAGGGAAAGCTGAGAAAAACATTGTGTAATAAATATTCAGAGAATATAGAAAAATACAAAACAAGGTAAATGTTGTCAAACTTAAAACATACAAGGGTCTGAAAACTGTACCAGACAACATACACACTTGCTTTTTTTTTTTTTTAATTTTATTTTTAAACTCTTCACCCAATTTGGGACTCGAACTCACAACCTCATGAGATCAAGAGTCACAGGCTCCACCAACTGCTCCTTCTCCCCTACATACTTGAAAGAATGAAAGCTTCTTATTGAAAAGAAGGCATGTCATTATTAAAGAAAACTCTGCTTATTCTCCATCCCCCCACTGGCCTTAATGATTCACCACCCTGGAACAACATACTTTTTTTTTTTTTTTTTTAAAGTACACATTAGCTTTGGGGTGAAAAAATGTAAAACAGTAAGATGAGATGAATGACAAGTTTTAGCTCTATGAAGGTTTTACCTGTATAATATACCAATTCTTCCCAGCCATGTTTATGCCATGCTGCATTCCGTATATCTTCCCTGGACTGAAGATCCTTGTAAGCTGAAAAATAACCACACAGCATCAGCAAGACTTAAACCAAACAAGATGTGATACATTCTACCAGTATGTCTGTCAGGTATGGAGTCAGCTGCTCAGCTGGTTTTCTCAGAAAGACCGCTTTGGGAATTTAATACTGAGCTGGGATCATTGTGAGCTGGTTATTCTTTTTTTTTTTTTTTTTTTTTTTTTTTTGAGCTGGTTATTCTGAGCAAAATTATGTTAGGCCTTTTGAGAGAAGCAAAATAAATAATTATTTAACTTTACAATCTAATGCATCCAAGACCTACCACTTTTCAAGCCCAGTGAATTTCCTCAATAACATGTTAAATTCATAATCAGAAGCTGTAAGACACCTGGGTGGCTCGTGGTTGAGCGTAGGCTTTCAGTTCAGGGCATGATCCTGGGATCCTGGGATTAAGTTCCACATCGGGCTCCCTGCATGGAGCCTGCTTCTCCCTCTTCCTATGTCTCTTTCTCTCTCTCTGTGTCTCTCGTGAATAAATAAAATCTTTAAAAAAAACCCCAAAAAACAACTTTCTTAAAAAACAACAACAAACAACTGTAAGACTATAGATAAGCAATATTCAATTCAATTTTGCTCAACATTTCCAAAGCACTACAGGGATGTGGGTGAGAGACTGTGTTCAATGCAGTGGACAGCAAAAAGACAAGTAAAGGCAAGGTCAGTCCCTCCTGAGCACTATGGTATACAGATCTACAGCGAAGAGGCTGGACAGAGTTGTCTGGAAGGTGTGATCTGACCAGGTGGGTCTTGAAGGTTGAAAAGATGTCATCGACAGGAACAGAAGAGAAAAGTGGTTCAGGTGGAGAGAAGGGCATCAGTCTTTGGTGTCATGTGGTACAATTCAGGTGCCTTGGTTTCTGACTCCCAGCCTGGGCAAGATCCTTCCAACTACTGACCAGGGAAGCACCTCCTAGGCATCTTGATGGGGAAGGGGGAGGGCTGCCCAGTCAAGACTCAAAGGACAAAAATCAGGGCTTCCAGTTTTTATTCTGAAACATACACCTGTTCTCCATAGGTTTCCTTCTCCTGACGAGAAGACCTACCCATGTTTATCTACGAGTGTAACCATCTAAAGATAAAATTTCTCTGAACTAGTAATGGAGTATAAATTTATAACATAAAATTTGGAAGATGCTGAAAGATAGATGGAAAAAAAATCTTTTATCTCTCACCACCCAGAGCAAAACAGCATGAACATGACAAGCAGCAGCATTCCAACTGAGGTCAGGTGCATGGCCAGTAAACCTTGCAGGGAGCACAGGTTAGAGATGGCTGCATTCTTATTTCTTAATTTCAAATTTTCATTTCCTTAATTAAAATTCTTTTTATTATGGTAAAATATGCATAGCAAAATTAACATTTTTTAAAAAAAGTTTTTATTTATTTATTTATTTGAGAGGGAGAGATCCATCATCATACCCATCACGTTTCTCTGTCCACCTGCCACGCTAACACAGCAGGCAGACAGGATGCAGCCCTTGGTGGGACCAATAGGTCAAACTGATACCTCAGTTAATTAACGTGGTCTAGAAATGAGTTATGATTTTTATTTTTTAACTTTTTTTTTTTTAAAGCAGGCTTCACACTGGGCATGAACTCAAGACCCTGAGATTAAGATGTGAGCTGGGGTCAAGAGTCAGATGCTTAACTGACTGAGCCACCCACCCACCCCTTCATTTCTTTAATACTAATAAACATATACAAATGTGCCCAAAATGTACCAAGCTATTAGACCCAGTGGTTGTTCTAGCAGGGAGACAGACAGAAATAGCCACAAAGGGACAACCTACACAGGCATACTGGGCTCTGGGGGCTCAGGAGGAGTGGGTTCACTGGGTGGCAAGGGGATGCATAGGAGTCTGGTCCTGAGAGATACCAAACATGAGGTCAAGCAAAAGTGGGTGGGGATGGAAAAGGTGACAGGGAGGAGGTCCTCTGGAACAATGGATCGAGAGGCAGGCAGTGAGTGAGCATGTGGGGAGCTCCCTCTCTGGATAAAATGCAGGAGTGTTCCTAATGTGTTCTGAGAAGTGTCTAGAAGAGGATGATAGCTTTATCGTCTTCCCTCTCCCATGGCTCCTTGCTTCACTTCTGTTATTCCTTTCACCATTATCCCCACTCTCATGTCAGCTTGCTAATGTGCCCCAAGCCTATGGGCCTTTCACTGTTGACCCCTTTCCTTCTAGATAGCCCAGCACTTACTTTCTATCTGTGATGTTTGGATTTGCTACAGTGTTTAAAGTTAGTGATTTGAGATGTGCTTTATTGCCTAGTATGGCTTATTTGGTAATGGACCCTAAAGTCCCAGGAACACAAAAATGAAGGAACAAATACATACCCCAGAGATGATGTACCATATATAGCTGCCCAATCTGAGAGAAGAATCCTCCCACAGCTTCATTCCCGTCCTGTCTGAAGCGAATTGCACGAGCCCTGTAAGGAAAAATGACAACGTTCAGCTACTGAATTAGGTATGTTAAAACAAATCAGACTTCTTCCCTTCTCAAACAATATGAAGATGAATTGTTTTTAATTATCAAATGCAATCTAAAGTTATTTTAACGTAGATAACATATATAAGATGTAAATGTACTTTTCTGTAGCTATAATAGTCATTTTGGGGGAAGTGGACAGTAATTAATGACTACTAAAATCGGTGTTTGAGAATACATGGTTGCACTGCTGATTCTTGACAGTCAAGAAAATTGGCAGAAAATAGGGCCCATCAACTTAAAGACTGCTTCCCCAAGAATGTGGTGAGATAAAATGAGGGAAATGTGGATGTCCAGACACTTAAGATGCCAGAAGTTACTGTATCTAAGGGAGGCAGGGACCACCCCTGGATAATGGGGTTTAACACAGAGATGAAGGGGCACACCTTCAAAGCAGCTGCAGACCATGAATTCTGAAAAACACATTGAAGAATCATGAATGTGGAGCTTCCTGGCATGTATACACCATCACTATAAAAACTAAAGTTGCCTCATGGCATTATAATAGCATCATATGGTGACACATGGTGGACACACTTGTGGTGAGCACAGCATAATGTATAGACTTGTCAAATCACTGCGCTGTACACCTGAAGCTGGCTTAACAGGTGTGAACTATATTTCAATATAAAATGAAACAAAACCTCTGGCTCTTGTTTTGTTCTTTCTTACCATATTAAACCATCAGGAAAATGAGTACCAAATGGCATTCCTATGTGTGGAAGAATGTGTATATACAGGTATCTACGTGTGTAACATGAAATTGTGATTATTGGCTAAAAATTGGCACTTAGCTTAAACTTTCCGTTTTAGGATTTCCTACTGCAAAAGGTATCAGGCTCCTTAAACATCTTTTCATATTTATACCAGGTACTTTACTTTTATATTTAGTGATGCACCTGAAATCCTAAAATGATTCTTTTAAAAAGTATATAGGGGCACCTGGGTGCCTCAATCAGTTAAGTATCCCACTCTCAATTTAGGCTCAGGTCATGATCTCAGGGTCCTGGGATTGAGCCCATTGTCGGGCTCCACACTGAGCAGGGAGTCTGCTTCTCTCCCTCTTCCTATGCCCCTCCCACAACTTGTGCACATACGCGTGCTCTCTCTCTCAAATAAATCTTTAAAAGCATAGCTGGAAAAAAAATAAAATAAAAATAAAAGCATAGCTGGAGTCTCTCAGAGACTCCACACCACAGACCACTCAGTATATTTACATCAACACTGCCCAGATTTAGGTCTGCAGTCTGTAACATCAAGTTACCAGAATTGACAGGATTTGGGAAGACAGATTCATTCTAGTTAATTTAAAGGAGCTGGAGGCATATGAACAAGGATTCCAATCTACTAACATATACAGACACAACTCTTGAGGGACAAGATATTTGAGTTGGCTTGACTAGTACATTCTTGTCCTGGAGGCACACTTCAAAACACCTGAATTAGAACATCTCAAGGCAGGGCAAGGGCAATCACAGTAGGAGTGATAAAGCTAAACTCCTTGAGACTGATTTGTCCATCTCAGCTCTCATCCCCATGAGCTCAACTCTGTGGGGGACACAAGCTTTCAGGTTCTTTTGTGGTGAAGGAGGGATCTCTTGCTGTTGCCCCCATGGGCTAACCTCAAATGATATTAAATTCCTTAATCTTTATATTTAGGATTAAATGATCAATAACTTCAATAAAGGGGAAAGGAGAAAAAATGAGTGGGAAATATCAGAAAGGGAGACAGAACACGAGACTCCTAACTCTGGGAAACAAACTAGGGTTGGTGGAAGGGGAGGTGGGCGGGGGGTGGGGGTAACTGGGTGACGGGCACTGAGGGGGGCACTTGATGGGATGAGCACTAGGTGTTATTCTATATGTTGGCAAATTGAACACCAATAAAAAATAAATTTATAAAAAAATGATCAATAACTTCACAAAAATTACAAATCTGATTGGTAAATTATTGAAATTAAGCAAATCACTGTAACGTGCATTCTAACTCAGGGAAAAACTGTCTTTCATTGTGTGATAAATATACAGGATTATTCATTCCATTATGAATTTTTCTAATTGAGGTACAGTAGGCAAAGAAAACATACTTGCCTTAGCCTGGTAATAATCAGAAGCATGTACTGAAGAGGAGATCACCATCTTAAATAGTTACCTATGTGCCAAAATATAAATTGAATGCTGAACTGACTTTATAAATACTTTCAAAATAATTGAAGAATAACCTCAGTACTTCCTTGTGAAGTCTACAGTGGGCAAGTCTTAATTAGTAATGTGCAAAAACAGAAATAATGAATGATCCTATCCTGTGGGCAATTAAATTATTACGTGTATAAGGCCCTTCCCTAAAACTGGTCCCTTAATAAAATGGTGCCTAGAAGAATAGTGATATAAAATTAACTATGTATATCTTAGTTTTCAAATTAAAAAAAATTCTAACTTGCATTATGTAGCATTTGATAACCCAAGAAAAAAAGATTTATTAGAAATAAGAATCACAGGGGCATCCAGACGGCTCAGTCAGTAGATTGTGTGACTCTTGATCTCTGGGTTGTGGGTACAAGTCCCATGCTGGGTGTAGAGATTACTTAAAAACAAAATCTTAAAAAAAAAAAAAAAAAAAAGAAGAATACAGAACTTTTTTTTTTTGGTGCTAAATGAGATCTTACAAATTATACAGTTTAAAGCAACAAATTTTATAACTGAAAAAGAAGACATATAAGTTGAAAGTAAGTAAAAAGATTCTCATTTAAAGAAAATGAGATATATTTTATATGGCCAATATATATATTTTATATGGCCAATAACCTGCTCTTGGGTCTCTCTTAATTACTGAGGCTTTATGCTATTATATTATTTATTTTTTTCTCACAATAGTCAGGATTTTCAAAAACTATATAAAATTATAATGGTGGCTCCTCTTCAGGTGGCAGCCATAGCGGGCCAAGAGGATCCGGTGCAGCGGGAGATTCACCAGGACTGGGCAAACCGGGGATACATTGAGGTCATCACCAGCAGCATCAAGAAGATCGTGGACTTTCTCAACTCATTCGGTATGTCTTGTCGTTCAAGACTTGCAAAACTAAACAAGAAACTGACAGCCCTCGAGTGGAGAATAGAGTACATTGAAGCATAGGTGACAAAAGGTGAGACTCTCACCTAGAACTATGCCATGCTGCTGCTGGGAAGTTGCTTTATGGAACACAGGCTGACGTGGGAAAGGCCCCAGGAGCCTCAGTTCCTTCCTCTCTTATTATAGAGCAACAGGGCTTATTCTTGTTTTTCTTTTTTCAAAAGTGTGGCCTTTGGGCTCTGCCATGTACATTGATGTGTGATGTGGCATGTGGGAAGAAGTCCAGGGGAACTCTTGGAACCAACATTAGGCATTTTACCTTTTAAGTAACGTTTTGTAGAACTGTTCATCAGTGTGTTTGAAGCGCTCAGAGCCAGTTGCCTGGTACTCTTTGTTAAGGTCCTCTCCATCTCTCTCTCTGACTTTCCTTATAGCTCTCATTGCCTCTGCATTGATTCTATAAACAGTCTTTGTCTCCTTTCCACCTTTGGCGTGGGGGGTGGGAGGCAGTCCTGGCTGAGACACTTACACCCGGGCAAGGTGGCCACCAGAGAATGTCAATGCTCACCTACCAGTTTCTTGTCCTTGAGGGGAGGTCAAGGCCAGACCCCCACTTGGCTTGAAGGGTCATTTTCAGAATTTTCTTTCTGTCACTTGGGGTATCTTTGCCTCTCATATTTCCCTAATAAACTCAATTAAAAAATTATAATGGTAAAAGTTGGTGTTTTGTCATAATACTAATGAGCATGCTTCTCATGTTTCACTACCAAGTTTAATGTAGCTGTTAAGATGGAAGAAATGGATAGTTTTATCATTTAAATCAGGGTTTTCAAAGTAGACCCTCAGACTAAATCCAACCTTCTGTAGCTTGTTTTCATGGCCCAGAACTTAAGAATGATTTCTACCTTTTTAAATGCTTGAAAAAAATCACACCAAAAGAATATTTCATGATACATGAACATCATGACATTCAAATTTCAGCATCCATAAATAAAGTTTTGTTGGAACACAGCTATGCTCATGCATTTACAATCACTCCTGGCCGCTTTCTCACTAAAATAGCAGGGTTAAGTAATTGTTTTGCACACAGAATGGTCCACAAAGCCTAAGATATTTACTATCTGATCCTTTACAGAAAAGTTTTGCCAACCCTTAATTTAAATAAAATATTCTATACTCTTAATTTTTAAAGTGTTTATTAGAAATTAGTGCCACTAATAAAATAAAACTGAACATGTATTATTTTTAAGTTGTTTTTAAATTTGTGGCCATTGAAACACTCTAGCCACCTAGACTTTTAAAACAGCAATACTTTACTATTTTTATATTTCAGATCCTTTCAAAAAGAAATGAACACTGTAGAAACAGATAAAGTTCCCTTTGCACTCCTCCTCATCCCATCTGCTTCCCTCTTCCTCCACTGGTTACTACTTTTTGGAAACAGCTGCCTCTCATGCATGGTTTTATATTTCTATTTCATATGTATGTATCCATAAACAATAATATATCTTTTATATAACTCCTGGTATAAATAAATAAATAACTCTGTTTAAATAACTCTCCTGTTATATCATTTTAAAATTTACCTAACAGACATCATGTTGTACATACTCTCTAACTTGCTGTATACATTCCCAACTTGGTGTTTTCAATATTGATCCATATTGAAATGTTTTACTTTATTTTTTTTTTTTTATTTATTTTTTTTTTTAAATTTATTTATTCATGATAGTCACACGGGGAGAGAGAGAGAGAGAGAGAGACAGAGACACAGGCAGAGGGAGAAGCAGGCTCCAAGCACCGGGAGCCCGATGTGGGATTCGATCCCGAGTCTCCAGGATCACGCCCTGGGCCAAAGGCAGGCGCCAAACCGCTGCGCCACCCAGGGATCCCGAAATGTTTTACTTTAACCACCATCTCAGATTCTACTGCATGAATACACTATAATCCATTACTCTCAGACACACAGGTTGTTCAAAGGTTTGGCAATTTACTTTTTCTTACATAACCACCAGTTTCTGCCATCCATTCAACTTTTACCGAGCACCTAGGATGTGCCAGGCCTTGTGGACAGAGGTGTAGACCTGGAAACTGGAGTCTTCCCTGGGGTGACAAAGCTCTAACAGAGGCTAGAGGCAGTGAACTGGGGGGTGCAGAGCCCAGACTCCAATTTCACACTTGATTGTGTTGTATTTATCAATTTCCTCATTTCAAATTATCCTTGGATTCACAGTATAAATTCTCTTTAGTGAGGGGTGTCATTAGCAGCTTTACTGAGGTATATTTTATATACCATAAGATTCAATTAGATGTATACTTTTTAAGTAAATTTACAGACTTGTGCAATTATCACAATTCAATTGTGCTAAGATCCCGTGCCCATCTACAATCATCTTGTGTTCCCACCCATAGCCCCAGGAAACCACTCATCTTTCTCTCTGTAGATTTGCCTTTTCTGGATACTTTGTACATATGGAATCAGAGACTATGTGCTCCCTTGGGGTCTTTCACATAGTATGTATTTGTAGTGCACACCAGTAGTTCACTCCTCTTTATTGTTCAATAGTATTCCATTATGTGGATATACCACAGCTTGTTTATCCATTCCTCTGCTGATGGGCATTTAGATTGTTTCCATTGTTTGGTTATTATGAAAAATGTTATAGTCAGCATATATGAGCTTATATGGATGCACGGTTTCATTCTCTTGGGTATATACGCTGCAGTTCTAACTGCTGAGCCATATGGTAATTTCATGTGTAATATTTTGAGTAACTGCCTGTTTTCCCAAGTGGCTGCACCATTTTACATTCCCACCAGCAATGTATGAGGGCTCCAATTTATTTGCAACTTCATCAACATGTATAATCATCTGTTTTTTTAGTTATACCCATCTGAATGTGTGTAAAGTCTTATATCCTTGTGGTTTTATTTTACATTTTCTTAATGACTTAGAGTGTTGAGCACTTTTTCATGTGCTTTTTAGGTATTTACACATCTCCTTTGGTGGAATGTCTATTTAAATCCTTTGCCTACTGAAAGAAATTTTTTACAATTTATTTTATGATTATTACTTATTTTTTTCGTAGTAAAAAACATTAAACTTATCTCAGCCTTTTCACAGTTCAGTAGTGTCAAGTACATTCACATTGCTGGGCAACAGATCTCCAGAACTTTTTCATCTTGCAAAACTGAAACTTGAGGGATGCCTGGGTGGATTAGCGGTTGGGCATCTGCCTTTGGCTCAGGTCGTGATCCCGTGGTCCTGGGATTGAGTCCCACATCTGGCTCCCTGCATGGAGCCTGCTTCTCCCTCTGCCTGTGTCTCTGCCTCTCTGTGTGTCTCTCATGAATAAATAAATAAAATCTTAAAAAAAAAAAACCAAAAAACCTGAAACTTGATACCCACTAAATACCAAGCTCCCTCCACCTGGACTCTGGTAACTATTTGTTTTCCATTACTGTGATTTTGGCTACGTTAGGTATTTGTATTAGTGGAATCATATAGTATTTATCTTTTTTTTTTCTTTTTTCCAATAGTATTTATCCTTTTATGACTACCTTACTTTAATGTGCTCAAGGCTCATCCATATTGTAGCACATGGCAGAATTTCCTTCTTTGAAAGGCTGCATAATATTCCTTTACATGTATATATCACATTTTCTTTATTCATCTTCAACGGATATTTGGGTTGCTTCGACCTCTTGGCTACTGTGGCTAATGTTGGAATGAACATGAATGTGAAAATAGCTCCTTGAGATGCTGCTTTGAATTCTTTTGATTATATAACTAGAAGGATGGCTGCTGGATCATACGATAATTCTATTTTTAATATTTTGAGGAACCTCAGTACTGTTTTCCCTAGTGGCTGCAATAGTTTACATTCTTCCTGACAATGGACAAAGATCCCAACTTCTCTGTATCTTCACCAACACTTGTTATTTTCTGTTCTTTTGATAATAGCCATCAGAGACGGTGTGAGATAATATCTCACAGTGGCTTTGATTTGCATTTCTCTTATGATTAATGATGCTGAACATCTTTTCATATGCTTTTTGGCTGTTTGTAGATCTTAGGAGAATTGTTTATTCAAATCCTCTGTCCACTTTTTAACTGGGTTATTTGTCTTATTATTGAGTTGTAGGATTTCTTTATATATGCTGGACACAAGTCCTTTATTTGAAATGATTTGTAAAATTTTCTCCCAGTCTATGACTTGCCTTTTAATTTTTTAAATGATGCCCTTTGAATTGTAAATGTTTAATTTTGATGAATTATAATTTATCATTTTCTTTGGTGGACTGTGACTTTGGTATTATAGCTAAGAACTCTTTGCTTAGCTCTAGGTCACAAAGATTCTCTATGTCTTCTCAAAGTTTTGCTATAGTTAATTTTGGTATTTATGTGAGGTAGGGTCCAAACTCATCCTTTTGCAAAAATATCCAGTTGTTTCAGCATACTTTGGTGAAAAAACTACCTGTCCCCACAGGACTGTCTTGGTGCATGGATTGAAAACTAATGGCTCATATATGTGAGTTTATTTCTGGACTTGCACTTCTGTTCCATTGATCTGTATGTCTGTTCTTATGCCAGTACCACACTGTCTTGATTAATCTAGCTTTGTAGTCAGTTTTGAGACTGAGAAGTATGAATCCTCCAACTTTGTTCTTTTTTAAGGTTGTTTTAACTCTTTTGGGTCCTTTGAATTTTTGAACCCTGCTGGGGTTTTGATTGGGATTGTGGTGAATTTATGAATAAGCAAAATTGTTATTTTGCTACTTAAATGAAGAAAAAAAAAAAACCCAAGCAACTGTGTCATTGTGGTGCTGTTTATGTGATAAAAACGGCATTTCAAAAAAGGTAATATCTTTTTTTTTTTTTTTTTCAAAAAAGGTAATATCAAAGAAGAATATGAAATACCTAATGCAACACTGGGGTTTTATTTAAAAAAACAACAACAACAACCAAAACCAGAAAAAAAACAGAAACCTTACCTCTTAGATATATATATAAAATATTTATGGATGAAATGACATGTTATTCTGGATTTACTTTCAAATAATCTGGGTTGGGAGAGGCAAACCTAAGCAAGATTGGCCATGTGTTGGTAACTATTGAAGCTAAGTAATGGGTATGTAAGGTGTGTGTGGGGGGGATCCATGGTGATATTCTCTCTAGTTTTGTATCTGTTCAAAAAATTTCATAATAGAGGGATGCCTGGGTGGCTCAGTGGTAGGGAACCTGCTTCTCCCTCTGCCTGTCTCTCTGTGTCTCTCAATGAATAAATAAATGACATCTTTAAAAAAAATTTTCATAACAGCAACATCAAATAAAACAGTCGAGTATCAAATCATGGCTTCATCCTCAGATTTTATTTCTAGAATTAACACTATGGCCTAAAATAATCTATTAATAAGATTACAAACTCACCATTTGGTAATATACTCACCAGTAATTACCCCATTCAATCATAGTTCCTGGCTGAAAAGAGATTTGGATTTTGGTCTGTTAGTTCTTCTGTGAAGAAATATGGAAATAGTAGTATAAAAAATATCAAATGACAAAACTAACTTAAAAGTTACTTTTAATAATGTAAAGTGCAACAAATAAAACATGTAACAAAATAATACTATTCACCATGCTCATATCTATCCCATAGTGGGAGTAATATTCTATTCTATTTCATATAAGAAGATAATATTTACAGTAAGTCATCCAATTATGGTTATCAAGACTATGGTTAGGTCCATCCTCCAGATTTATTGAACTCCTGATAAAATTGTTGGTACCCATTCAGACTATTGTGAAATTAAAAAGAAATTCAATTTAATTGGATCACTATTTTTTTCCCAGTATAATGCTGAGTATTAGACTACTAAGATCTACTGCTGGTATATATTCCTTTTAACAATGTTGCTATGCTGCTATCTGGGGTTTCTTTGTAGTAGTCACTTCATGGGGAAACATCATGAATGTCTTTATAAAATATTCCCTTTGATTCTTACAATGCTCTGTAATTTATTCAGCAGTCTCACATTTGTTAGTTGCTCTAATTCAATTATAGCAGATGCTACATATTATACCTAGTTCCGCATTTTAGGTCTTTCTTCTTAAAAATAGCAATGCTGGGATGCCTGGTGGTTCAGTGGCTGGGCATCTGCCTTCCACCCAGGGTGTGATCCTGGGATCCGGGATCGAGTCCCACATCCGGCTCCCTGCATGGAGCCTGCTTCTCCCTCTGCCTGTGTCTCTGCCTCTCTCTCTCTCTCTCTCTCATGAATAAATAAATAAAATCTTCAAAAAAATAGTAATGCTCTATGGAAAAATGTCAAATAAAAAACACTATATAGGGATCCCTGGGTGGCGCAGCGGTTTAGCGCCTGCCTTTGGCCCAGGGCCCGATCCTGGAGACCCGGGATCGAATCCCACGTCGGGCTCCCGGTGCATGGAGCCTGCTTCTCCCTCTGCCTGTGTCTCTGCCTCTCTCTCTCTCTCTCTCTCTCTGTGACTATCATAAATAAAAAAAAAAAAAAAAAAAACACTATATAAAGATTATATGAAACAAAAGAGCTTAGGAGATGAAATGAAAGAGAATAAGATAAAAAAAAAAAGGAAAGAAGACAGGAATGGGCATTGGAGAAAACAAACCAATCAAGATATTATGCCAAACACACATCACAAAATGTAAACTTAACTTTTGCTATTGGCATTAAGGGGTGCTCACATCTCCTCACAGAATAATGAGAGGGCTGTTAACTTAGAGATTTCTAGTTTAGGTTTCAGTACTTACTCGGAGCTGGTAAGATCTGAGTTCATATATATTAGGTCCTGACCGTGGGATAGGCTCATTCCAGAAACTGAATTCCAACAGCAGCTGATTCTTCCTAGAGAGAAGCATGTTGCTTCTTGCCTTGCGGAATTCCACAAATTCCTTTGAGGGAAAAAATGTGCTGATGATATCCTTTAGTGTTTACATATAAACCCATTTTTGTATCATTTATGTTCCTCCTATAATAGAATACTATCATAAATAGGGTCCTAGGTGGCCTGAGACAGCCCCCAGCTTACATTTTGTTGAACTGGCAAAATAACTATTAGCATTCACTTTCACTCTCAAAAGTATCCAGGTTTAGATGACAAACTACATAGCCATCCTAATTATTTAAATAACAATGTAAGCAAATTCAATTTCCTACATTTTTGAGTTCTCCTAACAGTGTCTGACAACATATTAATAGAAGTGACACAGAGACTACAAAATACCAGATGGTCCAAAAGCCACTTATATTTGGACTGGGAATCTATCTACACAAAAGGTTTTCTTTCCTAATAATGTGTGGCTGTTAAAATTCTCTTCATTGACCTGCACCTATTACTGAAGGGAGGGGGAGGAAGGAAGTCAGCCCAAGGGAGAGACTATGTGGCTGGCAGTTCCTGAAGCAGATTAAGTGTTGGGTAATCCAGGGCTGACTGTGTCTACCATGCTGACTTACTGGCATGAAAGTACTAGCTCACGAGTTTCAAAATACAACTGACTTTTACAATAAGAACTGCTATGTTAATAGTATTACAACTGGTTAATTATGTTTTGATACAACTTTAAGAATCCAAATAATAAAACTTTTACTACAAAAAAATTTATTAATATTAAAAAAATGATGATAGAAAAGTCATTTAATTATGTCCTATCATTTATTACATCACTAGTCTGAATAAACATTTTTCAAAATCACTACCTGATTTTCTCTGAGTTTATTCATGACTTCTGTGAGGGCTGGATAGCCTCCTTCATACCTCCAGAGGTGGACTGAAATATATTTTTAAAAGGTAACATACATTTAGAGTTTCATGATACTCCTTACCTTGAAAATAATCTACATATACACAATGTTAACATCATACGAAACTGTAATGAGCCACGTGTTGGCATATGAGTTACACCATAGAGTTTCAATAATGGATTCAAATGTTAAAGCAAAAAAAAACCAAAAAATTAGTAGTTTTTGCAATCAGTTGCTGGATAAACTACTTTAACAATAAAACTAGACTAAGACTTATAAGGCTTTGATTATAAAAACAAGCATTAAATTTAGTATTATTTAGGTCATTAACAGTAAAGGCTTGGGGACAAAGGTTTATTCCAAAGACTTCTGCTTCCTACCAGCTTGATCCTGCTCGCCATACCACGTGTTCCAAGTCCCCACCAAAGTACAAGGGTAATGCTTATCTTCGTGAATCTTTGGCAACACCTCTTGACTTAAAGAGAAGAAATAGCAACACTAATTAAACTGACAAGATTATACCAGGTAGACAACACATGGTCAGCAGTAGGAAAAAGGCCATCTACTCTGACAACTGATCTCAGAATATATTTATGATAAAATGATGTACAGAATTAAACTTTTAGCTGAATTCTGCTGCACTCTAATTTTCCACTTATCAGACAGAGGCTTAGGTTTCTGTTATCCCAACTACCTAGAATAGTTGTAAACAACTCAAGTACAGTGATAAAAATGGATAAGGAAGAGCCAAAGGTCCCAGGATTCCAGGAACTACATGGGTCTACTATTTGCTATTTCAGGAGGGGGGCGGATGGGAGAAGTACCTAGGAAGGGTGAAGTCTCTAAAAGCTAAGTTCTGCTGGTTCCCAAGACAAGAAGGAGAGAAACAGGAATAGTAGAAAAACAGCACAGAAGAAATAAGAGAAGAAAGTAATGTTTAAGATCGGGAGACAACAGAAGCAGCATGAGCAGGCAGCTAGCAGAGGCAGAGAACAAGCTGGCTGTAAGGAGGAAGAGGATGGAGCTAGAACACAATAGAATCCGGAAGCAACGCAGCTCCAACTGTCCCAGAGGGCATCAACATGGCAGAAGAATCCAAATTAAAATGCAACATGGACCATAACATGGGTTCGATTCCATTTAACCAGCAGACAGGATTTAACAAGTACCATATAATCCCATGTTGCATCCCACCCCACCCCTGCAGTTCATTACCAGGGGTTGTACAGGAGCAGTGGCAAAGCTGTGACAGGTCCTGGCAGTATGTTAATTTAACCATGGAAACCTTTGTATGGTACAGATTAGTATACAGAGCAAGGCAAAAGGAAGAGCCATAACTGTGCCATCCCAAAATAAAAGCTAAACATGCATATTTTTTGAAGAGAAAAATTATGTACAGTACAGATTCAACAATAAATGCAAAAGGATTTCAAGGGTCAGAAATGGAACCTGTTCCAACTATTTGTTGACACTGAGTGCCAATTAAGTGAGTGATCACTATCAGAGGCTGGGCCACCAGAACTGAGTGCACATGCAATTAAGAGAGAAAAGCTCAGAATTGTCTCTAATGTCTAGCTAAATGAAAACCCATACATGTTTATGACCCAGTACAATGACCACATTTTTTTTTAAAGATTTTATTTATTTATTCATGAGAGACACACAGAGAGAGAGGCAGAGACACAGACAGAGGGAGAAGCAGGCTCCCTGTGGGGAAACCGACGCGGGACTTGATCCCGGATCCCAGGATCACACCCTGGACTGAAGGCAGATACTCAACCGCTGGGCCACCCAGGGATCCCCTAATGACCACATTTTGAAGGGTGAAATGCCACCCTTCAAAAAATACATATGGTGTGATCATCGTACTGGGTCAAAAAGATTAATATTAGAAATAACATGGGACTGATAGAAATCAGGGGTGGGGAAAAATGGATTATGTGAAGTTATTGGAAATGGATTTCCTTTTTTGTCATGACAACCCTGAATGGGAGCCAGTGTAGAAGAAAACCTGTACAGATGACCCACGTGGAGTCCAGAAAGGGGCTGGGGCCTGATGATGGGGCCCAGGTTTTTCACCAATACGAAGGCATATCTTTTTTGCTGGGGACTCCAAAGCTGTTCTGGGAAACCCTGGCCTTACATGAATGACAGCTGTAAGGCAGGTAGTACTTGTACTCAGAATTGGATGCGCTGGGCAGAACCTCATCATTGGGCCCCTAAAAACCAGGAAGGAGTTAAGTCTTTATATACTGGAAACAGGGAGCTGCTGAAAGTATCAGAGAAAAGAAAAAAACATGATGCAGGGAAAGCAGACTCAGGGAGATCAATTTGACAAACTTCGAAGTAATGGATTGGGTGTGGGGCAAGGTACAGATACAACCTTGAGGCCAAGAAGGCAGTCAAAAAGGATGCTACTTAGAAATGGGGCTTAACCAGCTGGGAGAGGGAGATGGAGAAGGAGATGAAACGAATCAAAATGCGTATCAAATGAAGAATGCACCAATTGCATAGGACTAAGGAAAAGGTTAAATAAAACCATGGTGAGTGACATATGTGAGAAGAGTCAGGTGATTCTAATGTTGAGGTTGAAGGCAGAGAAAGACATCTGAATGGAAATATGAATAGACAGGAGATGAATATCTGAGACAGGAGATGAAGTGATACAAACAGGACAAGAAAGATAATCCAGGGAAACATTACCACGGACAAGAAATTTCATTTTAGGAAAAAAGATTTAGAAGTAAGATCTGCTTTGTCTTAGGACATTTTTAAATAAAAAGAACTGTGTTGAGGTGATTAAGAAACTCTATGCTAATGTTATATTTCACGAATCACCTCCCAAAATAACAAAAGATTTTTGCATCTGAAAATTATACTGATTCTGGTGACAAAATCATTTGCTTTTTCATGAAGGTAGCAGATAAGAAAGGTAAAAAAAATGCTTTTAAATGATACTTGCTCAAAATCAATCATTAAAATACAATTTGCTACCTTAAATGAGAACAAATGCACTTAATTCTCTCTTTAGTCTTGAAGTTTACAAATTCTGTAAGAGCATATGGATCTCATTATTGTTTGGGAATCTGCCAAAGGGACTTTAATCCTGGTAACTGGAAGACTTGAGAAGAAATGGTGGCTATATTCAAATACATATAGGACTTTCATGTGAAATTTTACTCAGGAGTAAAGCTGGAAACAATGGAGGTCGAGGTCACCAGGGTGTGAGTTCTAATTCCTAACACTAAAAGCTGTCCAGAGATGGAATGTATGAATGTACTTAAACACAGGCAGTCATGAAGATCTGCAGAAAGGACTCAAGCACGGATGAGTAGATGGACTAGATGGCCTTACAAGGTACCTGCTTCCAACCTTAAGAGGCTGGAACATTCTAACGTCTGAGCACTTATGTGATAAGTTAGCCGTGTGAGTCCTTAAAATCAAAATGTCCTTGGCAATCCCACACAAAGCTCAATTTAAGAGCCTCTGAACATTCAGCTTCAAGAAGAGGGATCAAAGATCTCACTCTGCTGTCTAGTGTTAGCTGAACCAACAAATATTCAAATTGTTAATTTTCCCCAAGTAAAGTATAGTCTGGTATACACACCAAATTTTGTTGTATGCTTCTAGGCATTCCGGTTTAACATTGTGAACTGAAACAAAAGAAAATTCAACGATAAACTTATGAACAAAGGGAAAAAAGTCAACTATGAAGATAGCAAACCTATCACTCACACTGCAATTTATATAGACTGCTTGTTTCCTTTTTGGCCAGGAGATTAGAGTGAGCATCTTTTCTTGGATCAACTTTCCGGACAAATAAGGATTTTAACCAGCTGTCTTCTCGAGGTCTATTATTGGAGGATGTCAATCTCCTATGGAATAACAAAATATAAAAATTTGAGTCTCATTAGTGGTATGAAGATTTTAGGATCTTGAGATAATGTCACATAGTACATTGTTTTCGTAAAAGCAATCCATTCAGCAAACACTCCTTGAGCACCTATTCTAGGCATTGTTATAGAACCTGGGGTACGCAAAATTCTGTTAGGATAGCATGCAATCTAAACAGCAGGAGCAAACTGTAAAAGATGTAACTTGTGTTTCTCCTAAGAGAGCTATTTTTTTTGTTTTAAAGTTATAACTATAGTTGGTATACAATGTTTTCAGGTGTACAACATACTGATTCAGTTATATATAAGTGCAGGTACCATCGGTCATCATCCAGCATTACCACAGTATTATTGACTATATTGTCCATGTTTTACTTTTTCATCTCTGTGACTTATTTTATAACTGGAAGTTTGCACTTTTTTTTTTTTTTAAGATTGTATTCATTTATTTGGGGGGTGGGGAGGGCGAGAGAGAGAATCTCAAGCAGGCTCCATGCCCAGTGCAAAGCCCGACCTGGAGCTTGACTTCGCGACTGAGATCATGACTTGAGCCAAAATTGGACACTTAACCAATGGAGCCACCCAGGTGCCCCTGGAAGCTTGCACCTCTTAATCCTACTTTGCCGATCTCCTCATCCTACCTCCCCTCTGGTAGTCACCAGTTTGTTTTCTACATTTAACAGTTGGTTTCTTTATTTGTTTTTTAGATTCCACATATAAGTGAAATTGTGTGGTATTTGTTTTTCTCTTATTTTACTTAGCACAATACCCTTCAGTTCCACCCATGTTGTCACAAATGGAAAGATCTTACTTTTTTATGGCTGAGTAATATTCCATTGTGTATATACATACCATATCTTTTTTTTTTTTTTATGATAGTCACACAGAGAGAGAGAGAGAGGCAGAGACACAGGAGGAGGGAGAAGCAGGCTCCATGCCGGGAGCCCGACGTGGGATTCGATCCCGGGTCTCCAGGATCGTGCCCTGGGCCAAAGGCAGGTGTCAAACCGCTGCGCCACCCAGGGTTCCCCATACCATATCTTTATCCATTCATCTATTGATAAACATTTGGGTTGCTTCCATATCTTGGCTATTGTAAATAATGCTGCAATAAATATATGGGTGCATGTATCTTTTTAAATGAGTTTGTTTTCTTTAGTTAAATACCCAGTAGTGGAATTACTAGATTGTATGGTATTTTTCTTTTTCCCTATATTCCTTAGGCTGTACCCCTCGTCCTTGTGCCTTATTCATAACTGGAAGCCCTGTACCTTCTACTCCTCTTTATGTTTCTAATAATTTTTTGAGGACCCCTCCATATTGTTTTCCACAACGGCCGAACCAATTTACATTCCCACCACTAGTGCATAAGGGTTCCCTTTTCTCCACATCCTTGCCAACACTTGTTATTTTTTATCTTTTTGATAATAGCCATTCTGACACATAGGTGATATTCACTGTACTTCTGATTTGCATTTCCCTGACGACTGTGATGCTGAATATCTTTTTACAGAGTTCATGTTTATCTTTGCCATTTTTGCTATGTGTTTTTCCCTGCTCCAAAGCAATTTCTGACCTAGAAAAAATACATATGGTAACCTAGAGTAGTTGAGTTCATAGAGAAAGAAAGTAATATAGTGGTTGCTAGGGGCTGAGGTGAGAGGAGAATGGGGAGTTACTGTTTAATGGGCACAGAGTTTGGGAAAGTGAGAGTTCTAGAGATGAATGGTTATAATGGTTGTACAACAGTGTGAATTTACTTAATGCTACTACTAAATTGTATACTTAAATATGACTAAAATAGTAAGTTCTATGTTATATGCACTTAACAACAATAAAAGGTAAAATATACAGGGAAAATGAAATAGATTCTTTCTTTAAAAATTTTTTTAAAAAAGATTTATTTATTTATGATAGAGAGAGAGAGAGAGAGGCAGAGACACAGGAGGAGGGAGAAGCAGGCTCCATGCTGGGAGCCCAATGCAGGACTCGATCCCGGGACTCCAGGATCGCGCCCTGGGCCAAAGGCAGGCGCCAAACCACTGAGCCACCCAGGGATCCCCTAGATTCTTTCTTTAAAAAATTATATTGGAGCACTCTGGGTGGCTCAGTTGGTTAAGTGTCTGATTTCACCACAGGTCATAGTCTTGGGGTCCTGGGATCAAGCCCAGAGTCGGGCTCCTTGCTTGGCAGGGAGTCTGCTTCTCCCTCTCCCTCTCCTCCAACTTGTTCTCACTCTCAAATAAATAAATGAAATCTTAAAAAAAATTAAAACACTATTTTACCCCTGAACTCAATTAACTTTAGAATCAAGTTTAACTCTAACATAAACCTAAGAATACAAATTTTATTGACACATAATTTTTAATTTTCACCTTATAACTGAATTTCTACTAATCTACATGCACTGGTATGCTGTTATTTCTGAAATAAATTATGTGGAAAAAGCAGGTACAGAACAGTACCATAAATACACAAAGTAAACTGTCAATAGTAGTGACATCTGGGGAATGTGAACTGGGCATGGGTTGGGAGTAGAGTTTTTTCTTTTCATTGCATAGCCTTCTGAACTATTTGACAATTTTCCATATACCTATTTTTATACGTAAAAATTGGCAAAAATATCTCAAGGTATATGCTTAGAGTCTTTTATAGGGTAGGTATATATAACCTAAACAAGATTTTAAAAAATTAGAGCCTGGGTGAATAAAATATCTCAGAATAAATTTAACCACGGAGGTGAAAGACCTGCACTCTGAAAATTATAAGACACTGATGAAACAAACTGAATATGAGGCAAATAAATGGAAAGATATTCCATGCTTATGGATTGGAAGAGTTTCACCACATGCAGAAGAATGACACTGGACCGCTTTCTTAGACCATATACAGAAATAAACTCAAAGTGGATTAAATACCTAAATGTAAGATCTGAAACCATTAAACTCCTAAAAGAAAACATAGGCAGTAAACTCTTAGACATCAGTCTTAACAATATTTTTTTTTGTTTTTTTCTCTTTGTCAAGGGAAACAAAATCTCAAATCAGACTCCATCAAACTAAAAAGCTTTTTCCCAGCAAAGGAAATCATCAACAAAATGAAAAGTCTGAATGGGAGAAGATATTCATAAAAAGATCTATATAATGAGGGGTTAATGTCCAAAATATATTAAGAACTCATACAACTCAACACCAAAAAACAATCTGATGAAAAAATATAGCATAGGGAATAGAGTTGATAATATTGTAATAATTTTCATAATGTAGATCAATGTGGAATCACTCAGTTATACATGAAACTTAGATAATATTGTATGCCAACCACACTTCAATTAAAAAAAACTAGAACATGGATGAGACTTTTATCTAATCTCTCATAATCACAATCAAATGACATGCTGTGTCCTTTTATCTTCCTCATTTTAATTCAGATTTATATAGAGTGAAATCTACTCTTTTTTGGCATACAGTTCTACAAGTTTGGCAAATGCACAATTTTCTAACCACCACCATAGTGAGATATGGAACAGTTCCTTCACTGCCTAAAATTCCTTTTTTTTTGGTTGTTAAAAATTGAAGCATAGTTGATAACATTGTTACATGTTTTATGTGTACAACACAGTGATTCAACAAGTCTATATGCTACACTGTGCTCACCACAAGTGTAGCTACCATCAGGCACAGGTTGTTAGAATACTACATACTATGTTCCCTGTGCTGTACTTTTCATACCAGTGACTTATTCATTCCATACTGGAAACTTACATCTCCCACTCCTTTTGTAACGAACACTTCTCCCCATTTTCAACTGCTAACACCACTGATCTGTTCTATGTCCCTATGGGTTTGCTTTTTCCAGAATGTCTTGTTTATAGAATAATGCAGATGCAGCCTTTTGAGTCTGTGCCCATTCTCTCTGTATAATCCCTTTTGTAACTGATGGCCATTGTCTCTGTCCAGGCCTATTACAGCATACTCATAATTCTAATCTTAGGTTGGGATGCTGACAGGCTGGTATGAGCTTTTTCTTGAGGTTTTCTAAGGAAACATTACATGATTTTCTACAGACTATTTCCAACTTGCTTATCAGGCCTGCTAAGGCCACAGATACTACAAAGCAATGTAAGAAGAAAAGGGAGAGTGACCCCAGGTATTAAGGAAGAGGACCTAGAATTTAAAGAAAGACGGAAGAAAAGAATTTAAAGAATTTAAAGAAGAGGTAAGAAAAACTCTCAGAAGATGCAAATTTCCCAATGCTTTATGAGATGAACTTGTGCATTCTACATTACAACAATACAAAAATTCCTATGCTTATTCAACTATGGTGCTTTAGAAATAATACTACATTTCAAACGTTAATAGCCTTTATTTTTTTGCTAAAAAAAAAAAATCAACAAACATTACAATTTTCTCCTAAGATGTTCTTTCTTTTTTAAGTTCTTTTAATTTTAAAAACCAATCATTGGTATTCACTAAAAACCAGATAAAAACAAATAGCTAATACCAAATAAAGACTTCTGAATGATGTAAGCTTACAAATCTGCAAACATAAAATACACAAACATAATATTATCAATAAAATGTTTTCTACAATAATCAATTAATATAAAAGAGTACTTTTTCAATCCTTCAAAGATTAAAAAGCAGCAAACTCATTAAACAGGTAAAATAAGTTAATAGTAGTACTGTACATGCAATTTTTCTTGTAAGTACAGGACAAAAATAAATAGTTCTAAGTGATATTTGTAAAAACAAGTTGGACATTCTTACACATTGCTTTTACTATATGCTAAAATTTCTTAGAATTAAGAAAGTGTTAATGGTGGTATACCTCAGGGAGGGATAGAGAGTTAAGGCAGGAGAGACATGGCTTTACTCATAAGTCTGTACTGTTTTTTTACTTGTGTGTGTATATATCTATAAATACACATTTAAAAAAAATTTGAGCACAATTGATATACCATGTTACATTAGTTTCAGCTATACAACTTAGTGATTTGACAATTTTTATTCATTATGCTATTTTCACCAAGTGTAGCTCTTATCTGGTTACATTGCTCTCACAATATCAATGACTGTATTCCTTATGCTGTGCCTTTACTTTTGCATATTTTTAAGTACATATTTAGTCCCCCAGTAAAATCACTTAAAGCAGTTAGGACAGCACCTGATATAGGGTGAAAGGTTAAAAACTGAAGTTCTTAAATCTACTTTTTCGATTAAAAGCAATAAATTATACATAAAATTATTAGCTTTTTAGCAAAACCCCAAACCATACGGTGTTTCTCTTTTCAATTCATTCTGATTATATAAATAAATAAATTCTGAAGGCAATTCTCCATAATGACCATGGTAAAATTTATGTCAATAAAAACAAACAGGGCAGCCCTGGTGGCTCAGCAGTTTAGCGCCGCCTGCAGCCCAGGGCATGATCCTGGAGACCCTGGATCGAGTCCCAGGTCAGGTTCTCTGTATGATGCCTGCTTCTCCCTCTGCCTGTGTCTCTGCCTCTCTCTCTCTCTGTCTCTATGAATAAATAAAATCTTAAAAAAATAAAATAAAAATAAAAACAAACACATTTTGCCAATTTAAATCTTTTAAAGATTTATTTTTAGATATTTGCTTAATAATACCATGAAACACAAGGGTAAGCATATAAAATTAGTGATATACAAAGTAAAAAGTCTTAAGATTTGTTAATGAGACTATATAATTCCAGTTTTTTATTTTATTTTTTAAGTTCACTAGACAGAAACTGTGTTTAAAAATTGGGGAGGGGGGTCTACATAAATTTTAAGAGCTTAGGAATAACTATTATAAGAAAGGGGTACAATTAAAGTTTCTTTTTTTTTTTAATTTTTTTTTAATTTTTATTTATTTATGATAGTCACAGAGAGAGAGAGAGAGAGAGAGGTGCAGAGACACTGGCAGAGGGAGAAGCAGGCTCCATGCACCGGGAGCCCGACGTGGGATTCGATCCTGGGTCTCCAGGATCGCGCCCTGGGCCAAAGGCAGGCGCCAAACCGCTGCGCCACCCAGGGATCCCACAATTAAAGTTTCTAAAAATATCAGCATTAGGTAATTTCATTTAAAATAACAAATATTCACCAAAGCAACCACTAGTAAGTTTTTAATGGATACTTCCAGAAATGCAGACATGCATCAGCATGTATATATACAGATATTTAATTTCTATGACATCTAATACCCTATAAACTGAGAACATTTATTAGTACCTTGTTTCCAGGTTTTTCCTGGTATAGGCAATTTAGATATCCATTAACAGGGACTGGTCAACTCAATTTGAAATATCCCAAATCAGAATAGAATGATATCATTAAAAAGAATAAAGTAGATCTACATGCATTGATATGTTGATATTTCTGAAATAAATTATGTGGAAAAAGCAGGTACAGAACAGTACCATGAATACACAACATGAACTGTCAATAGTAGTGACATCTGGGGAATGTGGCTGGGCATGGGGTGGGAGTAAAGTTTTTTCTTTTCATTGTATAGCCTCTGTACATATAATACTTTTATACTTATAAGTTAGCTATAAAAGTGCATGTTTAGAGAGTCTTTTATAGGATAGGCACATAGGTATATTGGCAAACTAAATTTGGAAGGGGCAAGATCTCAAAGTAATTTTTTCCTCCTCTTTACAATTTAAGGGGGTTACAAATTAATAAATACTTCCTGTTAGGCACTGAATTAGGTAGCTTCTCTATGTCATCTCATTCAATCCACAGTATAGTCTAGCAAGAGAGGTTATTACCACATTCTAAAGCTTGGCTCAGAGAATTTAAATGACATGAGCTAAGAAGTGGCAAAATGAAAATATGAACCCAGATCTAACTATAAAGTTCAAAATATTCTAATAAGAGATCCCCCCAAACATAAATCTCCCCAGTTGAGCATTCTCCCAGGTTTTAATAACACCAAAGACATTTACTTTAAGATGGGTAAAATGAGGTAAAGGATATGGAAACACTGTAATCTACAGATAAGCCTAAGAAATAGCAGCATGGACACACAACCCGAGTGCTGTTTGCTTGTTGACCTGAGTAGCAATTGTCTCGACAAATAAAGAACAGTCCAGTCCTGCACTGCCCCCAGTTGATGGTCAAACTGTGAAATCTTTTCAGTGTCAAGTGACCAAAGCTGCCTAATGTGCCCTGTCCATCTAGCTGTCTAAGCTGAATCATGGAAGAGAACCGAGCAACTGTGCCAACAGCTGTCAGGGTGATAAGATCTGGGCTGGGGTTCTTCACTGAGAAGGACAAACAGCACCATCAGTAGTCTTTGTAACATCATACAAATGTTGTATACCACTTCACAGAGGGTGAAGAGGTAGGGGGTAGCACATTCTACAATACATTAAATTTTATTTTTATTGTTTTTCAAAGATTCTATGTAATCTTTACATCCAACTTGGGGGCTGGAGAGATCAGGAGTTGCATGCTCTACCAACTGAGCCAGCAGGTGCCCCACAAAACATTAGACTTTAAGTAGAATAAATATTATGTGCCATGGGACACCTGAGTGGCACAAGTGGTTAAGTGTCTGACTCTTCGTTTCAGCTCAGGTCGTAATCTCTGGTGAGATCAAGCCCTACGTCGGGCTCCACACTCAGCTCAGGGTTTGCTTGAGACTCTCTCTCCCTCCCCCCTTCATGTCCTCTCTCTCTCTAAAATAAATAAATAAATCTTTAAAAAAATAAGCATTATATACCAGGTTCTGTGGATATAAAGGTGAATGAGACAGATAGACGCCTTGCCTATTTAGTCTCAAGAAATAACCAGTAAACACCCAGAGTGGTCTCAGATACTGTAAACTTAAAATACACACACACACACACACACACACACACACACAGTGAGAGCTCATGGGGATGCACCATTGGACCACTGGCTTGGCTTGTAAGGAGAGAGAGGAATGCCAGGGGAGACATTCTGGCTCTGTCTTAAGAGGACAACAGACAGGTGGACAAAGCAGGCAATAATTCCAGTCAAAGGGAACATGTTCAGGGGCATGGAGTCTGTGAAACTGTTGGCATATTTCTGGAATAGCAAAGAGTTCAGTAAGGCAGGAGAACCGGGTGTGGGAAGATAGTGGGAGAAAGAACAGAAAAGCAAGGGGGGCAGGGTGGTTAGGCTCTTGTGCACCACACCCAGCAGCCAGATTTTATCCTGTACATGGTGCAATGCAAACATGTTCTCAAAAAAGATCTAGGTAAAAAAAAAAGATCTAGGTGTGAAAAGCAGCCTGGTAGTGGTATGGTAGGTAGACTGCAACAATAAAGGCCCAGAGAGTGGCTTCTGGGCTTCCTCCTGGTGGCCCTGTCCAGCAGTGCCAGGCACAGGAGGCATTCAATATTCACTGGATGGACCAAAGGAGAGTCCTGGATAACGGTTATGGGAGTAGGAAGGAAAGGGAAGAAATACCTTCAAAAGATATTCCTGAGGTGAAAAAGAAGACACGGGTCCTGATTCGGTATCTAGACAGTATTGTGGTTTAGTTGGAGCAAATCACAAATGAGAAATAAATTTACCAAACACCAAGGATGAGGCAGCAGTGGTGAAATGGACTTCATTCATTTGAGCGCCAAACACTATTGACGGTGCAGTGCCTGTGCCAAGCACTGGGCCAGGCTGTGGATATAAAGATGAATATCCTTGGCCCTGACTTCACAGAGCTCAGTTTGCTGGTGGGAGCAGAAAGACAACCAAGATCACAGCCCAACGTGAGATAAGCTCCTCAATGGACACAGAAGGTAGTGGCTGTGCTGGGTGGGGGCGGAGGAAACGGAGTCTAAGTTGGCCTGGGGGAGACATGAACCAATTCTCTGAAAGAAGCACATGTTGAACTGAAAACTTGAAAGATGAGGAGCACTTGTCAGGTGGATGCCCATGAGAGGAAGCAGAACCATACCTGCCAAAGCCAGGAGTATGTGAATATAGCTGGAGGTGAGGGGGAGAGAGGCAGCTGCATGAAAGAAGTCATTATGTGACTCTCCTCCTCACCACCAACCCTCCTGCTACCCCAACAAACCTGCTCTCCACAGTGCAGCTTCAGAGAGCTATCCCCTTTTATTTTTAAAAATTGTACGAAGCGGCGCCAGGATGGCTCAGTTGGTTAAGCATCTGCCTTCAGCTCAGGTCATGATCTCAGGGTCCTGGGATTGAGCCCCACGTTGGGCTCCCTGCTCAGTGGGAGGTCTGCTTCTCCCTCCTCCCCCCCACTCAAATAAATAAACTCTTAAAAAAAAAAAAAACTTCACAAAGACAAAGGAACAGTATAATAAAGACTTCTATATCCTGCATGTAGGTGAAAAAAGTGACATTTTATCATTTAAAATTTTCTATATAGATTTGCTTCTTTATTTTTACCAAACTATTTGAAAGCAGAGTATAGACATGACAGTACTTTATCCCTAAATACTTCAGCATGCACCTCCTGAGAATGAAGACAAAACCATGGTACGATGCTCACATCTGAGGAAAAGAATAATTCTAATGTCCCCTTCATACATTAAACTATCTCCAGTTGTTTCCAAACTGTTATAAGTTTTCCTTGGCAAGGGTGGGATGGGATGGGAAAGAAAAGGGAGCAGTACCCAGCCCAGGTTTATGTACTGGACATCTTCCTATAGGAAAAAGTTCTGCTCAGAATTCTTTAGTTGCCCCCTTCACCAACAGCTTCAAGTCCTCACTCTTCATGGGACTCCAGACAAGTGTTGCCAAGAGTTAGGCAAGGGAACCAGGGAGATGGTGAGAGAGAAGGCAGAGCCAAGACATGCTGGAGGTAGAACTGACAGATCTGGCAAGTGTCTAGCTGGGAGATGGTGGGCCTGGGGCCACGAAATGGAAGACGGGCCAGTACTTGAGAGAGAACCCAGGAAGAACAGGCAGGTTCTGTAGGAGGCAGATGAGTTAAATTCTGGGTACAGTAAGCATCTCAAGCAGGACATTAGTGTAATGTCCACGAAGCAAATGCAACTCCAGGCCTGTCACTGAGCAGAGCTAGGTAAGCGGTGCTAGCATATATCTCCTGGGAAGACAGCATCCTTCCCTTCTGAAATCCCTCTTGCAAGGTCACACACGGATCCCTGCGGGCAAATCCAGTCTTCTGTCATCTTTACTTTTTAGCAACATCTGGCACAGCTGGCCACCACCTCGTTGAAATACCTCCCTTTGGGCACTGCCACAAACAGCAACCTCATTGGCTTTCCCACATTCCCCTTGCTCCCTCTCCTTCCTACATTTAGCCTGTGAAAGTTGTTTTAATTTCATTCAATTGTAGTACTGGTTTCAAAAGTAGAATTAAGTGATTCATCACTTACATATAACATACAGTGCTCATCCCAACAAGTGCCCTCCTTAATGCCCATCCCTTTTTGTTCTCCATATCTGAGTCTTTTATGGTTTGCCTGTTTGTATCTCATTTTATTTTTTCTTCCCTGTTTTGTGACTTAAATTGTACATATGACTGAAATCATATTTGTCTTTCTCTGACTTATTTTGCTTACAATAATACACGCCAGTTCCATGTTGCAAGTGGCAAGATTTCATTCTTTATGATCACTAATATTCCAGTGTACATATATACCACATCTTCTTTATCTATTCATTGGTGGACAGACATCTGGGCTCTTTCCATAATGTGGCTAGCCTGTGGAGGTTGACATCTCAAAGCCTGTTTCTCAGCCCTTTCTCTTTTTTTTTTTTTTTTAAATTCTTATATGCTGGTCTTTATTTTTTTTTTTTAAGATTTTATTTATTATTTATGATAGTCACACGGAGAGGGGGAGAGGGGGAGAGAGAGAGAGAGAGAGAGAGAGGCAGAGATACAGGCAGAGGGAGAAGCAGGCTCCATGCACCGGGAGCCCGACGTGGGATTCGATCCCGGGTCTCCAGGATCGCGCCCTGGGCCAAAGGCAGGCGCCAAACCGCTGCGCCACCCAGGGATCCCTCTCAGCCCTTTCTCTATCCACACTCTTCAAGCAATCTCATCCATTCCTATGAATAATGTTTTGTTAAGAAGATTTTCAATTAAATGCAAAACAGTATAACAAAACCTACATATCTATCAACATTTAGCATTCCTATATACTGACAACTCCCAAATGTAACCTGTAGTCCAGACATCTCCTTTGAAGAGTCAAAAAGATCAAATAGGCCAAATACCTTTCCATTTGAATAGCTCACAGCCATCTCCAACTTTACCAGGTTCAGAAGTGCTCTGGATTCCCCCTTCCTGTTCTTCCTTCTCTGAATTAGGAGCAAGCTCCCAGATGGCAACAACTTTATTCACTGATATTTCCCAACAGCACCTGGCACATTATGGGCACTCATATGCCTATAGAACAAGGGACTTTCAGGAAATGGCACCAGCATCTGCCCAGTTGGCCACGACCCTTGATTCTGTCTGCTTTCCAAATCAGACTGGTATGTTAAAAACACAGGCCAGATCCTGTCACACTAGAATTTATATCTTTAAATGTCTTCCATGGCTTTCAGTATAAATTCCAAACTCTCTAAAATGGCTTGCAAGGCCTGGAATTATGGGGCTACTGCTCCCTGCCACCTGTCTTCTAGCCTCTCTTCCCTTTACTATGCTCCCCTTCCTAGGCTTTTCTGGAGCTTGCTGGTATGCCTCACTCCTTCCCAGTCAGGGCTTTCCTGCACACTGACCCTTCAGGTTTCAGCTCAACGGCACCTTCTTGGAGAGGCCTTCCATGATTTCATGTGGTAGGTTCCCTGAGGTTCTCTCACACCACCTACCTCAATCTTTAAGTCTGTATGGGTTTTTACCTCTGCCATATGGCTTGCTGGGCATAGTGACCCATAGTGACTATTATGCTGAGTTCCACAAAACTTCAAAAACATATACATTCATATACATTCAGTATTTGTAGAAGCAGTGAATTAATTGGGTCTAGACTGAGTCCTAAAGAACATCTACAGTTAAGGCAGTCAAAAGATACAAGGGGCCTGAGAGAGTAATCCAAGAGCTGACATGTTGGGCTTCAGTTTCAAGAGCATTTGGCCCCACAAGAAGTGGGGGTACTGGGCAGACCCAGGTCCAAATCTCCAGTTTACTAGTTTTGTGACTATGGGATCTATAGGTGAATATGCTGGGTCTTTTTGGAAAAAAGAAAATATGAATTTCATAGTTTCTTATCACCTGTGTGAAAAAAAATAAGACACACAGCAGATGCTCAGTAACAGAATGAAAATAAAAGGTTGATTTGTTCATCAACTTGGAAACATAAACATCAAATTTGGAAACACAAGGGGGATCCCTGGGTGGCTCCGCGGTTTGGCGCCTGCCTTTGGCCCAGGGCGCGATCCTGGAGACCCGGGATCGAGTCCCGCATCAGGCTCCTGGCATGGAGCCTGCTTCTCCCTCCTCCTGTGTCTCTGCCTGCCTCTCTCTCTCTGTGTCTATCATAAATAAATAAATCTTTAAAAAAAAAGTTGGAAACTCAAGCTGGACATCAGTCCTAGGAAGGGTGCCAGGCCTGAAGCCTGATAAACTTGAGTTCAAATGCCTTTTCCAGCTAGAGGTCTCACCTCCATGGAGATTACGTCTCATCTATAAAATGCAGATCCTGTTACTTAAGATTGGTACTAGGATTAAATTAAATAAACTCTCTGGCCCATAATAAGAGTTTAAAGAACAGGCAGTCCCTTTACTCTTTCGTTAAGCAGCAACTGAATTTAGTTCTAGAGGCTCGTTATTAAACCACAGATAACGTTTAAATGATAAATGTAAAGAAAGCAAGAAAGCAAATCTATGTAAGTCAGTAGGAGCTTGGTTTTTGATGGAAAACAGGACATGGATGTGTCAGAGGGATGAATTCAGGAGAGCCGAATATTTAATCCACAGAGGCTAGAAAAAGTTTAAAGTTGAACCCAAGGCCTACTTGGGGCTGATGCCTTGTAAAACCTTTCTGATCCGTCACCTACTTCTCCATCCCACTCCGGCGGCCGGCAGCGTCGAGCCCACCCCGCGACGGCCCCGCGCTCCCGGGGCTCACCGGCAGGCGCTCTTCTTCCCCCTGGAGCTCGTGCTGTCCGCAGCGCCCTCGCAGAGCGGACCCCAGGCCCTGCGCACAGCCCGCCCTGGGCGCCCGCGGGCAGCCGGATGCCGAGTCCAGGGCCTGGGGTCGCGCCGGGTCAAGGTCCCCCAGGCCAGGCCCACACGGCGCGCGGACGTGGCCTGGGCACCGGGCGCCGTCCCCGCCGTGACCTTGAGCACGACGGCCGGGACCGCGCTCTGACTGTGCCGAGGCCCTCAGCCGCCCCGCCCCGGCCCGGCCCGGCCCGGCCCGGCCCCCGCTGCCCCGGCGGGCCTGCTCGAGGGAGCGCTAGCGGGCCGTGGACCCGCGCCCTCCGCCCTGGCGGCCACTCCCCGGCCGGTCCCGGGAGGGGCAGCGCTGCTCACCGGAGCGCAGGCTGCAGGCTGCAGGGAGCGGCCCGCCGCAGGACGCCGCCGGCCCAGGCCGCTCCGCAGGCCTGCACGACTCGCGCCGCCATCTTGCTCTGGCGCCTGGGCTCCCGCCGCGCGGGCCGCCGCTGACGCCGCCGACGCCGCCGCCGCCCCACGGCCACCACCGCGACCCCTCCCCCGGCCGGCCCGCCGAGGCGGGGGTGGGGCGGAGGGCGGGGCCCGCCGAGCGGGGCGGGGCGGGGCGGGGCGGGGCCGCCGGGGTGAGGGCGGGGCCGCCAGGGGCAACTGACGGCGAAGCAGGAGAGGACATCGCCCCCTGCGGAAGAAGCTGGGTGTCGTGACCCGCCTGCGCAGGAGAAATATGAGCAGACGTTACTGTACAGTACCGGCCCGGCTCAGCGGTTTAGCGTGGCCTTCGGCCCAGGGCCTGATCCTGGGTCCTGGGATCGAGTCCCACGTCAGGCTCCCGGCATGGAGCCAGCTTCTCCCTCTGCCTGTGTCTCTGCCTGTGTCTCTCATGAATAAATAAATAAGATCTTAAAACAAACAAACAAAAAAAACAAAAAAAAAACGTTCTGGATTGTTTGTTGCTTGGGTGCTGAGTTTGATAAGTCCAGTTATGAAATGAGCAGAAGATATGAACAAAAATTTCTCTAAAGACATACACATGGCCAACAAGCACATGAGAAAATGCTCCGCATTGCTTTTTATTAGGGAAATACAAATCGAAACCACAATGAGATACCACCTCACACCAGTGAGAATGACGAAAATAACAAGACAGGAAACAACAAATGTTGGAGAGGATGTGGAGAAGGGGAATCTTCTTGCACTGTAGGTGGGAATGTGAACTGGTGCAGCCACTCTGGAAAACTGTGTGGAGGTTCCTCAGAGTTAAAAATAGTTACCCTACACCCAGCAATTGCACTGCTGGGAATTTACCCCAAAGATACGGATGTAGTGAAACCCAGGACACCTGCACCCAATGTTCATAGCAGCAACGTCCACAACAGCCAAACCGTGTAAGGAGCTTGATGTCCTTCGACAGATGAATGGATAAAGAAGATATGCTATATGTATACAATGGAATATTACTCAGACATCAGAAAGGATGAATACCTACCATTTGATTCGACGTGGATGGAACTGGAGGGTATTATGCTGAGTGAAGTAAGTCAATCGAAGAAGGACAAACATCATATGGTTTCACTTATATGGGGAATATAAGAAATAGTGAAAGGGATTATAAGGGAAAGGAGGGGAACTGAGTGCGAAAAATCAGAGAGGGAGACAAACCATGAGAGACTCCTAACTCTGGGAAACAAAGGGTTGCAGAAGGGGAGGTGGATGGGAATAATGGGATAACTGTGTCGCAGGCACTAAGGAGGGCACTTGATGGGATGAGCACTGGTGTTATATGTTGGCAAATTGAATTTAAATTAAAAAGAATCATTCTGGATGTAAAGATATTCAAGTTATCTTGTGGTCTGGGGACTACATTGTTCCCGTTCATCCCAAGCCTGGTTGGTGCTGCCGCCCCCATCTGTTAGGGCAGGATATAAACCAACAACTGGCCGAGTGTGTCAGGTGTTGGCAGAAAGAGGCTCACAAGAGGCAACATGAGAGAGGGCACTGAGGGGACACGAGTTGACCCATGGAAGGGAGGGCATCTCAGGCCAAGAAGTAGGTCATGATGGCACGATTTATGGAAAATGTATCCTGGGTAAGATAAAAGCCACAAATGTAACCTTGAAAGCTGCAACCAAGACAAGTTAGGCAGAAAGGGAGTCAGTGAGAGAAGGGGGAGAAACAGGGAATAGGCCCCAGCTGAGGGGAGCATTTGGAGGGCAGTCCAAATCTGCGGAGGCCAAGAGGAAACTGCCCTCAGGACTGCGAAGCTGGGATGTCTCTGTGATCCAGGCAGGCCTCTGCCTAAGAGGGGTGGGGGCAGGAGCTGGGCTTCCTGGAGGCAAAGGCAGCATTGGAGTTTTCTGACTGGAGGACTATTTGAACATGTTAATAATGTCAGGGAGCCACCATGGAGGACATAAAGGGTCCGGTGGATGGAGGAGTGGCAAGGATTTGCTCCAGACCGGGGACATACATATCTCTTGGAGGCCATTGGAAAAAAGACCAAGGGACACAGGACAAGAGACCAGAGGCTGTGTGGCTGAGCGGGTTCCTGATCTCAACTGGCTTATGCTTAGTGAGCTGGTTAAGAAACCCAGATAGACAGGGCAGCCCCGATGGCCCAGCGGTTTGCCATTGCCTTCAGCCCGGGGTATGATCCTGGAGACCCTGGATCCACCCCTCGTCAGGCTCCCTGCATGGAGCCTGCTTCTCCCCTCTGCCTGTGTGCCTCTCTCTGTCTGTCATAAATAAATAAAATCTTGAAAGAAAGAAAGAAAGAAAGAAAGAAAGAAAGAAAGAAAGAAAGAAAGAAAGAAAGAAAGAAAGAAAGAAAAGAAAAGAAAAGAAAAGAAAAAAAAAGCAAAGCTGTTAGACCCAAAAGGGAGGCCAAAATGAGCTTTCCCCAGAGCAGAAAGGATATGTCCCAATCCTCCACTGCAGGAAGCAAGCTTCTTCAAGCCAGTGATGTCGGTGTACCCTTTGTGACTTTCTCACACATTCTCCCAACTTCCCAGCTATTTTTTAAGAGACCAATGCTTTAAAATATATTTTCCTGAAAAAAAAATTTTTTTTCCTGAGATGTAAGCTTGGTAAATATTTCTTGATGTTGCTTTTGTGCTACTTAGAATTAGGCCACTTACTCTGCATTTTTCCCTCCACTATCCTCTTGCTCTGGAGGACCATTAACCCAATGCTTTTTACTGGTGGGGCGGGGGATGGGGAAGTACTCTTATCTCACAGGTGTACAGCTTAGGTTACTCAATGCCACTAAAGAAATACAGGGCATATTCCTGGAACATAATTTTTACACCAAGATTATTAGGAAAAATATCTTAAGATATTAAAAAAGAGTATATATAAGCATTTTAAATATGAGGTTTTTGAGATGGCTTGCACAGGTGTCCTGTTTTTTCCGGGATAACAGGTTCCATTTAACACTGGACCTAGACACTCTTTTGCTTGTTGGAACATCATCTACCCTTTTCCTCTTTCCTCACCCAGTTCAGTTTTGATCTTAGGACTAATCTTTGAACAGATCTGTCTATCCCTCTAATCTTTCCCCTTCCAGTCCCATTCTTTACACCGATGCTATTACTTTTATTGGTGTGAATCTAATTATATCATTCTCTTTAAAAATGTAAAAAACCCACAACCACTTACAGTATAATTTCCACCTATTTCTCTACCTGAACTCCACTCATGTTTAAAATATCCCAGCAGTCGTCATCAGCTTGCAGAACCCCTTGGTTATGCTCCTTTCTCTCATACTTTCAGGATTTTACACCACCTGGAATGCCCTTTCCACAACCCTCACCTATTAGCCTGGAGACTGTTCTTTTAAGATTCCATTCAAGCACTATCTAGCCTTTTCCGGGAAGTTATCCTAATTTCTTCCCCCAACCCACCAAGTGCCTCTCTGCTATGAAGAAACATGCACATACCTCCCGTGCTAGACTATGAGCCTTGAGTGGGTGGGCAGTGGTTATGGTTACTGCTGAAACCCTGTGCTTGTACAATACACATACTAGTTACACCAAAATATGCTCCAAGTTTCTAGAAGCCAGGAAACTGAAATATATAACTCATTGTTTCTTCAGGTTAAAATCTAGGTTCATAGTTTATTAAAAAGCAGCAACAAAATTGAAACTCTCCAACTAAAAAAAAAAAAAAAAACTCTCTAACTCAAGTGCACAGTGTGAGAAACTCTAAAACTTTATCAATGTATCAGATTATATGCACTCAGTCCTATGAAACTACTCTAGAATACAGGATGAAAGAAAAGTGACAGAATTTTCAAGTTTTATTTTCTATGTGTCAACATTTTTTAATTTTTTTTTTTTTTCGTTTATTTATGATAGTCACACACAGAGAGAGAGAGAGGCAGAGACATAGGCAGAGGGAGAAGCAGGCTCCATGCACCGGGAGCCCGATGTGGGATTCGATCCCGGGTCTCCAGGATCGCGCCCTGGGCCAAAGGCAGGCGCTAAACCGCTGCGCCACCCAGGGATCCCTGTGTCAACATTTTTAATACAGACTGTAATCTGATAAAGTCTGACCCTAATCTGTTATTTCCATTTGTAACTGGCTAAATAATAGAAAACAATTTAAATTAATTTCAAATATATGCCACCAAAAATAAATATTCACCTAATGTGGTCTGATTGGTTTTATAATATCAAAAGGTTTTTTTCTTCCCCGAATAAAGATTCTAAGGTAATTTCAAGATTCCTTTGAATGAAAAAAAATATACCTTCTAAAACAGTGAACTTACAAAACAATGCAGGGGAATGCTGGGCACACTTAGTGTAAGAGGAAACTTTATGTCCAGTGAAAAGGAAATTTAAACATGACTTTAAACTTTGGTGAAAATTTTTAATAAGGTCTTTACTTCATTTACTTTTAGCTATTCCATAAACATTGGAACAGAAATCGGACAGTTTGAAACTTAGAAAAATTTCTTTTTCCGTAAAGCAAACTTATAAATCTTTCCCTTTGGCTCCTTTTTCCAACCCTCCTTCACTGTGCTGAAGAACTATTGAGCTCTTTTAGATTTTTTGTTAGGCAGGTGGTTTCCAAGCTGACTGGGTTTTCCAGGTAGGTAGTTCCTGCACAGGGTTTTCTGGTCACAGGATCTATGACCTGTCCAACCTTGAAAATGATTTCAGCCAGTTCATGTTTCACGTGCTTTGTTCGTGGAACAGGTAGAGCTTTGAGAAGCACAATATCCCCAACTGTGCACTGCTGAAGGGCATCATGAGCAAAGTAGGTTTTTCGCTTATTAAAATACTGTTGAGAGAAAGAGGAACAAATCAGTAGTTCCCATCTGTGATCTGACCATGCAGTATAGGCTATGAAAAAGTAATGCACAGAAAACAAACTGGGACTTGGAGGGAAAAAAAAAAAAAAATACAGTTAAGGAGGCTTCTTCTTCTTTTTAAGATTTTATTTATTTATTCATGGAGACACAGCGACATAGGCAAAGGGAGAAGCAGGCTCCCTGTAGGGAGCCCGATGTGGGACTTGATCCCAGGACCCCAGGATCACACCCTGAGCCAAAGGAAGGTGCTCAACCACTGAGCCACCCAGGTGCCCTGCTGTTGTTGTGTTTAATAAAATACCACTTTATTTCACTCTTTAACTCACCTGGTGCCCCATACCCTTAACCCTCTGCTGTTGTGTTTTTCATCCTAGAAAACAAAGAGCATTTCTACCTACCTGTGCACCCAACCTGGAATGCAGAACCATCCCTGGCACTTTCCTCTTCCTCCGTTGCACATTTAACAAATCACGGACCCTGTCCCTTCTTTCTAAAATCTGCTTTTCTCACTCCATTCCCATTGCTCCAAGGACTGTTCAGGTCCTTATATCCACTCCAGACTTTTTGTAATAGCCTTCTTACCCACTTCCTTACCTCCAGTCCTCATCCTTAGGTCTCTGTCTTCCTTTACTCATAGGATGAAATCCCTGAATACCACATACAAGACCTCTGTCACCCAGCTTCCATTGTTCTTGCATTCAGTCAACAACAGTTAGTGCCAACTTAGGGTCAAGCTCTGCGCTTGGCGTTGCCAAACCGTGTGTTGTCCCTGTACAGTCTCATGCCCTTTAATGGCTGAAAGAACTTCCAAAAACCACTCATCATGGCTCCTCCAAACCCGGTCCTCTGAATAAGAGCCTTTTTGAGATTCAGCTTAAGGATGCTCTCCTTCAGCGATGTGGGAAGAAACAGGTGTCCTGCTCCCTGCTCTCAGTACTTTGCACAGGGAATGACTATAGCAGTTACCAGACTGAGTTGAAATTAACTTTATGTGTCACTAGAATTTGAGAGTGAACCACGATCAGTTCAATTTGTTACACCCACAGATCAGCCCAGTGTCTGGCTTGCAGCAGATGGTCGGTCTATCTGTACTGATGGGCACCTTTCTCTGCTCAGAACATGGTGGTGTTTTATCAATGCCACCGGAAGAAGGGACGTCTCTCACCTTTAATAAATAGGGATCCAGGACAAGCCTGGTCACTCTCACTTTAGCTGTTTTTTGCATTGCTGTTCCAATGACCTTCCCCACGATCCATTTGGCGTGGACGGATGAACGAACGATTGACATTCTGTGGCTTTGGTCACCTGAAAAACAAATTTCAACGTTGAATATGCTGGTGGTTAGGACTCACCTGATGAATTTTGTTACTCGAACTGCTGACGTTGAGCAACGGTTTCTGTCAGCCTTCTGAAATCAGCACTGTTTCCTCAGTCCAAGCTCTCATCTTGACGCCGTTTACAAAGGTGTCACGGTCATCTAGGCCTCAGTTTCCCCAGGGTCTGCTCGCAGGTGAGCTCTGGGCGCTCCGCAGCGCTCGTGCACGAGGGCCCTCGCTGCCCCGTCCTTCTCGCCTATCCCGAAGGCTCCAGCGCCGCTGCAGCCCAGAGGACTTGGCGGAGGGCTCTGGCGTCCAACTTCGCAGGACACCTTCCCAGGGGCCTGCCTTTCTGGGTGCGTCCGACCGGGCCCGGGTCCGTTGGGGTGACCGATCCTCAAACCCCGCACTACCCGGGGGTCAGGCCACTCACCGCGCCTCCAGGCACTCCCCGGGACCGCCTCTCTCCTCCGAATTCACCCCTTGCAGCAGCGGCGCGACAGTCAGAGCACTACTTTCCCCGCGCGGGTCGTACGGCTCGCCTCAGAGCGTGATGACGTCACGTTCTTGCAAGTAGCTCCGCGTCAGACGTCTCCTCTCATTGGGCCGTGTGTCACCTCAGCTATGGGCGGGGTAAAGGCAGGGCTCCGCCCACTTCCCCTTAAAGGAACCCCGGACCGTCTATAACCGGGAGATTTTGTACCTGACTTTTCTCCATGCGCGGGGCCGCTGGAGTATTCCGGTCTTTTATTTAACTATTCCATTCGGTTTCCTCTTCTTATGCTGGGCTCCCAGACTTGGACAAGGCCTTCCAAATCAGAGGAACCTCATTCATTCATCCAACGCCGCTAAATGCTTACACTTACGCGTTCCACCCCACGTCCGCTTTCAAGAAAAACTTCAGTAGGATTTTGTGCCCAATTTGATTTTCGGTGTTATTTCTCCATATCTGCGAGACGGAGAGAAGTCCAGCATTGGCACATATTTGTGTGTGACAATTATGAAGAAGTTAGATGGGCCGTTAGTCTTCTCGGACCGAGGAGGACAGGGAAGTCAGGAAGTCCAGAGAAACAGAACAGCAGGCTCCGGGCAGACAATCTGAGGGCCACAATATGGGTGTGGGCCGTGCTTGGCCACCGAAACATCTTAGCAACTGCTGAGGGAAGACTGGGAAAATAAGAGTTCTCCCATTCATCAGCCTGTCCAACACCCATTTCTTTTTTAGCCAACAGGTGCACGACTTTTCTCACTCCGCGCTGGGCAAAAAGATGATTCACAGGACACTCCCGCTTCCAGACAGCCCACAGTCCAGTCAGGACGGATGGGTAAAGAAGTAAGTGTACGACTGTCGGTCATGGAACCTTGAGAAAGGACTGCATGAGTTTGCAGAGAGAGGACACTTGATCAATACATTGCCCTTGAACAGGGGCTACAGCTTGAGGGGAGATGGACATGGGCTGTGGAGAGGGCATGTGAGGCGGAAAGGAGAGCATGTGCAGGAGTGCTGGGGTTTGAGAGGCAGTATGGTGAGCAGGAGACTGATACTGCCCGGTTATAGGATCAGGAAGAGAGTGGAGGGATTCAAGTTGGTCAGGGATGGGCTCCACCTGGGAAGCATTTCTTAAGGGCCTCACTTTTACCTCTAAGTGATGAGACCCCTTTGAGAGAAATGAATAGTTTTGCTAGACTTCAATATCATTGTGGTAGGAGAATGGAACACAGATTGGAGAGATTGGAGGCTAAATGCTTTGTCAGGGATAGTGAAAACCTAAATTAGAGCAGTGGGAATGAAAGAAAGTGGGTTGGAGAAGTGACTGGGAAATTGGCCATGTGAGGCAAAGGGACAGAGAGGAGGTAACACTATGTGTAATATGGCATATAAATAACAGAAGCTTATTTTCTCACAGTTCCGGAGGCTAGAAGTCTGAGGTCAAGGTCCCTATCTGGTGAAGGCTCTTTTCCTGGCTTGCAAATGATCACTTTCTTGCTATGTCCTCACATGGCCTTTCTTCTGTGTATGTGTGCACAGGGAGAGAGAGAAAACAGACAGGAGGTGTTTTCTTTTTCTTTAACTCTAATCCATTGGATTAGGGCCCGACCTTTATGCCCTCATTTAATCTTAAATGTGTCCTTAAGGTCTTGACTTCAAATACCATCACATTGGGGGTTAGGGCTTCAACATACATATGAATGGGGGGGGGGGCACAATTCAGTCCATAGCAATAAAATCAAAGAAGCAAAGTAAAAGCCTTGTAATCTTAAATTCGATTTGGGAATACAGTTTGAGCACATGATTTATTTTTCTCCAAAAAAAGTTTTTCTTGCAGGATTCCTGGGTGGCTCAGTGGTTGAGTGTCTGTCTTTGGCTCAGGTAGTGATCCTGGATGAGTCCCGCATCGGGCTCCCCACAGGGAGCCTGCTTCCCCCTCTGCCTATGTCTCTGTGTCTCTCATGAATAAATAAATAAAATCTAAAACAAACAAACAAAAAAGTTTCTCTAGGAAGCCTAAAAACCCAGGATTAATCAGTTCCTAGCACCCAGAAAAAATGGTATTTATATACCATTTTTCTCTGAAAGAAACAAAGGATCCTTGAAAAATGACTGAGCAGGAAATGTGTGAGTGAAACTTGGGACATCCTGTGTCAGAAATCAAGAGAGCTATTAAAGATGAATGGAGTCAGGTCAGAAGCCTACCCGAAGCAGTTCCCACTGAACTAAGATGAAATTATAAGAGGCTAAAGAGAATTATAACTGCAATGGATTGAAAAACATGAAATATATAAAAATCCATGAGTTCATAAAGGTACTTAAAAGTAAAGCCCTGGTTGCTTTGGGGAGTCCTAGGGCACCAAGTCAATAATTTGAAAAATAAAAGAAATCCATCTATCATAAAATATGATACAAAATGCATTTCAAAATGACCAAATAATTAATGCATAAGGAATGACAGAATTAAAAAAGATTTTTTTTTGCAACCACTAATGAAATGATGAATAATATCACTAAAGGTTAACAAAATTATTAAAAGATTGATGGGCAACGTCATAATAAAAAGCAGAGTGATACTACCTGAGCCACCAATTAATCTTACTATCAGTAAAAGTGAGTCAACTGGACATTATACATCTTTTGATGTAAAAGAAGAAAGTATATAGCATGACTATAAAATGATATTGCATAAAAAGTGATCTGAATCTATTCAATTTTCTAAATCTAATCACCATTTTACAATGAATACAAGAGATAGAGGAACAAGTTAAATAACACCAGGAGCAAGTAACCTTTGAAATAAAAAACCTAGTAGATGGGTTTTTGGTAGATTAGATAGAGCTGAAGGGGGACTTAGTAAACTGCAAGGTAAACCATAAGAAATTATTCAGAGTGTAGCAGAGATGAAAGTGTGGCGAGTAGATTGAGAAGCTCTGAAAACCCAGAAGACTCCACCCCAAGATTGCTAGAACTCATACAACAATTCGGCAGCATGGCAGGATACAAAATCAATGCCCAGAAATCAGTGGCATATCTATACACTAACAATGAAGAAAGAGAAAGACTGAAGAAAGATAAAATAAGGAGTCAACCCCATTTACAACTGCACCCAAAAGCAGAAGATACCTAGTAATAAACCTAACCAAAGAGGTAAAGGATCTATATCCTAGAAACTACAGAACACTTCTGAAAGAAATTGAGGAAGACACAAAGAGATGGGAAAATATTCCATGCTCATGAATTGGCCTTAGGAAGCATGGTTCTACTTCTGCTCATTCAAACAATCTTCTTGACTCTTCCCAGTCCTAGATAATGTGCTGAGATAGTGTGCATTAGTAACATAACATCAGGAAGCATAGACAATAGGATAGAGTAGAAATTATTTGTGAGACTTGGATTGGAGAAACTTTGTATGTTTAGAAGGTTCCCAGGGTTACCCTCAGGTTCAGTAAATCACTAGAAGGATTTCTAGATTACTCACTCTTGTCAGGCAGGACATTCCAAGGACTTACAAGATTACCTCCCAGGAGCCAGGGCAAAGTGCCAAACCTTTCTTTGGGTATGATTTATCTTTTACTAAACAGCTTGGTATGTCAAATACCCTCCTATATAAGGGCTTTTCTAGCTTCCAAGAGTGTGTATAACCTCTACAGAATTCCAAAAATTATAAAATCATAAGCTGCCAGACCTTCTTAATGATTAGACTTAGAAGTCCAGAACAACACTTCTTTTGCATTTCTGTTGGATAAAGTAAGTCAGAAGCTGATCCAGATTCAATGTGTGAACGGGGCTACACAAGAGCATAAATATCAGGAAATGTGGAGACTGCTTACCGTGATCCTTTCTTATTTTATTTTATTTTATTTTTTTAAATTTTTTTATTTATTTATGATAGGCATGCAGTGAGAGAGAGAGAGGCAGAGACACAGGCAGAGGGAGAAGCAGGCTCCATGCACCGGGAGCCCGACGCGGGACTCGATCCCGAGTCTCCAGGATCGCGCCCTGGGCCAAAGGCAAGCGCCAAACCGCTGCGCCACCCAGGGATCCCATCCTTTCTTATTTTATAATTTTAATTCCAGTGGTTAAACATTAAAGAATTTCTTATGGTGAGGTAAGTGTGAGTTTTGTTTGTAGTCTTTTCCTTCATGTCCTTTTATATAATAAGGTTTGTACAAACAAAACAAAGCAACACCAAAAAACCAACCCCCCCCCCCCCCAAAAAAAAAAAACCTTTGGTTCAGACTACACTGTTGTTTGGATTCGTTCTAATTATGCTTTGTCTCATTCTCACAGAATGAGGGTTTTTTCTGTAGATCTGTTATGGTTTTCTTGTGATGAATCATCACATTCTAGAATTCTCCAAGTATGAATTATCCCTGGGGGATCTTTGCATTATCATACCATGAAATGGCTCTTCATGATGAGTTTTGAACTTTTTTGTTTTTTCTTTGGATTCAGGCCTAGTACCCTAGATTTTGAAAGACAAACAGTTCTTTGGGGGAAGAAATAAAACCAAAAATAAATTTTACAAGAAATATATAGTTCCCCCCACTCCTACCCTGACAAGGCCTGGTCATGACCCTGAAACCCAAGGAATGAATGTAGAAGACGGAAGAACCAGTGAGCAGAGGACAAAAGTGATTGTAAATGATGTTGCCATTTGGTTGTACAAGGTGAACAGAGGATATTTAACCAGAGTACTGGATGAAGAAAAGGTTGACAAGGAAACTAAAAAGAAGTTATGGTCCTTGAGTACTAGAGGACAAGGTTTTGAAAGATCGGGTTCTGGAGTCTGGATCAGCTCTGATTCTAAGGATACTATAATATATATATTATAATAATATGTAATATGTATATATATATATATAGTAATCTGAAGTCAGTGTAGGAAGGTTTTTGGGAGTTTCTGAACTCTACAAAATTGTACATGTAAAATATGGTGTGTATCTACAGGCCTTTGTGGGAAAGTAGTCAATGGCTTTTATCAGATTCTCGAAGAGGTCTGTGATCCTGTTCCTCCCAAATTAAGAAATTACTGCTTTATACCCAGATAACTACAACAGACTTTGAGTTCATGATACAGCTACTTTAGGCTTTTGATTTAAATCTATCCAAGACACTGCTACCCTGTTAACCTTCCCATTTTGTAATAGTTCTGTAGCTTCCACTTTGTACCAGAAGCACTTTGTATCTCTGCTTTACATCTAACTAAAATAAATTTATATATATATAAATTATATATATACATGTATATGTATATATATGTATGTATGTATATGTGTGTGTGTGTGTGTGTGTGTGTGTGTGTATAGTAATCGAGAAGATCCATGCCCAGGAAAATGAAACCTAGCTATCATGCTGGAGAAACAGATTCTGTTCTATATTTCAATTGCTGTAATTATCATCTTATTAAATAAAAGTTACTGAGGTAACATTGAGTAAATTTATCTGCCTTCAGGCTTGTTACATGAAAAGTATATATTACTTCACTTACCTAAATTTGTAACGTGCCCAGCATAATATCTTCACAGATTGTGTGCACAACAAATATTTATTACCTTGTATGTTATTCATCATTTGAATGTTTCTGAGTAGGCATTTAAGAAATCTTCATTAAATGAGTATATGGTAACAGATAATGTTTATAATACGATGTGCTAGGCACTATGACAAATTTTTAAAATTTAAGTTTAAGTTAGTGTATAGTCTATTATTTATTTCGGGAGTAGAATATGGTGATTCATCCCTTACATATAACATCCGGTGCTCAATCCAACAAATGACCTCCTTAATGCCCATCATTTATTTAGCCCATCCTCCCACCCACCTCCCATCCAGAAACCTTCAGTTTGTTCTCTATGTTTAAGAGTCTTTTATGGTTTGCCTCTCTGTGTTTATCTTATTTTATTTTTCCTTCCCTTCCCCTATGTTCTTCTGTTTTGTTTCTTAAATTCTACATGAGTGAAATCATATATTTGTCTTTCTATGACTGACTTACTTCACTTAGCATACTGCCCTCTAGTTCCATCCACGTTTTTGCAAATGGCAGGACTTCATTCTTTTTGACCATTGAGTAATATGTCATTGTACATATATATGCTGCCTCTTTTTCTTCTTCCTTTTTTTTTAAAGCAAAATATCTCCTGTGATTCTGCCTGATCTCCCTGCTAAGCACTTTTTCGTCAGGGAAAACTCCGGTGTGGATTTTTAAAGTTCCTGCTTCTCCAGGGCTGGGCTTTCCTGTCCTGGAGGCTTTTGCAGCTTGGCGTTAGCCCGGATCCTCATGGTGCCCCTCCCCCACTTTATTCTTTTTTATTTTTTTCACCTTCCTACCTTGTTACAAGTGAAAACTCATCTCTCTGTAGCATTCCAGCTGTTCTCTCTTTACATCTCAGGTTGAATTTGTAGGTGTTCAGGATGTTTTGAAAGTTTTTTAGGTAAATTTGTGGGACCACATGGGTTGAGGACCTGTACTGTTCTGCCATCTTGCTGCAGTCTCCCAAAATAACTAACTTTCTTTCTTTCTTTCTTTCTTTTTCTTTTTCTTCTTTCTTTCTTTCTTTCTTTCTTTCTTTCTTTCTTTCTTTCTTTCTTTCTTTCTTTCTTTCTTCTTTCTTTCTTTCTTTCTTTCTTTCTTCTTTCTTTCTTTCAAAATAACTTTATTTAAAAAAATATTTTGGGGGCAGCCCAGGTGGCTCAGCAGTTTAGCCCACCTTCGGCCCAGGGCCTGATGCTGGGGTCCTGGGATCAAGTCCCATGTCAGGCTCCCTGCATGGATCCTGCTTCTCCCTCTGCCTGTGTCTCTGCCTCTCTCTCTCTTTCTGTGTGTCTCTCATGAATAAATAAATAAAATCTTAAAAAATATATTTTTATTTAAATTCCATTTGCCAACATACATTATAACATCAAGTGCCCTCCTCAGTGCCTGTCACCCAGCTGCCCCATCCTCCTACCCACCTCTCCTTCCCCAACCCTTTGTTCATTTCCCAGAGTTAGGACTCTCTCATGGTTTGTCTTCCTCTCTAATTTTTCCCACTCATTTTCCCTCCTTTCCCCTATAATCTGTTTCACTATTTCTTATATTCCCTGTAAGAGTGAAACCATATGATGATTGTCCTACTTTGACTGACTTACTTCACTCCGATTGTTCTATCCAGGTCAAAACAAATGGTGGGTATTCGTCCTTTCTGATGGCTGAGCAATATTCCATTGTATACATAGACCATATCTTCTTTATCCATTCATCTGTTGAAGGACATTGAGGCTCCTTCCACAGTTTGGCTATTGTGGACATTGCTGCTGTGAACGTTAGGGTGCAGGTCCCAGCATTTCACTACATCTGTATTTTTTTGGGTAAATACCCAGTAGTGAAATTACTGGGTATTTTTAACTTCTTGAGGAACCTCCACATAGTTTTCCAAAGTGGCTGTACCAGTTCGCATTCCCACCAACAGTGCAAGAGGGTTCCCCTTTCTCCATATCCTATCCAACAGTTGTTTCCTGTTTGTTAATTTTCCCCATTCTCACTGGTGTGAGGTGCTATCTCATTGTGGTTTTGATTTGTATTTCCCTGATGGCAAGTGATGCGGAGCATTTTCTCATGTGCTTGTTGGCCATGTCTATGTCTTCTTTGGTGAAGTTTTTGTTCATATCTTTTGCCCATTTTATTTATTTATTATTTATTTTTAAATATTTATTTATTTTTTTTGGAGTTCAATTTGCCAACATATAGCATAACACCCAGTGCTCATCCCATCAAGTGCCCCCCTCAGTGCCTGTCACCCAGTCACCCCCACCCACCGCCCCCTTTCTACCACCCTTTGTTCGTTTCCCAGAGTTAGGAGTATCTCATGTTCTGTCTCCCTTTCTGATATTTCAAACTCATTTTTTCTCCTTTCCCTTTTATTCCCTTTCACTATTTTTTATAAATTTATTTTTTATTGGTGTTCAATTTGCCAACAAATAGAATAACACACGGTGATCATCCCATCACGTACCCCCCTCAGTGCCCGTCACCCAGTCACCCCAACCTCCCGCCCACCTCCCATTCCACCACCCCTTGTTCGTTTCCCAGGGTTAGGAGTCCCTCATGTTCTGTCACCCTCTCTGATATTTCCCCACTCATTTTCTCTCCTTTCCCTTTCATTCCCTTTCACTATTTTTATATTCCCCAAATGAATGAGACCATATAATGTTTGTCCTTCTCGGATTGTCTTATTCACTTAGCATAATACCCTCCAGTTCCATCCATGTAGAAGCAAAAGGTGGATATTTGTCGTTTCTAATGGCTGAGTAATATTCCATTGTATACATAGACCACATCTTCTTTACCCATTCATCTTACGATGGACACCGAGGCTTCTTCCACAGTTTGGGTATTGTGGACATTGTTGCTATAAACATCAGGGTGCAGATGTCCCAGCATTTCACTGCATCTGTATCTTTGGGGTAAATCCCCAGCAGTGCAATTGCTGGATCATAGGGCAGATCTATTTTTAACTCTTTGAGGAACCTCCTCACAGTTTTCCAGAGTGGCTGCACCAGTTCACATTCCCACCAACAGTGAAAGAGGGTTCCCCTTTCTCCACATCCTCCCCAACATTTGTGGTTTCCTGCCTTGTTAATTTTCCCCATTCTCACTGGTGTGAGGTGGTATCTCATTGTGGTTTTGATTTGTATTTCCCTGATGGCAAGTGATGGGGAGCATTTTCTCATGTGCTTGTTGGCCATGTCTATGTCTTCCTCTTTTTTTTTTTCTACCTCAGCCTTTATTTATTTTTTAATAAATTAATTTTTTAATTGGTGTTCAATTTACCAACATACAGAATAACACCCAGTGCTCATCCCGTCAAGTGTTCCCCTCAGTGCCCGTCACCCACTCACCCCAGCCCCCGCCCTCCTCCCCTTCCACCACCCCCAGTTCCTTTCCCAGAGTTAGGAGTCTTTATGTTCTGTCTCCCTTTCCGATATTTCCCACACATTTCTTCTCCCTTCCCTTATATTCCCTTTCACTATTATTTATATTCCCCAAATGAATGAGAACATACAATGTTTGTCCTTCTCCGATTGACTTACTTCACTCAGCATAATACCCTCCAGTTCCATCCACGTTGAAGCAAATGGTGGGTATTTGTCGTTTCTAATGGCTGAGCAATATTCCATTGTATACATAAACCACATCTTTATCCATTCATCTTTCGATGGACACCGAGGCTCCTGCCACAGTTTGGCTATTGTGGACATTGCTGCTATAAACATCGGGGTGCAGGTGTCCCGGCGTTTCATTGCATCTGAATCTTTGGGGTAAATCCCCAACAGTGCAATTGCTGGGTCATAGGGAAGGTCTATTTTTAACTCTTTGAGGAACCTCCTCACAGTTTTCCAGAGTGGCTGCACCAGTTCACATTCCCACCAACAGTGGAAGAGGGTTCCCTTTTCTCCGCATCCTCTCCAGCATTTGTGGTTTCCTGCCTTGTTAATTTTCCCCATTCTCACTGGTGTGAGGTGGTATCTCATTGTGGTTTTGATTTGTATTTCCCTGATAGCAAGTGATGCAGAGCCTTTTCTCATGTGCATGTTGGCCATGTCTAGGTCTTCCTCTGTGAGATTTCTCTTCATGTCTTTTGCCCATTTCATGACTGGATTTTTTGTTTCTTTGGTGTTGAGTTTAAGAAGTTCTTTATAGATCTTGGAAACTAGCCCATTATCTGATATGTCATTTGCAAATATCTTCTCCCATTCTGTAGGTGGTCCTTTGGTTTTGTTGACTGTATCCTTTGCTGTGCAAAAGCTTCTTATCTTGATGAAGTCCCAACAGTTCATTTTTGATTTTGTTTCTTTTGCCTTCGTGGATGTATCTTGCAAGAAGTTACTGTGGCCGAGTTCATAAAGGGTGTTGCCTGTGTTCTCCTCTAGGATTTTGATGGAATCTTGTCTCACATTTAGATCTTTCATCCATTTTGAGTTTATCTTTGTGTATGGTGAAAGAGAGTGGTCTAGTTTCATTCTTCTGCATGTGGATGTCCAATTTTCCCAGCACCATTTATTGAAGAGACTGTCTTTCTTCCAATGGATAGTCTTTCCTCCTTTATCGAATATTAGTTGACCATAAAGTTGAGGGTCCACTTCTGGGTTCTCTATTCTGTTCCATTGATCTATGTGTCTGTTTTTGTGCCAGTACCACACTGTCTTGATGACCACAGCTTTGTAGTACAACCTGAAGTCTGGCATTGTGATGCCCCCAGCTATGGTTTTCTTTTTCTTTTTTTTTTTTTTCCAGCTATGGTTTTCTTTTTTAAAATTCCCCTGGCTATTCGGGGTCTTTTCTGATTCCACACAAATCTTAAAATAATTTGTTCTAACTCTCTGAAGAAAGTCCATGGTATTTTGATAGGGATTGCATTAAACGTGTAAATTGCCCTGGGTAACATTGACATTTTCACAATATTAATTCTGCCAATCCATGAGCATGGAATATTTTTCCATCTCTTTGTGTCTTCCTCAATTTCTCTCAAAAGTGTTCTGTAGTTTTTAGGCTATAGGTCCTTTACCTCTTTGGTTAGGTTTATTCCTAGGTATCTTCTGCTTTTGGGTGCAATTGTAAATGGGATTGACTCCTTAATTTCTCTTTCTTCAGTCTCATTGTTAGTGTATAGAAATGCCACTGACTTCTGGGCATTGATTTTGTATCCCACCACATTGCCAAATTGCTGTATGAGTTCTAGCAATCTTGGGGTGGAGTCTTTTGGGTTTTCTGTGTAGAGTATCAGGTCATTGGCGAAGAAGGAGAGTTTTAGTTCTTCTTTGCCAATTTGAATGTCTTTTATTTCATTTTGTTGCCTGATTGCTGAGGCTAGGACTTCTAGTACTAGGTTGAATAGCAGTGGTGAGAGTGGACATCCCTGTCTTGTTCCTGATCTTAGGGGAAAAGCTCCCAGTGTTTCCCCATTGAGAATGATATTTGATGTGGGCTTTTCATAGTTGGGTTTTAAGATGTTGAGGAATGTTCTCTCTATCCCTACACTCAGAAGAGTTTTGATCAGGAATGGATGCTGTATTTTGTCAAATCATCTATTTGCCCATTTCATGATTGGATTGTTTGCTTCTTGGGTGTTGAGTTTAATAAGCTCTTTATAGATCTTGGATACTAGCGCTTTATCTGATATGTCATTTACAAATATCTTCTCACATTCTGTAGGTTGTCTTTTAGTTTTGTTGACTGACATCTATTTAGAGGATCATATGGTTCTTGTTTTTTCTCTTGCTGATATGATGAATCACATTGATTGCTGTACAAGTGTTGAACCAGCCTTGCATCCTGGGGATAAATCCCTTTGGTCATGGTGAATAATGTTCTTAATGTATTGTTGGATCCTATTGGCTAGGATCTTGTTGAGAATTTTTGCATCCATGTTCATCAGGGATATTGGTCTATAATTCTCCGTTTTGGTGGGGTCTTTGTCTGCTTTTGGAATTAAGGTGATGCTGGCCTCATAGAACGACTTTGGAAGTACTCCATCTCTTTCTATCTTTCCAAACAGCTTTAGTAGATTAGGTATGGTTTCTTCTTTAAACATTTGATAGAATTCCCCTGGGAAGCCATCTGGCCCTGGACTTTTGTGTCTTGGGAGCTTTTTGATGACTGCTTCAGTTTCCTCCCTGGTTATTGGCCTGTTCAGGTTTTCAATTTCTTCCTCTTCCAGTTTTGGTAGTTTGTGGTTTTCCAGAAATGCTTCAATTTCTTCTAGATTGACTAATTTATTGGCGTAAAGCTGCTCATAATAAGTTTTTAAGATCGTTTGTATTTCCTTGGTATTGGTGGTGATCTCTCCTTTCTCATTCATGATTTTATTAATTTGAGTCTTCTCTCTCTTTTTTTTTCTCTCTTCTTTTCAATAAGGCTGGCTAGTGGTTTATCTATCTTATTAATTCTTTCAAAGAATCAATTACTGGTTTTGTTAATCTGTTCCACAGTTCTTTTGGTCTCTATTTCATTGAGTTCTGTTCGAATCTTTATTTGTTCTTCTCTTCTGCTGGGTGTAGGATCTATTTGCTGTTTTTTCTCCAGCTCCTTTAGGTGCAAGGTTAGCTTTTGTATTTGAGTTCTTTCCAGTTTTTTGATAGATGCTTGTATTGCGATGTATTTCCCCCTCAGGACTCTTTTTGCTGTATCCCAAAGATTTTGAACGGTAGTATCTTCATTCTCATTAGTTTCCATGAATCTTTTTAATTCTTCCCTGATTTCCTGGTTGACCCTTTCATCTTTTAGCAGGTTGGTCCTTAACCTCCACGTTTTAGAAATCCTTCCAAACTTCTTGTTGTGATTTAGTTCTAATTTCAAGGCATTATGGTCTGAAAATATACAGGGGACGATCCCAATCCTTTGGTATCAGTTAAGACCTGATTTGTGACCCAGTATGTGGTCTATTCTGGAGAAAGTTCCATGTGCACTTGAGAAGAATGTGTATTCGGTTGCGTTTGGATGTAAAGTGCTGTAAATAACTGTGAATTCCATCTAGTCTAGTGTATCATTTAAAGCTCTTGTTTCTTTGGAGATTTTGTACTTAGAATATCTGTCGATTGTAGAAAGCACTACATTCAAGTCACCAAGTATAAGTGTATTATTATCTAAGTATGCCTTAACTTTGGTTATTAATTGATTGATATACTTGGCACCTCCCACATTCAGGGCATAAATATTCATGATTGTTAGGTCCACTTGTTGGATAGATCCTTTAAGTATGATATAGTGTCCCTCTTCATCTCTTACTACAGTCTTTGGGATAAACTTTATCTGATATAAGGATGGCTATCCCTGCTTTCTTTTTAGGACCATTTTAATGGTAAATAGTTCTCCAACCTTTTATTTTCAGGCTGTAGGTGTCCTTATGTCTAAAACGAGTCTCTTGTAGACAGCAAATAGATGGGTCTTGCTTTTTTTTATCCAGTCTGAAACCCTGCACCTTCTGATGGGGTCATTAAGCCCATTCACGTTCAGAGTTACTATTGAAAGATATGAATTTAGTGTCATCATGATACCTATTCAGTCCCTGTTTTTGTGGATTGTTTTCTTGGACTTCCTCTTTGTATTACAGAGTCCGTCTTAGTATTTCTTGCAGAGCTGGTTAAATGGTCACATATTCTTTCAATTTCTGCTTATCTTGGAAGCTCTTCATCTCTCCTTCTATTCTGAATGAGAGCCTTTCTGGATAAAGTATTCTTGGCTGCAGGTTCTTCTTATTTAGGACCCTGAATATATCCTGCCAGCCCTTTCTGGCCTGCTATGTCTCTGTGGAGAGGTTTGCTGTTATCCTAATGCTTCTCCCCATAAAAGTTAGGGATCTCTTGTCTCTTGCTGCTTTAAGGGTTTTCTCTTTATCTTTGGAATTTGCAAGTTTCACTATTAAATGTTGAGTGTTGAATGGTTTTTATTGATTTTTTTGGGGGGGAATCTATCTCCTGGATCTGAATGGCTGTTTCCTTCCCCAAATTAGGAACATTCTCAGCTATGATTTGTTCAAATATGCTTTCTGGTCCTCTGGCCCTCTTGGCGCTCTCTAGAACCACAATTAAATGTAGATTTTTCCTTCTGAGGCTGTCATTTATTTCCCTCAACCTTTCCTCATGGTCTTTTATTGTTTTTCTTTTTTTCACTCAGCTTCCTTCCTTGCCATCAACTTGTTTTCTATGTTGCTCACTCTTTCTTCTACCTCATTAACCCTCATCATTAGGACCTCCAGTTTGGATTGCATCTCATTTAATTTATTTTTAATTTTGGCCTGATTAGATCTATATTCTGCAGTCATGAAGTCTCTTGATTCTTTTATGTTTTTTTTTTTTTCAGAGCCACCAGTAGCTTTATAATTGTGCTTCTGAATTGGCTTTCTGATGTTGAATTGTAATCCAAGGTCTGTAACTCTGTGGCAGAGAGTACTGTTTCTGATTATTTCTTTTGTGGTGAGTTCTTTCTAGTCATTTTGCTCAGTGCAGCATGGCTGTATGAGTGGGCTGAGCAAGAATATCAACTACAACCTAAGTAAATTTCACCCTAGTTGCAACGAAGAGGAGAAAAAAAAAAGAAAAAGAAAAAAGAATAAAAAAGGGAGACGAAAAAAAGCAGGGGACTGGGAGATGTTGGTGGTGACGAAGTTGTAGTGGAGGGAGAATGTAGTCTACCTGAGGGGTTCTAGAGGGTGAACTTCTGAGTATATTAAGTTCTGTATGTTTGAAGATGCTCAGTCCCAAATTTATATAAACCAGAAATACTTGTAGAAGCCCCCAACACTGACCACCAAAACATAAATGAGATAAAAGAGGGGGGAAGAATATGAATGAGGAATCTCACAAAATAAACAGCACAGTATACCACTTTGTTCTGGGTGCATGCTGGTCATGACTTAGAAGGTATTAATTTAAGCCATTGTAGAACAAAATGAGGCAGAGAAAACAAAAAAAAAAATCTTGTATATCTCCCAAAATTAAGTTGAGTATGTTGAAAGGAATCTAAAAGTGGAAAATATATTTAGGACCTGTAATTGTAGAAATATGAACGTCAAAAAGGAAGAATGTTAAAAATGAAGAGATAGTAAAGTATTGTAGTTAAGGTGGGAAAAGAGAAAAATATTGGAATATTTTAGTCTGATATAAAAACAAATTGTACTGGAAAAAGGGACAAAAAGGGGAGGCCCTCTACTTCTATATACTATAAATCCATGGACTTCCCCTGGAGCTTACCAGCGCTGCTGGGTCAAGAACTTGCTCTTCCCCTGTCCTTCCCGCTGGTCTTCTGGGGGAGGGGCCTGCTGTGCTGACTCTCATGTGCGTGTACCTGGGGGTGCTGCCCCACCCCCCGCCAGATGCCGGGTTCAGTGGTAGCTGTTGGCCCCATGAGGCTTCTGTTTCTGGTGGCCCAGCTCTGTCCCAGGCACAGGGTGACATCAGGAGGAACAAGAACAATGGTGGCGGCCAGGTTTCCAGCCCTGGAGTCAGCTCGCCACAGTGACTACCGCAGCTTCTAGTCTGCACTGGCCTAGATGCTCCCAGGCTGGCGCGGGTGCACTGATCTGCACATCTTGGGGGAACCTAGCAGCAGGAGAGTCCTCACTGTTCTGTGCCCTCCCCGCCTCCACCACTCCAGGGTGGCGGGCGTGGAGCGCAGGATCGTGAGCTGTGTCCGCTCAGCGCCCTGGGATCCGGGCCCTGTGGTGCTGGAATCGCACTCCCGGAGCCGCAGCTCCCGAAAGCAGCAGGGTGCAGCCCCCTCCGCCTGGAGCCCCCGCCTGACCGACCCGCTTCCCCCCATGCCCCACTGGATCCGCACTCTAGCCCTTTACCGAAATGGGCCCACAGTTTGAAAGCCACTGTTTCCTTGTTGATGTTCTGCTTAGATTATCTGTCCATTGCTGTAAGTAGGGCATTAAAGTCCCCTCCTATTACTGTATTATTATTGATTAGTTCCACTATGTTTTTTATTAATATACTACTTAATATATTTTGGTGACCCTATGTTGGGTGCATAAATATTTACAATTGTTATATCTTCTTGTTGGATTACCCCTTTCTTATTACATAGTGTCTTTCTTTGTCTCTTGTTATGATATTTGGTTTAAGGTTTATTTTGTTTGGTATAAGCATCTCTACTCTGGATTTCTTTAGGTATCTTTTTGCATGATAGATATTTCTCCATCCTCTCACTTTCAATCTGCAGATTTCCTTAGATTGAAATGAGTCTCCTGTAGGTAGCATAGAGAGGGGTCTTGTTTCTTTATCCATCTGTCTTTTTTTCCTCCAGGTCACCGATTCATAACACAGACCAGGCAAAGGGCCTAGGTTGGGGTGAATAAGGGTCGGTTTAATTACTCTGCCTTCCCTTTCTGTACAGTGTAAGAACACAGCATATGGTAAGCACCAGGAGGCTTAAACTTAGATGTTTCTATTGGAGCATTTAAGTCCATTTACATTCAAAGTAATTATCGGTAGATACTTATTTATTGTGTTGTTTTGTTTAATATACTAAGTTTGGGGTGCCTGGCTAGTTTAGCATGTGACTCTTGATCTTGGGGTTGTAAATTCAAGCCCCATGTTGAGCATAGAAATTACTTAAAAATAAAATCTTAAGGGGCTCCTGAGTGGTTCTGTGGTTGAGCATCTGTCTTTGGCTCCAGGGAGGCTCCTTCTCCCTCTGCCCCTGTCTCTGTCTCTTTCTCTGTGTCTCTCATAAATAAATAAAATAAAATTTACAATAATCTTAAAAAAATAAATCCATAAATAAGATATGGTACAAACACACAGACACACACACACACACACACACACACACATGCACACTGGAATACTACTCAACAATCAAGAAAATGAAATCTTGCCATATGAAATGAATGACATGAATGGAACTAGAGGGTATTATGCTAAGGAAAATAAGTCAGTCAGAGAAAGACAAATACCATATGATTTCACTCATATGTGGAATTTAAGAAACAAAACAGATGAACATATAGGATTGGGGAAAAAAAAAAGGGAGAGAAATGAACCACAAGAGACTCTTAACAATAGAGAAGAAACTGAGGGTTGCTGGAGGGAGGTGGGTAGGGGATGGGCTAGATGGATGATGGATATGAAGGAGGACATGTATTATGATGAGCATTGGGTGTTGTACGTAAGTGATGAATCACTGAATTCTACTCCTGAAGCCACTATTGCACTGTATGTTAACTAACTAGAATTTAAACAAAAAACTGAAAATAAATAAATAAATTCACTAAGTTTGTGGCAATTTGTTATAGCAGCAATAGAAAACTAATGAACTCTATCTTTGCTCAGTGTTCTTTGAACTGCCTTTTATGTATTCCATGCCAAAAGACTACCTATTCATCCTTAAGATCCTGATTCAATCAACACTTCTTTTCAAAAACCATTTCCAAAGCTTCTAGTTAAATAACAGTTCCTTTATGCTCCAACAATACTTGCAGTTGTTATGGCTTATTCCCATTTTGGTTGTCTTATTCTGTAATCATTTATGTCCTGTGCTGTTTTGTCCTGAGTTTATGGTCTTTGGAGAGAGAAGGCCCAAGACTCCTTTTTTAATTTCCACATAGCATCTATTCAAATGCTTTGCACAGAATGGGCTACATACCATAAGGTTTTCTATAAACAGTGCGTTCTCTTCATGGCATGTATATTTTTGAACTACGGTGTTGGATAGAGTTGAGGAAGTGTGAAATAGTGCAAGTTACTAAAATCTGACTGAGTTCATATTAACAATGCTCTGAACCTAAGCAGTGAACTTCTTCCAATGTCTGTAAGCAAACCCAAAAAGTGACCTTAAGAAAAAACAGAAGAAAGAAATCAAATTGAAAGCAGAAATTAATAACTTAGAAAATAAGAGGATAGCGGAATAAACTAGTCAATTAAACCCAAATCATTACGGCCATTTTTTTTTTATAAAATGACTATTGGATAGATATAATCTATTGTGAGGTAAAAAAACAATATCTGTAGGCCAATCAACTGAATTAGCAAATACACACTAGAGAATGGGATGGATGGTTTATAAACTAACAGGAATTTTGAGATGTGGAGTGTTATGTTGATATTGACATTTTGGCTTAAGAAGGAAGTGTGAATTATATCTACACCTATACCTAGTTGAGAAGAGATAAATAGGTAGGAGTAAGGAACACACAGCACAGGCTTTTGCAATGGGAAGGCCACAACAAGATAAAGAACAACCGGCTGTACTAATAAGTTCAGACATAAAAATGTGGCATGGATGACTGTATTTTTCATATCTCCTATCCCACATGTTATTCATACAATATGATCTTGGCACTCCTCCCATCAAGTGGAGACTCACTTCCTCATTTCTCCTTAACTGGGACTGGCCTAGTGACTGCCTGGACTAATAAAATATGATGGAACCAATGATTTGTGACTTTTGAGGCAATGTCATAAAGGGTCATGCAGTTTCACCTTGTTCTTTTGGGGTGCTTCCTCTGAGGAAGCTTAAGCAGCCTGTGGAGAAGCCTACTTAGAAAGGAAAGAAAAGGACGCTTCTGGTACATCATCCAGGTGGAGCTCACGGCCAATGATTGGCACCAATTTGCCAGCTATGAAAGTTAGGGCTCTAGCTCCTAGTCAAGTTCCTCCTGGTGATGCTGTGAGCATAGGTGACTTGTTCCCATTAAGTCATGACCAATCTGCAGATTGATGAGAGAAATAAATGGTTTTTATGGTTTTAATCCAATGAGTCTGGGGGTAGTTTTTTTTTAATGAAGTACTAATTCCCCAGAAGAGGTAAGAACACCAAAGTCCCTCAGAGGTAGATTGTCCTAGGACATTCTAAGAGGGAGCACAGATGCTGATGCTCAGATCCAGTGTTAAGAAGGCTAATGTGTGCTGTATGACTGTGTTATCTGGCTGGAAGACTCTCCTGGGGGTCAGCACATCACAAGCTAAAAGTTACCTGATCCCACAAACAAAACCTCTTACTGTGGAAGTGGGAAGAAGAGTTGGAAACCACATGCCCTCTCCCCAGAAGCATTTCCAAAGTCCAATGTATGATGCAGATAATAATCTAATTGTTATATAAAGTTAGAGAGGGGGTGATGCCCATGGGCTGGTGTGGGTTAATGCTAGGTACATGTCCAGCAGTATGAAAGCATAAAACATAGTCAAGGAGAGCAACAGTTTGGCTCCTCCTCACACCCCCAACACACACACACACACACACACACACACACACACACAGACACACAGAGTAAAAATTAATAAAAGGAAACCTTGTTTAGGATGGTATTAAAAGGTCCGCAGGGGGAGCTTTCCCAACCTACTACCCAGCATCAATTACAGACCCAACAGAAAGTCTGTTCTACTTTAGGTACTATATTAGGTACTACATTACTATCCCAGCAAAAGGAAGAAAGATGTCCTCCTTCCCCAGCAATAGCCTAGCTAATAAAGGACTGTCATAATTCAGCCAGTGCGAAGCCACTATACTTCAAACTCCCAGTTTATGCCAAAGGACTTTTGGTTTCTAACAGCCTTCCTATCTTTCCCCTTTCCTTGATAAAAGAGCATTCCTCTCCTTTGTGCTGCAGACTTGCCTATGATTTTGCCATCACTTGCTTATTCTGAATTGCAATTTTCTGCTATTTCTGGATATTTAATTCTTGCTGGTAAAATAACTGGGAGTTTTATTTTTAAGGTTAACATTACTTAAGTGATCAGAAGTGGGATCCAGGGATGTCTGCGTGGCTCAGTCCATTAAGCATCTGACTCTTGATTTTGGCTCAGGTCATGATCTCAAGGTTATGAGATCAAGTCCCATGTCAGGCTCTGCACTCGGTGGGGGGGGTCCACTTGAGAATCTCTCCTTCCCTCTCCCTTTGCCCCTTACCCTACTTGTGACCACTCTCTCTCTGAAATAAATAAGTAAAACAAATAATGAAAAAAAGAAAAGAAATGGGATCCACAGAAGATCTGAGGCTGGAGAGCAAACAGGTGCAAGTACCCATAGAGCCAACTGGGCTCACTGCTTTCTCTCTAACCCTGGAGTGTAAGGATAATTTTCTCCTAGATTTTGAGCTCTGCTCTTTGTATTCAAGCTCTCCAAGCTTTATTCAGGATTTGTTTTAAGACCTTCACACTCCCCCCCTCCCCGAATACTCATTTGGCCTTCAGTCTGATTTTTTTTTGGTTCCTGTTGAAATTGTACTGGCCTTTGGTCTGTTTCCTTCTGGGATCAGTCTATTCCATTTCCAGCCTGTGCTGTTTAAGAACTCTCTTTTTGTTCTAGAGAAAAACCTCAAGGAGTGGTATCCTGGTCACCAAAATGCTTTGGGGGCAACCCACCTTCCCCCAGGGACTTTTATGTTTAAATATGGTCCCATCCACATGTGCATTTATAACTCAATGGAATGACTTAACCAAAAGTAATTAGAACCTTAATTACTATTATGGGAAACTTTCAGTCTTTTCAAACTTATTTACTAAAAATTAAATGAGAAATCTGGGGGGAATGGAGGGTTAGAAGTACGGTAGGGTTATGTCAATGGGATGAGTAGGTGTGGGGTTAGGGATAGGGCTAGGATTAGAAGTGTATGTTTAGGGGTAGGGCTAGGGCTATGGGCAGGTGCAGTGGTAGGTGTAGGGATAGAAGTAGAGGTGGGGTGGGTTGAATTGTATCAGGACATTTGGGGTTAGTGTTATGATTACACTAGAGTTAGGCAGGATTTGGGTTATGGGTATGGGTAGGTGTAGGTGTGGAATAGAGTTAAGGGTAGGAGTAGGTTTAGTTGTAGGTGATGGATAGGTATAGGTCTGGGGTAGTTGTAGCTGTAGTGGTAGTGTTAGGTGTAGGAGTAGGTGTACAAGTAGGGGTAGGGTTAGTTATAGTGGTTGGGGTAGGATTAGGGTTCATTGTGGGAGTAGCAGTTAGGGGAAGATTAGGGTAAGCGGAGGGTGAAGGGGTATGTGTATGGATATGCATAGGAGTAGGTATAGGTATATGGTTAGGGGTTGGAGTAGGTTTAGGGGTAGGTATATGGTTAGGGGCAGGGTAAATGGTAGGGCTAGGTTTAGGTTTAGTTGTAGGATAGGGGAAGGGTTAATTTTAGGGGTAGTGTTAGCATAGAGGGTATATTTAGGTGTAGGGGTAGGAGTAGGGAGGGATAGGGTTAGGGATACTTGTAGGAGTAGGGGTAATGTTAAAAAAATGAGAAATCTGTGGCTCCTAGAAGAAAAAAACTTAATGGGATGTCCATTGTAAGTGGTGCCTTGAGGCTTCCAAATGCTTTCAGGATTCTAAGTTTGCCTCTTTGCAAAATGATATTTCTAAATTAACTGAGGCAAACAAATAATTGAAAGAAGTCAACATGGCTTCTCATGCCTCTTTTCCCCCCCTCCCCTTGTCCTCTTTGTCTGCAGACACCTGGTAGCCACTTTGTGCTCAGGTTCATTTAACCCTCAGTTCCATTTAACTCTATTCTCTCCACTGAACTTCCTTTTTCCTTTAAATCTTTCCCTACTTGCTCCTCTCTTGAACCTACTAAAACCTGCCTCTATTTATTTTTTAAAAGAGTTTGTTTGACAGAAAGAGCACAAGTAGGCAGAGTGGCAGGCAGATGGAGAGGGAAAAGCAGGCTCTGAGCAGGGAGCCTGATGTGGGGCCAATCCTAGCACCCTGAGATCATGACCTGAGCCAAAGGCATATGCTCAACCACTGAGCCACCCAGCCCCCATAAAACCTGCCTCTTTAAAGTTAAGTCTTCTGAGGCTCTAAATAAACTACATATTTCTTATGTTCCTTGGACTAAGGCTATAGTTAGAAAGTTTCCTAAAGTGACTGAGGACCCCTTTAACTTTGCCAAAGAATTTTAAATAGTTATTGAAACTCACAAACCTGTTTCTTTTTAAGATTGATTCCAATTAGTTCACATGCTTGTTGATGAGGATCAGGCCAAACATTGAATGAAACAAGCTTGAAAGGAATATCCTGAATGAGATTTAGAGAAACAAACCTCTAATTTTTGGCAAGATGCTAGAATACTTACCAGAAATCTCCATTGAGCATTTACAGTAGCTTTCCTAAGCCTGCTGATTGGAACAAAATTCAGGCATGGACATGAAGCCTGATAAACATGTTCATGACTATTTAAATCAACTCCAAATTATCTTTTAAGACAGGTCTGGTTTTCCTTTAGATGTGGAATCCTCTCTGGGCAGCACTTAACACTGTGCTAATTAACAAAATGAACTGGAATCTTTCTTTAGTTAAAAGGACCAGGATGGAATGGAAAACTATGTTCACTCCAGATTATTATAGACTGCAAGGTTCAGGGCCTCATTATCCCCAGAACAAGTCCCTGTAACACCCCAATTTTACCTGTAGGGATAGATCTGGATAATTACAAGGTTATTTAAAAAACCAATGGTATATAGTGTAATGAGCACTGGATGTTCTATAAGACTGTTGAATCACTGAACTCTATCCCTGAAACCAGTAATATATGTTAATTAATAAAATTTAAATAAAATGTAAAAAAACCAATGGCTGAGGATGAAGCCTTGTCCAGGACCTGTGAGCAATAAATAACATTGCTATCCCTTGGCAGCCTGTTGTTCCAAACTCCCAAGTGCAACTGACATTCATTCCCACTGAGAGCAAATTTTTTTTACTATAATTGATCTATGTAGTGCATTTTTAGTATTCTAGTTGAAAAGAACAGCCAATATCTTTTTTTAATTTAAATTCAATTTAGTTAAATATACTGTATTATTAGTTTCAGGGATAGAATTTAGTAATTCATTAGTTGCATATAACACCCAGTGCTCATTACCTCAAGTGCCCTCCTTAATGCCCATCACCTAGTTACCCCATCTATCCACCCACCTCCCCTCCAACAACTCTGTTTCCTATAGTTAAGAGTCTCTTATGGTTTGCCTCCCTCTGTGTTTTCATTTTATTTTATTTTTCCTTCCCTTCCCCTTATGTTCATCTGTTTTGTTTCTTAAATTCCACATGAGTGAAATCATAGGGTATTTGTCTATCTCTTTTCTTTTTCTTTTTTCTTGTTTCTGGTTTTTGGCTTTTTATTTTTAATACTTTGTTTTAAAATTGGTTTTCATTTTAGTGGTCCTTTTGTTTTATTTTGTTCTGTTCTTTTTATTTTCTGGTCTCTGACCTGTTCAGAATCATCTAGGGTGTATTTTATTAGGTAGTTGTTGATATTTTTGACTGAGTCTGCTCATACAGCTACTCTGCACTGGACAAAATGACTAGAAGGAAGAATTCACCACAAAAAAAAGAACCAGAAACACTACTCTCTGCCACAGTGTTACAGGATTTGGATTTTAATATAATGTCAGAAATTCAATTCAGAAGTATAATTATAAAGCTACTGGTGGCTCTGGAAAAAGGCATAAAGGACTCTAGAGACTTTGTTACTGCAGAATTGAGATCTAATCAGGCCAAAATTAAATAGATTAAATGAGATGCAATCCAAACTGAATGTTCTAACTGCTAGGGTTAATGAGGTGGAAGAGAGAGTGGGTGACATAGGAGACAAGTTGATGGTAAGGAAGGAAGCTGAGGAAAAAGAGAAAAACAATTAAGAGCCCATAAGGAAAGGCTTAGGGAAATAAATGATAGCTGGAGAAGCAAGAATATACGTCTAATTGGGGTCCCAGAAGAGAGAGAGAGAGAGAGAGAACCACAAAGTATGTTTGAACACATGATAGCTGAGAGTTTCCCTAATCTGGGGAAAGAAACAGGCATTCAGATCCAAGAGATAGAGATGACCCCCCCCAATCTATAAAAACTGTTCAACACCTGAATATTTAATAGGGAAACTTGCAAATTTCAAAGATAAAGAGAAAATTCTAAAAGCAGCTCAACACAAGAGATTATTAACTTATATGGGGATAGGGGATGCCTGGGTGACTCAGTGGTTGATGGTCTGCCTTTGGCCCAGGGTGTGATCCTGGAGTACCAGGATCAAGTCCCATCAGGCTTAATGCATGGAACCTGCCTCTCTGTCTGCCTATGTCTCTGGCTCTCTCTCTCTCTTTCAGTGTGTGTATCTTTCGTGAACAAATAAAACTTTAAAAAGCAAAACTTAAATGGGGAGAAATACCAGATTAACATCAGACCTCTCCATAGAGAACTGTCAGGCCAGAAAGGGCTGGCATGATATATACAGGGTACTAAAGAAAAACATGCAGCCAAGAATACTTTATCCAGTACAACTGTCATTCAGAATAGAAGGAGAGATAAAGGATAGGCAGAAACTGAAAGCATATGTGATCACCAAACTGGCTTTGCAAGAAATATTAAGGGGGACCCTGTAAAAGAAAGAGAGAGGGATCCCTGGGTGGCGCAGCGGTTTGGCGCCTGCCTTTGGCCCAGGGCGCGATCCTGGAGATCCGGGATGGAATCCCACGTCGGGCTCCCGGTGCGTGAAGCCTGCTTCTCCCTCTGCCTGTGTCTCTGCCTCTCTCTCTCTCACTGTGTGCCTATCATGAATAAATAAAAATAAAAAAATAAAAAAAAAAAGAAAGAGAGAGCCCGGAGAAACAATCCACAGAAACAGGGACTGAATAGGTAATACGATGACACTAAATTCCTATCTTTCATTAGTTACTCTGAATGTGAATTGGCTAAATGACCCCATCAAATGATGCAGGGGTTCAGAATGGATAAAAACACCAGACCCACCTATATGCTGTCTACAAGAGACTCATTTTAGACCTAAGGACACCACCAGCCTGAAAATGAAGGGGTGGAGAACCATTTACCATTCAAATGGTCCTCAAAAGAAAGCTGGGGTAGCAATCCTCATGTCAGATAAATTAAAGTTTATCCCAAAGACTAGCAAGAGATGAAGAGGGACACTATATCAACCTTAAAGGGTCTAGCAAACAAGAAGACCTACAGTCCTGAATAGTTACGGCCGTAATGTGGGAGCTGCCAAATATATCATTCAATTAATAACCAAAGTAAATATACACTTAGATAATAACACACTAGTAATAGGAGACTTCAACATAGTGCTCTCATTAAGACACAGATCTTCTTTTTTTAAATTTTTATTTATTTATGATAGTCACCCAGAGAGAGAGAGGCAGAGACATAGGCAGAGGGAGAAGCAGGCTCCATGCACCGGGTGCCCGACGTGGGATTCGATCCCGGGTCTCCAGGATCGCGCCCTGGGCCAAAGGCAGGCGCCAAACCGCTGCGCCACCCAGGGATCCCAAAACACAGATCTTCTAAACAGAACATCACCAAAGAAACAGGGGCCTTGAATGATACACTGGACCAGATAGATTTCACAGATTATTAAAGAACTTTGAATCCAAACACAACTGAATACACATTCTTCTCAAGTGCGCATGGAACTTTCTCCAGAATAGACCACATAATGGGTCCTGAATCAGGTCTCAACTGATACCAAAAGATTGGGATTGTCCCCTGCACATTTTCAGACCATGATGCTTTGCAACTAGAACTCAATCACAAGAAGAAATTTGGAAGAAACTCAAACACGTGGAGGTTAAGGACCATCCTGCTAAAAGATGAAAGGGTCAACCAGGAAATTAGAGAAGAATTAAAAATATTAATGGAAATTAATGAAAATGAAGATGCAATCATTCAAAATCGTTGGAATAAGGCAAAAGCAGTCCTAAGAGGGAAATACATTGCAATACAAGCCTCCCTCAAAAAACTGGAAAAAACTCAAATACACAAGCTAACCTCACACCTAAAGTAATTGGAGAAAGAACAGTAAGTAAAACCTACACCAAGCAGAAGAGAGATAATAACGATTTGAGCAGAACTCAATGAAACAGAGACCAGAAGAACTGTAGAACAGATCAACAAAACCAGGAATTGGTTCTTTGAAAGAATTAATAAGATATATAAACTCCTAGATGGCCATATTAAAAACAAAAGAGAGAAGACTTAAATTAATAAAATCATGAATGAAAGAGGAGAGATCACAACCAATACCAAGGAAATATAAATGATTTTTAAAGACGTATTACAAGTGCCTGTATGCCAACAAATTAGGCAGTATGGAAGAGATGGATGTATTTCTGGAAAACCACAAATTACCAAAACTGGATCAGGAAGAAATAGAAAAGCTGAACAGGCCAATAACCAGGGAGGAAATTGAAGCAGTCATCAAAAACCTCCCAAGACACAAAAGTCTAGGGCTAGATGGCTTCCCAGGGGAATTTTATCAAACATTTAAAAAAGAAATAATACTTATTCTACTAAAGCTGTTCCAAAGGATAGAAAGGGATGGAATACTACCAAACATGTTTTATGAGGCCAGCATTACTTTGATTCCAAAACCAGACAAAGACCCCACCAAAAAGGGAAATTATAGACCAATATCCCTGATGAACACAGATGCAAAAATTCTCACCAACATACAAGCCAATAGGATCCAGTAGTACATTAAGAAGATGATTCACCATGACCAAGTGGGATGTATCCCTGGGATGCAAGTTGGTTTAACACTCATAAAGCAATCAACGTGATAGATCACATCAACAAGAGAAAAAACAAGAACCACATGATCCTCTTAATAGATGCTGAGAAAGAGAGAAAGCATTTGACAAAATACAGCATCCATTCCTGATCAAAACTCTTGTGTATAGGGGTAGAGGGAACATTACTCAATATCTTAAAAGCCAACTATGAAAATCCCACAGCAAATATCATTCTCAATGGGGAAGCAGTGAGAGCCTTTCCCCTAAGAACAGGAATATGACAGGGATGTCCACTCTCACCACTGTTATTCATAGTACTATGAAGTACTAGACATAGTACTAGAAGTCTTAGCCTCAGCAATCAGATAACAACAAAAAAATAAAAGGCATTCAAATTGGCAAAGAAGAAGTCAAACTCTCCCTCTTCACAGATGACATGATACTGTATATAGAAAACCCAAAAGTCTCCACCCCAAGATTGCTACAACTGGTACAGCAATTCAGCAATGAGGCAGGATACAAAATAAATGCACAGAAATGAGTAGCATTTCTATACACTAACTATGAGACTAAAGAAAGAGAAATTAAGGAGTCAGTCCCATTTACAATTGTGCTGAAAACCATAAAATAGCTAGGAATAAACCTAACCAAAGAGGTAAAGGATCTATACTCTAAAAACTACAGAACTCTTATGAAATAAACTGAAGAACTTGTAAAGAGATGGAAAAACATTCCATGCTCATGGAATAGAAGAATAAATATTGTGATAATGTCTATGCTATCCAGGGCAATTTACATGTTCAATGGAATCCCTATCAAAATACCATGGACTTTCTTCAGAGAGTTGGAACAAATCATCTTAAGATTTGTATGGAATCAGAAAAGACCCCGAAAGGCCAGAGGAATATTAAAAAGGAAACCAAATCCGGGGGCATCACAATGCTGGATTTCAAGTTGTACTACAAAGCTGTGATCGTCAAGACCATTATGGTACTGACCCAAAAACAGACACATAGATCAATGGAACAGAATAGAGAACCCAGGAATAGGCCAACTCTATAGTCAACTAATCTTTGACAAAGCAGGAAAGAATATCCACTGGAAAAAGGACAGTCTCTCCAATAAATAGTGCTGGGAAAATTGGGCAGCCATGTGCAGAATAATGAAACTGGATCATTCTCTTACACCAGACACAAAGATACACTCAAAATGGATGAAAGATCTAAGTGTGAGACAAGATTCCATCAAAATCCTAGAGGAGAACACAGGCAACACCCTTTTTGAGGTTGGCCACGGCAACTTCTTGTAAGATATATCTATGAAGGCAAGGGAAATAAAAGTAAAAATGAACTATTGGGACATAATCAAGATAAAAAGCTGCTGCACAGCAAAAAAGACAGTCAACAAAACTAAAAGACAACCTACAGAATGGGAGGAGATATTTGCAAATGACATATTAGAGAAAGGGATAGTATCCAAGATCTATAAAGAACTTATTAAACTCAACAGCAAAGAAACAAAGAATCCAGTCATGAAATGGGCAGAAGACATGAACAGTAATTTCACCAAAGAAGACATACACATGGCCAACAAGCACATGAGAAAATGCTCCACATCACTTGTCATCTGGAAAATACAAATCAAAACCACAATGAGATACCACCTCACACCAGTGAGAATGGCAAAAATTAACAAGACAGGAAAACAACAAATTTGGAGAGGATATGGAGAAAGGGGAATCCTTTTGCACTGTGGTGAGATTGCAAACTGGTACAGCCACTCTGGAAAACAGTGTGGAGGGTTCTAAAAGAGTTAAAAATAGAGCTACCCTACGACCCAGCAATTGCCCTACAGGGTATTTACCCCAAAGATACAGATGCAATGAGACGCTGAGACTCCTGCACCCCAATGTTTACAGCAGCAATGTACACAATAGCCAAACTGTGGAAGGAGCCACAATGTACTTCGACAGATGAATGGATACAGAAGATGTTGTAAATACATACAGTAGATATTACTCAGCCATCAGAAAGGACGAATAGCCAGCATTTGCTTTGACATGGATGGAACTGGAGGGGTTATGCTGAGTGAAATAAGTCATTTGGAGGAAGACAATCATCATATGTTTCCACTCACATGTGGAATATAAGAAATAATGAAAGGGATTATATGGGAAAGGAGGGAAACTAAGTGGGAAAATTTAGAAAGGGACATAAAGAATGAGTGACTCCTAACTCTGGGAAACACAATGAGTTGCAGAAGAAAATTGGTACAGCCACTCTGGAAAAGAGTGACATGAAATTTGTCTTGTGGTTGTGTTCTGGTTTCATATCATCGTGGTCAGAGAGGACACCTGATGACCTAGAACAGTTTGAATGTGTTGAGACTTCGCTTATGGCCCATGGTGTGAGTTCTGCTGGAGAATGCTCCATGTGAACTTCAAAAGAATGTGTGTTTTGCTGTTTTAGAATGGAATTTTAAGAAATAAGAAATAATAAGGGATAACAAGAAATATTAGGGGATGAGGGGATGGGCTAATTGGGTGACGGGCACTAAGGTGGCATGCGATGTGATGACCACTGGGTGTTGTAGTATATGTTGGAAAATTGAATTTAAATAAAACATATTTTTTTTCAAGACACATCTATATGCTGTCTACAAGAAACTCATTTCAGACCTAAAGGCACATGCAGATGAAAGTGAGGAGATGGGGAATCATTTATCACATAAATTGATATAAAAAGAAAGTTGGAATAGCAATAGTTATATTAGACAAGGTAGACTTTATTTTTTATTTTTAAAATATATTTTTTTTGTTTATTCATGAGATTCAGGGAGGGAGAGAGAGAGAGAGAGAGAGAGAGAGGCAGAGACATACGCAGAGGGATAAGCAGGCTCCATGCAGGGAGCCTGATGTGGGACTTGATCCCTGGACTCCAGGGTCATGCCCTGAGCCGAAGGCAGGTGCTAAACTGCTGAGCCACCCAGGCATCCCCAAAGTAGACTTTAAAATGAAGTCTGCATGAGACAAAAAAAAGTACACTATATAATCATAAAGTAGAAAATCCAACAAGAAGACATCACAATTGTAAATTTTTATATACATAAACATGGGAGCAGCCAAATACATAAAATAGTAATAATAGACATAAAGGAACTAATCTATAGTAAGACAATGATAGTAGGGAATTGTAATACTCCACTTATATTAATAGACAGGTGATCCAAACAGAAAATCAAGGAGACAATATCTTTGAATGAATGACACACTGGAACATATAGATTTAACAGATATATTCAGAACATTCCATTCTAAAACAGCAAAATACACATTCTTTTGAAGTTCACATGGAGCATTCTCCAGCAGAGCTCACATCATGGGCCATAAGCGAAGTCTCAACACATTCAAACAATTCTAGGTCACCAGGTGTCCTGTCTGACCACGATGGTATGAAACCAGAACGCAACCACAAGACAAATCTGGGAAGACCATAGATGCATCTAGGTTAAGGAATATGCTACTAAACAATGAATGGGTCATCTAAGAAATCAAAAGGAAATAAAAAAAGAGACAAAAAAATGAAAATATAATGGTCCAAAATCTTCGGGTGGCATCAAATGTGGTTCTAGGAGGAAAATTTATAGCAACAGGCCTACCTCAAGAAGCGTGAGAAATCTCAGATGAGCAACTTTTTTTACACCTAAGGGAGCTAGGAAAAGAACAAACAAAATCCCCACCAGTAGAAGGAAGGAAACAATAAAGATTACTGTGGAAATAAACAATATAGAAATTTTTTTAAAAAGAACTGATTAGGGCAGCCCCGGTGGCTTAGTGGTTTGGAGCTGCCTTCGGCCCAGGGCTTGATCCTGGAGACCATGGATTGACTCCCACGTCAGGCTCCCTGCATGGAGCCTGCTTCTCCCTCTGCCTGTGTCTCTGCATCTCTCTCTCTCTCTCTCTCTCTCTGTCTCTAATAAATAAATAAATCTTAAAAAAAGAACTGATTAGGGCAGCCCTGGAGGCTCAGTGGTTTAGCACTGCCTTTGACCCAGGGCCTGTTCCTGAAGACCCAGGATTGAGTCTTGCATTGGGCTCCCGATGAGAGCCTGCTTGGAGCCTGCTTCTCCTTCTGCCTGTGTCTCTGCCTCTCTCTCTCTCTCTCTGTGTGTGTGTCTCTCATGAATGAATAAATAAAAAATCTTAAAAATAAAGAACTGATTAGGGGTGACTGGGTGGCTCAGTCAGTTAAGCAGCCTCAGGCTCAAGTCAGGATCCTGAAGTCCTGGAATCAAGTTCTGCATTGGGCTCCTGCTCAGTGGGGAGCTTGCTTCTCCCTCTCCCTCTGCTGCTTCCTCTGCTTATGCTCGTTCTTCTTTTCTTTTCTTTTCTTTTCTTTTCTTTTCTTTTCTTTTCTTTTCTTTTCTTTTCTTTTCTTTCTTTCTTTTCTTTTCTTTTCTTTTCTTCTTTTTAAAGATTTATTTATTTATTCATGAGACACAGGTAGAGGGAGAAGCAGGCTCACCACAGGGAGCCCAATGTGGGACCCGATTCTGGATCCCGGGATCACGACCTGAGCTGAAGGCAGGCGCCCAACCGCTGAGGTACCCAGGCGTCCCTGCTTATTGCTTATGCTCTTTCTTTCTTTTTTTTTTTTCTCTCTCTCTCAAAATCAAAAAACAAAAACCAAAAAACAAAACAGATTAATGTAACCAGAAATTGATTCTTTGAAAAAAGAATTAACATTGATGATCTTTAGCCATACCCATCAAACAGAGTGAGAAAGAGGACTCAAACAAAAATTATTTTTATTGAATAAATATATAGTTATGAATTGTAAAAACTACAAGGAAATTAAAGAAGAGAATAACCAATCCCACAGAAATACAAAGGATTTTAAGAGATTATGAAAAATTATATGTCAACAAATTGGACAATCTAGAAGAAATGGATAAATTCCTAGAAACATATAACCTACCAAAACTAATGAAGGAACACAAAATTTGGGCAGATCAATTACTAGCAATGAAATTAAATCAGTAATCAAAAAACTCTCAACAAACAAAAGTCCAGGACCAGACAGTGACACAGGTGAATTCTGTCAAAGATTTAAAGATGACTTAATACCTTTTCTTCTCAAACTATTCTAAAAAATAAAGAGGACGGAAAACTTCCAAATTCATTCTATGAGACCAGCATTAGCCTGACACCAAAACAGAAAAGAACACTACATCTCTGATAAAAATAGATAAAAAATCCTTCACAAAATACTTGCAAATAAAACCCAATGATACATTAAAAAAATCACTAGCCACAATTAAGTGGGATTTACTCCCAGTGGGGGGGAAAAAAAAAGAGTGGTTTATTTATTTTTTATTTTTTTTATTTTTTTAAAAGAGTGGTTTAATGTTTGCAAATCAGTCAACATGCTACATCACATCAAGAGAAAGGATAGGGCAGCCTGGGTGGCTCAGTGATTTATTGCCGCCTTCAGCCCAGTGTGTGATCTGGAGACCCAGGATCGAGTCCCACGTCCGGCTCCTGCATGGAGCCTGCTTTTCCCTCTGCCTGTGTTTCTGCGCCTCTCTCTCTCTCTGTCTCTCATGAATAAATAAATAAAATCTTAAAAAAAAGGAGAAAGGATAAAAACCATTAGATCATTTTAATAGACACAGAAAAAGTATTTGACAAATTACAACACCCATTGATGATAAAAGCCCTCAACAAAGTAGGTTTAGAAGGAACATACCTCAATATAATAAAGGTCAAATGTGACAAACCTACAGTGAATATCATACTCAATGGTAAAAAACTGAGAGTTTTTCCCCTAAGGTCAGGAAGAAGACAAGGATATCCACTCTCACCAGTTTTATTCAACACAGTACGTAATGTCCTCACCACAGCAACTAGACAACAAAAAGAAATATAAGGCACCCAAACTGGTAAGGAAGAAGTAAAACTTTCCCTGTTTGCAGAAAGCCTGAAAGACTCCACCAAAAAACTACTAGAACTGACAAATGAATTCAGCAATGTCCCAGGATACAAAGCCAATATAAAGCATTCTATATGCTAACAATAAAGCAGCAGAAAGAGGAATTAAGAAAACTATCCCATTCACAATTGCACCGAAAATAATAAAATATCTAGGAATAGACTTAACCAAAGAAGTAAAAGATCTGTTCTCTGAAAACTATAAAACACTGATGAAAGAAACTGAAGACATTCCATCCTTATGAATTGGAAGAACAAATATTTTTAAAAAATATTTTGTTTATTTATTCATGAGAGACACAGACAGAGGCAGAGACATAGGCAGAGGGAGAAGCAGGCCCCCTGCAGGGAGTCTGATGCAGGACTCAATCCCAGGATCCTTGGATCACCACCTGAGCGTAAGGCAGACGTTCAACCTTTGAGCCAAACCACATGTCCTGGAAGAACAAATGTTGTTAAAATGTCTATAAAACCTAAAGCAATCTACACATTTAATGCAATACCTATCAAAATACCAACAGCATTTTTCACAGAGCTAGAACAAACAATCCGACAATTTTAATGGAACCACAAAAGCCCCTGAATAGCCAAAGCAATTTTGAGAAAGAAAACCAAAGTTGGAGGTATCACAATTCCACATTTCAAGTTATATTACAAAGCTATCATAATCAAAACAGTATAATACTGGCATAAACATAGATAAGTCCATGGAACAGATTAGAAAACCTAGGAATAAACCTACAATTGTATGGTCAACTTATTTATGAGAAAGCAGGAAAGAATATCCAATAGGAAAAAGACAGTCTCTTCAACAAATGGTGTTGGGAAAACTGGAGAACATGCAAAAAAATAAAACTGGACATCTTTCTTACATCAATGACAAAAATAAGTTCAACATTGATGAAAGACCTAAAACATAAAATACCTAGAAGAGAGCACAGGCAGTAGTTTCTCTGACATTGGCTATAGCAACATTTTTCTAGGTATGTCTCTTGAGGTAAGGGAAACAAAACCAAAAATAAGCTATTGGGACTACCTCAAAATAAAAAGCTTCTGCACAGTGAAAGTAACAATCAACAAAAACTAGAAAGTAACCTACTGAATAGAAGAAAATATTTGCAATAACATATCTGATTAAAGGTTGGCATCAAAAATATACAAAGAATTTATAAAACTCAAAACCCAAAAAACAAATAATCCAATTTCAAAATGGGCAAAAGACATGAATAGACATTTTTCCAAACAAGACATCCAGATAGCCAAGAGACACATGAAAAGTTGCTCAACATCACTCATCATCAGGGAAATGCAAATCAAAATTACAATAAGCTATCACCTTACACCTGGCAGAATGGCTAAAATAAAAAACACAATAAACAAGTGTTGGTGAAGATGAGGAGAAAAAGGAACCCTCATACACTATTGGTGGGGATGCAAACTGGTGCAGCCACTCTGGTAAGTGTGGAGGTTCCTCAAATAGTTAAAAATAGAACTGCCCTACAATTCAGCAATGGCACCATCTGGTATTTACACAAATAATGAAAAACAAACACTAATTCAAATTGAGATATGCACCCCCATGTTTATAGCAGCTTTATCTATAATAGGCAAATCTGGAAACGGCCCACACGGCCATTAACTGATGAATCTACAAAGAAGTAGTATATATACACAACATATTACTCAGCCATCCAAAAGAATGAAGTCTTGCCATTTGCAACAACATGGAAAGACCTAGAGTGTATCATGCTAAGTGAAATAAGTCAGTCAGAGAAAGACAAATACCATGTGATTTCACTCATATGTGGAATTTAAGAAACAAAACAAGCAAAGGGGAGAAAAAAGAGAGAAGCCAAGAAACTGACTCTTAAGTGTAGATAACAAACGTGATTACCAGAGGGGAGATGAAAAGAGATGAAGAGGATAAGAATTCACTTATCATGATAGGCGCCGAGTAATATATTGTACACCCGAATTACTATATTGCACACCTGAAACTAATATAACGCTATTAACTACACTGGATTAAGCTAATTTAATTTTAAAAATCTCAATGTAAATACAAATATCGCTTCTGTATTTCCTTTAACTATGCAGTTGAAGAGCTGGCATCTAACCTTCATCTAGAAGTGATTTATCTTCCATTTGACATGATCAAAAACAAATAGAAGAAATTAGGGGATTGTATAAATGCCTTCCCAGCAATGAATGTGCTCCATTTAAATGATAGGCTTGTGGATGTCAGTATGTGACAGTTTCTATTTGAAAAGTTTCCGAAGATGAAATAAGATATTTTAGAGTAAACTTAACGGATCAACCATTGTGATGGAATTTGGTGATGGAGAACATTTTGAATTCCAGCTCAACAAAATATTCCCCTACTTAAAGAATTTTATAAAAAAAAATAAAAAAATAAAAGAATTTTATTCCCCTCAGTAGACCTGCAGCACAACAAAGCAAGCTATTCATTCATCACAGTTTGAGCATCTAACTACAAATGGGGCGGGGACTGGTACTCAGGGCCGCGGGGGCGCCTCGGCCAGCAGCTCCTCTGCCGGGAACCGGCCACGGGAGGGTCCTGGGCCGCGTCGCCGCCCCGAGCCCCCAAGCCTCCTCTACGTGCCACCGCCTCCCATCAGGGGCGCTCCGCGAGGCCCGGGCAGGGGGCCACGCCGCGCCCCCGCCGCGCCTCCCCCGGGCCTCCCCCGCCGCTGCGCTCTGCTCCCACCGCGCACGCTGGAGGCCGGCCGCCGGAGCGCCCCAGCGCATGCGCACGGGAGCCCCAGCCGGCACGGCGCGGGCGCGGGCGCGGCCGCCGCCGCGGGGAAGCGCGTCGGAGCCCGCCGGCGTCGGGGGGGACGGTCCGGCAGCGGGGGCCTCGCTTGGGCGGCTCTGGCCGGGGCGGGAGGGTCCTCGTCACCCTGTCCCCCGGAGTTAGGACGGCGGCGGCGGCAGGGGGCGGAGTCGCCCCGCGCCCTTTGTCGGTGGAGGCCGGTGAGTGAGGCGCGGGCCCAGGGGGTGGGGGTGGGGAGTGGGGACGGCGGAGGTGCGGGTGGCCCCCTGCGCTCCGCCCCGGCAGCGCCCCCTCTCCGCCCGGAGGGCCTCCCCATCCAGAGACTCTGCCCCGAGTTGCCTCTGGGCTCTTCCGCAGTGGGGGTTTCTGTAGGTGAAGGTGGGACCATTTGTTGGAAAGTTTATCGCCATCTCAACATTATTAAAACATTCACCTTTACTTTTTCTCTAATGGTTTTAAAGGATTTTTAAAGTATCTTTGTTTACATTTCTACCTATATGTTGTTAGGTGTTCATTTTGTGTTAGGAATCTACCTTTTCCCCACTTGTCCTGCCGTTAGATATTGAATCATTTTCCCACCGAATTGAAGTGACACTTTTATTATATTCTGCAGGCGTGTCTACTTTGTGACCTTGAGTCTGTTTCCAGACGATTTCTCACAGCTCTGACAGTTTATGCACTCATACCGTTTTTAGTGTAAAATATATTTTAATATGTGGCAGAGCAAATCCTCCTTAAATATGTTCTTGGATATAATGGTCAGTTTCTTTTGATGCATACGAAATAGTGGAAAATGTAAAGATACAAAAATGATAATTCTCTAAGAGACAGATTTGATGTGGTAGCAGATAGTTATTAAATGAGGGAATGTTTGTTGAAAGTCAGCATGTTGAAATCTTTTACATGTTTCCCTATTGCCATCAGGATAATGTCTGCTTTCTTAGAAGTGCCCTCAAAGCCCTTTATGATTTTACTATTGCAGACTGTTTTGTCTTCCTCCCTTGTACATCATGCTGTAGCCATACCAAACTACTTAAACATGATACACAACCGTCTGGGAAAAATTCATTAATTTGATTATGTCAAAATTTTATTTTTTTATTTATTTTATTTTTTTATTTTTTTATGCCAAAATTTTAAATTTCTGTATTCAGAGAGAGCAAAGACCTAAAAGTCAACACATGAAAATATTTGCAGCATGTGTAAGAGACAGAGGGTTAATGTCCATTATATGTAAAGAGCCTCTGATAATAGCAAAAAAAAAAAAAAAAAAAAAAGGGGGAAGGGAAATGGGCAAAGGATATGCATAGGCAATTTATAGTAGAAATATAAGTAAACAAAAAATTTTAATGCTTAACCTCATAAATAACCATTCGATGCAAATGAAGACAAAGATATTTTCACTCAGTACACTGGAAATATATAAAAATACTGATGATAAAAGGTGTTGAGGAAAGTGCTGCAGAAAAAAAAAAGTGCTGGGGAAAAGGTTACCAGTTGTAAAATAGAGTAAGGTAGTTTATTTTGAAGTTAACAAACAAAGATTTCTAATACTGAGTAAAGGATGCCATAGAACCATGGCACATAGTATGGTGTGCGTTAAGTAGGGATGTGGTAATATTATATATGTTCATAAATGCCCAAAAAAGGATGTACACCGAATGACAGTGAAGTACTTCCAGGGAGGGAAGTAGAAGAGTGATTGAACATCACTCAGTGTTACTCATAGACTCCCATGTTTTGTGTACTTATGTTTTCATGTAAAATGTATAAAAAAAACTTGTGTATATCTATAACTTGTGTAAGGAAAAAAAGATGCAGAAAAATTTAAAATTAAGGAAAGCAGTAAAGAATAAAAGACAAATGATAACATGGAGACTACATTTGTTTATGTTATCACAAGAGAGTTGCTGTTTACTGTGTTTGTGTTTGGGGACCCCAAAACCATCTTGTAGGTTCAGTGATTTGCTAAACGGACTCCTAGAACTCAGTGAAATTGTTATACTTACAGTAGCATGAGTAGTACAGTGAAAAGATACAGATTAAAACCAGCAACAAAAAAAGCAAGAGACCAGGTACAAGCTTCCAGTTGTCTTCTCTCAATGAGAGTAATGCAGATACTGTTTAATTCTCCCAGAAGTGATATGTAATAACACATATGCAGCGTTACCAATCAGGATTCTCATCCAAACTTTGGCATCCAGAGTGTTGATTAGAAGTAGGTCATGTAGGCATAGCTGACCACCTTTGTTACTGACCTTCAGTCTCCAGTCCCTCCAGAAGTCAAGCTGATACCACATGGCCCAGGAATCCTACCATAAATCCTATTTTAGCATAGCATATTTGACCTCCGGAAGCCTGAGGTAAACAGACACTCATAACAGGCAGGATATTGCAAGGTATTATAGGTTCTCTCTCAGGAACTAGGCCAGGGCCGAGCTTTTTCTTAAAATGTGCAGAGTTTGGACCACCCAGACCCACTCAGTTAATCCCTTCCTGCACACTATTTACTCTGTAATAAAGATTTCTTACAAATCAATAAGTAAAAGGCAAAGTGATAGAAAGGTGGACAAATGACACAAGGGTAAGAGTTCAAAACATGAAATAGGAAAGCTAAAAATAGAGAAGTTCTGCTTCCCATGTTATCTATGAGTTACATACTAAAGTAGCAATAATATACTATTTAAATACTATATGTAAAAAGAATGTTTACTATTCTTGGCTAATGTTCACTGTTATATATTGTTGATGAATTAGTTAATTCTTCAGTGCATTTTACCTTTGTTTTGATCCAGCAGTTCCAATTCTAGGAATTTATCCTAAAGAAATAATCAGACAAGATTATGTCAAAACTGTATGTTTGGTGTTGTCTATAACAGCAAAAGAAAGAAAGGCTCCCAGAAATGTTTATTAATAATGAAGTTGTTAAATAAATTTTGGGCATTGCATGCAATTGATTATACTATGACACTAATATTTAAAATTTTTTATTGTTTTTTATTTGTTTATATATCTTCTTATAGATGTTTATTATCATTTTTAAATTGAGTATACTTAACATATGGTGTTATATTAACTTCAGGTATACAATAAGTGATTAATCAATTCTACATATTGCTCCATGCTTATCATAAGTATACTCTTTAATCCTCATCACCTATTTCATCTATTCCCCTCCCCCCCCCAGTTCATCCCCCCTACTCACCTCCCCTCTGGTAACTATCAATTCTTTATAGTTAAGAGTCTTTTTCTTGGCTTGTCTCTCGTCTTTTTTTTTTTCTTTTTTTTTATTTCTTTTGTTAAATACCACATATGAATAAAATAATATGGTATGTGTCTTTCTCTGACAGACTTATTTTGCTTAGCATGATATTCTCTAGCTTCATCCATGCTGTTTTCATTCTTTTTGGTGGCTGAGTTAATATTCCATTGTGTATATCTATGCCACATCTTTTTTTTTAAAGATTTTATTTATTTATTCATAGAGACAGAGAGAGAGGCAGAGACACAGGCAGAGAGAGAAGCAGGCATCATATAGAGAGCCTGACGTGCATCATATAGAGAGAAGCAGGCATCATATAGAGAGCCTCTCGATCCAGGGTCCCCAGGATCACACCGTGGGCTGTAGACGGTGCTAAACCGCTGCGCCACCGGGGCTGCCCTCCTTTTTTTTTTTTTTTTTACAATTTGTTTTTGTTTTTCTTATATGGAAAGTAACTTTTTAAATTTAAATTTTGTTAGCACATAGTGCAATATTGGTTTCTGGAGTAGAATTCAGTGATTCATCACTTACAACAACACCTGGTCCTCCTCTCAAGTCCCCTCTTTAATACCCATCAGCCATCCAGCCCATCCCCCACCCACATTTCTCCATCAACCCTGTTTGTTTTCTGCCTTTAAGCGTTACTTATGGCTTGCTTCCCTCTCTCCTTTTTTTTTCAATCCTCCCATTAGTTCGCCTGTTTTTTTTCTTAAATTCCACATGAGTGAAATCATATGGTATTTGTCTTTCTCTGACTCATTTCACTTAGCATAATACACTCCAGCTCCATCCACATCATTGGAAATGACAAGATTTCATTCTTTTTGATGGTTGAATCCTATTCCATTCTAAATATATACCATGTATTCCTTATCCATTCATCAGTGGATGGGCATGGCATTTGGGCTCTCCATAGTTTGGCTGTTGATAATGCTGCTCTAAACATCGGGGTGCATGTACCCCTTCGAATATGTATTTTTGTATCATTTGGGTAAATACGTAATAGTGTAATTGCTGGATCACAGAGTGGTTCTATTTTTAACTTTTAAGGAACCTCCAAACTGTTCTCCAAAGTGGCTGCACCGGTTTGCATTCCCACCAACAGTGCAAGATGGCTCCCTGTTATCTACATCCTTGCGAACACCTGTTGTTTCTTGTGTTGTTAATTTTAACCATGCTGACAGATGTGAGGCCACATTTTTTAATCCATCTATTGATAGACACAGGCTGATTTATTTATTTATTTATTTATTTATTTATTTATTTTAATTTATTTTTTATTGGTGTTCAATTTACCAACATACAGAATAACCCCCAGTGCCCATCACCCATCACTCCCACCCCTCGCCCTCCTCCACTTCTACCACCCCTAGTTCGTTTCCCAGACTTAGCAGTCTTTACGTTCTGTCTCCCTTTCTGATATTTTCCACACATTTCTTCTCCCTTCCCTTATATTCCCTTTCACTATTATTTATATTCCCCAAATGAATGAGAACGTATGATGTATGTCCTTCTCCATTGACTTATTTCACTCAGCATAATACCCTCCAGTTCCATCCACGTCGAAGCAAATGCTGGGTATTTGTCATTTCTAATAGCTGAGTAATATTCCATTGTATACATGAACCACATCTTCTTTATCCATTCATCTTTCGATGGACACCGAGGCTCCTTCCAAAGCTTGGCTATTGTGGCCATTGCTGCTATAAACATCGGGGTGCAGGTGTCCTGGCCTTTCATTGCATCTGTATCTTTGGGGTAAATCCCCAACAGTGCAATTGCTGGGTTGTAGGGCAGGTCTATTTTTAACTCTTTGAGGAACCTCCACACAGTTTTCCAGAGTGGCTGCACCAGTTCACATTCCCACCAACAGTGTAAGAAGGTTCCCTTTTCTCCGCATCCTCTCCAACATTTGAGGTCCTTCCAAACTTCTTGTTGTGATTTAGTTCTAATTTCAAGGCATTATGGTCTGAGAATATGCAGGGGACGATCCCAATCTTTTGGTATCGATTCAGACCCGATTTGTGACCCAGTATGTGGTCTATTCTGGAGAAAGTTCCATGTGCACTTGAGAAGAATGTGTATTCAGTTGAGTTTGGATGTAAAGTTCTGTAGATATCTGTGAAATCCATCTGGTCCAGTGTATCATTTAAAGCTCTCGTTTCTTTGGAGATGTGCTTAGAAGACCTATCGAGTATAGAAAGAGCTAGATTGAAGTCACCAAGTATAAGTGTATTATTATCTAAGTATTTCTTCACTTTGGTTATCAATTGATTTATATATTTGGCAGCTCCCACATTCGGGGCATATATATTGAGGATTGTTAAGTCCTCTTGTTGGATAGATCCTTTAAGTATGAGATAGTGTCCCTCTTCATCTCTCACTACAGTCTTCGGGGTAAATTTTAGTTTATCTGATATAAGGATGGCTACCCCTGCTTTCTTTTGAGGACCATTCGAATGGTAAATGGTTCTCCAACCTTTTATTTTCAGGCTGTAGGTGTCCTTATGTCTAAAATGAGTCTCTTGTAGACAGCAAATAGATGGGTCCTGTTTTTTTATCCAGCCTGAAACCCTGTGCCTTTTGATGGGGTCATTAAGCCCGTTCACGTTCAGAGTTACTATTGAGAGATATGAGTTTAGTGTCACCATGATATCTATTCAGTCCTTGTTTTTGTGGATTGTTCCACTGAACTTCTTCTTAAAGGGGAATTTTAAGAGTCCCCCTTAAAATTTCTTTCAGAGCTGGTTTGGAGGTCACATATTCTTTTAGTTGCTGCCTGTCTTGGAAGCTCTTTATCTCTCCTTCCATTTTGAATGAGAGCCTTGCTGGATAAAGTATTCTTGGTTGCATGTTTTTCTCATTGAGGACCCTGAATATATCCTGCCAGCCCTTTCTGGCCTGCCAGGTCTCTGTGGAGAGGTCTGCTGTTACCCTAATCCTCCTCCCCATAAAAGTCAGGGATTTCTTGTCTCTTGCTGCTTTAAGGATCTTCTCTTTATCTTTGGAATTTGCAAGCTTCACTATTAAATGTCGAGGTGTTGAACGGTTTTTATTGATTTTAGGGGGGATCTCTCTATTTCCTGGATCTGAATGCCTGTTTCCCTTCCCAGATTAGGAAAGTTTTCAGCTATCATTTGTTCAAATACATATTCTGGCCCTCTGGCCCTTTCGGCACCCTCGGGAACCCCAATTAAACGTAGGTTTTTTTTCCTCAGGTTGTCGTTTATTTCCTTAATCTATCTTCATGGTCTTTTGATTGTCTCTTTTCCTCAGTTTCCCTCTTTGCCATCAACTTGTCTTCTAGGTCACTCACTCGTTCTTCCACTTCGTTAACCCTCGTTTTTTTTTTTTTTTTTTTTAATTTATTTATGATAGTCACACAGAGAGAGAGAGAGAGAGAGAGAGAGAGTTAGAGACACAGGCAGAGGGAGAAGCAGGCTCCATGCACCGGGAGCCCGACGTGGGATTCGATCCCGGGTCTCCAGGATCACGCCCTGGGCCAAAGGCAGGCACCAAACCGCTGCGCCATCCAGGGATCCCTAACCCTCGTTGTTAGAGGACTTCTAGTTTGGATTGCATCTCATTCAATTGATTTTTAATTTCTGCCTGATTAGCTCTAAATTCTGCAGTCATGAAGTCTCTTGAGTCCTTTATGCTTTTTTTCTAGAGCCACCAGTAGCTGTATAATAGTGCTTCTGAATTGGCTTTCTGACATTGAATTGTAATCCAGATTTTGTAACTCTGTGGGAGAGAGGACTGTTTCTGATTCTTTTTTTTGAGGTGAGGTTTTCCTTCTAGTCATTTTGCTCAGTGCAGAGTGGCCAAAAAGCAAGTTGTATTGGGAAAGGAGAAAAAGAGAGGAGAGAAAGAAGGAAAGAAAAGAGAAAGAGAAAAAAAAGGAAGAAAAAAAGAAAAAAAAAAGGAAGAAAAAGAGAAAGAAAAAGAAAGGGAAAAAAGGGTGGGGGAAGCAAACATTCAAAAAGCAAAACAAAACAAAACAAAAAAACAAAAAAACAAAAAACCCACGGGGGAGTATCTTCTGATTCTGTATACTTTAAGTCCCTTGACTTCCCTGGAACTTGTCCATCTAGCTGGTCTTCTGGGAGAGGGGCCTGTTGTGCTGATTTTCAGGTGTTAGCACTTGGGGGAGCTGCTCTGCCCCCTGCCTGGTGCAGGGCTCAGTGGGGGTTGTTCACCCCGTGAGGCCCCAGGAGGAACAACCCCAGTGGCGGGCCAGCTCTGCAGCCCTGGAGTCAGCTCCCGCAGTAGCTCCAGAGCTCTGTGTCTGCAGGGCCTGGAGGCTCCGGGGTGGGGCCGCTGATCTGCTCAGGTCGGGGTAGGAGCGTCCTTGCTGTCCTTGGCCCTCCCGGCCTCTGCCTGTCCCTTGGGAGGCTGGATTCTGGGCTGTCCCGGTGCCCTGTGCTCCCGGTCTGCGCTGTTGGATTCCCGCTCCCGCCCCGCAGCCCCCTCCGCACGGAGCCTCTTCCTCTGCCCGAGCCCCTCCGAGCTGCTCCGGTCCTGCCGTGCGAGCTGCAGTCATTTAGGGAGCTCGGCTGCGGGGTATGTCGCACTCTCCTGGGCGCGCAGTTGCTCTGTTACTGTCCCAGGGAGCCTGAGGGCATCCTCGCCCTCCTGGGGTCCTGCTCCAACTCCCTGCGAGCCCCTTTCCGCCCGGGAAGGTTGGTGCAGCTCCTGCTTCTCCGGGACGGGGCTCTCCTGTCCTGGGGACACTCGCCCCCGCCTCAGCCCGGCTCCTCGTGGGGCCCCTCCCCCTTGGAGGCCTTTTGTGTCTTTATTTCTTTTTCCCCCGTCTTCCTACCTTGATAGACGCACGAACTCTTCTCAGTGTAGCATTCCAGGTGTTCTCTCTTTAAATCTCAGGCCGAATTCATGGGTTTTCAGGATAATTTGAAGGTTTTCTAGGTATTTGGTGGGGACAGGTGATTTGGGGACCCTGCTCTTCCGCCGTCTTGCCCCTCCCTCTCCACATACTGCTTTATAATTAGGCTATTGTAAACAGTGCTGCACAAATACAGTATTGCATTTATCCCTTTGAATTACTGTGTTTTAATTTTGGGGTAAATACTCACTAGTGCCATTGCTGGATTATAGGTCAGTTCTATTTTTAACTTTTTGAGAAACCTCCACACTGTTTACCAGAGTGGTTGCACCAGTTGCATTCCCACCAACAGTACAAGAGGGTTCCTTTCTCTCCACATCCTCACTGACATCTGTTGTTTCTTGTGTTGTTTATTTTAGCCATTCTACCAGGTGTGAGGTGATACCTCATTGTAGTTTTGATTTGCATTTCCTTGATGATGGGTGATATTGAGCATCTTTTCATGTGCCTCTTGGCCATCCGGATGTCTTCTTTGGAGAAATGTATGTTCACTTCTTATTTGTTTACTTATATGTTTGTTTCTTTGTTTAAAATATTCCTGACATGGAGCTTAGTAAGGGGTTGAACTCATGACCCTGAGATCAAGACCTGAATAGAGAATGAGAGTCAGGCACTTAACCAATTGAGCCACTCAGGCACCCCAGGTCTGTTCTTCTGCTTATTTTTAATTGGATTACTTGGGTTTGGGCTGTTAAGTTCTATAAGTTCTTTATATATTTTGGGTATTAACTCTTCATCAGATATATCATTTGCAAATGTCTTTTCCCATTCAGTAGGTTACCTTTTAGTTTTGTTGATTGTTTCCTTTAATGTGCAGAAGTGTTTTATTTTGATGAAATCCCAATAATTTATTTTTACTTTTATTTCCCTCACTTCAGGAGACATATCTAGAAAAATGTTGCTATAGTCAGTGTCAGAGACATTACTGCCTATGCTCTTTTCTTGGGTTTTTATGGTTTCAAGTCTCACATTTATCTATAATCCATTTTTAATTGATATTTGTGTATGGTATAAGAAAGTGGTCCAGTTTCATTCTCTTGCACATAGCTGTTCAGTTTTCCCAACACTATTTGTTAAAGAGACTGTATGACTGATTTTTTAAATGATATTTAGAGTTTTGTTTTCTGTGTAGATATACACAATATTGTCAATTAAAATCCAGGTTTCAAAAAAGAAAATTATGCATATAACAATGACATATACAATATTATAACATGTGTATATTTGCATAGAAAAAGTCTGCAAGTATGTATCCCAAAAAAGTAACTGCTTATCTCTGGGTAATGGTATGATTTTCTTTTTGCTTTTCCATATCTACAAAAGTTTTTGTTTTATTATTTGTCAGAGAATAAAGTGAAGGTATTTCCAAGAAGGGATGTGGAGAGGGATCCCTCTGGCTGCAGTGTGAAGAAAACATTGGACTAAAGTTAAGGACTAGTTCGATGAGTGTGGCAGTAGTAGTCAAAGTGAGAGATGGTAGTGGCCTGAATCAAGGTAGTGGAAATGAAAATGGAACTCTATATTCAAGGGGGTAGATTTACCAGGACTTGACTTTATTTTTTATTCTTTTTTAATTTTTAAAGTTTTTTTTAATTTTTATTTATTTATGATAGTCACAGAGAGAGAGAGAGAGAGGCAGAGACACAGGCAGAGGGAGAAGCAGGCTCCATGCACTGGGAGCCTGACATGGGATTCGATCCCGGGTCTCCAGGATCGCGCCCTGGGCCAAAGGCAGGCGCTAAACCACTGCGCCACCCAGGGATCCCAGGACTTGACTTTAATTGAAGAGAGGGACTAAGGGAAGAAAGAGATCAGAAATGGCATTCAGGTTTCAGGCTTGATGGTGCTATTAATTGAGATAAGGGAATTTAACAGGATAGTAAGAATAATATGTAGCATGTAGATATGGCTACCATGTGCTATTATTATGCTTTAAATGTTTTCAGAATATCCACCACTTAATCCTCACAACAAACCTTGAGATAAGTAGTTAGTAGTTTGACAGATGAGGAAAGAGGCATAGAAAGGTAAAGTAACTTATGCAACCAAACTCATACAGCTAGTAAGTTGTAAAACTGGGAATGAAATCCAATCAGTCTGGCTACAGAGTTGGTGTTTATATATACTTTATTGCAAATATATGATAAGAGGCTAAAGAGAGAATGAGTTTTGGACATGTTAGGTTGGAGAAATCCGAGAGACATCTGCCTGAGGGTGTCCAGTAAGGTGGTTGGGTTATGTATGTGGTTATGTACCTCAAAGAAATGATCAGTGAAGCCATGGCAGTGGATAAACCTGAAGGAAGCCACCTGAGAGTAAATACAAGAGAATAAATATAAATACTAACAAATGGATGGACCTAACTGTATTACAAGTGAATGACATAACCACACTGAAGTAAGTGGCAAAGAAAACACCAAACTCAAATAACTTTAGGAAACACTATCTTGGTAGATATTGTATAATTAAAGACAAAGAGAGCTCTACATTTGATGCCGTAATCAAGTCAATAAATGTGTTTCTCACAGGGATATGAGTTAATTCTGAAACTATGTATATACTAAAATTGAACAAATAAATATAGGGAGGATACTAAGAGTCAACAATTTTTTACTGTTGAAGAAAGAAGTTACCAATGAGGAAAGGAGGAAGACTAAAATGAGCCCTGAGGCATTAGATTGGAATCAGAAGTGTCAATATGAACTCATGGCATTTAATACATAGATGAACACAATAGAAGTATGTATGTGTATGATTAATATGCACACATACATACCTCCCCTGTCTCTGCTAGAGGTCTGGAAGCAATGTTACCCCAGTAGCAGTGAGCACACCTAGCACCCAGATCTTTGTTTCTCAGCATTTCTCCAATAAAAAGAGCTCAGACTCTTTGGACAGGTAGTTGATTTCCAAGGCCTGAGCAGGGATAATATAAGAGCCTGAAATATCTTATGGTGCCAGGAATTGATCAAAATAGGGTAGAGGCTGGTCAAAATAACATAAGAGGCTTCTACTGACCAAAACTGAAACAATTTGTACAATAAAATAAATAATGATAACGTTACACTTTATGAAACAAGATACATACCCATGAGTTCATAGAGCTATAAATAAATTAGTACTTAGAAGACCTAATGAGTATAGAAAGAGCTAGATTGAAGTCACCAAGTATAAGTGTATTATTATCTAAGTATTTCTTCACTTTGGTTAATAATTGATTTATATATTTGGCAGCTCCCACATTCGGGGCATATATATTGAGGATTGTTAAGTCCTCTTGTTGAATAGATCCTTTAAGTATGATATAGTGTCCCTCTTCATCTCTCACTACAGTCTTCGGGGTAAATTTTAGTTTATCTGATATAAGGATGGCTACCCCTGCTTTCTTTTGAGGACCATTCGAATGGTAAATGGTTCTCCAACCTTTTATTTTCAGGCTGTAGGTGTCCTTCTGTCTAAAATGAGTCTCTTGTAGACAGCAAATAGATGGGTCCTGCTTTTTTATCCAGTCTGAAACCCTGCGCCTTTTGATGGGGTCATTAAGCCCGTTCACGTTCAGAGTTACTATTGAGAGATACGAGTTTAGTGTCATCATGATATCTATTCAGTCCTTGTTTTTGTGGACTGTTCCACTGAACTTCTTCTTAAAGGGGAATTTTAAGAGTCCCCCTTAAAATTTCTTTCAGAGCTGGTTTGGAGGTCACATATTCTTTTAGTTGCTGCCTGTCTTGGAAGCTCTTTATCTCTCCTTCCATTTTGAATGAGAGCCTTGCTGGATAAAGTATTCTTGGTTGCATGTTCTTCTCATTGAGGACCCTGAATATATCCTGCCAGCCCTTTCTGGCCTGCCAGGTCTCTGTGGAGAGGTCTGCTGTTACCCTAATCCTCCTCCCCATAAAAGTCAGGGATTTCTTGTCTCTTGCTGCTTTAAGGATCTTCTCTTTATCTTTGGAATTTGCAAGCTTCACTATTAAATGTCGAGGTGTTGAACGGTTTTTATTGATTTTAGGGGGGATCTCTCTATTTCCTGGATCTGGATGCCTGTTTCCCTTCCCAGATTAGGAAAGTTTTCAGCTATCATTTGTTCAAATACATATTCTGGCCCTCTGCCCCTTTCGGCGCCCTTGGGAACCCCAATTAAACGTAGGTTTTTCTTTCTAAGGCTGTCGTTTATTTCCCTTAATCTATCTTCATGGTCTTTTAATTGTTTGTCTCTTTTTTCCTCAGTTTCCCTCTTTGCTATCAACTTGTCTTCTATGTCACTCACTCGTTCTTCCACCTCGTTAACCCTCGTCGTTAGGACTTCTAGTTTGGATTGCATCTCATTCAATTGATTTTTAATTTCTGCCTGATTAGCTCTAAATTCTGCAGTCATGAAGTCTCTTGAGTCCTTTATGCTTTTTTCTAGAGCCACCAGTAGCTGTATAATAGTGCTTCTGAATTGGCTTTCTGACATTGAATTGTAATCCAGATTTTGTAACTGTGGGAGAGAGGACTGTTTCTGATTCTTTTTTTGAGGTGAGGTTTTCCTTCTAGTCATTTTGCTCAGTGCAGAGTGGCCAAAAGCAAGTTGTATTGGGAAAAAGCGAAAAAGAGAGGAGAGAAAGAAGGAAAGAAAAGAGAAAGAGAAAAAAAAGGGAAGAAAAAAAAAACGAAAAAAAAAAGGAAGAAAAAGAGAAAGAAAAAGAAAGGAGGAAAAAAAGGGGGTGGGGGAAGGAAACAAATCAAAAAGCAAAACAAAACAAAAAAAGAATCACGGGGGAGTATCTTCTGATTCTGTGTACTTTAAGTCCCTTGGCTTCTCCTGGAAGTTGTCAGTCTAGCTAGTGTTCTGGGGGAGGGGCCTGTTGTGCTGATTTTCAGGTGTTAGCAGTTGGGGGAGCTGCTGTGCCCCCTGCCTGGTGCAGGGCTCAGTGGGGGTTGTTTGCCCCGTGAGGCCGCAGGAGGAACAGCCCCAGTGGCGGGGCAGCTCTGGAGCCCTGGATTCAGCTCCGGCAGGAACTCCGTCTGCAGGGCCTGGAGGCTCCGGGCGGGGCCGCTGATCTGCTCAGCTGGGGCAGGATCGTCCTCGCTGTCCTGGGCCCTCCCGGCCTCTGCCTGTCCCGGGGGAGGCCGGATCCTGGGCTGTGTCCCGGCGCCCTGTGCTCCGGAGCCTGCGCTGTTGGATTCGCGCTCCCGGGCCGCGCAACCCCCTCCGCGGAGCTGCCGCCCGAGCCCCTCCTGGAACCGCGCAGCCCCCTCCGCACGGAGCCTCTTCCTCTGCCCGAGCCCCCCCCCCCCCCCCCTCTCCCGAGCTGCTCCGGGTCCCGCTGTGCGCGCTGCAGCCCTTAGGGAGCTCGGCGCACTCTCCTGGGGCGCAGGTGTCTGTTAGTGTCCCCGGGAGCCCGAGGGCATCCTCGCCCTCCTGGGTCCTGCTCCGACTCCCCACGAGCCCCTTTCCCCCGGGAAGGTCGGTGCAGCTCCTGCTCCTCCGGGTCGGGGCTCTCCTGTCCTGGGGACACTCGCCCCCGCCTCAGCCCGGCTCCTCGCGGGGCCCCTCCCCCTTGGAGGCCTTTGTTTCTTTACTTCTTTTTTCCCATCTTCCTACCTTGATAGATGCGCGAACTCTTCTCACTGTAGCATTCCAGCTGGTCTCTCTTTAAATCTCAGGCCGAATTGATAGATTTTCAGGATAATTTGAAGGTTTTCTAGGTAATTTGGTGGGGACAGGTGATTTGGAGACCCTACTCTCCCGCCATCTTGCTCCTCCCCCCTAAATTAGTAAATAAGTAATAGATAAGGAGCAGTTTTTCCTTACAGAAAAATTCCAATTAATAAATTAGTGGGAAAGAGAGAAATAGAGAAATGACCATTAAACAAACACCATATTACTAATTTTTGGAGACAAGATACATTGATGGATGCTAAATTTAGTGGGTTTAACATATGATCTCACTCATGTGGAGTTTAGAAAAAAAAACAGATGAACGTATGGGAAGGGGGAAAAGAAATGAAAGAGGGAAGCAAGCAAGCCATAAATGACTCCTTTTTTTTTTTTAAGATTTTATTTTATTTATTTATTCATGAGAGACACGCAGAGACATCAGCAGAGGGAGGAGCAGACTCCCTGTGAATAGCCTGATGTAGTACTCGAGTCCAGGACCCTGGGATCATGACTTGAGCCACATGCTCAACTGCTGAACCACCCACGCACCCCTCATAAGTGACTCTTTTTTTTTTTTTAAGAATTTATTTATTCATGACAGAGAGAGCAGAGACACAGGTAGAGGGAGAAGCAGGCTCCATGCAGGGAGCCCGACATGGGACTCGATCCTGGGTCTCCAGGATCACACCCCGGGCCAAAGACAACGCTAAACCACTGAGCCACCGGGGCTGCCCTCATAAGTGACTCTTAAAGGCAGAGAACAAATTGGGTGTTGATGAGGGACATGGGTGGGGGATGGGCTGGATGGTTGATGGGTAGTAAAGAGGGCACTTGTGAGGAGCAACAGGTGTTGTATGTAAGTCATGAATCACTGAATTCTCCACAAACCAATATTACACTGTAAGTTGACAAAATTTTTTTAAATTTCAGGCAAGCTAAAAAAAATTAAAAATTAAATTAATGAGTTTGAGAAGAACCTGGATATTTGTTATTGGCTTAAAGTATCTCCTAAAAGATATTTACTTATTAGCTACAAAAGGAAAAGATGGTAGCTTTACAGTGGAGAAATGGGGTAAACACCACCTGAACCCAGCGATAAAGCTTAACATCATTAATGAGGTATATCAACATGATAAGCCCATTAATATGATGTACTAAGAAAGATACAAGGTCATTTCTGTGGTATTCTTCCCAAAAATACTTAACTTCATTTGGCAAACTCAAATTAAAAGACCCTGCAAAATAACTCAGCAGTACTCTTTAAAAATAGTAAGCTCATGAAAGATAGAAAGGCTAAGAAACTTAAAGATTAGAGAAGACAAAGGGGACAAAAAGCAACTAAATGCCATAGGAGATCCTGGATCAGAGAAAAAATACTAATGTAGAAACTGGTAAATTTTGAATACTTTGAGTTAATAGTATTGTACCAATTTAAATTCCTGGGTTTGATTATTGTACTCTGGTCATATAAAGCACTAACATTAGGACAAGTGGTGTAAATGGTATGTGGGAATTATGTACTGCTTTTGCAACTTTACTGTAAGTTTAAAATTGGCTCAAAATAAAAAGTTTAAAAATTAAAAAATAGAAGAGCAAACACCAGAACCCTTTCATTTACTTATTAAGCAAATATTATTGATACCTACTATTAGCCACATACTGAGAGCATCAAATGTAGAATACTAAATAAGGCAGAACAAATTCCTGCCTTCATGGAGGTTAACATCACACAATGGTGAAGTATAAATAAAAATGGCGACTATACAAATAATGACAATGATAAAGGTGCTAGCAAAACCAGGAGGGTATAAATGAGGGACCTCCCTAGGTTTGTATATCAAAACCTTCATTGATTTAAGCTAAGACCTGAAGGGAGAGTAGTATTGTCTGGGGAGGAGGTAGGGAGATAAAGCACGCATGGCACACTTAAGGACGTAAAAGCACAACAGTGTAGATGAAGACTGAAGCAAATGGGAGTAGCTCGAGAGGTCAGGAAGCAGGTCATAGGATTTTTTATGGCTTTGTACTGCAGCCTAAGAACTGTAGAGAGCCACTAAAAAATTTCAAAGTGAGGTACTGTTTCAAAGTCAGGTTTGCATACTTTATAAGTAAAGATGCCTTTACCTCACCTGTGGAGGAAGCAGAAATAGATATTGGAAAATCCTAAGGAACAACAATATGTAGATGGTAAGCAGAGGAAAAGGGACTAGTGCATAGTCCACTGAGAAGGACTGTGGACATAAAGCAAAACACAGTTGTCAGCAGCGTCAGATACCCATCAGAGCTCAAGAAGTAATGAACTCCATTGCTTGAACAACATAAGGGTTTTGGATATTCCTAACCAGAGCAATTTCAGTAGTGTGCTGATGGCAGAACAGCAGAAAGATCATACATAGATAATTTAAAAATAAATGGATAATGAAGTAGAGAAAAGTATTGACAATCCTTTGCAGAGTTGTAGCCTTGAAAAAAGAATGGATGCCAGTTACAAATGGGCACATAGCCAGGGAAAATTTTTAATGTTGAGAGAGAGATTAAAAAATTTTAAATTGGGGCACCTGGGTGGCTCAGTCAGTTAAGTGTCTGCCTCCAGCTCAGGTCATGATCCTGGGATGAGCCCTGCATGGGGCTCTTGACTCAGCAGGGGGCCTGCTCTCTCTGCCTTTGTCCCTCATGTGCACTCTCTCTCTCTCTCAAGTAAATAAATAAATCTTTAAAAAAAAAAGATTTTAAATTAGGAAGGAGTCAATAAATGTGACAGATAAAGTTGAAGATAGGAATGAGAAAGTACATGCTAGATTCAGGCTTGTAGGGAACCTGGAGAAAATGGTCTGATTCCAGGGAAGGAATACTTTTAATGCAAATCTCTGGGCCAAGAATACCCACCCAGTGATGCCATTTCATTACATCTGGGACAGGACCAGTGGATCTGCTTCTCAGCAAATGGCATGATACCAAGGATCTTCAGACCACACTTTGAGGAGCACTGCTGCTTTTTCTATTTTTCCCTTACATGAAGCTACTCCTGTCTTTACTTCCTTTCCCATCCAGTCTAGAATCTAAGGTCTCCTGATTTACAGTTTAATGTTTTGTAAGGTAAGGAAGACTTCAGAAGTGCTATGGTACTAGATGTAGGTGACTGAAGTAGAATGACGATGAAAATCATTGGCATGGAGGAAGTGAAGGAAATGAGAGGCTCTGATAGTTGTTCTGAATTCCTGCATCAGAATCACTTGTGAGACATTTAAAAAATGAGTAGATGCCAGACTTCACCTCAACAGATTCTGGTTTAGTAGCTCTTGGGTGGAGCCTGGACATGTATACATTTACATATGTATAGTTTAGAATCTGGGCTTTGTCTAATACACAGCCCAGATTGAGAAAACATGAGTTTTCTACATGATCCATGAAGTTCACTCAGAAAAAGATGTTATCCCTAAAGTCATTCTTCATCTGAATTGATTATAATTCTTGTATTCCTTAGACAGTCAAGGAAATTTGTTACCTTCCAAGCTATCATGGCTACTTATTTGAAAAAGCCTGTGGGATTACTAGAAAAGTCTGGAAAAGTCTGTGTGTGTGTGTTGTATGAAAAAATTACAATTTGGGGGTGGGGAGTGGTTGGTTTAGAGGGGTTTTGTGTGTGTATCTTTCCAATACAGGAATTGAAAGGGAAATTATGAGAAGAAAGGAGATCAGATACCAACAATGAAAAGGTACAGAACAAGTACTAAGGAGAACTTCAGTGTATCCTAGAAGGAACGTAGAGCTGTGAACCAGGGATCTTCAGTTTCAGATCCCTCATTAAACCAAAACACTGAGAACTAAATCTGCATTTCCAAGTGTGTGTTCTCTGGAGACTTAGTCTTATCAGATGCCATAAAAAATTCTCAACTAAACTTGCATAGACTATATCATATATTTGACACTCCCCATCCCCTTGGGTTCACACATGTGACAGAGAAACATGTTCTGCCTCACTTGGTAAATGTTTTTATTGTTGTGAATAGTTGGTTTTGAAGTGATTGGGTTTGAAATGTCAAGCATTTTCAGAAGATTGCTGGTGGCTCTTCAGAGAGTAGGACCCTTGTAGAGCTTTGGCTTGGACCAATAGGACCTGCCTTTTTTTTTTTTTTTTTTTTTTTTTAAGATTTTATTTATTTATTCATGATAGTCACAGAGAGAGAGAGAGGCAGAGACACAGGCAGAGGGAGAAGCAGGCTCCATGCACCGGGAGCCCGACGTGGGATTCGATCCCGGGTCTCCAAGATCGCGCCCTGGGCCAAAGGCAGGCGCCAAACCGCTGCGCCACCCAGGGATCCCAGGACCTGCTTTTTAAAGTGCTTTTAAATTAGGCCTGAAAGGTCTGCCTCTTAGTTGACTGGTTGTAAAGCTGTGGATTTGTGCCATATCTTGAGTGGTGGGTGGCTACCTCATCTAATAGACCATTCCACTGGAACTGTGATTTTCTTTGTTTAAAAAACTTGCTTCTCAGGAAATGACTTCATTCTTCAGTTCCATCACTAACTTTTGAGAGAAATTTTCAGGCTAACCTTTGTGAACAGAAAAAGAATGTATCCTTCCATATTTCTTAGCAATTCAAAGTATTTTACCCTGTTGTTAATGTTGGTGAAAGTCTTTCTGAAAATCTTTCACTAAGCAAGGACCATGTGTTTTCTAGTCTGAGAAGAGAGTGGGTAGGAACTGAGGCTAAAGTTTGTTGTAGCTGATGGATATGTATATCTCTGCTTTTTGTAATATGTGAATCTAAGAAATTTTAAAAATGCTTTTTGAATGTTTTTAAAGAATCCCATACTGTAGTATGTCCTATCTTTATGAATGGTAGTTTATATGTTTCTTTACAGACTCTCTAGGTCCCTAGTTGACTCAGACTGCTGGATTTTTGTTGACTGGTGCATCTCATTACAGGTGCTCAACCTGATATTGTGTCTTACAAGATCCCTGCCAGGAGAGAGATTTGAATGTCATAGTGAAGTCCATACATGAAGAATCGATGCCTTTAGTGGAAAAAACAGTAATAGCCATCTTCAGGAATCCCCACATCTCAATTCTGCATGACAAAGCAAGATTCTAAGAGTGGCTGCCCCTGAGAAGCTGAAATCTTGTGGATAGTTTTTGGCTCCTGAGGCTCTCATCAGAGATGAGGCACCTTTAATACCTGGGAGTGACTATTCTCCATAAGGCACTGGAAAATCAACTTGCAGGGACTGACAAGGACACTGAGACTGTTAGTCCTAGTGTGTCTCCTGACGGTCCTTCTAGAAGAGAGCAGATCTTTGGTGACATTACAACTTAGGAACTGTACAGAGGTGTAGGAATCATGGTGGTGCACTGAATCTGGCACTCAGAAAAGAAGGTGAACACTCTTAAAACTGAGAAGAGTGAAATCTCCTTTGTATATGAGAAAGATCGTGTTAAAAAGAGCAAAAGAGGGATGCCTGGGTAGCTCAGCGGTTGAGCGCCTGCCTTTGGCTCCGGGCATGATCCCAGTGTCCTGGGATCAAGTCCCGCATTGGGCTCCCTGTGAGGAGCCTGCTTCTCCCTCTGCCTGTGTCTCTGCCTCTCTCTGTGTGTCTCCCATGAATAAATAAATAAAATTAAAAAAAAAAACAAAAAACGAGTAAAGGAGAGAAGATCTTTGGAGTTTGAGTTTGGGAATGAATTTATCACCTTAAAGAATAAGATTAGGCCCTTAACAGGTTTTTTTGTATCAGCTCATCTCAGTGGATCTCATCTCCTACTTAAAATCACTGGGCGACTTTAGATTTAAGATGCTGTTTCCTAGGCCCACCCCAGACCATTTTGGATAATCCTGGATTTATCCAAATCTCTGGACTGGATGGGTGATGGGCATTAAGTGGGGGTATGTGTTATGATAAGCACTTGGTATTGTATGTAAGTGATGATTCACTGAATTCCACTCCTAAAACCAATATTGCACTGTATGTTAAACTAACTAGAATTTAAATAAAATTAAAAGAAACAAAAACGAAAAACCAAATCTCTGGGAATAGGGGCTGAACATTGGCATTTAAAAAAAATCCTTGAAGTGTGTAGTCAGGGCTAAAATCCACTGAGCTTTCTTGAGCTTCCTATATGCCACAATAAGAGAAAGAGAAGATCCTACACTGAATTCCTCAATAAGTTATTCAACCTTTAAGCTTTTGTCTTAGAGGGCTTCTCTCTAAACTGTCTGCCATCCTGACAGGAACTAACATTCCAAAGGTTAGTTTCAGCATTAACGTCATGTGTTTACCAGATGCTTCTTTTTTCTTTTTCCCAGTTATGCCCTCTTACAATGCTATACTTTCCCAAGGGGAGAACATGGAGGAAAAGGGATCGAATGATGGATCACAGATAGTCAGGTCTCAGGTAAGTTCAGTTTTACTCTTTTCTGAAATGCTGTTATAATTCTAAGAACGTGGGCACTTTTATTTTTCAATTCTCAGAAGTGAATCCAGAGTCCTTTAGACTGTTAGGACAGATGATAATCTCTATAGGATGTTTCCCATTCACCTTATATACCCTTTATAGCTCTTCTCTCCTTCCCAGCATTTTTAGGAGATCATGGGCTCAGGTCTGTAAAAGAAAAAGTAGATCATGGGCTGGATATTGTAAAAGAAAAAGAAGCCATAGACTATCTTTTAATCACCCATCACTTAAGCATTTCAGCAGACTTTAAACAACACTTGCCATTCTCTGCAAACAATGACTGCCATTCTCTCTGTAAACATGATGTCCAGGTCACAATGACTACTTGGAACTAATGAGGTTATTTAATATGCCTGAGGACATCTGCCAGGAGTTAATGTTTATCAAGAGTCTGTTGTACCTTTTGCAAAAACTGTCTAAGCCTGTTGCTAACTATTTTAGAATTCGATTATGTATTATGTAAACTGATGAGGTGTAACTATGACAAGGATTTGTTTCAGATGCTTTGGAAAGACCTTATAAATGTCAGTCACTTTTTAAAAAATTGCTATCAAATTATGTGTGAGCAAACTGTAACACACTGAAGGAAAATCATAAAAATCTTAGAGGATTCTACACCTATATTATTTCCAAACTGTCACTTGCTTATTGCATTTTAATGAAACAGAAACTGATGCGTTAGGAGTATGGACATTTCATTATTAAAATCACTCTCATAGAAAAGGCTTGGTTTCACATCAAAAGATGAGCAAATGAGTATGAAGTTATATATTTGAAATGAAAGTGTTAAGATATCTTTTGTGGATCTCAACTTTAACCAATTTTTAGCTTAACACACCAGATACTAGTATCAAATGCTTTAGATTATATGAGATAAACATTGTCTATAGGTACCCAATAAACTCATCAGAGGAGATTTTACCCAGTGAAACCTATAATATTCAGAAAAGTGTAATGTTGGATGCTGCTAAGCATGCAAAATACAACAAATACAAGAGGTACTCAGAGAAGGGAGAAATCTTTTTTTTTTAATAATTTATTTTTTATTGGTGTTCAGTTTGCCAACATACAGAAAAACACCCAGTGCTCATCCCATCAAGTGCCCCCCTCAGTGCCCATCACCCATTCACCCCCAACCCCCGCCCTCCTCCCCTTCCACCACCCCTAGTTCATTTCCCAGAGTTAGGAGTCTTTATGTTCTGTCACCCTTTCTGATATTTCATACCCATTTCTTCTCCCTTCCCTTCTATTCCCTTTCACTATTATTTATATTTGAGAAGGGAGAAATCTGATTTGAGACTAGAGGAATGAGAGTAGACTTCATAAAGAAGGTGGAGTTTGAATTTTTGCTAATATCGGTAATTTGAAGATTAACGAAGACAGGACCATTGCAGACAGGAAATAAAATTTGTGCAAGAGCAGCGACAATAAGGAAGAAGTAGATTGTCAGCTGCAGCTGAGCATTATTTGGTACATTGCTGCTTTGGGATCTTTGGATTGCAGGGAATAGGCTTATATTCAGTTCACTCTTAATTATAAGGCTCCTCCACAGACAGTGGAAGACATCAAGACATCAAGAACTCAAGTGAATCAGTGAACTGCTTCTTGGCATTCCAGCCAAAGGGGTTTGTTTTAATTCTCCAGAACCCCTTGTTATGTTAAGAAACAAGGTAGTTCATTCAACAGGTAATTTTTGAGCAGCTACAATGTGCCAGCAATTGTGCTTGGTGTGAGAAATACATCAGTAAGCAAAAGAGATATTCTTTTTTTTCTTAATAAACTTATTTTTTATTGGTGTTCAGTTTGTCAACATACAAAATAACACCCAGTGCTCATCCTGTCAAGTGCCCACCTCAGTGCCCGTCACTCAGTCACCCCCACCCCCACCCTACCTCCCCTTCAACTACCCCCAGTTCATTTCCCAGAGTTAGGACTCTTTCATGTTCTGTCTCCCTTTCTGATATTTCCCACTTATTTATTCTCCTTTCTCCTTTATTCCCTTTCACTATTTTTTATATTCTCCAATGAATGAGACCATATAATGTTTGTCCTTCTCCAATTGACTTACTGCACTCAGCATAATACCCTCCAGCTCCGTCCACGTCGAAGCAAATGATGGGTATTTGTCATTTCTAATGGCTAAGTAATATTCCATTGTATACATGAACCACGTCTTCTTTATCCATTCATCTTTCGATGGACACCGAGGCTCCTGCCACAGTTTGGCTATTGTGGACATTGCTGCTAGAAACATTGGGGTGCAGGTGTCCCAGCGTTTCATTGCATCTGTATCTTTGGGGTAAATCCCAGCAGTGCAATTACTGGGTCGTAGGGCAGATCTATTTTTAACTCTTTGAGGAATCTCCACACAGTTTTCCAGAGTGGCTGCACCAGTTCACATTCCCACCTACAGTGCAAGAAGATTCCCCTTCTCCACATCCTCTCCAACATTTGTGGTTTCCTGCCTTGTTAATTTTCCCCATTCTCACTGGTGTGAGGTGGTATCTCATTGTGGTTTTAATTTGTATTTCCCTGATGGCAAGTGATGCAGAGCATTTTCTCATGTGCGTGTTGGCCATGTCTATGTCTTCCTCTGTGAGATTTCTCTTCATGTCTTTTGCCTATTTCCTGATTGGATTTTTTGTTTCTTAGGTGTTGAGTTTAATAAGCTCTATGTAGATCTTGGAAACTAGCCCTTTATCTGATAGGTCATTTGCAAATATCTTCTCCCATTCTGTAGGTTGTCTTTTAGTTTTGTTGACTATATCCTTTGCTGTGCAAAAGCTTCTTATCTTGATGAAGTCCCAATAGTTCATTTTTGCTTTTATTTCTTTTGCCTTCGTAGATATATCTTGCAAGAAGTTACTGTGGCCGAGTTCAAAAAGGGGGTTGCCTGTGTTCTCCTCTAGGATTTTGATGGAATCTTGTCTCACATTTAGATCTTTCATCCATTTTGAGTTTATCTTTGTGTATGGTGCAAGAGAGTGGTTTAGTTTCATTCTTCTGCATGTGGATGTCCAATTTTCCCAGCACCATTTATTGAAGAGACTGTCTTCCAGTGGATAGTCTTTCCTCCTTTATCGAATATTAGTTGACCATAAAGTTCAGGGTCTACTTCTGGGTTCTCTATTCTGTTCCATTGATCTATGTGTCTGTTTTTGTGCCAGTACCACACTGTCTTGATGACCACAGCTTTGTAGTACAACCTGAAATCTGGCAGTGTGAAGCCCCCAGCTATGGTTTTCTTTTTTAAAATTCCCCTGGCTATTCGGAGTCCTTTCTGATTCCACACAAATCTTAAAATAATTTGTTCTAACTCTCTGAAGAAAGTCCATGGTATTTTGATAGGGATTGCATTAAACGTGTAAATTGCCCTGGGTAACATTGACATTTTCACAATATTAATTCTGCCAATCCATGAGCATGGAATATTTTTCCATCTCTTTGTGTCTTCCTCAATTTCTTTCAGAGGTGTTCTATAGTTTTGAGGGTATAGATCCTTTACCTCTTTGGTTAGGTTTATTCCTAGGTATCTTCTGCTTTTGGGTGCAATTGTAAATGGGATTGACTCCTTAATTTCTCTTTCTTCAGTCTCATTGTTAGTGTATAGAAATGCCACTGACTTCTGGGCATTGATTTTGTATCCTGCCACGCTACCGAATTGCTGTATGAGTTCTAGCAATCTTGGGGTGGAGACTTTTGGGTTTTCTATGTAGAGTATCATGTCATCGGCGAAGAGGGAGAGTTTGACTTCTTCTTTGCCAACTAAAATGCCTTTAATGTCTTTTTGTTGTCTGATTGCTGAGGCTAGGACTTCCAGTACTATGTTGAATAGCAGTGGTGAGAGTTACATCCCTGTGTTGTTCCTGATCTTAGGGGAAAGGCTCCCAGTGCTTCCCCATTGAGAATGATATTTGCTGTGGGCTTTTCGTAGATGGCTTTTAAGATGTTGAGAAATGTTCCCTCTATCCCTACACTCTGAAGAGTTTTGATCAGGAATGGATGCTGTATTTTGTCAAATGCTTTCTCTGCATCTAATGAGAGGATCCTATGGTTCTTGGTTTTTCTCTTGCTGATATGCTGAATCACATTGATTGTTTTACGAGTGTTGAACCAGCCTTGTGTCCCGGGGATAAATCCTACTTGTCATGGTGAATAATTTTCTTAATGTGCTGTTGGATCCTATTGGCTAGTATCTTGTTGAGAATTTTTGCATCCATGTTCATCAGGGATATTGGTCTGTAATTCTCCTTTTTGGTGGGGTCTTTGTCTGGTTTTGGAATTAAGGTGATGCTGGCCTCATAGAAGGAATTTGGAAGTACTCCATCTCTTTCTGTCTTTCCAAACAGCTTTAGTAGAATAGGTATGATTTCTTCTTTAAACGTTTTTTAGAATTCCCCTGGGAAGCCATCTGGCCCTACACTTTTGTGTCTTGGGAGGTTTTTGATGACTGCTTCAATTTCCTCCCTGGTTATTGGCCTGTTCAGGTTTTCTGTTTCTTCCTGTTCCAGTTTTGGTACTTTGTGGCTTTCCAGGAATGTGCCCATTTCTTCTAGATTGCCTAATTTATTGGCGTATAGCTGTTCATAATATGTTTTTAAAATCGTTTGTATTTCCTTGGTGTTGGTAGTGATCTCTCCTTTCTCATTCATGATTTTATTAATTTGAGTCTTCTCTCTCTTCTTTTTAATAAGGCTGGCTAATGGTTTATCTGTCTTATTAATCCTTTCAAAGAACCAACTCCTGGTTTTGTTGATCTGTTCCACAGTTCTTCTGGTTTCGATTTCGTTGAGTTCTGCTCAAATCTTTATTAACTCTCTTCTTCTGCTGGATGTAGGATCTAATTTCTGTTTTTTTCTCTAGCTCCTTTAGGTGTAAGGTTAGCTTTTGTATTTGAGTTCTTTCCAGTTTTTGGATGGATGCTTGTATTGCGATGTATTTCCCCCTTAGGACTGCTTTTGCTGCATCCCAATATTTTGAATGGTTGTATCTTCATTCTCATTAGTTTCCATGAATCTTTTTCATTCTTCCTTAATGTCCTGGTTGACCCTTTCATCTTTTAGCAGGATGGTCCTTAACCTCCACGTGTTTGAAGTCCTTCCAAACTTCTTGTTGTGATTTAGTTCTAATTTCAAGGCATTATGGTCTGAGAATATGCAGAGGACGATCCCAATCTTTTGGTATCGGTTCAGACCCGATTTGTGACCCAGTATGTGGTCTATTCTGGAGAAAGTTCCATGTGCCCTTGAGAAGAATGTGTATTCATTTGCATTTGGATGTAAAGTTCTGTAGATATCTGTGAAATCCATCTGGTCCAGTGTATCATTTAAAGCTTTTGTTTCTTTGGAGATGTTGTGCTTAGAAGACCTATCGAATGTAGAAAGTGCTAGATTGAAGTCACCAAGTATAAGTGTATTATTATCTAAGTATGTCTTAACTTTGGTTATTAATTGATTGATATATTTGGTAGGTCCCACATTCGGGGCATATATATTGAGGATTGTTAAATCCTCTTGTTGGGTAGATCCTTTAAGTATGAGATAGTGTCCCTCTTCATCTCTCACTACATTTTTAGGGATAAATTTTAGTTTATCTGATATAAGGATGGCTACCCCGGCTTTGTTTTGAGGACCATTTGAATGGTAAATGGTTCTCCAACCTTTTATTTTCAGGCTGTAGGTGTCCTTCTGTCTAAAATGAGTCTCTTATAGACAGCAAATAGATGGGTCCTGTTTTTTATCCAGTCTGAAACCCTGCGCCTTTTGATGGTGTCATTAAGCCTGTTCACGTTCAGGGTTACTATTGAAAGATATGAGTTTGGTGTCATCATGATATCTCTTCAGTCCTTGTTTTTGTGGATTGTTCCTTTGGACTTCTTCTTAAAGGGGAATTTTAAGAGTCTCCCTTAAAATTTCTTGCAGAGTGGTTTGGAGGCCACATATTCTTTCAGTTCCTGCCTGTCTTGGAAGCTCTTTATCTCTCCTTCCATTTTGAATGAGAGCCTTGCTGGATAAAGTATTCTTGGTTGCATGTTCTTCTCATTTAGGACCCTGGATATATCCTGCCAGCCCTTTCTGGCCTGCCAGGTCTCTGTGGAGAGGTCTGCTGTTACCCTTACCCTAATACTCCTCCCTAGAAGGTTCAGGGATTTCTTGTCTCTTGCTGCTTTAAGGATCTTCTCTTTATCTTTGGAATTTGCAAGCTTCACTCTTAGATGTCGAGGTGTTGAACGGTTTTTATTGATTTTAGGGGGGATCTCTCTATTTCCTGGATCTGAATGCCTGTTTCCCTTCCCAGATTAGGAAAGTTTTCAGCTATCATTTGTTCAAATACATATTCTGGCCCTCTGGCCCTTTTGGCCCCCTCGGAAACCCCAATTAAACGTAGGTTTTTCTTCCTCAGGCTGTCGTTTATTTCCCTTAATCTGTCTTCCTGGTCTTTTAATTGTCTGTCTCTTTTTTCCTGAGTTTCCTTCTTTGCCATCAACTTGTCTTCTATGTCACTCACTCATTCTTCCACCTCGTTAACCCTCGTCGTTAGTGGACTTCTAGTTTGGATTGCATCTCATTCAATTGATTTTTAATTTCTGCCTGATTGGATCTAAATTCTGCAGTCATGAAGTCTCTTGAGTCCTTTATGCTTTTTTCTAGAGCCACCAGTAGCTGTATGATAGTGCTTCTGAATTGGCTTTCTGACATTGAATTGTAATCCAGATTTTGTAACTGTGTGGGAGAGAGGACTGTTTCTGATTCTTTCTTTTGAGGTGGTTTTCCTTCTAGTCCTTTTGCTCAGTGCAGAGTGGCCAAAAACAAGTTGTATTGGGAAAAGGAGAAAAAGAGAGAGAAGGAAGGAAAGAAAAGAGAAAAAGAAAAAAGGAAGAAAAAAGTAAAAAAGAAGAAAAAGAGAAAGAAAAAGAAAGAAAGAAGGGAAAAAAGGGTGGGGGAAGCAATCAGAAATCAAAAAGAAAAAAAGGCAAACCAAAACAAACAAACATCTTCTGATTCTGTATACTTTAAGTCCCTTGGCTTCCCCTGGAACTTGTCCGTCTAGCTGGTCTTCTGGGGGAGGGGCCTGCTGTGCTGATTTTCAGGTGTTAGCACTTGGGCGAGCTGCTCTGCCCCTGCCTGGTGCAGGGCTCAGTGGGGGTTATTTACCCCGTGAGGCCCCAGGAGGAACAACCCCAGTGGTGGGGCCTGCCCTGCGCCCTGGAGTCTGCTTCAGCAGTAACTCCGGAGCTCTCTGTCTGCAGGGCCTGGAGGCTCCGGGTCGGGGCCGCTGATCTGCTCAGCTCGGGGCAGGAGCGTCCTTGCTGTCCTGGGCCCTCCCGGCCTCTGCCTGCCCGGGGGAGGCTGGATCTTGGTCTGTGTCCCGGTGCCCTGTGCTCCGGGCCCTGCGCTGTTGGATTCGCACTCCCGGCAGCGCAGCCCCCTCCGCACGGAGCATCTTCCTCTCCCGGAGCCACCGCCGAGCTGCTCCCGGGCCCCGCTGCCCCCTCCACGGAGCTGCCGCCCGAGCCCCTCCGATCTGCTCCCGGGTCAATGTGTGCGCGCTGCAGCCCTTATGGAGCTCGGTGCACTCTCCCAGGAGCGCAAGTGTCTGTTAGTGTCCCAGGGAGCCTGAGGGCATCCCCGCCCTCCTGGGTTCCTGCTCCAACTCCCTGCGAGGCCTTTCCGCCCGGGAAGGTTGGTGCAGCTCCTGCTTCTCTGGGACGGGGCTCTCCTGTCCTGGGGACACTCGCCCCGGCGTTAGCCTGGCTCCTCGCGGGGCCCCTCCCCCTTGGATGCCTTTTGTTTCTTTATTTCTTTTTCCCCATCTTCCTACCTGGATAGAAGCACGAACTCTTCTGACTGTAGCGTTTTAGCTGTTCTCTCTTAAATCTCAGGCCGAATTCGTAGATTTTCAGGATGATTTGAAGGTTATCTAGGTAATTTGGTGGAGACAGGTGATTTGGGGACCCTACTCTTCCGCCCTCTTGCCCCTCCCCCTCCTTCAATGCCATCCTGATGAAAATACCGCAAGCATTTTTTTTGCAGAGCTAGCACAATCCTAAGATTTTTATGGAACCAGAAAAGACTCTAAATAGCCAAAGTGATGTTGAGAAAGAAACCAAAGCAGGAGGTATTAGAATCCCGGACTTTAAGCTGTATTAGAAAGCTGTGATCATCAAGATAGTGTGGTACTGGCAGGAAAACAAACACATAGATCAATTGAACAGAATAGAGAACGCACAAATGGACCCAGAACTATATGGCCAGTTAATCTTTGACAAACCAGGAAAAAATATCCAGTGGAAAAAGGACAGTCTCTTCAACAAATGGTACTGGGAAAACTGGACAGCCACATGCAGGAGAATGAGACTAAACTACATCCTTACACCATGCACAAAAATAAATTCAAAATGGATGAAAGACTTAAATGTAAGACAGCAATCCATCAAAATCCTAGGGGAGAACACAGGCAGCAACCTCTGTGTCATCAGCTGCAGCAACTTTTTTACTGGGCACATCACCACAGAAAGGGAAACACAAAAAATGAAGTAATGGAACTTCATCAAGATAAAAAGCCTTCTGCACAGCAAAGGAAACAATCATCAAACTAAAAGGCAGCCTATGGAATGGGAGAAGATATTTGCAAATGACATATCTGAAAAAGGGTTAGTATTCAAAATCTATAAAGAACTTATCAAACTCAACACTCAAAACAAAACAAAACAAAACAAATAATCCAGTTAAGAAATGGGCAGAAGATTTTCTCAGCACTATTTGTTGAAGAGACTGTCCTTTTCCAGTGGATAGTCTTTCCTGCTTTGTCAAATATTAATTGACCATAGAGTTGAGGGCCCATTTCTGGGTTCTCTATTGAGCCACGTGCAGAAGAATGAAACTGGACCATTCTCTTACAGCATACACAAAGGTAAACTCAAAATGGATGAGAGATCTAAATGTGAGACAATAATCCATCAAAATCTTAGAGGAGAACACAGGCAACACCGTTTTTGAACTTGGCCACAACAACTTCTTGCAAGATACATCTATGAAGGCAAGGGAAACAAAAGCAAAAATGAACTATTGGGACTTAAGATAAAAAGCTTCTGCACAGCAAAAGAAACAGTCAATGAAACTAAAAGACAACTTACAGAATGGGAGAAGATATTTGCAAATGACCTATCAGATAAAGGGCTAGTTTCCAAGATCTATAAAGAACCTATTAAACTCAACAGTAAAGAAACAATCCAATCATGAAATGGACAAAAGACATGAACAGAAATTGAACAGACATGTTCAATTGTTGAAACACGAACAGACATGTTCATTGTTCAGACATGAACACCAAAGAAGATATACACATGGCCAACAAGCACATGAGAAAATGCTTGCCATCAAGGAAACACAAATCAAAACCACAATGAGATACCACCTCATACCAGTGAGAATGGTAAAAATAACAAGACAGGAAACAATAAATGTTGGAGAGGATGTGGAGAAAAGGGAACCCTCTTTACTGTTGGTGGGAATGTGAACTGGTGCAGCCACTCTGGAAAGCTGTGTGGAGGTTCCTCAAAGAGTTAAAAATAGAGCTACTTTACGACCTAGCAATTGCACTGCTGGGGATTTACCCCAAAGAATACAGATGCAGTGAAAATCCAAAACACCTGCACCCCAATGTTTATAGCAGCAATGTCCACAATATCCAAACTGTGGGAGGAGTCTTGGTGTCCATTGAAAGATGACTAGATAAAGAAGATGTTGTCTATATATGCAATGGAATATATAGACCCAGACATTAGAAATGACGAATACCCACCATTTGCTTCTATGTGGCTAAAAATGGAGGGTATTATGCCGAGTGAAGAAGTCCGTCAGTTAACTACCTAAAATTTAAATTAAAAAACTGCAAAAATAAATTAATAAATAGAATTAAGACATGGGGATGTAATGTATAGCAGGGGGACTATAGTCAATAATATTGTATTGCAGATTAGGAAGTTGCTAAGAAAGTAAATCTTAAAAGTTTTGACCATCAGAAAAAAAATTTGGTAACTTTGTATGGTAAGAGATGATAAATAGACAATATGGTTATCATTTGGCAATGTATGTAAATGTGGAATCATTATGTTGTACACCTGAAACTAACACAATTTATCTCCATTATACTTCAATAAGAAATGGGAGAATTACTTTATAACCTTCACTGGGGAAAGGCTTTATAATTACTGGGAATCTAGATGCCATAAAAGAAAAGACTCATGGGTTCCACTCCTTAAAAAAATATCCAGAAATCTGCATGACAAAAGAAACTATTAGCAAAGTAAAAAGACATTGGCAAATGAAGAAAAATATTTTGCCAGTCAGATAACTGTGGGCTAATCTTTTTTTTTAATAAATTTATTTTTTATTGGTGTTCAGTTTGTCCACATACAGAATAACACCCAGTGCTCATCCCGTCAAGTGGTGGGCTAATCTTTGAAATATATAAAACAGGCCTCTAAGTCAGTAAGAAATTAGGATCCAATTAAAATGTGGACAAATAGCATAAAAAGAGAATTTACAGAAAAAAATTAGAACTTAAACGCAAGGAAAATGTTCCTCTATACTCATAACAAGAGGAAATTTAAAAGTAGAGAAAGCTTGATATTTTATCAAGCTTCATATATACCATGAGTTTGATATTTTCCATAAGCTTAATAACATAGTCTTTTGACTAAACTTCTGGAGAAACTGGCACTCTCTTCACTGCTGGCATGAGTGTGTAACAAATTGAATTTTCAGAAAAATGACCAAAACGGGATGGCTCAGTGGTTGAGTGTCTGCCTTTGGCTCAGGGCATGATCCTGGAGTCCTGGGATTGAGTTCCGCATCGAGCTCTCTGCATGGAGCTTGCTTCTCCTCCCTCTTCCTGTGTCTCTGCGTCTCTCTCTCTGTCTCTCATGAATAAATAAATAAAATCTTTAAAAAAAAGAACAAAACATCTCCCATCGGAAACACTTTTTTTTTTTTTTTTTTTTTTACAATATTACTTTGATACTCATTGTATCAAGAGACATTGAGTTCTATATTCCCTCCATTGAATCTGGGCAAGCATGTGATCAGTGGAAGTGAAGCTATATGACTTCCAAGGCAAGTCAAAAAGCAGTGGGACCTCATTTGACCTCATTCTCTTTGGATGCTTGCTACCTTGTCATGAAGTCCAGCTACCTTGTCATGAAGAAAGCCAAACAGCTTCCATGGAGAAGCCCACCTGGAGAGGAACTAATGCTCACAGCTCTAGTGGCTCTCAGCTGAAAGCCAGCATCAACTTGCCAGTCATGGGAGTAAGCCATCTTGAAAGTGGTTTCCTCAATCCAAAGTCAAGCCCTCCTAGCTGATGCCACATAGATCAGAGGCAAGCTGCCTCCACTGAGTCCTGCCCAGATTTCAGATTTGTAAATAAAAGAGATGATAATTGCTGGGGATTTTTTTTTTTTAATTCATGAGAGACACAGAGAGAGAGAGAGGCAGAGACAGGCAGAGGGAGAAGCAGGCTCCATACAGAGAGCCTGACGTGGGACTCGATCCCAGATCTCCAGGATCATGCCCTGGGCTGAAGGCAGCGCTAAACCACTGAGCCACCTGGGCTGCCCTTGCTGGGTATTTTTTAAAATTTTTATTTATTTGAGAGAGAAAGAGCGAGCAAGCACCAGCAGGGGCAGTGGAAGAGGGAGAAGCAGGCTTCCCATTGAACCACAACCCTGAGATCATGACCTGAACCAAAGGCAGATGCTAAATGGACTGAGGCACCTAGCCATCCTAATAATTGCTGTTTTAGTACCCTACATGTTGGAGTGTTTTTATTATATATCAATAGATAACTATTACCAATTTTGGACCTGGAAGTGGGATACTGCCAAAACAGAGATCTGGAACATATGGCATTGGCTTTGAAACAGAGCCAGTTGAGTAATAGAGGATAGAAAGGAAAAGACTGTTAGTGAAATCATAAAGAGCTTAAAGGAGAGCTAGAAGCTTAAAGGATCTTTGTCAGGGCTTAAAGGCTAGTTAAGAAAATGTTGCTATAAGTTGGGGGAAAGGAGACCTTCAAAGAAAAAATATTGAGCAATGTTATCACCTTCATAATAAGGACAATAGAAAATATACTTACTGAACTCAGTGATCTATCTAAGATTTTCAGGTAGAAAATTGAAAGCCCCAACTGCTTTAGGCTTCTGACTACCTAACGTAAAATGTAAAAGAAAAACATAGGCTGAAAAAAGAATGGTTAAATATAAGAAACCAAGAGTTACTAGGTTTGGAAATAAAACTTTCTCATTTACATCTCTCAACATGTGCACAGTGCAGCTGCATTTTAGAATTGCGATGAACTGCTGTTCAGTTGATTGGCTGTGTCTCAAGTGACTATTTCTGTGCCTTTCCCCCACCATTGTATATTGGGGGCAGGGGTTGAGGATGGGCCAAATAACTACTTCTTTACTTCACAGGTCGTGGCATTCAAGGCCCCATACCTGAGGAACTGCACTCTTAAGATTATGATCTGTATGTGGACTTAATTTAGATGACAAGATCCTGGACTTCAAGCAGATGCCATAATGGAATGAAATTTGGGGGTCTTGGGGAAGAAGATGGGTGTTTTTTGCACTTGAGAGGGATGTGATTTTTGTTTGAAGTAAGCTCCATGCCCAGCATGGAACTCAACACAGAGCTTGAATGCACAACCCTAAGATCAAGACGTGAGTTGAGGTCAAGAGTCAGATACTTAACCAACTGAGCCAACCAAGTGCCCCTGCGTTTTTATATTCTAGAAGGTAGACTATGGAAGATAGTAATTTCCAAAAAAATGGCATACATAATTTCTGCCACCCCACAGACTCCTCTTATAATGTGACTTAAAAACTTCATCAAGAGGTGAGGGACTGTCTCTTCCCTCTGGATCTGGGCAGGCCTGAGTATAGAAGTGAGTAATGTGATCACTGAGGTTGGATCATAAAAAGTGGTTCTCTTGTGAAGTTTGTACTCAAGATCCAACTATCATGCCATGAAGAAGCCAAAGCAGCCTGTCCAAAGGCCCATAGGGAGAGAGACTGAGGCCCCTAGCTGAGCACCCTTCTGACAACCAGTACAAACTTACAGCCATATGAGCAAGCCATCTTAAAAATGAATCTGACAGCCCAACGTTGAGCCACTCCAGCTGAAACCAAATGGGACAAAATTAAGCTAGTCCCACTGAGTCCTGCCTGTGTTTCAGATTTTGTGAGCAAAATAAATAGTAGTGGTTTTGAGCTGCTAAATTTTGGGGTGGTTTGTTATGCAACAATAGACTGTTATAGGATGTAAATTGATTGAACCCTTATAAGAAATCAGTTTGACAGTATATATCAGAATTACAGATATTCTTTTATTAGATATCTTACTTTGGGAAATTGATTCTTCAGATAGACTTGTTCACAGTTGGAAAATAATATATATACAAGATAGTTCACTGTAGCATTATTTATAATAGCAAGAGTAGAAAACAGTGAAAATGTTCTTTAATAGACTAGTTAAATAAATTGTGTAATGTTCACACAATAGAGTATCATGCAGCTATAAAAAAAAGAATGATGAAGATATCCATGAACCGATTCCCAGGACAAACTAGTGAGGAAAGCAAAATGCAAAAGAGTATCTACTGTGCACTACTTTTTGTGTAAGAAAGAAAGAAAGGGAAATAAAAGCATACATATGTATGTATTTGCTCATTTGAGCAAAAAGGAACACCAGAAGATTGAAAATCTGAGATTGGTTGCCAACAGCTCTTGAATGAGAATGGGTGAAAAAGATAGGTGGAATGGGGGTGGGTGGGGGAGGTTGTTGGTGAGGGGAGGAGAGGGAGGAAGTATGGGAGGAGGGCCTAAAATTGAGTGCAACCAAAATAAATGAACCAAACTGGATTTCCGCTTACTGAAAAGCCAACTGAAGGAAACAAGAAAAGGGGTTAATCTTTAAACCTGAATAGTTGGACTTGACCCATTGGCTAAAAACAAAGCAACGGTGAACATTGAACTCTTATTTTAGACTTATTTTGTGGAGAGATATGAGTTAGCATGAAGAGAGAGGAGGATAAAATGAACTCTGCCACACTGGATTAGAATTAGAAGTATCAGTATGAACTCATGGGTCTTTATATAGAAATGGCTGTGGAGTTGTGTGTGTGTTCATGTAAACATACATCATTACATACATACTTCTGTTTCCCATTTTTTTTTCAACAACCACTGAAAGGTGCTAGAAGTGATAATCCAATTAGTGTTGAACACAACTAATGCCTGCATCTTAGTTTTTAAATGCCATTCTCCATTAAAAGGAGCTAGACAAAAAAAAAAAAAAAAAGGAACTAGACAGAACACTCAGTATTTGACCAACAGAACATAAGACACTGCAACTCTGCATATCCTCTAGTTAGAAGTAGAGCTACTAAGTATTTGACCATTAGAAGAAACTACGGATCCTTGGAGAAATGACTAGTTCCAGCCATGAGGCAGAAAAACACAAAATGTACCTTGAAAGAACATTTTTTCTGTCCCCAAAAGTAAAGTGCACAAAGTATGATAAGGATGTGTCAGAAGGACACAGAAACCAGTTTGAAGGGCTCCTACTGGCTAAATCTAGGACAATCAGAGCATTAAAATAAGTAACAATAATAAATGATTGTAACTTACTGAATAAAATAAGTAAATAAATCCACCTGATATAAATTAATGAATGAATAAGAATGGAAACCTCTTCATCACAGTAGAAAGCTAACTTATACAAAGAATGATGGATTTAGAAAAGCACCATTTAGCAACTATCATAATTAAAATTGATTCAGGCAAGAAGTATCAGTGCTAAAACTACTAGGTGAAAGTTTGAGGAAGAACAAGATATTTATATAGTTGCAAAATATGTCCCCCAGAAGATACTTATTATAGGATGAAATAGTAATTTACCAGCCGAAATTACTGGTAAATACCACCTTAACCAAATTATCAAAGGTAACATTGCCAGTAGTGGAACTAGTCAATAATGTGTGTTTCCTGATACAGTTCATTGAGAAGAATCCAGTATCCTTTCCATACTATCCCTACCAAAAGTATTGTGTGAATCTATTCATAAGGAAATATTAGAGAAGTCCAAACTGAGGTTTATTTTCAAAATAACTAGCCTATACTTTTCCAAATATCTGTTACAAAATGTAAAGAAAGACTTAGTAACTGTTGCAGATTAAAGGAGAGAAAAGATGGAAGATAAAGTACTTGGTCTTGAATTTTTTTCTTATAAAGGACATTATTAGGACACTTAGTGAAATCTGAATAAATATATAGTTTAGATAACAGTACTGTATCTACTGTATCAATGTTAATTTCCTGATTTTGATCATTTTGCTGTTATGTAAGAGAATTCCTTGTTTTTAGAGAATAAACCTCTGAATTTTTTTACTTCTGAAATTTTTTTTTTTACTTCTGAATTTTTTTAGAGGTAAAGGGGCATCATACCTGCAACTTTTAAACAGTCTAGAAAAATTATAGAAAGAAAAAGGGAGAAAAGAGGAAGGAATTTTTTTATTCCTGTAACTTTTAAGTCAAATTACATCAAAAAAAATTTTTAGTTTAAAAACAATAATAGGGATCCCTGGGTGGCGCAGTGGTTTAGTGCCTGCCTTTGGCCCAGGGCGCGATCCTGGAGACCCGGGATCGAATCCCACGTCGGGCTCCCAGTGCATGGACCCTGCTTCTCCCTCTGCCTATGTCTCTGCCTCTCTCTCTCTCTGTGTGACTATCATAAATAAATAAAATTAAAAAAATAAAAATAAAAACAATAATAAGGAAGCCATATCCTAATATGTCTGAAATGGAAATATTTCCAGCATTAAGTTGTTAAGTTAGAAAACAATGTGTATAATATGTTATCTTTGAGGTTAAAAAAAAGTGGGTAGAAGTAAGAACCCACATTTATATTTGCACAAAGAATTCTGGGGAAATGCACTAAAAACTATAAATAGTGATTAGGAGTAAGAACTGGATAGAGAGGAAAGAAGTCTGGGAGAGATTTTTTTTTTTACTAAATACTTTTTGGTGTGTCTTTATATTAACTAACATATTAATATTCTAATTAAAATATAATTTAAGTAAAGTTTTTTTAAAGAAGTAAAAAAGAAAATATAAGAAGAAACCAGTAACCTAAGTGTAAGAGCATCATTAGAAGGTATAGAAAGAAAGAGAAAATACTAATTAAAACAGCCAAAAAGGAACTACAAATGCAGATATTAAAGAATGTAAACTGTAAATTCATAGTTTTCCTCACCCTGGTGCTACCCTCAAGAAACATGGGGAGTGTGAAATGGAAATTATAAGTAAAAGTCACAAGAGGGAAAATATTCATAAAAGCAGAAAAGACATCTTTGTGGTATGATGGAAACCTAGGCTTTAGGATAAGATCGAAGATAAAATCCAGTTCCTGCTAATTAATTAGTTGTATGTCCTTGGATAAATAATTTCTTCCAGCCTTGGTGATTCATCTCTAAATTGCCTATGTCACTTAAGTGAAATATGTTTTCGAGAGATATGTTATCAAAGCATGAAAATTAATTTAAATAAAATGCCAGTCCTGGACTTAGATATTGACTGTTAACTTATGGGGGAAAGAACTTACTCGTAACACTACACTTATTCTGAAGAGTTGAGTTACTATATCCAGAAATTGGTGGTATTTTGGAGGGATTAAGTAGTAAGGGAAGAGGGGGAGGTATATATTTGTTGTATTATGTGCCTGTGTTTATATATCTGTGTCTCTTAAAGCAGAAGGATTGTTCAAAAGCATTGACAATGGAGGAAATTTAAAGGTGACCCTTTTTTATTTGAATTTCCTACCTGTAACAAGGTAGTCTATTTTTTTAGAAGATTTTATTTATTCATGAGAGACACCAAGGAGCAGAGACATAGGCAGAGGGAGAAGCAGGCTCCCTGTTGGGAACCCCTTATGGGACTTGATTCTGGGCCCTGAGGATCACATCCTGAGCTGAAGGCAAACCCTCAGCCACTGAACCAACCAGGTGCCCCACAAGGTAGACTATTTTACTGATCCCCACATGCATAATGTGTCCTCTACTCTAAACATGTTTGCCCTTGTTGCTTGCTTGCTTCTCTTTCTTTCACCCACTGGAATATCCTTTCTCTCCAGTTCTGTCCAGAGTTTAAAAATATGTTAAGGATCTGTTGAAGATACACAAAATCTACAAACTCTGACACCTCCTTACCATATTTCAACCAATCCTGCATTCTTTATTTTTTTAAATCTTGTATTCTTTTATTTCTGAAATTTTATAGCATGAATTTCCCTTTTTTTTTAATTGTTTAGATGATGAGAGCCTTTCCTTTGCAACAAACTGTAAAAAGCTTAAAAGCAAGCATTGTTTCATGCATGTTTTTGTCTGTCTTGAAAGATGATAGATACTAATTGTTGTTTCAAAAATCTTGACCTAGATTACTCAGCTTACAACGACTCAGACCTTTCCCACTGCTACACCTTTGTCCCTACCCCTAAGGGACAAAAAAATGGTTTCTGGCTAAGCAGGGATATACTTGATATTTTCAGGAATCCCTGACATTCCAGGATGTGGCTGTGAACTTCACCAGAGAGGAGTGGGACCAGCTGTATCCTGCTCAGAAGAACCTTTACCGAGACGTGATGCTAGAGAACTATAGGAATCTGGTAGCACTGGGTAAGGATGTTGTCCCTGTAAAACTAGAAACCATGCTAAATGGGCTTATTTCCTTAATTACTGAAAATTTCCAAATCTTTTGTGAATATGGTTCAGGCCAGGATAGAATGCTAAGCAGTGTTGGAGACAGAGGATCTCTGTTTCCTGCTGTGTCTTCTCAGGTAAAAGATCTTGATTTTATTGAGTGTGAGATGGGTAGCTTTATTTTGCTGCCTCTGAAATTTCCCCTTTCCAAATCCAGAGGCCCTAAAGACTAAAAAGGTTGGAAATGAGTTCTAAGAGAAATTTTTGTCCCAAGTACAAACTTCTGTGACATACATTTTTTTTTCCATGAATAGGGCATCAACTTTATAAGCCAGAGGTGATCTCTCAGTTGGAGCAAGAGGAGCAGTGGGTGATGGAAAGAGACAGCCCACTGGAGAGTCATGCAGGTGAGAAGCAAGCTTTTGGGTATTGGCTCAGTGAAGAGAAGCAGTCACTCTTGAAATATTCATTGGAATGTGGTCCAAGTCTCTGCCTCTGGGATTTAAAGAATATTGAGGCCTTTTTAAAAATTCAGTTTATGTTTGGCTTTTTCCCAAAATGGAAATGGCCCTCTCATTTTTCCCAATTAAATATAATTAAATATATTAAATATACTTCTTATTAAAAAACACAAACAAAAGTTAGTTTGAAGGCATTAATTTTAATGTTCATAAATACCTTGATGTTGTAAATCTCCACATGGCACTTTCTGTTTTTCTATTCATATATCCTCAGTATTCTTTAAATCTTTTCCATATCAAAGATCTTCTGCCATTTTGACCTACTTTTCATTCTTTTTCCTGTTAATATCACACTCTTTAAACTAGTCTAAAACTTATAGCCTTAATTTTAATTCTTTTGATTTACCTTTATGATATGACCCCATCCTATCTGCACTATTAAAATTATTTTCTTGGAGATTACCACTAACTTCCTTCAGTCAAATCTAGTGGCTAAAAAAAAGTGATTGTCCCCTCTGATCTTGTATTTGATTGTGTTGACTTGACTTTCTTGAAATTCTCTTCTGTTCTGGCTTGTAACATACACAATTCTTGCCTCTTACAGTCTGTGTCCTTTATCTCTATCTGCTTCACTGCCTTCCCTCCTTTTTAATTCTCCTCCCTTGTATTTTCCTGTAGGAGTACAAGGCTTGATGTTTTGCTCTGTAGTACATTGCTTTAAAGTAGCTCTTTGATGACATTTTCCTATTTCTGTATTTCTAGCCTCAATATTTCCCCCACATTCTCTTCCCAGATATTGGATATTTTTTTGTTTATGAATGTCATGCTATCATTTTAATTAAGTATTTCATAACCTGGATCTGTTGACTTTATGCCCTCTCTTTAAAGCATTCATTAAATCTGAGAGTTTTTGACCAAAAATATCCAAACCATAGCTCCCTGTTGTTGACATACCACTACAATGTTCTTTCTGGTTATATTCACAAGTAGCCAGATACTGAGTTAGGTATTTTCCACTTTGGTTTATTAATCCAGACTAACCTACCCCATCTCTATCTAGTTTCTACTCTGATTCTTGGCCCTGGCACCTGGTTTTCCCATTTGGACTTGGTTTTCTGTTATTCAAACTTTTGCATCTTTTTCAAAGTGGCTTTGACTTGGCTACCCTTCTGGCTTTTAGTGCTCTGGGTCATCTTGGGCAGGAAACCTGCCTCAATGAGCCTGAATTTTGGTCCAACCAGTTCTGGCATTCCATGGGTAAAAGCTGATAATTAAACTGTCTTTTCAGGAACCCATGACATTTTCCCCAACAACAGTAGGTAATGTTATTTGTATGAATCTCTACACCCTGAAACCTGGAAAGGAGGAAGCTAAAGGAAGAAAATTAAAAACTCCCTTCCCAGATGAATTGCAGCATAGGCACTTTCAGCAGAAGGTAAAGGTATTCTTTCCCTCAGGTATATATTTTTTCCCCATAGGCATATCCATTTGTAGGACCCATGCTATCTCCATTGTGTCCCTATCCACAGACACTCAGCTAGAGAAAATAATTGCTAACTTAAGAAAATTTCCAGAACTAACTTTGTGGATGCCTAAGGCTCTTGGTTCACAGATGTGCTTGAACAAATCATTTCCTTGTACCCTCCTTGTCAGGCACAAGCAGTCTGGCAGTCTCCTTCAAGGGGACAACTTGCATTTTTGCATTATCCTGTAAGCCATAGAGATGCAGTGACTGGTTCCGCTTATGAGGATGTGGTAAAACATTTCTGTTGATGGACTCATCTAAGTCTGACTTGCCCTCTGAGGTATTGCTTGCCTTACTGGCATCTATCTACTGATGCCTATTTACCTAGAAACGTCTTCCTCAGTAAGGTAAGACCTGGAAAATGTCCAATGTATTTAGCAACAAGAAGGTTAGTAATTATATTAATAAGAGAAACAACAGGGGAGTGACTAGAAGAACAATCAGTTATACATCTTTCAGTGAACAGGTGAAAAGGTAGAGCTGGTAAATATGCAGTGTTCTTACAAGAAGCTAGAATGAAGGAGACAATAGAGGATATATGGGAGAATAGAAGGTAATGTCAAAAGAGGTTTGTTCTAAGCAGGAATGGTTTTAGCTTGTTTGTAATACTGAAGGGGAGGGGTTAATAGAGGGGAATAAGTAGAAAATGCATACAAAATATGGAGCAAGGCTCTAGAAGAGATGGAAATGGGATTGGAAAGAGATTAGGGTGATTTTGTATATAAATAAGTTTGTTGATGGAAGATTTGGGGGAGTTCACACATGGTTATTTCTATTTTCTTGGTAAAGTAGGAGGCAAGGTCTATTGAATGTAAAGTAATGGTGGGGAATAAGTACAGAACTTGAGGATCACTTGCTTTAGCTTATTAAGGTCAATGGAAGCTAACTAAAGATGAATCAGGAGATTACCAAGCAGTTTTGAGGGTCCAAATGAGATTTTACACTATGCATTTGTGGTTTCCATTGTCCATGCATATGCCATTTCTCCTGTTTTACTTGGCACCAGAAAGGCTTCTTAGAGCCCAGGCTGAGGGCCTGTTAGATGGCTAGAACTAAAGAAGGAAAACTGAGAGTTTGTTAATTCAGGTGATTTGACATAGATTCCAGGAAGTGACAAGAAGTGGGCTGGAAACTAGAAAACAACAGAAGAGTTAAAGTGGTGGAGGTCTAGATGAGATCAGAATGATCTCTAGATGAGATCTACATCCCCGTAGAACGTGAACAAGGGCAGATCTACTCACTAAGCAAGAGAGTGTGACACTGAATGTGAGATTCTTTATATGGATCTAAGTTCAGAGTATAACTGTATATAACCAGGTAAATAATTGTTGAAGTGGAGTAAAGATAAAAACACAAACAGCTATCAGAAAATAAGATGGAAGATAAGAACCCATTTAATAGTAACCAGAAAGATAAAACACAAAGAAGTAAACTTTTAACAAGAGATGTGCAACACTTGCATGAGGAAAACTTTAAAACACTCTGACAGACACAAAAATAAACTTGAATAAATGGACATACCAAGATATCAGTGTCCCTATATACATATAATGTAATCCCATAAAAAGTGCCTTCAAGATTTTAGAGGGATCTAGATAAGCTCATTCTAAAGTTCATGTTGAGAAACCAAAACCAAAATAATCTGGAAAATCTGAAAGGAAAAACAATAAAAAAGGATTATCTCAACTAGAAATATAGTAAAAATTTAAGAACAAGGCAGACCAACTGCACAGAGTAGAAAATCCAGAAATAGACCCAGGACTTTCATATATGATAAAGGCATTATTTCAAATCAGGAAGGAGAAAATAGACATCTTAATAAAATAGTATTGAGACAACTGGTATTTAAAAGTAGACTTTTAAAAAAATTTGTGTATAATTGGCATACTATGTTACATTAGTTTCAGGTGCACAACATAGTGATTCATCTTTATGCTGTGCTCATCACAAGTAGTATTATGGAAGGTAGACCTTTTAATGAATAGTGGGTAGCCATCTGAAAAGAGATAAAATTGGATCCATAACTTACCCCTTAAACCAAGATACTCCAGGGGCACCTGGGTGGCTCAATGGTTGAACATCTGCCGTTGGCTCAGGTCATGATCCCAGGGTCTTGGGATTGAGTCCCACATCAGGCTCCTCACAGGGAGCCTGCTTCTCCCTCTGCTTATGTCTCTGCCTCTCTCGCTCTGTGTCTCTCATGAATAAAGTCTTTATTTTTTCTAATAATAAATTTATTTTTTATTGGTGTTCAGTTTGCCAACATACAGAATAACATCCAGTGCTCATCCCGTCAAGTGCCCCCCTCAGTGCCCGTCACCCATTCACCCCCACCATCCCCCCTCCTCCCCTTCTACCACCCCTAGTTCGTTTCCCAGAGTTAGGAGTCTTTATGTCTGTCTCCCTTTCTGATATTTCCTACCCATTTCTTCTCCCTTCTCCTCTATTCCCTTTCGCTATTATTTATATTCCCCAAATGAATGAGACCATACACTGTTTGTCCTCCAATTGACTCATTTCACTCAGCATAATACCCTCCAGTTCCATCCACGTTGAAGCAAATGGTGGGTATTTGTTATGGCTGAGTAATATTCCATTGTACACATATACCACATCTTTATCCATTCATCTTTTGATGGACACCAAGGCTCCTTCCACAGTTTGGCTATTGTGGACATTGCTGCTAGAAACATTGGGGTGCAGGTGTCCCGGCGTTTCATTGCATCTGCATCTTTGGGGTAAATCACCAACAGTGCAATTGCTGGGTTGTAGGGCAGGTCTATTTTTAACTCTTTGAGGAACCTCCACACAGTTTTCTAGAGTATCTGCACCATAAAGTCTTTAGACCAAGATACTCCAAAGGAATCAGACTTTATTTCATTTTATTTTTTTAAAAGATTTTATTTATTTTTTCATGAGACACACACACACACACACACACACACACACACAGGCAGAGACACAGGCAGAGGGAGAAGCAGGCTCCATGCAGGGAGCCTGACATGGGACTCCATCCCAGGTCTCCAGGATCAGGCCCTGGGCTGAAGGCGGCACTAAACCACTGAGCCACCCAGTCTTCCCAGAATTAGAGACTTTAAATTTAAAATATGAAACCATAAGAGACGTAGGAGAAATCTTTTATAACCTTGAAATGGGGAAGTCATTTCGGACTATGATTCAAAATCTGAAAGTCATAAAACAGAAGATTTCTATATTCAACAGATACAAATCCCCAAACTCTGCATGGTATAGAATAATAAGATTAAAAAGGCAAATGACAAGGAAGGGAAATATTTGCAACTTATATCAAAGGGCTAAGCTCTTATTAATAAAAGGCTGCTGTAAATCAGTAAGAGTCCAACAGCCTAATAGAAGTGTACACATATATGAACAGTTCCTAGATAAAGGAATACAAATATGTTTAATGTAGGAAAAAATATTCAGTCTCACAGTAAGAGAAACACAAATCAAAACTACACCAGATTATCTTTTCTCACCTATCAGTTTAGCAAAAGTCCAAAAATTTGTCTGCACACACTGTTGGTAAGTCAATAGGGGAAAAAGCACTCTCATACATTGCTAGTGTAAGATGAACATAAAGATGTCTTAGATTGTCAAAGGGGGCTACCTTTCCAGATAACTCTATTAGGTGTTGTAGACTCTTTGGATGAACAAAACATTGTCTAGAGTCACATGTTTTTGTAAACAATTTTAAGGGAATCCAGCCACACTTACTCTGCCACTTGTATTGTGTGTGGCTGTTTTCACACTATAACAGTGGAGTTGAGTAAACAATAAGTCCATATGACCTGAAAAACCTTAAATATTTACTATATGACACTTTAGAGAAAAAACTTACCTCTGCTAAAACAATAGTTTTTACTTATTTATAGCCACCACTTTCATTAAGAAATGCATTTTTATTTTTATTTTTTTTATTATTATTTTTTTAAGAAATGAATTTTTTTTTTTTTTTATGATAGAGAGAGAGAGAGGCAGAGACACAGGCAGAGGGAGAAGCAGGCTCCATGCACTGGGAGCCTGACGTGGGATTCGATCCCGGGTCTCCAGGATCGCGCCCTGGGGCAAAGGCAGGCGCCAAACTGCTGCGCCACCCAGGGATCCCAAGAAATGCATTTTTATTGCAACCCATAAGATATATATACAATCTATAAAAGTGAGACAAAGGATTATCTCAAATAGGGGCACCTGGGTTGCTCATTCAGTTGAGTGTCTGCCTTCAGCTCAGGTCCTGAGGTTGAGCCCCAGGTGAGGCTTCTTGCTTAGTGGGGAGTCTGCCTCTCTCTCTCTTCCTCTGCCTTCACCATTGCTTGTTCTCTCTCTCTCTCAAATAAGTAAAATCTTAAAAAATTTTTACCAATGTTTATCCTTACTGATACCGTGATAGTTTCTAATTGTTTTTAGCCTATTTTGTTTTTTTCCAGCTTTTAATTTATTTTCTACCCACTAAATTAATATTATAACCCACTATAAATCATGGCACTTTTTTTAATTAACAAAAGAGAACTAGAAATACTATAGTGCTTTGCACATAGAAAGGATAAACTTTAAAATGTTTTCCTCCTTTCCTTTCTCCCTAATTCTTTTTTTAAGATTTTATTTATTTATTCATAGAGATAGAGAGAGAGAGAGAGAGAGAGAGAGAGAAGCAGAGACACAGGCAGAGGGAGAAGCAGGCTCCATGCAGGGAGCCCGATGTGGGACTCGATCCCAGGTCTCCAGGATCATACCCTGGGCTGAAGGCGGCACTAAACCGCTGCACCACCCGGGCTGCCCTCCCTAATTCTTCTCTTTTCTCCCTCCTCTCTCCCATCCTTTTCTCCCTTCCTCTTTTCTTTCTTGTTTCCTTCCTTCCTGCTTCTAAATAATTCAGTTCAAAAGGCATTGAATGAGGCTAAGTAGGGTAAGTTGTCTACTAGGTGAGGTTTGGAGTAGTTCAAAAGGCCCTTCATGATGTTCAAGTTGCCCAGTGGCATCACAATACGCTTATACTAAGATCTTATCCAGAAGGTATCCCTTCTTAGATGCAAAGCAGGTCAGAAGTCTAGGTATCCTAGAAATCTAATTTTATTGAAAGTTCATAACCCCAAGAGTTGATTCAGGGAATATGGAATCGGTGGGGACAAATAGTAACCACATTGAGACTACAGTAGTCTATGCAAATCTCCTATTTTTCTTTATGTAGAACTCTACATAAAGAATAATGAAAGAGGGATCCCTGGGTGGTGCAGTGGTTTAGCGCCTGCCTTTGGCCCAGGGCGCAATCCTGGAGACCCGGGATCGAATCCCACGTTGGGCTCCCGGTACATGGAGCCTACTTCTCCCTCTGCCTATGTCTCTGCCTCTCTCTCTCTCTCTCTCTCTGTGACTATCATAAATAAATAAAAATTTAAAAAAAAAAAAGAATAATGAAAGAATAATGAAAGCCTAATAAACTAAAGAGACTTAGTCTGTAGCTGTAACTATGATATTACACTTACTTAATTTAGAACTAGGACACAAAAGAGAATGCATGTCATTCTCACAGTGTAGGCAGGGGAAGATCTTCTGCTCCCATGTCTGAAAACACTTTCTTCCCAAGTAGCACTTTTTCTATAATCTGAGACAACAGAGGGGTAAGCAATGTAAGGTCTGACATGGAAATGTGTTCATGATATGCAGTAATGTAAAAACAAAATGCAGAGGCACCTGGGTGGCTCTATTAAGCTCTGGACTCTTGATTTTAGCTCAGGTCATGATTTCAGGGTTGTGAGATCATGCCCTACATCATCCAGTGGGTGTGGATTCTCTCTCTGCCTGTCCCCCACTCACTCTTTCTTAAAAACAAACCAAAAACAAACAAACAAACAAAAAAACCAACACAAAATACAAAACAATATTATGGTGTAATTCCACTTTATTTTCCCAGGACAATGCTTGGCATAATTATTAATTGTGCTCCTTTTTGCTGTCAAGTGTCCTAATTAGGATGATAATCATATGTGCAAGCCTCAAGGGCAACATTCCTTCAGCTTTTATATACATTATCTATGATTGGAAGACCAAGACTAGTGCATGACCTACATTTTAGAAAGCTAAAGCAGTCCAAGAGTCAAGAACAGGTGACTGATGAAATAGCTTTTGTAGGTGAGCCAAGAGAAACTGTTGAATTAGGATCATCTGGACTACCCAAGTTTGTCAAGACAAGGTATCATGAGTGTTTATGAGTCAGCCACTGTGATCTTTGATCTTGTCCTGTAGGATTCGTTGCTATAGGGCTGTTCCCAAGGGACTGTCTGAAGTAGAATTTTATCTATCTAGATCATGGAAAATGAGAGGAGAAAAAGAGGTCCAGCTAGGGCCTCCCAAAAGTCATAAAAGTTTCCAAAGTGAGTCCTGTTTAACTTTCTGCCAGGGTAGAATGTGAAGCCACCCAATCCTACAAAAATTGGCCTGTCTTAATCCTTCCCTCCACACAGCTTCTATCCTCCATCTCTTGTTAGAAGGGAACTAGACAGAGGCACCTGGGTGGCTCAGCCAGTTAAGTGCCTAACTATTGATTTTGGCTCAGGTCATGATCTCAGGGTCATGAGATCAAGCCCAGCATCAGGCTCTGTGCTGGGTGTGGAGCCTCCTTAAAATTCTCTCTTTCTCCCTCTGCTCTTCTCCACCTAAACAACAACAACAAAAACAGAACGATTAGTGAGTGAAGGAAGACATGGGCAGGGAAATAGATAAAATGGGGAAAGAAGTGAGAGCGTAGTCAAGTAAAAAAAATAGCAGGGAGAGAATAGAGTGGGGAAAGAGATAGGTGGTGGGGAAAGAGGAAAAAATGATTCTAACAGCTCAGGGGAAGGAAAGGGGATTAATTTTGGAGTTTTAATTACCAAACAGGTGACAACATTTTAATTACCAAATAGACTGTATTTGTAATTTACTGTAACAGTAAGAATATCTGTTATCTAAGAATTAGGGGGAACCATGAAACCTGCCCAAATCTTCATCCAGAAGCAGAATAATAATGCCCTCCCCAAATTAAGTTTAAAGAAATGGTGGGAGACTGAAATGAAATTCTGTTTTTATCACAATTAATCCTTATTCAAAATATGATTTATATTTATATTTGTATGAACAGGAAAAAAATCTGATAGGCTCCAAACTATTACCAATAATGACCTCTAAGGGGGTGAAATTCTTCCTTTATGCATATCCACCTTATTTGAATATGTTATTATAAGCAAATATTCATTTTATCATTTTATTTTTTTAAGATTTTATTTATTCATGAGATACACACAGGCGGAGGCAGAGACATAGGCAGAGGGAGAAGCAGGCTCCCTGCAGGAGCCCAATGTGAGAGTCAATCCCAGGACCTGGAATCATGCCCTGAGCTGAAGGCAGATGCTCAACTGCTGGTGTCCCCATTTTATAATTTTAAACAAAAGATTAAAAATAAGAAATACTTTTTAAATAAACAAGTAGCTGGCACTAAAATAGAATAACCCACAGATGAGATTTATAGGGTGATGCCCTCGAACTGTCTTCTCCAAGTACAATCTTTCCTCTAGTATCTCCCACCTCTAACCGCAGACTTTTCTCTGGTATTTATTATTCTTCTATTTCCTTTCATCCATGGATACTCTTGGATGTCCTCTTATAACTACCATACATGTTTGTCATCCTTTTATAGTCTTCTCCCTTGTTACATGGCCATATTTTAAAACTTAAACCACATGTGATTTGTCTGCATTACTATAAGTTTCACTTGGTAATTCATTGTGCAACAATTTCTTTTTCAAAACAGAGAAGGTGGCAAAGTACTTGTATGTTCTGAATTTCTTTTAGATGGGGAGAATAGACCTGAAATCAAAAAATCAACTCCAAACCGGAATATTTCTGATAAAAATCAAAATCATGATATGGTAATGGAGAGACTAACAGGAGACAGTTTCTGGTACTCCATCTTAGGAAGACTCTGGAATTTTGATTACCAGTTAGAGTTTAACCAAGAAATCCAGCAGGGACATTTAGCACAAGTATCTTTGACCCACAAAAAGATCACACAGGAGAGAAACCTTGACTGTGATAGATTTGGAGAAAACTATAACGTGAACTCAAACCTTATTATGCATCAGAGAATTCCTTCAATTAAAATACCCCTTAGTTTGGACACACAAGGAAATCGCATCAAACATAATTCAGACTTGATTTACTATCAGGGGAACTATGTAAGAAAGAATCCTTATAAATATGAGTGTGGAAAAATCTTCAATCAACATATTCTTCTTACTAATCATATTCATACTGAAGAGAAACTCAGTGAATGTGGGAAGGTCTTCAACCACAACTCATCTCTTACTCAACCTCAGATAGTCCTTACAGGAGAGAAGCCCTATAAGTGTGATGAATGTGGGAAAAGATTCAGCCAGAGGATACATCTTATTCAACATCAGAGAATTCACACAGGAGAAAAACCTTTTGTATGTAATGAATGTGGAAAAGCCTTCCGTCAACATTCATCCTTTACTCAACATCTGAGAATTCATACTGGAGAGAAGCCGTATAAATGTAATCAATGTGGTAAAGCCTTTAGCCGTATCACATCCCTTACTGAACATCATCGACTTCATACTGGAGAGAAACCATATGAATGTAGTTTTTGTGGGAAAGCCTTCAGCCAGAGGACACATCTTAACCAGCATGAGAGAACTCATACAGGAGAAAAACCTTATAAATGTAATGAATGTGACAAAGCCTTTAGCCAGAGTGCACACCTTAATCAACATAGGAAAATCCATACTCGGGAGAAATTATGTGAATACAGTAAATGTGAGAAACCCTTAGGTCCCAGTCCTTCACTTACCCAGCAGTAGCACATAACTTATGGTGGAAAAATCATATGAATATATAAATGTATGAAAACTAGGTCAGATCTTTTTATCCAATTCAATATCATTATTCACAGAGGAAAAAAAAGCTTATAAAAAACTTTTAATGCATTGAAACTAAAATAAATTTAGGTCTTAAATTAGTAGCATATTCCCAGGAGAGGATATATAGTGAAAATAATTTATTTTATAAGTAAGATTATATTAAGAATCATGTTCCAAATCTGAAATCAAACTTTTTTTTAATGCCTAGAAACCTTGTAGGCAATAATCTGTAATTATTCACCTGTAACTTTTATGATACAAAGTTTTTTAAAAATTATGTAAGCTTTAAGGCAGTGATGCAGTGTAATGACTCAAATAAACTTGAAATAAACATAAAAGTATTTCTCAAACTCAGTCATTTGTGTGTTTCCTTTACAGTTTTTATCATACTCAGTATTAATATATTTGCTTAAAGGGGATTAACATTTTTAACCTTGTCCTAGGAAATAGTATTTGTGGAAATTATGAGTTTTATATGTCAGTTATATTTGTCATATAAACATTTATTTATCAAAATGTATATAACTTCTAAGTTAAAAATATTCATTTGCTATACTACCTAAATTTTCTATACCTTCATTTGAGAAACAATGTGACAGGATATGGCAGTATTTGTTTTTGTGTGACTTTTTTTTTAAGCAGCTTTTGCATTTTCATCAAACAAGTCCTAGGATCATCGTAAGAGTCTTGGAGGAAACTGAGGGTCATAGTGATGAACTTTAAAAAGTGATGCAGAGAAATCTACTTTTCTATCATGTTGTTCTAGTTTTAAATTTCCTTATAGCAAACAGATGGTTTTAATTAAAATGGGTATTAGAAGTAATGGTTAATTACTACTGGTAAAGGCTTTGATCAAAGTTTATTTTGCAACCAAAAACAACAACAACAAAAACAACATATCTACAAAGAGTCTTAAGGGCTCCAATACAAGGTAGTGTAATGACACAGGTGACAAGTGAAAACAATGGGATTTTCAGAAGAGTTTCAGCAAAACTTGGATAATCCTAGAAAAGAAGTGTCTGGGCTGAACCAGACCACAGTTGGCCAAGGATTTTCACCAGTTCTTCATAATATAAAGGAATTATAAAATTAGAGGCTTATTAAATAACATTTAGGGTCATAAATGATTATGCTTATCTTAGTTGTACAGTAAACGATGTTATTCTGGGATGAATTTATTTTCATGTCCTTTGTCCTCTTCAAAATGTTGCATTTTAAGGAGTGAACCTCAAGTATATTGATTACATAAAAATACTGGTTTTTGGAGTAGACAAACCAGAGGAATACTCATTCAAAAACCATTAGTTAGTTACGACTTATTTCTCTCTGGAAGGGCAAGACAATATCTTTTCACATATATTAGTTCATCTGGTCCATCCAACCAGGTGTTATTGCCTTCTTTTTTTTTTTTTTTTTTGATATTGCCTTCTTTTAAGAAAAGATATACATAAGGTTACACATAATAATAAATGACTTCTTAAGGATTTCTCACTAGAAATGTCAATAGAGGAATACTTGGGTGGCTTGGTGGTGGAGCGTCTGCCTTTGGCTCAGGGTGTGATCCTGGGTCCTGGGATCAAGTCCTGCATTAGGCTCTCTGCAGGAAAGCTGCTTCTTCTCTTTGCCTATGACTCTGCCTCTCTATGTCTCCCATGAATAAATAAACTTCAAAAGATGTCACTAGAATATGGATCATCTACTAATTCAGTGGATAAAAACAGTGCCTGGAACACTATGCAAACATTTGTTAAATATACTAAATAAAGTTGTGTATTTGAGGTTTTTTCCAGTTTTTTGAGGGAGGCTTGTATTGTGAGGTATTTCCCTCTTAAGACCACTTTTGCTATATCCCAAAGATTTTGAACAGTTGTATCTTCATTTTCATTAGTTTCCATGAATCTTTTTAATTCTCTAATTTTCTGGTTGACCAATTCATCTCTTTGGATGCTCTTTAACCTGCTTATGTTTGAGGTTCTTCCAAATTTCTTCTTGTGATTGAGTTCTAGTTGCAAAGCATCATGGTCTGAAAATATACAGGAGACAATCCCAATCTTTTGGTATCGGTTGAGACTTGATTTGTGACCCAGTATGTGGTCTGTTCTGGAGAAAATTCCACGTGCACTTGAGAAGAATGTGTATTCAGTTGCATTAGGATGCAATGTTCTGTATATATCTGTGAAATCTTTTTGGTCCAGTGTATCACTCAAGGACCTTGTTTCTTTGGTGATGTTTTGCTTAGAGCACTATGGTGAAGTCTCGTGTGTTATTATCTAAGTGTTCCTTTCCTTTGGTTATGGATTGATTGATATACTTGGCAGCTCCCACATTATGGGCATAAATATTCAGGATTGTTAGGTCTTCTTGTTGGTTAGACCCTTTAAGTTTGATATAGTCTCCCTCTTCATCTCTTACTAAGTCTTTGGGATAGACTTTAACTTATCTGATATGAGGATTGCTACCCCAGCTTTCTTTTGAGGACCATTTGAATGGTAAATGGTTCTCCACCCCTTCATTTTCAGGCTGGTGGTCTAAAATGAGTCTCTCATAGACAGTATATAGGTGGGTCTTGTTTTTTTATCCATTCCGATACCCTGCATCTTTTGATGGGATCATTTAGCCCATTCACATTCAGAGTAACTATTGAAAGATATTAATTTAGTGTCATCATACTACCTATTCAGTCCCTGTTTCTGTGGATTGTTTCTCTGGACTCTTTCTTTTACAGGTCCCCGTTAATGTTTCTTGCAGAGCCAGTTTGGTGGTCACATATTCTTTCAGTTTCTCCCTATCCTGTAAGCTCTTTATCTCTCCTTGTATTCTGAATGAGCGCCTTTCTGGATAAAATATTCTTGGCTGCATGTTCTTCTTTAGTACCCTTTATATATCATGCCAGCCCTTTCTGGCCTGCCAAGTCACTGTGGAGAGGTCTGCTGTTCATCTAATATTTCTCCCCATATAAGTTAAGAATCTCTTGTCTTGCACTGCTTTAAGAATTTTCTCTTTATCTTTAAATTTGCAAGTTTCACTATTAAATGTCGAGGTGTTGAATGGTTTTTATTGAAATTTTTTATGGGGGGGTTCTCTCTCTCTCTGTCTTGGATCTGAATGTCTGTTTCCTTACTCATATTTGGGAAGTTCTCAACTATGATTTGTTCAAATATACTTTGTGGTCATCTCTCCCTCTCAGCCTCTTCTGGAACCCCAGTTATATGTAAATTCATCCTTCTCAGGCTATCATTTATTTCCCTAAGCCTTTCCTTGTGGGCTCTTAATTGCGTTTCTCTTTTTTCCTAAGCTTCCTTCCTTACCATCAACTTGTTCTATGTCACTCACTCTTTCTTCCACCTCATTAACACTAGCAGTTAGAACATCCAGTTTGGATTGCATCTCATTGAATCTATTTAATTTTGGCCTGATTAGATCTCAATTCTGCATTAATGAATTCTCTAGAGTAATTTATGCTTTTTTGCAGAGCCACCAGTGGTTTTATAATTGTACTTCTGAATTGAATTTCTGACATAATATTGAAATCCATATTCTGTAACTCTGCTGCAGAGAGTACTGTTTCTGGTTCTTCTTTTGTGATGAATTCTTCCTTCTACTCCTTTTATTCAGTGCAGAGTGGCTGTATGAGTGGGCTGAGTAAAAAATATCAACTACAACCAAAGTAAAATACACCCTAGATGATTTTGAAGAGGTCTGAGACCAGAAAATGGAAAAAAAAAAAAAAAAAAAGCTGAACAAAACAAAACAAAAGGACAACTAAAGTGAAAAAGAAGTATTAAAACAAAGTAGTGGGGCAGCCCCAGTAGGACAGTGGTTTGGCGCCGCCTGCAGCCCGGGGTGTGATCCTGGAGACCCGGGATCAAGTCCCACGTAGGGTTCCCTGCATGGAGCCTGCTTCTCCCTCTGCCTGTGACTCTGCCTCTCTCTCTGAATAAATAAAATCTTAAAAAAAAATTAAAAAATAAAAAGTAGTGAAAATTAAAGGCCAAAAACCACAAAGAAGGGGAAAAAAAAGTAAAGAAGAAAACGAAAAAAAAAAAAAAAACGGTTGGGAGATGATGGTGGTGAAGAAGTGGTAGTGAAGGGAGAATATAGTCTACCTGAAGGGTCCTAGAGGTCGATTCTCTTGATTCTGAGTGTATTTTGTTCTGTATGTTAGAAGATGCTCAATCCCAAATTTATATAAACCAGCAATACTTGTAGATAGACACAACATTGACCACCAAAACATAAATGAGATAAAAGAAGGAGACAGAATGGGAATGAAGAGAGAATATAATATTACAGAATGAACCAGCACACTATTCCACTTGGTTCTGGGTGCTACTGGTCATGTTTTAGAAGGTATTAACTTCCACCATTGTAAAACAAAACGAGGCAGAAAAAAACAAAAAAACACAAATCAAATACCCATATCTCATATATTGAACAAAATGAAATTGAATACGTTGAAGGAAATCCAGAAGTTAAATTTAAGACACATAATTGTAGAAAAAGGAAAGTCAAACAGGAGAAACTTAAAAAGGAAAAGCTAGTAACATTGTAGTTAAGGTGAGAAAAGAGAAAAAATATTGGGAATTTTTAGTCTGATATAAAAATGAGTGGTAAGAGGGTTCCCTTTTCTCCACATCCTCTCCAACATTTGTGGTTTCCTGCCTTGTTAATGTTCCCCATTCTCACTGGTGTGAGGTGGTATCTCATTGTGGTTTGGATTTGCATTTTCCTGATGGCAAGTGATGCGGAGCATTTTCTCATGTGCATGTTGGCCATGTCTATGTCTTCCTTTGTGAGATTTCTCTTCATGTCTTTTGCCCATTTCATGATTGGATTGTTTGTTTCTTTGGTGTCGAGTTTAATAAGTTCTTTATAGATCTTGGAAACTATAAGGGAAGGGAGAAGAAATGTGTGGGAAATATCAGAAAGGGAGACAGACAGAACATAAAGACTCCTAATGCTGGGAAACGAACTAGGGGTGGTGGAAGGGGAGGAGGGCGGGGGGTGGGAGTGAGTGGGTGACGGGCACTGAGGGGGACACTTGACGGGATGAGCACTGGGTGTTATTCTGTATGTTGGTAAATTGAACACCAATAAAAATTAATTAATTAAAAAATAAACATTCTGATAAAGAAAAAAAAATACTGATTCAAAAAAAAAAAAAAAGATCTTGGAAACTAGCCCTTTATCTGATACGTCATTTGCAAATATCTTCTCCCATTCTGTAGGTTGTCTTTTAGTTTTGTTGACTGTATCCTCTGCTGTACAAAAGCTTCTTATCTGGATGAAGTCCCAATAGTTCATTTTTGCTTTTGTTTCTTTTGCCTTCGTGGATGTATCTTGCAAGAAGTTACTGTGGCTGAGTTCAAAAAGGGTGTTGCCTGTGTTCTCCTCTAGGATTTTGATTGAATCTTGTCTCATATTTAGATCTTTCATCCATTTTGAGTTTATCTTTGTGTATGGTGAAAGAGTGGTCTAGTGTCATTCTTCTGCATGTGGATGTCCAATTTTCCCAGCACCATTTATTGAAGAGACTGTCTTTCTTCCAGTGGATAGTCTTTCCTCCTTTATCGAATATTAGTTGACCATAAAGTTCAGGGTCTACTTCTGGGTTCTCTATTCTGTTCCATTGATCTATGTGTCTGTTTTTGTGCCAGTACCACACTGTCTTGATGACCACAGGTTTGTAGTACACCCTGAAATCTGGCATTGTGATGCCCCCAGATATGGTTTTCTTTTTTAGAATTCCCCTGGCTATTCGGGGTCTTATCTAATTCCACACAAATCTTAAAATAATTTGTTCTAATTTTCTGAAGAAAGTCCATGGTATTTTGATAGGGATTGCATTAAACATGTAAATTGCCCTGGATAACATTGACATTTTCACAATATTAATTCTGCCAATCCATGAGCATGGAATATTTTTCCATCTCTTTGTGTCTTCCTCAATTTCTTTCAGAAGTGTTCTATAGTTTTTAGGGTATGGGTCCTTTACCTCTTTGGTTAGGTTTATTCCTAGGTATCTTCTGCTTTTGGGTGCAATTGTAAATGGGATTGACTCCTTAATTTCTGTCTTCAGTCTCATTGTTAGTGTATAGAAATACCATTAATTTCTGGGCATTGATTTTGTATCCTGCCACGCTACCAAATTGCTGTATGAGTTCTAGCAATCTTGGGGTGGAGGCTTTTGGGTTTTCTATGTAGAGTATCATGTCATCGGCGAAGAGGGAGAGTTTGACTTCTTTGCCAATTTGTTTTTTTTTGTTTTTTTTTTAATTTTTATTTATTTATGATAGTCACAGAGAGAGAGAGAGAGAGGCAGAGACATAGGCAGAGGGAGAAGCAGGCTCCATGCACCGGGAGCCTGATGTGGGATTCGATCCCGGGTCTCCAGGATCGCGCCCTGGGCCAAAGGCAGGCGCCAAACCGCTGCGCCACCCAGGGATCCCTTCTTTGCCAATTTGAATGCCTTTAATGTCTTTTTGTTGTCTGATTGCTGAGGTTAGGACTTCCAGTCCTCTGTTGAATGGCAGTGGTGAGAGTGGACATCCCTGTCTTGTTCCTGATCTTAGGGGAAAGGCTCCCAGTGCTTCCCCATTGAGAATGATATTTGCTGTGGGCTTTTCGTAGATGGCTTTTAAGATGTTGAGGAAAGTTCCCTCTATCCCTACACTCTGAAGAGTTTTGATCAGGAATGGATGCTGTATTTTGTCAAATGCTTTCTCTGCATCTAATGAGAGGATCCTATGGTTCCTCAAAGAGTTAAAAATAGACCTGCCCTACGACCCAGCAATTGCACTGTTGGGGATTTACCCCAAAGATTCAGATGCAATGAAACGCTGGGACACCTGCACCCCAATGTTGATAGCAGCAATGTCCACAATAGCCAAACTGTGGAAGGAGCCTTGATGTCCATCAAAAGATGAATGGATAAAGAAGATGTGGTTTATGTATACAATGGAATATTACTCAGCCATTAGAAATGACAAATATCCACCAATTGCGTCAACGTGGATGGAACTGGAGGGTATTCTGCTGAGTGAAGTAAGTCAATCGGAGAAGGACAGTGTATGTTCTCATTCATTTGGGGAATATAAATAATAGTGAAAGGGAATATAAGGGAAGGGAGAAGAAATGTGTGGGAAATATCAGAAAGGGAGCACTGGGTGTTATTCTGTATGTTGGTAAACTGAACACCAATAAAAAATAAATTTATTGTTTAAAAAAATGAGTTGTAATGGAAAAAGAAAAAAAAGGATCCTCTACTTCTACATACTATTTTTCCTCAGTCCTGGAGCTTTCCAGCACTGCTTGGTCAAGAACTTGATTCTTTCTTTCTTTTCTTTCTTTCCTTTTTTTTCTTTTCTTTTCTTTTCTTTTCTTTTCTTTTTTCTTTTCTTTTCTTTTCTTTCTTTCTTCTGTATAATTTTTTATTGGAGTTTGATTAGCCAACATGTAGTGAAAGACCCAGTGCTCATCCCATCAAGTGCCCCGCTCAGTGCCCATCACCCAGTCACCCCGTCCCCCTGCCCACCTCCCCTTCCACTACCCCTTGTTCGTTTCCCAGAGTTAGGAGTCTCTCATGTTCTGTCACCCTCTCTGATATTTCCCAGATTTTCTCCTTTCCCCTTTACTCCCTTTCACTATTTTTTATATTCCCCAAATGAATGAAACCATACAATGTTTGTCCTTCTCCGATTGACTTACTACACTCAACATAATACCCTCCAGTTCCATCCACGTCGAAGCAAATGCTGGGTTGTCATCGATTTCTAATGGCTGAGTAATATTCCATTGTATATACAGACCATATGTTCTTTATTTGTCTTTCAATGGACACTGAGGCTCCTTCCACAGTTTGGCTATTGTGAACATTGCTGCTATAAACGTTGGGTGCAGGTGTCTTGAATTTCACTGCATCTGTATCTTTGGGGTAAATCCCCAGTAGTGCAATTGGTGGATCATAGTGTAGCTCTATTTTTAACTCTTTAAGGATGCTCCACACAGTTTTCCAGAGTGGCTGTCCAGTTCACGTTCCCACCAAGAGTGCAAGAGGGTTCTCCTTTCTCCACATCCTCTCCAACATTTGTTGTTTCCTGTCTTGTTAATTTTCACCATTCTCACTGATGTGAAGGGGTATCTCATTGTGGTTTTGATTTGTATTTCCCTGATGGCAAATAATGGGGAGCATTTTCTCATATGCTTGTTGGCCATGTTTATGTCTTTGGTAAAATTTCTGTTCATGTCTTTTGCCCATTTCATGGTTGGATTGTTTGTTTCTTTGTTGTTGAATTTAATAAGTTCTTTATAGATCTTGGATACTAGTCCTTTATCTGATATGTCATTTGCAAATTACTTCTCCCATTCTTTAGGTTGTCTTTTAGTTTTATTGACTGTTTCTTTTGCAGAAGCTTTTTATCTTGATGAAGTCCCAATAGTTCATTTTTACTTTTGTTTTCCTTACCTTCTTAGATGTATCTTGCAAAAAGTAGCTGTTGCCAAGTTCAAAAATGGTGTTGCCTGTGTTCTCTAGGATTTTGATGGAATCTTGTCTCACATAGAGATCTTTCATCCATTTTGAGTTTATCTTTGTGTATGGTACAAGAAAGTGGTCTAGTTTCATTGTTTTGCATGTGGATGTCCAATTTTCCCAGCACCATTTATTGAAGAGACTGTCTTTTAACCAGTGGATGGTCTTTCCTGCTTTGTTGAATATTAGTTGACCATAGAGTTGAGGGCCCATTTCTTGATTCTCTATTGTGTTCCAGTGATCTATGTGTCTGATTTTTGCCAGTACCACATTGTCTTGATGGTTACAGCTTTATAGTACGAGTTGAAATCCACATTGTGATGCCCCTGGCTCTGGTTTTCCTTTTCAATATCCCCCTGGCTATTTGGGGTCTTTTCTGATTCCACAGAAATATTAAGATTACTTGTTCAAACTCTCTGTGGAAAGTCCATGGTATTTTGATAGGGATTGCATTGAATGTGTAAATTGTCCTGGGTAGAATAGACATTTTCGCAATATTAATTCTTCCAATCCATAAGCATGGGATATTTTTCCATCTCTTTGTGTCTTCCTTAATTTCTTTCAGAAGTGTTCTGTACTCTTTAGGGTATAGATCCTTTACCTCTTCGGTTAGGTTTATTCCTAGGTATTTTCTGCTTTTGGGTGCATTTGTAAATGGGATTGATTTCTCTTTCTTCAGTCTCATTGTTAGTGTTTAGAAATGCCACTGAATTCTGGGTATTGGTATTGTATCCTGCCACACTGCCGAATTGCTGTATGAGTTCTAGAAATCTTGGGGTGAAGTCTTTTGGGTTTTCTACGTACAGTAGCATGTCATCTGCAAAGAGGGAGAGTTTGACTTCCTCTGCCAATTTGAATGTCTTTTATTTCTTTTTGTTGTCTGATTGCTGGAGCTAGGACTTCCAGTACTATGTTGAATATCAGAAGTGAGAGTGGACATCCCTTTTTTGTTCGTGATATTAGTGGGAAGGCTCCCAGTGCTTCCCCATTGAAAATGATATTTGCCGTGGGCTTTTTGTAGATGGCTTTTTAGATGCTGAGGAATGTTCCCTCTATCCCTACACTCTGAAGAGTTTTGATCAGGAATGGATGCTGTATTTTGTCAAATGCTTTCTCTGCCTCTGTTGAGAGGATCATATGGTTCTTGTTTTTTCTCTTGTTGATATGACCTATTATGTTGATTGTTTTATGAAGTGTTGAACCAACCTTGCATGCCGTGGATAAATCCCTCTTGGTCATGGCGAATCATCTTCTTAAAGTACTGTTGTATCCTATTGGCTAGTATCTTGTTGAGAATTTTTGCATCTGTGTTCATCAGGGATATTGGTCTATACTTCTCCTTTTTGGTGGTGTCTTTGACTGGTTTTGGAATTAAGGTGATGATGGCCTCATAAAACAAGTTTGGAAGTATTCTATCTCTTTCTGTCTTTCAAAACAGGTTTAGTAGGATAGGTATTGATTCTTTTTTAAACGTTTGATAGAATTCCTCCTGGGAAGTCATCTGGCCCTGGACTTTTGTGTCTAGGGAGGTTTCTGATGACTGCTTCAATTTCCTCTCCGGTTTTTGGCCTATTCAGGTTTTCTATTTCTTCCTGTTCCAGTTTTGGTAGTTTGTGGTTTTCCAGAAATGCGTCCATTTCATCGAGATTCTCTAGTTTATTGGCGTATAGCTGCTCATAATACGTTTTTACAATCGTTTATATTTCCTTGTTATTGAATGTGATCTCTCCTCTTTCATTCGTTACTTTATCAATTTCAGTCTTTCCTCTTTTCCTTTTAATAAAGCTGACTAATGGTTTATCTATCTTATTAATTCTTCCAAAGAACCAACTCCTGTTTTTGTTGTTCTACAGTTCTTGACTCTGTTTCATTGAGTTTTGCTCGAATATTTAATAACTATCTTCTGCTTGGTGTAGTTTTATTTGCTGTTTGTTCTCCAGCTCCTTTGGGTGCAAGGTTAGCTTGTGTATTTGAGTTTTTTCCAATTTTTTGAGGGAGGCTTGTATTGCGATGTATTTCCCTCTTATGACTGCATTTGCTGTATCCCAATATTTTGAATGGTTATATCTTCATTCTCATTCGTTTCCATGTATCTTTTTAATTCTTCTCTAATTTCCTGGTTGACCCTTTCATCTTTTAGAAGGATGGTCCTTAACCTCCACGTGTTTGAAATCCTTCCAAACTTCTTCTTGTGATTTACTTCTAATTTCAAAGCATTATCGTCTGAAAATATGCAGGGGACGATCCCATTCCTTTGGTATTGGTTAAGACCTGATCTGTGACCCAGTATGTGGTCTATTCTGGACAAAGTTCCATTGCACTTGAGAAGAATATGTATTCAGTTGCATTTGGATGTATAGTTTTGTAGATATCTGTGAGATCCATGTGGTCCAGTGTATCATTTAAAGCTTTTGTTTCTTTGGAGATGTTGTCCTTAGAAGACCTGTCAATTTTAGAAAGCGCTACATTCAAGTCACCAAGTATATGTGTATTATTATCGAAGTAGGTCTTAACTTTGGTTATTAATTGATTGATATATTTGGCAGCTCCCATATTCGGGGCAAAAATATTGATGACTGTTAAGTCCTCTTCTTAGATAGATCCTTTAAGTATGATAGAGTGTCGCTCTTCATCTCTCACTACAGTCTTCAGGATAAACTTTCGTATACCTGATATAAGGATGGCTACCCCCGCTTTCTTTTGAGGGCTATTTGATGGTACATGGTTCTCCAACCTTTTATTTTCAGGCTGTAGGTGTCCTTCTGTCTAAAATGAGTCTCTTGTAGACAGCAAATAGATGGGTCTTGCTTTTTTATCCAGTCTGAAACCCTGCGCCTTTTGATGGGGTCATTAAACCCATTCACGTTCATAGTTACTATTGAATGATATGAATTTAGTGTCATCATGATACCCATTCAGTCCCTGTTTTTATGGATTGTTCCCTTGGACATCCTCTATTACAGAATCCCACTTAGTATTTCTTACAGAGCTGGCTTCGTGGTCACATATTCTTTCAGTTTCTGCCTATATTGGAAGCTCTTTATCTCTCCTTCTATTCTGAATGAGTGCCTTGCTGGAGAAAGTATTCTTGGTTGCATGTTCTTCTCATTTAGGACCCTTAATATATCCTGCCAGCCCTTTCTTGCCTGCCAGGTCTCTGTGGAGAGGTCTGCTGTTAATCTAATATTTCTCACCATAAAAGAGATTTCTTGTCTCTTGCTGCTTTGAGGATCTTCTCTTTATCTTTGGAATTTGCAGGCTTCACTATTAAATGTCTAGGTGTTGAACGGTTTTTATTGTTTTTAGGGGGCGTCTCTTGATCTCCTGGATCTGAATGCCTGTTTCTCTTCCCAGATTAGGAAAGTTTTCAGCTATGATTTGTTCAAATACATATTCTGGACCCGTGTCCCTTTCAGCGCCCTTGGGAACCCCAATTAAACGTAGATTTTTCTTTCTGAGGCTGTCATTTATTTCTCTTAATCTATCCTCATGATCTTTTAATTGTTTTTCTCTTTTTTCTCCTTTTCCCTTTTGTCATCAACTTGTCTTGTATGTCACTCACTCGTTCTTCTACCTCATTAACCCTCGTCGTTAGGACCTCTAGTTTGGATTGTATCTCATTTAATTGATTTTTAATTTCTGCCTTATTAGATCTATATTCTGCAGTCATGAAGTCTCTTTAGTCCTTTATGCTTTTTTCTAGAGCCACCAGTAGCTTTATAATTGTGCTTCTGAATCGGCTTTCTGACATTGAAGTATAATCCAAATTTTGTAACTCTGTGTGAGAGAGGACTGTCTGAATCTTTCTTTTGAGGTGAGTTTTTCCTACTAGTCATTTTGCTCAGTGCAGAGTGACCAAAAACAAATTGTATTGGGAAAAGGAGAAAAAGAGAGAAGAGAAAAAGAAAAGAAAAAAAGAAAAGAAGAGAAAAAAAAGGAGGGGGAAAGGCAACAAAAAAAGCAAGGGGGAGTATCCTCTGATTCTATATACTGTAAATCCCTTGACTTCCCCTGGAACTTTGCAGTGCAGCTTGGTCAATAACTTGCTTTTCCTCTTGTCCATCTAGCTGGTCTTCTAGGGGAGGGGCCTGCTGTGCTGATTTTAGGTGTTAGCACTTGGGGGAGTTGCTCAGCCCCCTCCCTGGTGCTCACCGCAGTGGGAGTTGTTTATCCTGTGAGGCCACTGTGAGATTCAGTGGGGGTTGTTTATCCTGTGAGGCCCCAGGAGGAACAACAACAGTGGTAGTGGCCAGCTTTCCAGCCTTGGAGTCATCTCCCACAGTAACTACCACAGCTCTCAGTCTGCAGGGGCCTGCATGCCCCGGCGGCGGGGTCACTGATCTGCACAGCTCGGGCTCCCCAGCGGCAGGAGTGTCCTCGCTGTCCTGTGCCCTCCTGGCTTCCGCCTGTCCTGGGGGGAGCTCCGCATCCTGGGCTGTGTCCCCTGGCGCCCTGGGCTCCTGGGCCTGTGCTGCTGGAATCACGCTCCCGGGGCTGCGCAGCCCCCTCCGTGCGGAGCCACTGCCCAAGCTGCCGCCTGAGCTGCTCCGGGCGCCCCGTCGGGCATGCGCTGCAGCCCTTTAGGGAGCTCGGCCGGGTTGTGTGGCGCACTCTCCCCCGGGGCGCAGGTCCTCTGTTAGTGCCCCTCGTGCGATCCTGCCCAACCCTGAGGGCATCCCCGTCCCTCCTGGGATCCTGCCCGAGCTCACTGTGATCGCCTTTCCTTCAGGGAAGATTGGTGAAGCTCCTGCTTCTCTGGGACGGGGCTTTCCTGTCCTGGGGGCACTCGCCCTGCGTCCTTAGTCTGGCTCCTCGCAGGGCCCCTCCCCCTTGGATGCTTTTTATTTCTTTTTTTTTTTTTTTTTTTTTTTATGTCTTCGAACCTTGATAGAAGCACGAACTCTTCTCACTGTAGCATTCCAGCTGTTCTCTTTAAATCTCAGGCCGAATTCATAGGTTTTCAGGATGATTTGAAAGTTATGTAGGTAATTTGGTGGGGACAAGTGACTTGGGGACCTACTCTTCCGCTATCTTGCACCTCCCCCCCCCAAGATGAGCCATTTTTCATGGCATTTTCCCTTTTTTATTTTAGCCCTAAAAAATGCTTTTAGTTCTAATCCTCTTGCCCTTCTAGTCAATTCTGAGTACTGAAGGGCAAATTTTTTTTTCTTCAAGATGAGTCATCTCAGGTAGGTGACATCAGTACTTGCTACGAGAGTTACTTTGATGTGCACCCTCTCATAAGTTTTCCACACAGGTGGCATGAATACTGGGGAGTGATGGGGTTTTTAAAATTTTTTAAAAATTTTTTGCCTTGTGTGGAGTGATGTTTTTATCTTTAGTGCCATTGACTACTTTTTCACTTGCAGGGTGACTGGGTCAGAGTCTCCATGTTATTCATGGAGGTGATATAGCACTCCAGCTCACCTTCAAACATGTCCATCTCCTGTCTCCCATGTAGGAACATGCAGAACTTAGTGACCATGAACTGCAGACAGACAGCAAATATACAGAGGTCTTACCTGAGTTCAGCTCAGCATGTGAGTAACCTACTGTTCTCTCTTTGGTTTTTTAGTCCAGTGTCCTTTAGTCATTCTAAACTTCTTGCAATTGATTCCAGAAAATGGCTCACCAAGATGAGAGGGATTGGAAGTTCCTTGGAGACAGGTGTTACCCATACCATATTATTCATCACCCTATAGCATGTAAGACTTGGTCTCTCATCTGATTACAAAACTCTTCAAACATCAATGGATCAGAGTGAGATAAAAAGCTAACTTAGAAGAAAGGCTAGCTTCAGGACACATCCATTCATATGTCCCACTCCTCCCATCATCCTCAGAGACAGTGAACAAAATTGGACAAGGTATTGTTTCCAGTGCACATCTCATGCTGGCCACCACACATATTCCTGTCATCATGCCATAATATGTCGTCATGATACCATCATCATGCCTCTGTTCCTTCAGTTCATGTTGTTGTCTTGCTCCACCAATAAACCTTTTTCACCTATGAAGTTGGAGGTCAATGGTAATCATCTTCATTAGCTTCACAAAATAGGATTGGGCAATGATTTAATTGGATATAACATGCAAAGCACAGGATATAAGAGAAAAATAAATCCACACACTGGACATTAGGAATACTTAATATCTTTGTGACTTAAAAGACATTTTCAACAAAGTAAAAAAAATCCATGAGATGGGAGACTATATTTGCAAACCATGTATCTGACAGGGGCTTAATATTAAGAATATATAAAAAACACATAAACTCAACAACAAAAAACAAACCAAATGGGATATGTGAACGTGCAAAAACTGAATAGACCTATCCTCATGAAAAGAAATTGTAAATGATAACATCACTAATCATTAGGAAATGAAAATTACAAAAGAATGAAATAACATCTTAGATTCATTAAGATGACTAAAAAAACAGAAGAAAAGATAAGAACAATTGTTTGCAAAGATATGGAGAATTTGGAAACTTTTTTTTCACTGTGTGTGGTAGTAATGCATAACGGTTTTAGTTGCTGTGAAGTCAGTATGGAAGTTCTTTAAAAAAATTAAAATTACTGTGTTCTGGTAATTTCTGCTTCTGGGGAATTAATTGACAACACCGTCTTGAAGCCATATCTGAACACATATTTTCATTAGCATCATTGTACATAATAGCTAAACCATAAAAGCAATCCCTAGTATCTGTCCAGAGAGTAACAGATGTTGTATATGTACACACAATTAAGAATTGTTCATTTTTTAAAGATTTCTTTTTTTAAAGGATTGAATATTTTTATTGATAATTGTTTTTATTTTTTATTTTTTTATTATTTTTATTTATTTATTTATTTATTTTTTAGGTTTTTTATTATTTTTTTAAAAAAATTTATTTTTTATTGGTGTTCAATTTACCAACATACAGAATAACACCCAGTGCTCATCCCGTCAAGTGCCCCCCTCAGTGCCCGTCACCCATTCACCCCCACCCCCGCCCTCCTCCCCTTCCACCACCCCTAGTTCGTTTCCCAGAGTTAGCAGTCTTTATGTTCTGTCTCCCTTTCTGATATTTCCCACACATTTCTTCTCCCTTCCCTTATATTCCCTTTCACTATTATTTATATTCCCCAAATGAATGAGAACATACACTGTTTGTCCTTCTCCAATTGACTTACTTCACTCAGCATAATACCCTCCAGTTCCATCCACATTTAAGCAAATGGTGGGTATTTGTCGTTTCTAATGGCTGAGTAATATTCCATTGTATACATGAACCACATCTTCTTTATCCATTCATCTTTCGGTGGACACTGAGGTTCCTGCCACAGTTTGGCTATTGTGAACATTGCTGGTAGAAACATCGGGGTGCATGTGTCCCGGCGTTTCATTGCATATGTATCTTTGGGGTAAATCCCCAACAGTGCAATTGCTGGGTCGTAGGGCAGGTCTATTTTTAACTCTTTGAGGAACCTCCACACAGTTTTCCAGAGTGGCTGCACCAGTTCACATTCCCACCAACAGTGTAAGAGGGTTCCCTTTTCTCCGCATCCTCTCCAACATTTGTGGCTTGTTGCCTTGTTAATTTTCCCCATTCTCACTGGTGTGAGGTGGTATCTCATTGTGGTTTGGATTTGTATTTCCCTGATGGCAAGTGATGCGGAGCATTTTCTCATGTGCATGTTGGCCATGTCTATGTATTCCTCTGTGAGATTTCTCTTCATGTCTTTTGCCCATTTCATGATTGGATTGTTTGTTTCTTTGGTGTTGAGTTTAAGAAGTTCTTTATAGATCTTGGAAACTAGCCCTTTATCTGATAGGTCATTTGCAAATATCTTCTCCCATTCTGTAGGTTGTCTTTTAGTTTTGTTGACTGTATCCTTTGCTGTGCAAAAGCTTCTTATCTGGATGAAGTCCCAATAGTTCATTTTTGCTTTTGTTTCTTTTGCCTTCATGGATGTATCTTGCAAGAAGTTACTGTGGCTGAGTTCAAAAAGGGTGTTGCCTGTGTTCTCCTCTAGGATAAAGATTTCATTTATTTATTTATGAGAGACACAGAGAGAGAGGCAGAGACATGGGCAGAAGGAGAAGTAGGCTCTCTGTGGGGAGCCTGATGTGGGACTTGGTCTCAGGACCCCGGGATCATGCCCTGAGCCACTGAGCCACCCAGAGGCCCTTGTTTTACTTTCTATGAATATGTTCCCAGAAGTTGAACTGCTGGATCATAAGATAGTTCTATTTTTAATATTTTGAGGAACCTCTAAGTGTTTTTGCATAATTACTGTTACAATTTGCAATCTCACCAACAGTGGACAAAGATTCCCATTTCTCTACATCCTCACTATCATTTCTTATCTATTTTTTATGATAGCTCTTCCAAATGATGTGATGTGATATTTCATTGTGATCTTGGTTTGCATTTTTCTAATGGTTAGTCATGTTGAGCACCTTTTTATTTATCTGTTTGTCATTTGTTTATGTTCTCTGGGAAAATCCCAGAGCACTGTACACTGTGTCTGGGATTGAGGGACAAGTCCACTCTCCATTAGACTTTCAAGGTCCTCATTTGGATGTACAGGAGTGGGTGCAGAATCACTCTTCTGGCTGCTTGAGAGTGCTGTGTTAGTAAAGAGGACACCATGGGAGTGAACAGAAAAGGGAGTAAAAGGAAGCTTTTGAGGACTTTTAATCTGCCTCTAGAGGAAGATCCTGCTCTTTTGCCCCTGTGATTCTGGAAAGCCACTGCTTTGAGGACACCCAAATAAAGGCATCCCTTTCTTTGGTAGTGTGCCTGTGTGAGACTGGACAACACGATGCAGGAAGCCTCCTTGTCCATGGCACCTAGAGAGTTCTGGTGGAGGAACTGGAGCAGGAACAGTCATGCAGAGGCCATTTTGGTTGGTTGTCTCCCTTGCCCAGAAACAGCTTGAAACTGTTAGTAGCATTTTTCCCTGCAGTCTAGGTGGTTAGAAGGAGAGGTGGGCTCTAAGACCTTCTCATGTATTCATTCAGTAACTATGTCCTAAGCACCCTCTGCCAGGTACCTTGGTGGGCCCATGTGTGGAGCTGAAAATACTAAGGTCTCCCTGCCGTTAGGAACTCACAGTCTGGAGATGGATAAAAGCACAAAAGCAAAGGCACGTGATAGAAGACAGCAAGTAATATGTACTACAAATGAAGTGTGCTATGAAGGCTGGGAGCCATTGGATAGGAAGGTATGAAAGGCCTTACTGAGGATGATGTTGCTGGGAACAGAATGACAAAAGGGAGCTAGACGTTCATGAGTCTGGGTGCAGAGTGTCAGAAAGAAGGGATCACTGCTGCAGACACTCACTACAGAAGCCAATTTGGCAGATGAGGTGAAAGAGACGGCCAGTGTGGCTGCAGGGAAACTAGGAGAGCAGTGAGGAAGGAAGAGGGCAGGAAGAGATGCTGAGACCTGGTAGACTGTTAGTTATCTGTTGTTCCTCTGTTATTACATTGCCCCAATACCTTCATCTTAAAATGCATATATTTAATTTCTCACAGGTTTTTTGGATGAAGGATCCAGGTAATTAGCTTGGTTCCTCAGCCTCAAGGTATGTCAGAGGCTGTGGCTGTGACTGAGGCCAGACTAGCAGAGGATTTTCTCCCAAGTTTGCTCACATGATTCCAGATGCCATTTGGACTCAGAGCCTGAGTTTCTGTGTGTCTTTTGGCCTTGGCACTGCCTTGGTTCTCTGCCATGTGAGCTCTATATGGCAGCTGAAAACATCTGTACTTGAATTTAGGTTCAGGGATAGAGAAAGTAAAAGGGAAAGGGAGGAAAAGAGAAGGGAAACATGAGAGGAAGTAACTAGGAAGTCAGAAACTCTTTGCAACTGAAACTAAGACATGACATTCCATCACATTGGCTGTATCTTATTCATCAGAAGCCAGTACCCAACCACTAGTGGTTACAGAGTGATGCCTATACCACAGGTCAGGATCGCTGGGAGCCATTGTAAAGACTGCTCCCCTCAGAGACCAAAATGAGGCAACTGGGTCTCATTCTAAATATAACAGGAAACAACTTAACAGCTTTACTACAGAAGATGACAATGTCTGCATCTTTGTGCATTTCCAGCCTACATTAAAATGAGGCCAAGAGGGAAAATGACTTTTCCAAAATAAAATTGCTGGAACCCAGGCCTCTTTTGAATGATACTTCATGCCAGCTTGCACCCCTTCTTGAAATTCTTCCATCCTTATTTTTAAAAGATTTTATTTATTTATTCATGAGAGACAGAGAGAGAGGCAGAGACACAGGCAGAGACAGAAGCTCCCATGCAGGGAGCCCGATGTGGGACTGGATCCTGGGATGCCAGGATCATGCCCTGGCCTGGGCTGAAAGTAGGTGCTAAACTGCTGAGCCACCCAGGGATCCCTCTTCCATCCTTAAATTTGTGCCACAGATACACAAGATACCAGCCCACACGTTATAAATAGTATCCACATACACTTGATGATGTCCCTAGGAAGTAGATTCCAGCCTGATCCCACTATGCAGGTTGGGACACTGGGGAATACATGAAAGACACAATGAATAAGAACACAATTGGGAATACAAACAGACAAGAAAAGGTCTGAATTCAATTCTGTCTCCTGAAAATTAGGACTCTAATTACATTTCCAGAGAGTTGTGGCTAGGGCATGTTTAACTCATTGTGTACAGTTGTTAAAGAGGTGACATGGGTGAGAAAGGTAAGCTAGTCAACTACCAAGAAGGGACTTTGGATAGGTATGACTGAACAAAGGGGACCAGGTACTGGAATCTTGAAAAAGTGACCTCACCTCCTTGGTGATAGGCCCCCAAATGAACTTAGAACTCTGGTGACTAGGCACCTAGAGTCTAGAGACAGCCTGCTTTCCAGCTCACTTGACTGGAGACATTCAAGAGTACAAGAGGTTCTGTTGCTGTATTCCTACTTTCAGGGGCTCTGGGCTCAAGAAAGTCCAGACAGAGACTTTTATATCATTGTAGATGTTGGCTCAGCCCTCTTCTCCAGAGCTTCTGGTCATGTGGTAGGAGACACCAACAGCTCAGAGCAGTACACCGGAGAGCAAGCCACAACTGTGATCCCACCTGAACAGGCCAACACCTCTTTTTTTTTTTTTTGTATATTTTTTTTAATTGGAGTTTTATTTACCAACATATAGCATAACACCCAGTGCTCATCCCGCCAAGTGCCCCCCTCAGTGCCTGTCACCCAGTCACCCATCCCCCTGCCCACCTCCACCTCCACTACTGCTTGTTTGTTTCCCAGAGTTAGGAGTCTCTTGCTCCCTGCATGGAGCCTGCTTCTCCCTCTGCCTATGTCTCTGTTTCTGTCTCTCTCTCTCTCTCTCTCTCTCTCTCTGTCTCTCATGAATAAATAAAATCTTTAAAAAAAGGAATCCCTCATGGTTTGTCTCCGTCTTTAATTTTTCCCACTCATTTTCTCTCCTTTCCCCTTTAATCCCTTTCACTATTTTTATATTCCCTGAATGAATGAAACCATACAATGTTTGTCCTCCAATCGACTTACTTCACTCAGCATAATACCCTCCAGTTCCATCCACATTGAAGCAAATGGTGGGTATTCATCCTTTCTGATGGCTGAGTAATATTCCATTGTATACACAGACCACATCTTCTTCATCCATTCATCTTTCGATGGACACCGAGGCTCCTTCCACAGTTTGGCTATTGTGGACATTGCTGCTATAAACATTGGGGTGCAGGTGTTCTGGCATTTCACTGCATCTGTATCTTTGGGGTAAATCCCCAGCAGTGCAATTGCTGGGTCGTAGGGCAGATCTATTTTTAACTCTTTGAGGAACCTCCACACAGTTTTCCAGAGTGGCTGTACCAGTTCACATTCCCATAAACCATGCAAAAGGGTTCCCCTTTCTCCACATCCTCTCCAGCATTTGTTTCCTGTCTTGTTATTTTTCACCATTTTCACTGGTGTGAGGTGATATCTCATTGTGGTTTTGATTTATATTTCCCTGATGGCAAGTGATGCGGAGAGGCCAACACCTTTTCCCCCTCATTTGTGTGTGTGTGTGTGTGTGTGTGTGTGTGTGTGTGTGTATGTGTGTATGTATCAGAAAAGGGGACAGAGAGGAACCCGAGTGTCTCAGCGGTTTAGCTCCTGCCTTCAGCCCAGGGCATGATCCTGGCGTCTAGGATCGAGTCCTACATCGGGCTCCTTGCATGCAGCCTGCTTCTCCCTCTGCTTGTGTCTCTGTCTCTCTCTCTGTGTCTCTTATGAAAAAATAAAATCTTTAAAAAAAGGGAAGAGGGGACAGAAAATGAGGGACATGCCCTTCCTGGGCAGAAGCAAGGTGCCATGTGTTGAAAGCCTGGTACATCTTTCATGCTCATACCCCAGGTCGTAGCAGGATAAGACGAGTGCTAGGGATGAAGTTCAGCTACCTATATGGTATTCATGAGCGCTTGAGTTTCATCTGGCTTCCTCCTTGCTGAATGTCTTTTCAGCTGCCCCCTTGGCCTGAACTGGAGAACACAATTTCTAATGGGGGTGTCCCCTTGTGGTGATGTCCAGGGAAGGCCTTAATGTCTCTTGGCCTGTATTTGCAGAGCTGCACCCAGGAGATCTTTGAGGAGCTAGTCTGCAGCTTCAACTACTCTGGATCCCTAGACAAGTGTCAGGTGCACCAGGTCCCTGCTGCTCTGAGGTGAGAAGGGAAGAGGGTTCTCCACACCTAGGGCTCCCATGCAAATATGGGGACAAAGCTGGGTCCCCCCCATAGTATTTTTACAAGAGTGCTCCACAGGCCCAAAGTAATCTGAATCTCCACATCTCTGCCACCAGCTATGTGAAGATACCTTTCACATTATGTTGGAATGGTAAAGAACATATTTAATGTTTTGGGGAGATTTTTTGGTCTGTTTTACTTTTTACTTTTCACAAGGCCAAGTGTATCTTTGCACTTTACTACTGTTTTATTTCACCTACTCGCCCCAGATACCTGTGTAGAACTCAGCTCCATTGTCCTTGCAGAACTTCTCCAAGCCCTTACAAACCATCACACTAAAAAGAGTGATTTAACACAAGAGAAAGTGTGGGACGAAGCCATTCTATATTTTTCTCTGCAACATGTCATCTCTCAGAATACATCAAATCATTGTAGGACCAACAAGTCACAATCTCTGTCCCTATATGTCTTCATAATATTCCAGAAAGGAGGTCATCTGCCTACTGTAATTTAGCATTTCAAGGCAGTTGGAACTTAACATGATTCAATTCTGTTACCATTTCAGCAGTGCTTCAAGGAACATCTTAAGTGTCCTAACTGTTTTAATTCAAGATCTAACAAACATAGAACCACAGATTGGGTGGAAGGCCACTGATGCCTCCTGGCCCAGGCCACTGGTTCTGTTTTTTCAGAGTTCCACCCAGGAAATCCATGATGAGCTGCTCCAAAGCTTCAGCAACTCAGTCTCCCTTGACAAGTAGCAGGTGCATCAGGCCACCAACAACAAGTGCTGGTCTGGAGTGAGAACAGGTTCAGATTCATTTGCAATCTCAGGACCCAGAGAGAATTAGGGCAAGCCCAGAACCCAGACTAGAAACAACTGGCTCTCTTAGGGCCTGCTGAAGAAGGTGGTTCCCCCCAGAACCTTTCTCCCCATGTCAGGAACACACCAACCCTCATAAGCTTAGAGGAAATGCCATGCAGCTCTTCTTTAGACTATTCTCAGGCCCAACATAGATAATCTTAAGCAGCATTTGAGATTCTAACCCTCTATTTGTCCCAACTACAGTGGAGATTTTTACTGATGATGACTTACTGGCATACTGCCCTTAATAGAGGCTATTAATAGAAGTGCTACTGTTGCTCAGTTAACAGAATGCCTTGAAGTTACCAAATTTTTTTTTATTTTTTACCCCTAAAGCCAACTATACTTTTAAGCCTAGAACCTCTTTCTGTGTGGGCACTCAAGTCCCTTCTCTTGTACAAGGTCCCAAAAGGATGGGAGTCTCTGGTCAGAGTGCCTGATCCTGATCTTCCTAGTGATTCATGGTGTTGAAGCTGACTACATTGCCCCCCTCTTGTCTACTTGGTGTGAAAAGGAATCAACTCTGTCCATGGGTGAGGCCTGCATGACGCTGATTTCAAGGAAGGAATACAGAATCTCATACAGTCCCTAGCACCATCCTTCTAAGATAGAAATACCTCAAACATCACAACCATTTTCTGCATATACCAGGTTTTCACTTCAGCCCAGCAGGCCCTAGTCCAGCAGTTCAATAGGTGAATGCTCACACCATAGCACAGGGGTGATCCTCCCATCTACTAGTTGTATGTCTTGGGAATATCACTGCACCTCTCTGAGCCCCACTTTCCTCTTCTGAAAAGTGGTGTGGTAAGAGGATGAACTTCATAGGGCTACTGTGGGAAATCATAGGAGAAAATGTGGCATAGGCTTAGCTGGTGCCTGGCTCTGTAGAAAGGGCTCCTGGACATGTCGAGCACTTTCATGTTTAATAGTTCTCGCTCTCCAGTGAAGAAGCTCTCAAACTCAACCCTTGTGGACTTTGGCCCTGAAGGATTTATAAAAGTGAATGGAAATCAGGCAGTTTTCCTGTTTGCAAAGGACTTCTAAGATTCCATCTAGCTTTTCCTGGTACTTGTCATTTACATGGCCAGATTAGGGGTCACTGGGGGCAGGCAGAGAAGCCCAAGTTCCACACAGTATCTGGAAAGTACTGGTTGGATTCCTTCATTCAACAATATATATTAAGCACTTGATAATGTGGGCACTTTTCTTTTTTTTTTTTAATTTATTTTTTATTGGTGTTCAATTTACTAACATACAGAATAACCCCCAGTGCCCGTCACCCATTCACTCCCACCCCCCACCCTCCTCCCCTTCTACCACCCCTAGTTCGTTTCCCAGAGTTAGGAGTCTTTATGTTCTGTCTCCCTTTCTGATATTTCCCACACATTTCTTCTCCCTTCCCTTATATTCCCTTTCACTATTATTTATATTCCCCAAATGAATGAGAACATATAATGTTTGTCCTTCTCCGACTGACTTACTTCACTCAGCATAATACCCTCCAGTTCCATCCACGTTGAAGCAAATGGTGGGTATTTGTCATTTCTAATAGCTGAGTAATATTCCATTGTATACATAAACCACATCTTCTTTATCCATTCATCTTTCGTTGGACACCGAGGCTCCTTCCACAGTTTGGCTATCGTGGCCATTGCTGCTATAGACATCGGGGTGCAGGTGTCCCGGCGTTTCATTGCATTTGTATCTTTGGGCTAAATCCCCAACAGTGCAATTGCTGGGTCGTAGGGCAGGTCTATTTTTAACTGTTTGAGGAACCTCCACACAGTTTTCCAGAGTGGCTGCACCAGTTCACATTCCCACCAACAGTGGAAGAGGGTTCCCTTTTCTCCGCATCCTCTCCAACATTTGTTGTTTCCTGCCTTGTTAATTTTCCCCATTCTCACTGGTGTGAGGTGGTATCTCATTGTGGTTTTGATTTGTATTTCCCTGATGGCAAGTGATGCAGAGCATTTTCTCATATGCATGTTGGCCATGTCTATGTCTTCCTCTGTGAGATTTCTGTTCATGTCTTTTGAATGTGGGCACTTTTCTAGTCACTATGATAATTCAGTGAATAAATAAGACATAATGCCTGGATCTCAATTCTAGTCAGAGTGTCAGACAGCACTCATGTCCATTATCATTAGATGTGACATCTTCATAGCCTCCTCTAGGTATGAATGGATCCACCCATATTTGGACCTTTGTGATGGACTATAAGACCAAGTAAAAACACGATTTTACTTTTGGGCCCAGAAAGAGGGCCTCCTGCCTCCACAAAGCAGGGTGGGATACTACAAGGGTTGTGGCTGGGGAGGGACTTTCAGAACCATGGATCTCACGATCTCTTGATTTCCATGGGAGGGCTTAAGTTTGGGAGGTTTCTGGGAAGAAGAAAATGAGTCAAAGAGAGCTATGGATGGGGTCCCAAGCCATCTGGGAGCAGAGCACAGTCTGGGCTGAGTTAGTGCCTCAAAGACCCATCCTTTCCACTGTCCCATCTTGGTATGCCTGCCCCTCTCCATACCACCTCTGCTGACCACCACAACTGGGGCCAAGAACAGAAGCTGTGGTAAGCAGAGTGCTCACAAATCTGCCTCAAACCTAAGCCCTGATACTGGTCTGCATGGAGTAATGAGTACACTAGGCCCATGACCATGGAGAGAAGAGGTAAAGTAGAAAAACCAGAATCATACAGGTTTTCTGGATGACCAGACCTTCCGCTTCAAGGGCAGCTACAGCGGGGTTGGAAGTAGCCTAGGTCATCCTCTGGGACCCACATAGAAAGAATGATGCTGTGCGAATACCATGTGGAATGAAAGGCCAGGCCTCTGCCTCTACTTCTCATATGACTCTCCTCAGCATCTTCTCTCCCATCTTGGCCTGACCAGTAATTGCAGGCTACCTGGCAGTCCCTGCACTGTGCCCATTTTGAGGTGAAGGTGGCCTATGTGCATGTGAAGGGAATGACTGGGATCTGAAGAACCATGGCACACTTATCCTGCTGCAGTGGGAACTTTTGGAGCCCACCGAGGCAGAGGCAGAGGGTGAGTGGGATTGCAAGCTGGCAACAATATCGGGTTGGGGTCATGGGCTGGGTATTCCTTTGAAGGCCATGGGTTCTGTCTTGTTTTTGGAAAGGCACATGGAAAGTCAGTTATGTGGATGAACCTTGCTATTTATCCTGCTCTAGTGTCAGCTCCAGGGCTCCTTCCAGCTGCTGATCCAGAAAAAGGGCCTACTATGAAGCTAGAGACAAACCCACCTCTGCTTCAGCCATCACCTCAAGCATCAGAGCCAGCATCACCTCCATCAGCCATTCCAGAACTGGAACAGGGCTCACATTTTCTGCATGCATGCCATATCCTGAGTTGCAGTCAGCTCAACCATCATCATTACATGGAATTTAAACCCCAGTTCTAAAAATAGAGACAGAGCCAACTCCAGCCCCATATGCTTTCTGCCCTAAAGAACCAGCTGAATGAGGAGAATGGACTTTCCTCCCAAGTCAGTGGCAGAGCAACTGATGTACACAGATGTGGTGAGCAGCTCGGCTGTCAGGGTGGATCAGGGGCACACGTTACCTCTGCCAGCAGCTGCCCCAAACCTGGCTTTCCCTGATGCATACTCCTATGGTCTGGGTCCAAATCTCAGCTCCACCATTTACCAACCATGTCAACCCATCAAGATCCTTAAGCTCAAGCCTTCACTGTCCAGCTGTGGTCTCTAGAGATAGACACTGATAAGAACTGATGCAAATTGTGTAGATTAAATGAGCCAGAGCAGAAGTTGGAAGGCCCTGGTCCTTGGGGGAGGGGGGGCAGCTCACTGTGTGCAGCCAAATGCATGGGTCACCCCCCCCCTCATCTGCCTTGGAGGCTAAGCACCCTCCACACTTATTAGGGAACTGATGTATCCTTAAGCATGGGGGCAAACAAAACTGGTTATAGCTACCATGTAAAAATGCATGGCCCAGCTGAAAGGGGAGTAGGACCAGAGGGATGAACAGTTGGAGGTGAAGATGTCCCCTTGTGAGGAGTTGCCTTGAACTGTCACCTGGAGCTTGAAGTTCATGAAGATGATCAGGGTGCAAATGCCCTCCATTCCCTCCCTGCCAGTATTCCCTCCTGGGTCATCCTGTACTGAGTTCTCACAGTAAAAAAGAATGGAATGGGATCCCTGGGTGGCGCAGCGGTTTGGCGCCTGCCTTTGGCTCAGGGCGCGATCCTGGAGACCCGGGATCGAATCCCATGTCGGGCTCCCGGTGCATGGAGCCTGCTTCTCCCTCTGCCTGTGTCTCTGCCTCTCTATCTCTCTCTGTGACTATCATAAATAAATAAAAATAAGTAAATAAAATAAAAAAATAAATAAAAAGAATGGAATGAAATCCAGAGAGTCTAATCAGGCTCAGGCCACATTCTTGGCTTCCTGAACTCCAGCTCTAACCTGTGACCCCTCCCTAGGACATTAGTTTTGCATGTGAAGTGTCTGGGTGAACAAAACACTGCCTGTTCACTAGGAGCTTTTCAAGAGGTGCTGCCTGGACTCCATCTAGTCCAAGTGGAATAAGCCTGGCAATGAGCACCTGGCACCAACAGTCCATGCCACCATCATCCAGTTCAGTGGTGTGGCCAAATGTGTCATCACCATGTACCGTGGCAACCCAAGCATCACAGCCCAGGACAGGCTGTACAGACAGTGGTGGATCACTGGATAAAGTGGCCAAGGTATGCTATAGGAGGCCTAACTGAGTTGCTTTACAACTCTACAGTCCCTAGGTTCTTCCTTCCAGAGACATGCTGACCTTCACTTGCATGGCCCAATGTTGAGATGCTCAGTTCCTACCTGGCTCCTTCCTTGGAGTGAGGTAAAATTCTCCCTCTCCCCAGAAGTGTTACTTTTTGGCTCTTACATGTGCCCTTCTGCAGGTCCCTGGACTTCATCCAGGAGGGGAGATTTAAACTGAGGGAGACTGAAGGTCCTGCTACCCACCTGACAGCTCATTCTCCTCCCTCTCCCAGCCTGTAAAATCTTGTAGAAATATTCTTCACTGCATGCCATCCTCTCTGCTCTTCAGAGTGCCTCAATTCACTGCCTGAAGAAGACATGGGAGAAAGTTTCCAGGTGAGTAGGCCTCTCTCTATAGAAAGACCAGGATGGATGAGGGATCTTCTACATGCCTGTCCCCCCCTCCCCCTCAGTCAGCTGGGACCTCGTGAGAGCAAACCTTGACAACAGGACCCGAGCTGGTGGGTGGGTCACTCAGCCCTCTGGAGAACAGGCCATCATGCCTCCTACTTTAGAAATCAGTTTTCCTAAATGTCCCACATTGAGCTGAGCCAAATTAAATATCTTCACGTGTTTACTTTACAGCATAAAGGACTAGCCCTGTCCAATTGAAACCAAAATTGACCAAAGCAGAGCTACTCAATTAATATAGGAATGGAGACACTGGATGACCAACATGAGAGCTCCCTCCCATGTCCTACAAAGACCTGAGTGCTCAGAGGAACCCAGAGAAAACTCTCATCCAGGCAGCTGGACTGTTTTGGGTTCTCAAAAGGGACTTGCACTCAAATTTGCCACGTTATTCATATATTGATCCTGCCTTCTCTCCCCCTATTCCAGAAGAGCTTTCAAAAATTTAAAAAGCTGTGCACCGAATACAACCCACATAGCAGGAAACTGCTTGTCCAGGTAGCATAGAAGGTACAGGTCTGGGAGGAGAGGAAGGATGTGAGGGAACAGGGTCCTGAGTGGATGAAGAAAGACTGCTGTGTAGGAAAATGGCCTGAAGCATTCCATGGGGAGGTGAAGCCTTTGGCATGTATGTGATTACAGCCTGGGGTGAAGACTCCACTAGAGGTGGGACAAGCAATATCATTCAACTAGAATCCCTAGTCTAGATATCCTATCATTCTTTGTCAATAGCTGGTCCATATGGGGGCCTGTACCAACCTTGAGAGCCCAGAGTACAGGCCTCTGCTCAGTGATGGGGTTGGGATGGGTTGAGGGCCACAACAGTGATGGTAGTAATAGGACACTGGGTCCTCAGGAGACCATGGGAGATAGCTGGAGTTCTCACTTTTCCCGATGAGGAACCAGGCTCAGGGAGGCCAGGCTGCAAGCTTAAGGTCACACATGGACTGAATGTTGGAGCTGAGATTGTTCTAGAGTTACTCATGGCATGCTTAAGGATAATATAGCATTGCTCTCCGCTGACTCTGGGTCCTGAGTCAGATGTCCAGGTTCTAAAGTCAAAGATGGTGGAGGGAATTGGACTGAAGATATTATGGTCTCAATGACCTTATCCTTGGCCCTTGCAGGAGTAGCCATCTAAAATGTCACCTTGGTGATGGACTTTTGGAGAGCCCAGAAAAGGCTGCAGATGAAGGTGGGTGTGCCTGAGTTACAGGGCCCCCAGAATCAGAGAAGAAGGGCTCCTCTCTCACAACTGGAGGCCTCCAAATCAAGACAGGTGGTCCTTCTGACTCCAGCTCTGCCTCCTGTTGCCACACCTTCTAAAATTCTTATTTAGAAGTACCTAGGAGAAGGGTCTATAAAAACTGGATACAGAATGTTGGTGGGGAGAGCCACAGGGCTACATACCCTGTGATTTTCTAAAAGCAGGCCTGGAGGTGATGTTCTTGGAGGGTGGGGGGAAAGAGAATTGACAGGAGGCTGCTAAGGGTCCTAGGCTGCTCCACGTGGGAAGCTGGGGGCCAGGAGGCTGAAGTATTTTCAGGGGAGAGTCTCTATGGGCATCAAAGAGCAGAGACTCATCCCATCCCCACCCCATGACACAGGGTGTCGTTTCCTTCCTTGCCACTTTCTTCACTGATCTGATGATGCTGGACATTGCAATGGAGAAGTACCTGGAGGTGGGTGAGCCTGGGGATTATGGAGGAGGGACCAGGATCCTGAGGTTTGAGAACAGAAAGCCCCTGGACTGAGCCTTGAGCTCTCTTGTCAAACCACCCTGCACGAAAACCTCACAGCTGCCCCTGTGAGCTTGAATTTCTTGCCCATGTCAGTGATGAGTGAAGGAAGACTGCACTTAATTCATTGGTTCCAGTGCCCGAGACTAGTGAAGCAGCAGAAATTTCTGCATTCAAAGCTGCATGAGTTTTGTCGTTTGTCTGAGTTGACCTCAGCCTCCCGCTGTGAGGCTGCCTATTGTGGGTAGGGAGTGAAGTCAGGACCCTCCACATTCAGAGAGCACTTAAGTAGCCTAGCAGCCCCTTCCTTCCTGAGGCTTCAGTCTCCCCTTCTGTCATCAGAGAGGGTTGTGCTATAGGATCCAGACCTATAGCCAGATCATCTACCCCCATCCTTCTTTCACTGGACCCCAGAGCTTGGCCTAGATCCCAGTCCTTTTATCTGTGTTTGCATGACCCCCTCATGTGTCCTGGCCTTAGTGCAGCATGAGAAAGTATGGATATAATGAGCTAGTAGTAACCAGAGGGCTTTTTCTGATGGACTTTGGTTGGCTGCTTTCCAGGGGAATGAGATCAACCACCAGAAAAAGAATAAGGTGAGCATCTGTTTCACTTCCTATAGGGAAAGGTAGAGGAGTAGGTATCAGAGATGTCCCTGGGAAGAACATTCCTTGGCTTTCTATCCCTTCCACCTCACATATACTGGGGTAGTTTGATAATAAATAAGTGGAAGACCCATTCAGTGAGTAAGTGCAGATAGAGGAATGGCATCAAGGATAACTTCCTGGAGGAGGGTACATTTTTACTCTACCTGAGAACAGGTAGGAACTGGATGAATTTTCAGGAAGGAGGGTTGGCATGTGTGCAAAGACCCGAGACTGATCCTCTGGCCCACTGCTCAATCCTCACAAAGCCCTGCAGCTTTCCTACCCAGGCTCTATATGCATCCTGTCCTTCTCTCTTGGCCCAGGAATACAAAGTAATGACAGAGATCATGCTGCTCCAGGTGGCTGCAGGTAATTACAACCTACAGCCCAAGGATCCATGTAGGGCCTCATTCAAGTCTATGGAGTGGCTCAACAAGGATGAGAAGTGAGACCCATCAGGAGCCTGGTGAGGGTAGAGGTGGACTCTTTCTGGTGGCCACTCTGGGGATCCATCTTCTTTGGCTCCCTGAGCAGCCTCAAGCCCTCTTGCTTGGGCAGCAGACTCTGGCTGCTGGGAAAACACTGGGAAGGACTCCTGAATTGAAGTTCCTGGTCAACTCACACATGTCACTCTGTCCTTAGCTACCTCCTGTCCTGCCAGCTGAAGCCCCAGTCCTGGCTGGCCAGCAGAACTCAAGAACAAAAAGAACTGGCCACTGTCAAGCACAGGGCTGAGTGAGTGTCCAGTGGCAATGCAATGTTTCCTCAGCAGCTGGAGCACTTGTGGTACTTGGGCCCCATCTGCTCAACACCCCTTCTTCCCATCTATTCAATTATTTTAAGGGGCAATATTTAATTTTCTTAAATAGTAAATAGTAGCTTTGAATATTATATTAAATCCCTCTTTCTTTTACAGCCCAGGTGTGTGGTTTGGTTCTTTTACTTCCTACAATAGTTTAAATGATGTACAGGCTCTCATATTCTTTCTTGAACTCAGAAATCTTACAGATTCAATAGTTATTGTATATGGGAGAAAGGAGAAGAGCCAGCTCTCTTCACTAGCTACTGGATATCCCCCTCAAGTCCCCTTTACTCAGAGGCCAGGTTCATTTCAGTATGAAACGAATTGGGGCAAACAACAGAGAAAGCCCCTCAGAACTCCTGAGATTTAGAATTTGAAGGTACTTTCACAGGAATAGCAACAACCCCTGAAATTGGGTGTCTTTAAGGGTAACACATGCCAGAACTACTTCCTGCCACAGGACAGTGGTTGCCTTTCTTCACACTAAAGAAAAGAGGAATATTTTCTGCTTCTTTTGTTGATGTGGTTTGGTTTAGTTTGTTTTTTTTTTTTTTTTAAGATTTATTTATTTATCATAGAGAGAGAGAGAGAGGCAGAGACACAGGAGGAGGGAGAAGCAGGCTCCATGCCGGGAGCCCGATGTGGGACTCGATCCCGGGACTCTAGGATCGCGCCCCGGGCCAAAGGCAGGCGCCAAACCGCTGAGCCACCCAGGGATCCCCTGGTTTGTTTTTTTTTTTGACCCAATATTTGGAAATTTCAGTTTTCTAGTTCAATCTCTGGAATTGTATCAGCACTAAATGGTAAAAACATGTAAAGGGATCAAATCTTGCATGTGGAGGGGACAAGGCCAGAGGAAGATAATTTGCAAATAGACTAAGGGCAGACAGGCCTCTGTCTTGCTCTAGGGGCTCCAGGTTCACCCTTTACCTAGATTGAAATCCTCCTGGGATCCTGTCAATGATCTCTGAATTTCTCTTTCTGCTTGCTTTGTATTTGGGGAAGAGGTGTGTGGTGGACCTTTAAGGCCACAGCTGGGCCAGGTGCAATAAATATCTGTGCTTATTGTAAAATTTTTTTAATTAATTTTTTTTGGAGTTCAATTTGCCAACATATAGAATAACACCCAGTGCTCATCCCACCAAGTGTCCCCCTCAGTGCCCATCACCCAGTCACCCCAACCCCCGCCCACCTCCCCTTCCACTACCCCTTGCTCATTTCCCAGAGTTAGGTGTTTCTCATGTTTTGTCACCTTCACTGATATAATATCTGTGTTTAGCTATGAGCTAAGTTTTCTAGCATTCTTGCATTTCCTTATACAATTCTCTTTTTTAAAATTAAATAATTTATTTTTACATTTTTAAAATTTAAATTCATTTTGCCAACATATAGACCACCAGTGCTCATCCTATCAAGTGGTCTCATTGCCCGGCACCCAGTTACTGCATCCCGTCACCCACCTCCCCTTCCAAAATCCTTTGTTTCCCAGAGTTAAGAGTCTCTCATGGTTTGTCACCCTCTATATTTTAAGGCAGAAATTCCCTAAAGGCCCAAGACTCTTGGTCAGATACATAGTAGACACTCTTCCCCAACTAGGACCTGATGGATCAAGGATTGGTTCTCTCTTGCCAGGATAATGGTCCATATACTTGACCAGAGAAAACCCTACACTCTTTTTGCTGGCCAAGGTGACTTTTAGGTCCACGTTGTTCCGAGTCAATGGTCTCAGACATTTACCAGTTACACACTCAGTCTCAGTTTACACACTTACAGTGACTTGTCCTAAATTGTCTGAGCTTGACCTCATAGGTCTTGTAGCCCCCAAGATGGCTCTGCTCCTCTCCATAGTCTTGTGCTTAGGCTATGTCATGGGGTGCATGAACCTTTTGTGTCAGGAGCTTTGAATGATAATGATTGAGGGGGAAGCATTCAGGGGGCTCCATCAGGGGAATGGCACCAAACTGATGGCCAGAGTAATACAATGGTAATAAATACATTCCTATCAATAATTACTTTGAATGTAAATGGACTAAACCCTCTGATTAAAAGACACAGGGTGACAGAGTGGATTAAAAAACAAGACTCATTAACAACAGTAATAACAAAACAAGACTCATTTATATGTTGCCTAATAGAGACTCATTTCGGACCTACAGACACATGCAGATAGAAAGTGAACAGAGGAAGAAACATTTATCATGAAAATGGATGCCCAAATAAAGCAGGAGTAGGAACACTTATATGAGACAAAACAGACTTTAAAACAGAGGGAGTGTAATAAGAGAAAAGGATACTACATCGTAATAATGGAGACAATGCAACAAGAAGATATAACAAATTTAAATACCTATACACTCAACATAGGAGCCCCCAAATACATAAAATAGTTATTAACAAATATAAAGGAACTAAACTACAGTGATGCAATAAGCATAGGGGACTTTAATACTCCACTTACATCAATGGAGAGATGACCCAAACTGAAAATCAACAAGGAAAGAATAGTTTTAAATGATGCACTGCTTTTATTTTTTTTTAATTTTTATTTATTTATGATAGTCACAGAGAGAGAGAGAGAGAGAGAGAGAGGCAGAGACACAGGCAGAGGGAGAAGCAGGCTCCATGCACCGGGAGCCTGATGTGGGATTTGATCCCGAGTCTCCAGGATCGCGCCCTGGGCCAAAGGCAGGCGCCAAACCACTGCGCCACCCAGGGATCCCTGATGCACTGCTTTTATTTATTTATTTATTTTTATTTTTTTTGATGCACTGCTTTTAACAGATACGTTCAGAACATTCCATCCTAAACAGCAGAATAGTCATTATTTTACAGTACACAGGAACGTTCTCCAAATGAAATTACATACTATTAAGCCACAAATCTCAACAAATCCAAAAAGATTGAAGTCATACAATGCATCTTTTCTGACCACAACTAGAAATCAAACACAAAAAAACTGAAAAGAACACAAATTCATTAAGGTTAAAAACATGCTATTGGACTCCAATATGGTAGAGGACTAGGAAACCTTAGTTTTGTCTCATCCCAGGAATTCAGCTAGATAGCTATTAAATCATTCTTAATACATGTGAACTCAACCTGAGATCTCAGAAGAGAATTGCTGCAACTTTACAATAGGAAAGCGGCTACTTTCTGCAAGGTAGGAGGTACAGAGAAGTGAATCCAAGGTGATATATGGGAAGGTAAACCACAGTGGAAGAGAGCCAACTACCAGAAGGTGATACCAGCAGCAGAGTGCACAATCAAACCTTATAGAAGTCTGCTTGGGTGAGGGAACTTCTGGCTTGAAAGTGGTGAAGTGGGGGCAGAATCCTAGGTGGGATAGTGTGGCCTCAGGATCCTTGGGGTCTTAGGAAGACCAGGGGTGCCTTAATGTGGCCGAGCTCCCAGGCCTCAGAGCAAGGATGCTGGCTGCAAACACTGAGTCTAGATGTGGGCTTTCTGCTCTGGGTTGCCATAAACCTTGGCCACAGTTGGCATGACTGCTCTCTGAGTAGGGGCCCAACAGACAGCAGAACGGGCAAGACCCCCTTCCTCCCCTTGGAGGAGTAGTGCAAGAGCAGGGCCCAGGAATCTGCAGGAGCTCACTGAGTGGGGCGTGAACTTTTGAGCTTTCAGCTCTGGGGCTGGAAGGCTGGGAGGCTTCCATTTCCATTCTCATCTTCTAAATCAGTGTGAAAGCTGGGCATCAGGTAAATACAAATCAAACCCACAATGAGGTACCACCGCACACCAGTGAGAATGGGGAAAATTAACAAGGCAGGAAACCACAACTGTTGGAGAGGATGTGGAGAAAGGGGAACCCTCTTGCACTGTTGGTGGGAATGTGAACTGGTGCAGTCACTCTGGAAAACTGTGTGGAGGTTCCTCAAAGAGTTAAAAATAGATCTGCCCTATGACCCAGCAATTGCACTGCTGGGGATTTACCCCAAAGATACAGATGCAATGAAAGGCCAGGACACCTGCACCCCGATGTTTATAGCAGCAATGTCCACAATAGCCGAGCTGTGGAAGGAGCCTCGGTGTCCATCAAAAGATGAATGGATAAAGAAGATGTGGTTTATGTATACAATGGAGTATTACTCAGCCATTAGAAACGACAAATACCCACCTTTTGCTTCGACGTGGATGGAACTGGAGGGTATTATGCTGAGTGAAGTAAGTCAATTGGAGAAGGACAAACATTATATGGTCTCATTTATTTGGGGAATATAAAAAATAGTGAAAGGGAATAAAGGGGAAAGGAGAAAAAATGAGTGGGAAATATCAGGGAGGGAGACAGAACATGAGAGACTCCTAAGTCTGGGAAACGAACTAGGGGTGGTGGAAGGGGAGGAGGGCGGGAGGTGGGGGTGACTGGGTGACGGGCACTGAGGGGGGCACTTGATGGGATGAGCACTGGGTGTTATCCTCTATGTTGGCAAATTGAACACCAATAAAAAATAAATATAAAAAATAAATCAGTGTGAAAGCCTTCAGGGAACAAAAGCCACACAGAGCAATCAGGAGCCACTTACAGAACCTGGCCCAGGGCAAAGGGAGTGCAGTTTCTCCTGGGCAAAGACACCTGAGATTCAGTGCAACAAGCCCTTCCCCAGAAGACTAGCAAGAACATCCACTGAGACCAAGCTTACACATCACACAGAACTGCAAAACTCCAACCCTAGGGGAACACAGTTTATGAAATTAATGGGTTTTCCCTCCATAATTCTTTAGTCTTCCAATTTTAATTGTTTTTCTCTTTCCTTTTTTCAAACGATTTCTTAACTTTATAAAAATATTTTTAAATTTTCATTTTTACAGTTATGTTCCATCCTTTATTTTATTTTTGTATATGTTTTTCTTTCTTTACAATTCTGGGGTGCAGTTTCTTCAAACAGACCAAAATACACCCAGACTCAAGTGTATGGTTCTGTTCTCTTCACCTGTCTGATCATATTTGCTTTCTTCCTCCCCCTCCTCTTCCTACTCCTCTTTCTCCTCCCTCTTCTACTTCTCCTTTTTTGTTTTTTTTTTTTTCTGCTTTGTTGAAGTCTTTTAAAATTTTCATCTTTAGAGTTACATTTTATCGGAGGAGGGGCAAGATGGCTGAAGAGTAGGGTCCCCAAATCACCTGTCTCCACCAAATTACCTAGATAACCTTCAAATCATCCTGAAAATCTACGAATTCGGCCTGAGATTTAAAGAGAGACCAGCTGGAACGCTACAGTGAGAAGAGTTCGGGCTTCTATCAAGGTAGGAAGACGGGGAAAAAGAAATAAAGAAACAAAAGGCCTCCAAGGGGGAGTGGCCCCACGAGGAGCCAGGCTAAGGCCGGGGCGAGTGTCCCCAGGACAGGAGAGCCCTGTCCCAGAGAAGCAGGAGCTGCACCAACCTTCCCGGGCGGAAAAGCCTCGCAGGGAGTTGGAGCAGGACCCCAGGAGGGCGGGGATGCCCTCAGGCTCCCTGGGACACTAACAGACACCTGCGCACCGGGGAGAGCGCACCACACCCCGGGGCTGAGCTCCCTAAAGGCTGCAGCGCGCAGGGCTGGACCTAGAGCAGCTCGGAGGGGCTCGGGCAGCGGATCTGCAGAGGGGGCTGCGCGGCCGGGAGCTCGAATCCAACAGCGCAGACCGGGAGCCCAGGGCTCCGGGGACACAGCCCGGGATCCGGCCTCCCCCCGGGACAGACAGAGGGCGGGAGGGCCATGGACAGCAAGGACGCTCCTGCCCCGAGCTGAGCAGATCAGCGGCCCCCACCCGGAGCCTCCAGGCCCTGCAGACAGAGAGCTCCGGAGCTACTGCGGGAGCTGACTCCAGGGCTCCAGAGATGGCCCCGCCACTGGGGTTGTTCCTCCTGGGGCCTCACGGGGTAAACAACCCCCACTGAGCCCTGCACCAGGCAGGGGGCAGAGCAGCTCCCCCAAGCGCTAACACCTGAAAATCACAACAGGCCCCACCCCCAGAAGACCAGCTAGACGGGCAAGTTCCAGGGGAAGTCAAGGGACTTAAAGTATACAGAATCAGAAGATACTCCCCAGTGGTTTTTTTTTTTCTTTTTTGCTTCCCCCACCCTTTTTTCCCTTTCATTCTTTTTCTTTCTCTTTTTCTTCTCTTTTTTCTTTTTGTCTTTTTTCTTTTTCTCTTTTCTTTCCTTCTTTCTCTTTTTCTCCTTTTCCCAATACAACTTGTTTTTGGCCATTCTGTATTGAGCAAAATGACTAGAAGGAAAACCACCTCAAAAGAAAGAATCAGAAACAGTCCTCTCTCCCACACAGTTACAAAATCTGGATTACAATTCAATGTCAGAAAGCCAATTCAGAAGCACTATCATACAGCTACTGGTGGCTCTAGAAAAAAGCATAAAGGACTCAAGAGACTTCATGACTGCAGAATTTAGATCCAATCAGGCAGAAATTAAAAATCAATTGAATGAGATGCAATTCAAACTAGAAATCCTAACGACGAGGGTTAACGAGGTGGAAGAACGAGTGAGTGACCTAGAAGACAAGTTGATGGCAAAGAGGGAAACTGAGGGAAAAAGAGACAGACAATTAAAAGACCATGAGGTTGATTAAGGGAAATAAACGACAGCCTGAGGAAGAAAAACCTACGTTTAATTGGGGTTCCGAGGGCGCCGAAAGGGCCAGAGGGCCAGAATATGTATTTGAACAAATCATAGCTGAAAACGTTCCTAATCTGGGAAGTGAAACAGGCATTCAGATCCAGGAAATAGAGAGATCCCCCGCTAAAATCAATAAAAACCGTTCAACACCTCGACATCTAATAGTGAAGCTTGCAAATTCCAAAGATAAAGAGAAGATCCTTAAAGCAGCAAGAGACAAGAAATCCCTGACCTATCTGGGGAGGAATATTAGGGTAACAGCAGACCTCTCCACAGAGACCTGGCAGGCCAGAAAGGGCTGGCAGGATATATCCAGGGTCCTCAATGAGAAGAACACACAACCAAGAATACTTTATCCAGCAAGGCTCTCATTCAAAATGGAAGGAGAGATAAAAGGCTTCCAAGACAGACAGGAACTGAAAGAATATGTGACCTCCAAACCAGCTCTGAAAGAAATTTTAAGGGAGACTCTTAAAATTCCCCTTTAAGAAGTTCAGTGGAACAATCCACAAAAACAAGGACTGAATAGATATCATGATGACACTAAACTCATACCTGTCAATAGTAACTCTGAACGTGAAAGGGCTTAATTACCCCATCTAAAGGCGCAGGGTTTCAGACTGGATAAAAAAGCAGGACCCATCTATTTGCTGTCTACAAGAGACTCATTTTAGACAGAAGGACACATACAGCCTGAAAATAAGAGGTCGGAGAACCATTTACCATTCAAATGGTCCTCAAAACAAAGCAGGGGTAGCCATCCTTCTATCAGATAAACTAAAATTTACCCCGAAGACTCTAGTGAGAGATGAAGAGGGACACTACCTCATACTTAAAGGATCTATCCAACAAGAGGACTTAACAATCCTCAATATATATGCCTCGAATGTGGGAGCTACCAAATATTTAAACCAATTAATAATCAAAGTGAAGAAATACTTAGATGATAATACACTTATACTTGGTGACTTCAATCTAGCTCTTTCTACCCTCGATTGGTCTTCAAAGCACAACATCTCCAAAGAAACGAGAGCTTTAAATGATACACTGGACCAGATGGATTTCACAGATATCTACAGAACTTTACATCCAAACTCAACTGAATACACATTTTTCTCAAGTGCACATGGAACTTTCTCCAGAATAGACCACATACTGGGTCACAAATCGGGTCTGAACCGATACCAAAAGATTGGGATCGTCCCCTGCATATTCTCAGACCATAATGCCTTGAAATTAGAACTAAATCACAACAAGAACTTTGAAAGGACCTCAAACACGTGGAGGTTAAGGACCATCCTGCTAAAAGATGAAAGGGTCAACCAGGAAATTAAGGAAGAATTAAAAAGATTCATGGAAACTAATGAGAATGAAGATACAACCGTTCAAAATCTTTGGGATGCAGCAAAAGCAGTCCTAAGGGGGAAATACATCGCAATACAAGCATCCATTCAAAAACTGGAAAAAACTCAAATACAAAAGCTAACCTTACACATAAAGGAGCTAGAGAAAAAACAGCAGATGGACCCTACACCCAGCAGAAGAAGAGAGTTAATTAAGATTCGAGCAGAACTCAATGAAATCGAGACCAGAAGAACTGTGGAACAGATCAACAGAACCAGGAGTTGGTTCTTTGAAAGAATTAATAAGATAGATAAACCATTAGCCAGCCTTATTAAAAAGAGAGAGAAGACTCAAATTAATAAAATCATGAATGAGATAGGAGAGATCACTACCAACACCAAGGAAATACAAACGATTTTAAAAACATATTATGAACAGCTATACGCCAATAAATTAGGCAATCTAGAAGAAATGGACGCATTCCTGGAAAGCCACAAACTACCAAAACTGGAACAGGAAGAAATAGAAAACCTGAATAGGCCAATAACCAGGGAGGAAATTGAAGCAGTCATCAAAAAGCTCCCAAGACACAAAAGTCCAGGGCCAGATGGCTTCCCAGGAGAATTCTATCAAACGTTTAAAGAAGAAATCATACCTATTCTACTAAAGCTGTTTGGAAAGATAGAAAGAGATGGAGTACTTCCAACTTCGTTCTATGAGGCCAGCATCACCTTAATTCCAAAACCAGACAAAGACCCCACCAAAAAGGAGAATTACAGACCAATATCCCTGATGAACATGGATGCAAAAATTCTCAACAAGATACTAGCCAATAGGATCCAACAGCACATTAAGAAAATTATTCAAAAAAAATTAAAAAAAAAGAATATTATTCACCATGACCAAGTAGGATTTATCCCCGGGACACAAGGCTGGTTCAACACTCATAAAACAATCAATGTGACTCATCATATCAGCAAGAGAAAACCGAAGAACCATATGATCCTCTCATTAGATGCAGAGAAAGCATTTGACAAAATACAGCATCCATTCCTGATCAAAACTCTTCAGAGCGTAGGGATAGAGGGAACATTCCTCAACATCTTAAAAGCTATTTACAAAAAGCCCACAGCAAATATCATTCTCAGTGGGGAAGCACTGGGAGCCTTTCCCCTAAGATCAGGAACAAGACAGGGATGTCCACTCTCACCACTGCTATTCAACAGCCTCAGCAATCAAACATCAAAAAGACGTTAAAGGCATTCAAATTGACAAAGAAGAAGTCAAACTCCCTCTTCGCCGATGACATGATACTCTACATAGAAAACCCAAAAGCCTCCACCCCAAGATTGCTAGAACTCATACAGCAATTTGGTAGCGTGGCAGGATACAAAATCAATGCCCAGAAATCAATGGCATTTCTATACACTAACAATGAGACTGAAGAAAAAGAAATTAAGGAGTCAATCCCATTTACAATTGCACCCAAAAGCAGAAGATACCTAGGAATAAACCTAACCAAAGAGGTAAAGGATCTATACCCTAAAAACTATAGAACACTTCTGAAAGAAATTGAGGAAGACACAAAGAGATGGAAAAATATTCCATGCTCATGGATTGGCAGAATTAATATTGTGAAAATGTCAATGTTACCCAGGGCAATTTACACGTTTAATGCAATCCCTATCAAAATACCATGGACTTTCTTCAGAGAGTTAGAACAAATTATTTTAAGTTTTGTGTGGAATCAGAAAAGACCCTGAATAGCCAGGGGAATTTTAAAAAAGAAAACCAGGGATCCCTGGGTGGTGCAGTGGTTTGGCGCCTGCCTTTGGCCCAGGGCACGATCCTGGAGACCCGGGATCGAATCCCACGTCGGGCTCCCGGTGCATGGAGCCTGCTTCTCCCTCTGCCTGTGTCTCTGCCTCTCTCTCTCTCTGTGAGACTATCATAAATAAATAAAAAAATTTTAAAAAATTAAAAAAAAATAAAAAAGAAAACCATAGCTGGGGGCATCACAATGCCAGATTTCAGGTTGTACTACAAAGCTGTGGTCATCAAGACAGTGTGGTACTGGCACAAAAACAGACACGTAGATCAATGGAACAGACTAGAGAACCCAGAAGTGGACCCTCAACTTTATGGCCAACTAATATTCAATAAAGGAGGAAAGACTAACCATTGGAAGAAAGACAGTGTCTTCAGTAAATGGTTCTGGGAAAATTGGACATCCACATGCAGAAGAATGAAACTAGACCACTCTCTTTCACCATACACAAAGATAAACTCAAAATGGATGAAAGATCTAAATGTGAGACAAGATTCCATCAAAATCCTAGAGAACACAGGCAACACCCTTTTTGAACTTGGCCACAGTAACTTCTTGCAAGACACATCCATGAAGGCAAAAGAAACAATAGCAAAAATGAACTATTGGGACTTCCTCAAGATAAGAAGCTTTTCCACAGCAAAGGATACAGTCAACAAAACTAAAAGACAATCTACAGAATGGGAGAAGATATTTGCAAAAGACGTTTCCAAGATCTAAAAAGGGCTAGTTTCCAAGATCTATAAAGAACTTATTAAACTCAACACCAAAGAAACGAACATCCAATCATGAAATGGGCAAAAGGCATGAACAGAAATCTCACAGACGAAGACATAGACATGGCCAACATGCACATGAGAAAATGCTCTGCATCACTTGCCATCAGGGAAATACAAATCCAAACCACAATGAGATACCACCTCACACCAGTGAGAATGGGGAAAATTAACAAGGCAGGAAACCACTAATTTTGGAGAGGATGTGGAGAAAAGGGAACCTTCTTACACTGTTGGTGGGAATGTGACCTGGTGCAGCCACTCTGGAAAACTGTGTGGAGGTTCCTCAAAGAGATAAAAATAAACCTTCCCTACGACCCAGCAATTGCACTGTTGGGGATTTACCCCAAAGATTCAGGTGCAATGAAACGCCGGGACACCTGCACCCCGATGTTTCTAGCAGCAATGTCCACAATAGCCAAACTGTGGAAGAAGCTTCGGTGTCCATCGAAAGATGAATGGATAAAGAAGATGTGGTTTATGTATACAATGGAATATTACTCAGCCATTAGAAATGACAAATACCCACCATTTGCTTAAATGTGGATGGAACTGGAGGGTATTATGGTGAGTGAAGTAAGTCAATCGGAGAAGGACAAACAGTGTATGTTCTCATTCATTTGGGGAATATAAATAATAGTGAAAGGGAATATAAGGGAAGGGAGAAGAAATGTGTGGGAAATATCAGAAAGGGAGACAGAACATAAAGACTCCTAACTCTGGGAAACGTACTAGGGGTGGTGGGAGGGGAGGAGGGCAGGAGGTGGGGGTGAATGTGTGACGGTCACTGAGGGGGACACTTGACGGGATGGGCACTGGGTGTTATTATGTATGTTGGCAAATTGAACACCAATAAAAAATTAATTTATTAAAAAAAGAGTTATATTCTATCCTTTCAAGGTATTTAATTTTATTTTTGTATATATATGTTTTTCTTTACAACTTTGAGATGTCATTTCTTCTAACAATCCAACCAAAATACACTCAGGATATAGTGTATGACTTTGTTATGTTGACCTGTTCATATTCCTTCTTTTTTTGTCATTTGATTTTCATTTTTACAGTTACAGTATGGATCTAGAAAAGATTGCAGAGCAAACGAATATTGAAAAAGAAAACTGAAACTAGTCACATCACAAAACCAGAGTTCAAGGTCTGTGACAAAGTTGTAATCATCAGGGACACCTGGTGGCTCAGTGGTTGAACGTCTGCCTTTAGCTCAGGGAGTGATCCCAGGTCCTGGACTGAGTCACACATCAGGCTCCCTGCATGGAGCCTGCTTCTTCCTCTGCGTATGTCTCTGCCTCTGTGTGTCTCTCATAATAAATAAATAAATAAAATCTTTAAAACACACACACACACACACACACACACACACACACACAAAGATGTAATCATTAAGGCAGCATGATACTGGCACAAAAACAGACACATAGATAAATGAGAATAGAGAATAAAGAACCCAGAAATGGACCGTCAAATCTATGGTCAACTAATATTCAACAAAGCAGGCAAGAATAATAATGTTTAAAATGAGTGGGAAATATTAGAAAGGGAGACAGAACAGGAGAGACTCCTAACTCTGGGAAATGAACAAAGGGTGGTAGAAAGGGAGGTGGGCAGGGGGTGGGGTGACTGGGTGATGGGCATGGAGGGGGGCAATTGATGGGATAAGCACTGGGTGTTATTCTATATGTTGGCAAATTGAACACCAATTAAAAAAAAGAATAATAATGTTTAATGGAAAAAAGACAATTTCTTCAACAAATGGTGCTGGGAAAATTGGACAGCCACATGCAGAAGAATGAAACCGACCATTTACTCACACCATACCCAAAGATAAATTCAAAATGGATGAAAGACTTAAATGTGAGACAGGAATCCATCAAAATCCTAGAGGAGAACACAGCCAGCAACCTCCATGACCTCAGCTGCAGCAACCTTCTACTAGACACATCTCCAAAGACAAAGGAAACAAAGGCAAAAATTAAATATTGGGACTTCATCAAGATATAATCCTTCTGCACATCTTTGCTGTGCAGAGAAAACATCACCCATATGCACCAAGATGGTCCCCCAGACAAATAAAAGACAAAAAGAGACAGTGAGAATACAGGAAGTAGAAAAAGCCCAAACCTCACATTTCATCCAAAACAATCTAAACATTCAAGAAATTCAGTGAAGTTGGATAAACTCCCCCTCATCGTAAAATGGTTCAAGGCCAAAGACAAAAACAGAATCACAGAAGCAGAAGAAAAATGCCTCATCATGTACAAAGGATTCTCAATAAGTTTAACAACTGACTAAATAGTAAATTAAATTTACATGGATTATACACTCCAATTAAAAGGCAAATATTGACAAAATGGATAAAAACTGATCTCTGTGCTGTCTATGAGACAATCACCTTTTAAATTCAGGACACAAAGAGTTTTAAAGTTAAATGATAGGAGACTACATATCAGCTACTACTAACCAAAAGAAAACTAGAGTAGCTTTGTTAATATAAGAAAACATTGGGGCACCTGGGTGACTCAGTGGGTTAAGCATCTGCCTTTGACTCAGGTCATGATCTCAGGGTCTTGGGATGGAGACTGGCTCAGTGGGGAGTCTGCTACTCCCCCACCTTCCACTCCTCCCCCTGTTTGTGCCCCACCCCTCAAATGAATAAATAAAATCTTTATTTAAAAAAAGGAAAAATATTTATGACATTTTTAAAGCAAATAAGAACATTTTGTTTTTTTAAGATTTTATTTATTTATTCATGAGAGACACAGAGAGAGAGGCAGAGGCAGAGACACAGGCAGAAGGAGAAGCAGGCTCCATGCAAGGAGCCCGATGCGGGACTCGATCCTGGGTCTCCAGGATCACGCCCTGGGCTGAAGGCAGGAGCTAAACCACTGAGCACCCAGGGATCCCCCCAAATAAGGACATTTTATATGGACAAAAGGGTACACTCTTCAAGGAGATAATTATAAACATTTTATTTTACACTCCAAGATAGCTCCACAGAATTGAAGAACTTTAGTAATAGTTGGAGGGGCACAATAATAGTTGGTTAAGGATCTGACTGGCTCAGGTCATGATCTTCAGATCCTGGGATCAAGCCCTGTGTCAGGCTCTGCACTGAGCAGGGAGTTTGCTTCTCTTTTCACTCCCTCTGCCCCTCCTCCTGCTCATGTTCTCTCAAATAAACAAATATTTAAAAAAAAAACAATAATAGTTGGAGACTTAATACTTCCAATAGTGAATAGAATCTTTTATTTCTTGTGATGCTCAATCAGCATCATGGGGTGGTCAGAGTAGGGGCTGGGGGCCATACTTTATAGTGCAGGGAATGGAAATTAGGAGAGATTAAGTGACTTGCTCAGTCACATCACTGATGAGTGATGGTTCTGAGGCAGGGGAGATAGATGATTCTCTGGGGTTAGATTCTTGATAACCTGGATGGGATATCATGCCCCACACACTTGAACCAAGCCTTTTTCTCACTCCCTTGCCCACAGTCTCCTGCCCAACATTGCTGCAAGGAGGCAGCTAGTGGCCCAAGGAGGTGCTGTCCCAAGAGAATGGCTCAGATCCTAACACATCTCCTGGCTTTACATTCCATCCCTGATACAAAATACAATGCTTTCCTCCAAATGAATACCCCATGATGGATTGAGTGGATCCAAACATGTCTCCATATCCCCTTCACTTGCCTTCCCAACCCCAAAACTTAAGTCCATCAGGTGCTCTGCAGTGAGAATTCCTGGTGGTCAGATGACCACTCTGAATGACCAGTAGTCTACCTGATTCCCAACTGATCAGAACACAGGACATTCCAAACCAATTGCTCACATAACAGTTGCCCAAAGAATTAGCTTCATCTTCAACTGACTACACTGGTTGTTAAACAGTTAACTAGGAAATAGGCTGGCCAGGTTGGTTCTTCAGTGGCTTAGTGCATGACATCTATAAGCCTCCAGAGTCTCCTTGACTAAAATCTGACCCACCATCTGAGCAGCCTGGACTAAGGCCTGACTGAGAGAGGGAAGTAGCAGCGTTGCCTCTGAATGTGTACCTTCCTTACTCTCTCAATCCTCCCAGCATCTTGTCTACCCTGTACAAACTGTAGTTACTCTCCCTAAATTTACTTACTTATTTATACCCACAGACCTTCAATGGAACAGTCATTGGGGAGATATTTGTGGCTCTTTCTTGTTGTTTGGCCAGATGCCTATCTGAGTGCTGCACAGCATTTGGAATTTCCTGACCACAGATGGTTTTATTATGATTTATGTGATCTATTATGATCTTTTTCTTCTTTTAACCTGAGCCATGATGGTAGAAAATATGGTAAAAATAGAACTTTTGATATGCAGCTGGGGAAGACCCTGGTAACACATCATTCATTCCCAGGTCACACTTGTGTTCCTGTTCGCCAGTGCCTGGGGAGTCAACTGAGTCTGAGCTGGTCTTAGAAGAGGGGTATTGGATATGATACACACCTGACATCCCCACTGACTGACTGGGTGGAGATGTGACCATTTAGATGAGACAATCTAGAAATGCAGCACAGTGCAATGATCAAGAGCATGGGAGCTGATGTTGGGTGTCCAGTATCAAATCATACCAGAAGCTACATGTACCTGGGAAAGTTACTTAGCCCCTCTGCCATTGGTTCCCTGTTCTGTGGCATGGGGCCTATTTACTAGTTTTATGTTATGAAGCTTAATATAAGAAAATCCAGATAACACCTGAAGAAAATGATGAATACCTCATAAGTGCTACATTAAGTGTTCCAGTATGACATACCTGTAAGAATAAGCAAGAAATGTAGGAGTAGCTGCCTCCAGAGAGGAATCTTGGATGACTAAAGGGCAGGGGAGAGTGCAAGGTGACTTTTATGCCTTGTGGCATGGGCATGATGCTTACTACTTATGGAGAATATCTGTTGTCATCACCTGTCATCCACAGTCATTCCTGTGGGATGCACAGGCCAGGTGTTATGACCCCTATTTTGTGGTTCATAGTACTGAAATGTAGAGAATTTAAATTATTTGGTGCCCAGAGTCACAATGCTGATGACAGATGGGTCAGGAATAGAAAAGTAGTTGGCTCCTGGGGACACAGATTTCTAAATCCCATGAGTCCTCTAGATCTAGATAATGTGCTGGACTTCTGAACTAAGGGCTCCCCTCACTCCATTCCCCAAATTTCCTGCTTAGAAGTTGCTGCCACAACACGAAAGGTGCCTAAGCCAAGAGAAGGGTAGGTGCTTGACCCAGCCTCCAGCTTTACGTGTCAATCCCTGACTCAAAAGCCATGACAGTTTCCTGAAAAGAAGCAGCTTGAAGAGCCAAGAGGTCCCTGCTGTGTCACTCCCTTCAGCATTTTATATATCAGCCTCATCAAATTGAACTCCTAAGGGTCTGAGACATGGTCTGCTTGTGACCACCCCCTTGTCTACACTTTCTGGGCACACACTAGAACAGCCCACCAGTTTTTTGGCTGGTTTTCCTGAACTGCCAACAAGTAAGTTAGGGAAGTAATGAAGAACATGTAAATTTGCTTGCTTTACACTTTCATGCCAAGCTCACTGTATTCGTATTTCCTCTTCTTATTCTGACTTCCAAACTGCTTCCTCTGCTGCTTCTCTTAAGTCAGTGGAAGGGAGACTTCTTGAAAACTGAAAGGAAGAGCAGAATCAGACATGACCAGAGCAAGTCAGGCAAGAAACACCTGAGTGGAGGTGCTCAGGTGGAGCCCCACCTCCCAAGGCCCTTCCAGCCCTGCTGACTCCCAGCCCTGTTCTCTTCTGGGCCATGTAGGGCTGCTTCCCAAACTCCATGGTGCAGCCCCAGGGTCAGGGGCCACAGTGACCCTACCCTAAGAAAGGGGGTACAGAGGGCTGCACAGAGATTTCATAGACACTGTAAATATAAGACCTCAGGGCGTGCATGAGACCAGACCCTTCAGGGCGGGCATCATAAAAGGAGGGAATAGGGAAGAGTGACAAAGAGATATTATGGAGATCAGAGAAAGGATGTGTAAGAGATGGAGGAGGAAATGAATGACAGGCACAATGTTGCCCCCTATGTTTCAGTCTTCAAAATCCTCAAAGAAATCAAGTGCATGGACAATTGCAGGGGTGGATATGGGGATTGGTTTGGGAAAGGACAGTGTCAGTATGGGTTGAGGTGAGAGCTTGCCTACCCTGTCACTGGCAGGATAAAGGTTGACCTTTTCATCAGGATGATTCTCTTTGTCTCTGTAGGCCTCCCCAGCCTCAGTCCCTTCACCTCAGCAGGTAGGGAGTGAGTCTCTTATCTCCAACATACCTCTCTAGCCCTCAGATTCCTAACTGTGGCCAGGGGTGAACACCTGTGTCATCTTGTCCTTCCAAGAAAGCAGTCACTCTCTCTGGTCTTCTGTGCATAACATTGCCTTCCTCAGTCCTCATGACTCCCCTTCCTCTTCTCCTGATCAGTGTTCATTTCCCTTCTCCTTGGTCAAATGTCACCAACCATATTGTTCTCTAATATGGAAACACTGGTGGAAGGATCATGGGTATACTGCACCCTCTTTAATCAATCAATTGATCCATCAATTAAGCTTCCAATCCCAGGGGGCATCTGTCATGGGCTCCAGGTTGTTGTGAGCCCCTGGGAGAGAATGGCAAGCAATTCCACATACTATCTGTCCTGTGCTTGTGGTGAGCTTAGTTATTTAGAGATAATCCTCATAGTAAGCCAATACATTTCCTAGATCTCCACCACAGAATTTGGGGAGCAGCCCTACATGTCCCAGAAGAGAACAGGGCTGGGAGTCAGCAGGGCTGAGCCTAGGCCCTGCTGGAAGGGACTTGGGAAGTGGGGAAATCCTTAAGAGGATGAACATGAAATTAGGGGTAAAGCTACTTGTTCAAATTCCCTAGTCTGTAAGTGGGGTTCCACAGCAGGTATAGCTAAATAAACACATGGTACTTTGTAGGGTTTGCTCCAAACCTTGAAATGACAGGGAGGGGGTAGGAAGAGAGGGGCAAGATGGCGGAAGAGTAGGGTCCTCAAGTCACCTGTCCCCACCAAATTACCTAGATAACCTTCAAATCATCCTGAAAATCTACGAATTCGGCCTGAGATTTAAAGGGAGAACAGCTGGAATGCTACAGTGAGAAGAGTTCACACTTCTATCAAGGTAGGAAGATGGGGAAAAAAGAAATAATGAAACAAAAGGTATCCAAGGGGAGGGGCCCCACGAGGAGCCTGGCTAAGGCCGGGGCGAGTGCCCCCAGGACAGGAGAGCCCCGTCCCGGAGAAGCAGGAGCTTCACCAATCATCCCGGGTGGAAAGGGGCTCGCAGGGAGTTAGAGCAGGACCCCAGGAGGGGCGGGGATGCGCTCAGGCTCCCTGTGGCACCAACAGGCACCTGTGCCCCGGGAAGAGTGCGGAGCTCCCTAAAGGGCTGCAGCGCGCACACGGCTGGACCCAGGAGCAGCTCGGAAGGGCTCGGGCGGAGGCTCCGCAGAGAGGGGGCACCCGGCCTGGACCGCAAATCCAACAGTGCAGGCCGGGAGCACAGGGCGCCAGGACACAGCCCAGGATCCGAACTACCCCCGGGACAGGCAGAGGCCGGGAGGGCCCAGGACAGCAAGGACGCTCCTGCCCCGAGCTGAGCAGATCAGCGGCCCCCACCCGGAGCCTCCAGGCCCTGCAGACGGAGAGCTCTGGAGCTACTGCGGGAGCTGACTCCAGGGCTGCAGAGCTGGCCCCGCCACTGGGGCTGTTGCTCCTGGGGCCTCACGGGGTAAACAACCCCCACTGAGCCCAGCACCAGGCAGGGGCAGAGCAGCTCCCCCAAGTGCTAACACCTGAAAATCAGCACAACAGGCCCCTCCCCCAGAAGTCCAGCTAGACGGACAAGGTCCAGGGGAAGTCAAGGGACTTAAAGTGCACAGAATCAGAAGATACTCCCCCGTGGTTTTTTTTTTTTTTTTCGTTTTGTTTTCTGTTTGCTTCCCCCAACGTTTTTTTCTCTTTTTCTTCTTTTTTCTTTTTTCTTACTTTTTCCTTTTTTCTTTTTTCTTTCCTTCTTTCTCTCCTCTCTTTTTCTCCTTTTCCCGATACAACTTGTTTTTGGCCACTCTGCACTGAACAAAATGACTAGAAGGAAAACTTCACATTGAAAGAATCAGAAACAGTCCTCTCTCCCAAAGAGTTACAAAATTTGGATTACATTCAATGTCAGAAAGCCAATTCACAAGCAATATTATAAAGCTACTGCTGGCTCTAGAAAAAAGCATAAAGGACTCAATAGACTTCATGACTGCAGAATTTAGATCTAATCAGGCAGAAATTAAAAATCAATTGAATGAGATGCAATTCAAACTAGAGGTCCTAACGACGAGGGTTAATGAGGTGGAAGAACGAGTGAGTGACCTAGAAAACAAGTTGATGGCAAAGAGGGAAACTGAGGAAAAAAAGAGACAAACAATTAAAAGACCATGAGGATATATTGAGGGAAATAAATGACGGCCTGAGGAAGAAAAACCTACATTTAATTGGGGTTCCCAAGGGCGCCGAAAGGGACAGAGGTCCAGAATATGTATTTGAACAAATCATAGCTGAAAACTTTCCTAATCTGGGAAGGGAAACAGGCATTCAGATCCAGGAAATAGAGAGATTACCCCCCCCAAAAATCAATAAAAACCGTTCAACACCTCGACATTTAATAAGCTTACAAATTCCAAAGATAAAGAGAAGATACTTAAGCAGCAAGAGACAAGAAAACCCTGACTTTTATGAGGAGGAAGAGTAGGGTGGCCAGGGTAACAGCAGACCTCTCCACAGAGACCTGGCAGGCCAGAAAGGGCTGGCAGGATATATTCAGGGTCCTAAATGAGAAGAACATGCAACCAAGAATACTTTATCCAGCAAGGCTCTCATTCAGAATGGAAGGAGAGATAAAGAGCTTCCAAGACAGGCAGGAACTGAAAGAATATATGACCTCCAAACCAGCTCTGAAAGAAATTTTAAGGGAGACTCTTAAAATTCCCCTTTAAGAAGAAGTCCAGTGGAACAATCCACAAAAACAAGGACTGAATAGATATCATGATGACCCTAAACTCATATCTTTCAATAGTAACTCTAAACGTGAACGGGCTTAATGACCCCATCAAAAGGCACAGGGTTTCAGATTGGATAAAAAAACAGGACCCATCTATTTGCTGTCTATAAGAGACTCATTTTAGACAGAAGGACACCTACAGCCTGAGAATAAAAGGTTGGAGAACCATTTACCATTCGAATGGTCCTCAAAAGAAAGCAGGGGTAGCCATCCTTATATCAGATAAACTAAAATTAATCCCGAAGACTGTAGTGAGAGATGAAGAGGGACACTATATCATACTTAAAGGATCTATCCAACAAGAGGACTTAACAATCCTCAATATATATGCCCTGAATGTGGGAGCTGCCAAATATATCAATCAATTAATAAAGTTAAGACATACTTAGATAATAATACACTTATACTTGGTGACTTCAATATAGTGCTTTCTACACTTGATAGCCTTCTAAACACAACATCTCCAAAGAAAGAAGGGCTTTAAATGATACACTGGACTAGATGGATTTCACAGATATCTACAGAACTTTACATCCAAACTCAACTGAATACACATTCTTCTCAAGTGCACATGGAACTTTCTCCAGAATAGACCACATACTGGGTCACAAATCGGGTCTGAACCGATACCAAAAGATTGGGATCATCCCCTGCATATTCTCAGACCATAATGCCTTGAAATTAGAACTAAATCACAACAAGAAGTTTGGAAGGACCTCAAACACGTGGAGGTTAAGGACCATCCTGCTAAAAGATGAAAGGGTCAACCAGGAAATTGAAGAAGAATTAAAAGGATTCATGGAAACTAATGAGAATGAAGATACAACCGTTCAAAATCTTTGGGATGCAGCAAAAGCAGTCCTGAGGGGGAAATACATCGCAATACAAGCATCCATTCAAAAACTGGAAAGAACTCAAATACAAAAGCTAACCTTACACATAAAGGAGTTAGAGAATAAACAGCAATGAGATCCTACACCCAGCAGAAGAGAGTTAATAAAGATTCGAGCAGAACTCAACGAAATCAAGACCAGAAGAACTGTGGAACAGATCAACAAAACCAGGAGTTGGTTCTTTGAAAGAATTAATAAGATAGATAAACCACTAGCCAGCCTTATTGAAAAGAAGAGAGAAAAAAAAGAAGAGAGAGAAGACTCAAATGAATAAAATGAATAAAATCATGAATGAGAAGGAGAGATCATGTGTGTGTTGGCCATGTCTATGTCTTCCTCTGTGAGATTTCTCTTCATGTCTTTTGCCCATTTCATGATTGGATTGTTTGTTTCTTTGCTGTTGAGTTTAATACGTTCTTTAAGATCTTGGAAACTAGCCCATTATCTGATACGTCCTTTGCAAATATCTTCTCCCATTCTGTAGGTTGTCTTTTAGTTTTGTTGACTGTATCCTTTGCTGTGCAAAAGCTTCTTATCTTGATGAAGTCCCAATAGTTCATTTTTGATTTTGTTTCTTTTACCTTCGTGAATGTATCTTGGAAGAAGTTACTGTGGCCGAGTTCAAAAAGGGTGTTGCCTGTGTTCCCTACTAGGACTTTGATTGAATCTTGTCTCACATTTAGATCTTTCATCCATTTTGAGTTTATCTTGGTGTATGGTGCAAAGAGTGGTTTAGTTTCATTCTTCTGCATGTGGATGTCCATATTTCCAGCACCATCTATTGAAGAGACTGTCTTTTTCCCAGTGGATAGTCTTTCCTCCTTTGTCGAATATTAGTTGACCATAAAGTTCAGGGTCTACTTCTGGATTCTCTATTCTGTTCCATTGATCTATGTGTCTGTTTTTGTGCCAGTACCACACTGTCTTGATGACCACAGCTTTGTAGTACAACCTGAAATCTGGCAGTGTGAAGCCCCCAGCTATGGTTTTCTTTTTTAAGATTACCCTGGCTATTCGAGGTCTTTTCTGATTCCACACAAAACTTAAAATAATTTGTTCCAAATATCTGAAGAAAGTCCATGGTATTTTGATAGGGATGCATTAAGCCTGTAAATTGCCCTGGGTAACATTGACATTTTTACAATATTAATTCTTCCAATTCATGAGCATGGAATACTTTCCCATCTCTTTTTGTCTTCCTCAATTTGTTTCAGAAGTGTTCTGTACTCTTTAGGGTATAGATCCTTTCTTTACCTCTGTGGTTAGGTTTATCCTTAGGTATCTTCTGCTTTTGGGTGCAGTTGTAAATGGGAATGACTCCTTAATTTCTCTTTCTTCACTCTCATTGTTAGTGTATAGAAATGCCACTGACTGCTGGGCATTGATTTTGTATCCTGCTATGCTGTCAAATTGCTGTATGAGTTCTAGCAATCTTGGGGTGGAGGCTTTTGGGTTTGGTATGTAGAGTATCATGCCATTGGGGAAGAGGGAGAGTTTGACTTCTTCTTTGCCATTTTGAATGCCTTTTATGTCTTTTTGTTGTCTGAATGCTGAGGCTAGGACTTCCAGTACTATGTTGCATAGCAGTGGTGAGAGTCGACATCCTGTCTTGTTCCTGATCTTAGGGGAAAGGCTCCCAGTGCTTCCCCATTGAGAATTATATTTGCTGTGGGCTCTTTGTAGATGGCTTTTAAGATGTTGAGGAATGTTCCCTCTATCCCTACACTCTGAAGAGTTTTGATCAGTTTTGATCCTGATCAGGATGCTGTATTTTATCAAGTGTTTTCTCTGCATCTATTGAGAGGATCATATGGTTCTTGTTTTTCCTCATGCTGATATGATGAATCACATTGTTTTACGAATGTTGAACCAGTCTTGCATCCCCGGGATAAATCCTACTTGGTCAAGGTGAATAATCTTCTTAATGTATTGTTGGATCCTCTTGGCTAGTATCTTGTTGAGATTTTTACATCCATGTTCATCAGGGATGTTGGTGTATAATTCTCCTTTTTGGTGGGGTCTTTGTCTGGTTTTGGAATTAAGGTGATGCTGGCCTCATTGAATGAGTTTGGAAGTACTCCATCTCTTTCAATCTTCCCAAGCTGCTTTAGTAGAATAGGTACGGTTTCTTCTTTAAACCTTTGATAGAATTCCCCTGAGAAGCCATCTGGCCCTGGACTTTTGTGTCTTGGTAGGTTTTTGATGACCGCTTCAATTTCCTCCCTGGTTATAGGCCTGTTGAGGCTTTGTATTTCTTCCAGTTCCGGTTTTGGTAGTTGGTGGTTTTCCAGGAATGCATCCATTTCTTCTAGATTGCCTTATTTATTGGGGTATAGCTTTTCATAATATGTTTTTAAAATCGTTTGTATTTCCTTAGTGTTGGTAGTGATCTCTCCTTTCTCATTCATGATTTTATTAATTTCAGTCTTCTCTCTCTTCTTTTTAATAAGGCTGGCTCATGGTTTACTATCTTATTAATTCTTTCAAAGAACCAACTCCTGGTTCTGTTGATCTGTTCCACAGTTCTTCTGGTCTCGATTTTGTTGAGTTGTGCTCGAATCTTAATTAACTCTCTTCTTCTGCTGGGTGTAGGGTCCATCTGCTGTTTTTTCTCTAGCTCCTTTATGTGTAAGGTTAGCTATTGTATTTGAGTTTTTTCCAGTTTTTGAATGGATGCTTGTATTGCGATGTATTTCCCCCTCAGGACTGCTTTTGCTGCATCCCAAAGATTTTGAACGGTTGTATCTTCATTCTCATTAGTTTCCATGAATCTTTTTAATTCTTCCTTAATTTCCTGGTTGTCCCTTTCATCTTTTAGCAGGATGGTCCTTAACCTCCACGTGTTTGAGGTCCTTCCAAAGTTCTTGTTGTGATTTAGTTCTAATTCCAAAGCATTATGGTCTGAGAATATGCAGGGGACGATCCCAATCTTTTGGTATCGGTTCAGACCCGATTTGTGACCCAGTATGTGGTCTATTCTGGAGAAAGTTCCATGTGCACTTGAGAAGAATGTGTATTCAGTTGAGTTTGGATGTAATGTTCTGTAGATATCTGTGAAATCCACCTGGTCCAGTGTATCATTTAAAGCTCTCGTTTCTTTGGTGATGTTGTGCTTAGAAGATCTATCGAGGGTAGAAAGAGCTAGATTGAAGTCACCAAGTATAAGTGTATTATCATCTAAGTAATTCTTCACTTTGATTATTAATTGGTTAAATATTTGGTAGCTCCCACATTCGGGGCATATATATTGAGGATTGTTAAGTCCTCTTGTTGGATAGATCCTTTAAGTATGATATAGTGTCCCTCTTCATCTCTCACTAGAGTCTTCGGGGTAAATTTTAATTTATCTGATATAAGGATGGTACCCCTGCTTTGTTTTGAGGACCATTTGAATGGTAAATGTTTCTCCAAGCTTTTATTTTCAGATTGTAGGTGTCCTTCTGTCTAAAATGAGTCTCTTGGGATCCCTGGGTGGCGCAGCGGTTTGGCGCCTGCCTTTGGCCCAGGGCGTGATCCTGGAGACCCAGGATCGAGTCCCACATCAGGCTCCCTGTGCATGGAACCTGCTTCTCCCTCTGCCTATGTCTCTGCCTCTCTCTCTCTCTCTCTGTGACTATCATAAATAAATAAAAAAAAGTTAAAATGATTCTCTTGTAGACAGCAAATAGATGGGTCCTGCTTTTTATCCAGTCTGAATCCCTGCACCTTTTGATGGGGTCATTAAGCCCATTCACGTTCAGTTACTATTGAAAGACATGAGTTTAGTGTCATCATGATACCTATTCATTCCCTGTTTTTGTGGATTGTTCCATTGGACTTCCTCTTAGACAGGAATTTTAAGAGTCTTCCTTAAAATTTCTTGCAGAGCTCGTTTGGTGGTCACATATTCTTTCAGTTCCTGTTTTGGAAGATCTTTATCTCTCCGTCTATTCTGAATGAGAGCCTTGCTGGATAAAGTATTCTTGGCTGCATGTTTTTCTTATTTAGGACCCTGAATATATCCTGCCAGCCCTTTCTGGCCTGCCAGGTCTCTGTGGAGAGGTCTGCTGTTAATCTGATATTTCTCCCCATATAAGTTACGGATCTCTTGTCTCTTGCTGCTTTAAGGATCTCTTTGTCTTTTGAATTTGTACGTTTCACTATTAAATGTTGAGGTGTTGATAAGTTTTTCATTGATTTTTAGGGGGAAATCGCTCTATTTCCTGCATCTGAATGCCTGTTTTCCTTCTCTGATTAGGAAAGTTTTCAGCTATGATTTGTTCAAATACATATTCTGGACCTCTGTCCCTTTTGGCGCCCTCAGGAACCCTAATTAAATGTAGATTTTTCTTCCTCAGGCTGTCACTTATTTCCCTTAATCTATACTCATGATCTTTTGTCTCTTTTTTCCTCCGTTGCCCTCTTTGCCTTCAACTTGTCTTCTTTGTCAGTCATTCGTTCTACCTCGTTAACCCTCATTGCTAGGACCTCTAGTTTGGATTGCATCTCATTTAATTGATTTTTAATTTCTGCCTGATTAGATCTAAATTCTGCAGTCATGAAGTCTCTTGAGTCCTTTATGCTTTTTTCTAGAGCCACCAGCAGCTTTATAATTGTGCTTCTGAATTGGCTTTCTGAGATTGAATTGTAATCCAAATTTTGTAACTCTGTGGGAGAGAGGACTGTTTCTGATTCTTTCTTTTGAGGTGAGTTTTTATTTCTAGTCATTTTGCTCAGTGCAGAGTGGCCAAAAACAAGTTGTATTGGGAAAAGGGAAAGAGAGTTAGAAAGAAGGAAAGAAAAAGAAAAAAAAAAGGAAGGAAAAGAAAAAAAAAGAGAAGAAAAGAAAAAAAGGGGGGAAGCAAACAGAAATCAAAAAAGAAAAAACTAGGGGGAGTATCCTTTGATTCTCTATACTGTAAATTCCTCGACTTCCCCTGGAACTTTCCAGTGCTGCTTGGTCAATAATTTGTTTTTCCCCTGTCTAGCTGGTCTTCTGAGGGAGGGGCCTGCTGTGCTGATTTTCAGGTGTTAGCACTTGGGGTAGCTGCTCAGCCCCAAGCCTGGTGCAGGGCTCCGTGAAGGTAGTTTAACCTGTTTATCCTAGGAGGCCACTGTGAAGCTCATTGGGGTTTTTTATCTTGTGAGGCCCCAGGAGGAACAACAACAGTAGCAGAGGTCAGCTTTCCAGCCCTGGATTCAGCTCCTGCAGTAACTATGGAGCTCTGTCTGCAGGGGCCTGGATGCTCTGGGGGCCGGGGCCTCTGATCTGCTCAGCTCCTGGCCGCCCGGAGGGTGGAGCATCCTTGCTGTCCTGTGCCTTCCCGGCCTCTGCTTGTCCCGGGGGGGAGTGCTGGATCTTGGGCTGTGTCCCCCGCACCCTGTGCTCCCGGGCCTGCAGTGTTGGATTCCCGCTCCCTGCCGCGCAGCCTCTTCTATGGAGCGTCTGCCGGAGCTGCTTCTGAGCTGCTCCCGGGGCGCGCAGCCCCTTCAGCGCAGAGCCTCTGCCAGAGCCGCCTCCGAGCTGCTCCTGGGTCCAGCCATGTGCGCGCTGCAGCCCTTTAGAGCGCTCAGCCGTGGGTTGTGGCACGCTCTCTCCGGAGCACAGGTGCTCTGTTAGTGTCCCAGGGAGCCTGAGGGCATCCCCGCCCCTCCTGGGATCCTAGTCCAACTCCTGGGAAGATTGGTGAAACTCCTGCTTCTCCAGGCAGGGCTTTCCTGTCCTGGGGATACTTGCCCCGGCCGTAGCCCGGGTCCTCACGGGGCCCCTCCCCCTTGGATGCCTTTTGTTTCTATATTTCTTTTTTCCCTGTCTTCCTACCTTGATCGAAGCGTGAACTCTTCTCACTGTAGCATTCCAGCTGTTCTCTCTTTAAATCTCAGGCCAAATTCGTAGATTTTCAGGATGATTTTAAGGTTATCTAGGTAATTTGGTGGGGACAGGTGACTTGGGGACCCTACTCTTCTGCCATCTTGCCCCGCCTCCCTCCTCATAATTCAACCTTATGATCTCTTCATCACCAGCTATCTACCAGAGCCTCCTAGGTCAAAATTGGACTTAGGAAAATGTTATAGTTTGGTGTGTACTTAAAACCCCAAACAGTCAGATATTTGTGGACAGATAACCTTTATTTAGTGGAGATATTATAGAAATGCAGCAAAGCACAGTAACCACACCTGATGGCCTGGGTTCACATCCCATTTAGAAGCTCCACATACCTGAGTGAGTTACAGAGAGTCCGCTGTGCCTCAGTTCCCTGTTCTTAGTTGTGGCTATGTTAATATGGTCTACCCATTATTGTTCCATGATGAAGCTAAAAGTGACTTACTACAAGTAAAGCGTTGAGAAAAGTAGAGGACTGGTGCTTCACAATTGCTCTGTACGTGTTCGGGTATGGAATTGCTATCGAATGAGCTAGATACTTGGTAGTGGGTGAATCCAGAGAAGGGAGTTGGGTGGGTCCACAGCAAAGGAGGCTGGAAGGTCACTCTTTAGCCTTTACATGAGAATGATGCTTTCCATCTCACAGAGACCATGTAGTATCTACTCCTCTGATCCCCACATCTGCACTATTGGGACTGCAAGCAGGGGCTCTAATCCATATTTGACAGTAGAGGGCACTGAAATTTAGAGAGACAAAGTGACTTGCCCAGAGTGGCCACATTGATGAGTGATGGATCCAGGATAGGAATGTAGTTGGGTCCATGGGGAGAGAGATCCCCGACTACCTGAGACTTGCCCAGGGCCCCTCAGAAAATGTCCTGGACCTGTGATCCAAGAGCTGTCCTCATGTTCTCAAATCCTCCTGTCCCAAGGTTTCTGTGAGAGGGAGGTGGTGCTCTGCAGGAGGTATCTGTTCCAAGAGAATAACCTGAATCCTAACTCAGCCTCCTGCCTCTGTTTAGTCCCTGACCCAAAATATGAAGCAGTTTCTTCCAAACAAAGACCCCCTGGAAGACCAGGGGAAGTGCAAATTTAGCCATCGTCCCCAGCATCTGGTGAGGCAGAAAAATGTTCATGAAATTATCACAAAAATTAATATAAATTTACATGAGACTTATCATTATTTAGTAGGAAAATGGTAAAATACTAATGACATGTTATTTGATTTAATATTAAGATATTTAATAAATATTAATGTTATTAATATTAATATTTAATATTATTTATTTAAAAATAAATAACAAATAATTGGTAAATGATTACAATAACAGGATATTTAAAATTTTGGATTTAAAAGCATAGAGTATAATTTCTATTTTCTAAAAACACATTTACCTAAGGATAGGAATGCTGACTACTACCACATTGAACAGTGGTTATCTTGGTGATAAGACAATCAAGTTTTTCCTTTGATCTGTAAAATTTTTCCCCCCAAGAAAGTTTATCTCTGTTTTGTTACTCATGTAGAAGCTCACTGGGTCAGTGAAGTGAAAGTGTTCTGCTGGACAACACTGCCAACAACCTGTCCTCCATACCATCTGGGACAAACCCCATTTTGTACCAGGACTGGCCTTGGAGATGAAGCTATTTTTCTTTAAATATTGCATTTATTTATTTGAGAGAAAGAGCACATGAGTGGAGGGGGCACAGAGGAAGACACAGACTCCCCACTGAACAGGGAGTCCAATGTGGGGCTCCATCCCAGGACTCTGGGATCGTGACCAGCCAAAGTGTCTAAGCAGACGCTTAACTGAGCCACCCAGGTGCCCCAAGATGAGACACTTTTGCATTATGATTCAAGAGCTGAAAAGATCTCCTGTTACTTCCTTAATTACACAATTGACATGTTTTTAAGTCTTGAAGATTTCATCATGAGTTTCAGTTATAATACGAATGTCTAAGATTGGAAAGCAGCTGTCACCCAATCTTACCAAGATATCCTGCCAGCCACCAGCAGGACAGAGCAGAATGACCCAGTAGGTTCATCACTGCTGTGCTTTGGGGAAGAGCTCCCAGCAAGTTGGATTTACCAATGGCTTTCCATGCTGGCCCTGGCTGTGAAATTATTCAGGAAAAAGTAGGGCAAAGGCAAAGACATTTGGAACTGGCTGACTATTTACCTGTAGGACTTATTTTTTTTCTCCTTACCAAATAATCTGTCCCATATGTATCTTCCCTTAACTGTCAACCACTGCTTTTTTAAGGGATGTTTGCTGGAAGGAGACTAGTTTTCTACCAAAATGTCTGATACAATTCTATCCTCTTATGTGAAAATGTGGAGCCTGCCATCTCTCAGCCATCCTGTCCACCCTTTCTCAGCCCTTGCCATGCTTCTTGTAAGTATGTTGATCACACTGAGCACACTGAAGAAGAAGCAGTTGAGCCATCTGTAAAATGATTAATTTCCATTTACTAACATATGAGGGGGACACACTCAGAACCCTAAAATACTGATATCTATGATAAACTGTGTTAGATTCAGTCTAGCTGTTTAGCATAACAAGCCCATGACATGAATGATGGAACCAAGCCCTTTTGGCTTGAAGACTTGAGAAGCAGTGCCCTTTTGGGAAGATGCCACTAGGGTTCCTACAAACAGCTGAAGGAGAAGTCATACTGACTCTCTGCTGCAGATCAGATGTTCTTTTTGTTATACTCCTGCCTCCTGAGATTGTCGTGATGAGAAACATGCCCTCTTGATGTGGGAAGGAGTTAGCAAACACTAGCAGTCATCTAGTTCCTTGTACTTCCATGTACCTCAGGTTTGCAGACCTTGAGAAGTAGGAGCATTTATCAAAAATAGCTTTGATTTTTAAAAATGTTTCCTTTCAGTTTTGTTTTTTTAAAATAAATTTATTTTTTATTGGTGTTCAATTTGCCAACATAGAGGATAACACCCAGTGCTCATCCCATCAAGTACCCCCCCTCAGTGCCCATCACCCAGTCACCCCCATCCCCCGCCCACCTCCCCTTCCACCACCCCTAGTTCGTTTCCCAGACTTAGGAGTCTCATGTTCTGTCTCCCTTTCTGATATTTCCTTTTTTTTATAATAAATTTATTTTTTATTGGTGTTCAATTTGCCAACATACAGAATAACATCCAGTGCTCATCCCGTCAAGTGCCCCCCATCAGTGCCTATCACCCATTCACCCCCACCCCCCCCGCCCTCCTCCCCTTCCACCACCCCTAGTTCGTTTCCCTGAGTTAGGAGTCTTTATGTTCTGTCTTCCTTTCTGATATTTCCCACTCATTTTTTCTCCTTTCCCCTTTATTCCCTTTCACTATTTTTTTATATATATATTTTATTTTATTTTATTTTTTAATTTATTTTTTATTGGTGTTCAATTTACTAACATACAGAATAACACCCAGTGCCCGTCACCCATTCACTCCCACCCCCCGCCCTCCTCCCCTTCTACCACCCCTAGTTCGTTTCCCAGAGTTAGCAGTCTTTACGTTCTGTCTCCCTTTCTGATATTTCCCACACATTTCTTCTCCCTTCCCTTATATTCCCTTTCACTATTATTTATATTCCCCAAATGAATGAGAACATATAATGTTTGTCCTTCTCCGACTGACTTACTTCACTCAGCATAATACCCTAAATGAATGAGACCATATAATGTTTGTCCTTCTCCGATTGACTTATTTCACTCAGCGTGATACCCTCCAGTTCCATCCACGTCAAAGCAAATGGTGGGTATTTGTAGTTTCTAATGGCTGAGTAATATTTCATTGTATATATAGACCACATCTTCTTTATCCATTCATCTTTTGATGGACACCGAGACTCCTTCCACACTTTGGCTATTGTGGACATTGCAGCTCTAAACATTGGGGTGCAGGTGTCCCGGCATTTAATTGCATCTGAATCTTTGGGGTAAATCCCCAGCAGTGCAATTGCTGGGTCGTAGGGCAGATCTATTTTTAACTCTTTCAGGAACCTCCACATAGTTTTCCAGAGTGGCTGCACCAGTTCACATTCCCACCAACAGTGAAGACACAAAGAGATGGAAAAATATTCCATGCTCATACATTGAAAGCATTAATACTGTGAAAATGTCAATGTTACCCAGGGCAATTTACATGCTTAATGCAATCCCTATCAAAATACCATGGACTTTCTTCAGAGAGTTGGAACAAATTTTTAAGTTTTCTGTGGAATCAGAAAAGACCTCGAATAGCCAGGGGAATCTTAAAAAAGAAAACCATAGCTGGGGGCATCACAATGCCAGATTTCAGGTTGTATTACAAAGCTGTGGTCATCAAGACAGTGTGGTCATCAAGACTGGCACAAAAACAGACACATAGATCAGAATAGAGAATCCAGAAGTGGACCCTCAACTTTATGGTCAACTAATATTCGATAAAGGAGGAAAGACTATCCACTGGGAAAAAGTCTCTTCAATAAATGGTGCTGGGAAAATTGGACATCCACATGCAGAAGAATGAAACTAGACCACTCTCCTGCACCATACACAAAGATAAACTCAAAATGGATGAAAGATCTAAATGTGAGACAAGATTCAATCAAAGTCCTAGTGAAGAACACAGGCGACACCCTTTTTGAGCTCAGCCACAGTAACTTCTTCCAAGATACATCCACGAAGGCAAAAGAAACAAAATCAAAAATGAACTATTGGGACTTCATCAAGATAAGAAGCTTTTGCACAGCAAAGGATACAGTCAACAAAACTAAAAGACAACCTACAGAATGGGAGAAGATATTTGCAAATGACGTATCAGATAAAGGGCTAGTTTCCAAGATCTATAAGGAACTTATTAAACTCAACAGCAAAGAAACAAACAATCCAATCATGAAATGGGCAAAAGACATGAAGAGAAATCTCACAGACGAAGACATAGACATGGCCAACACACACATGAGAAAATGCTCTGCATCACTTGCCATCAGGGAAATACAAATCAAAACCACAATGAGATACCACCTCACACCAGTGAGAATGGGGAAAACTGACAAAGCAGGAAACCACAAATGTTGGAGAGGATGCGGAGAAAGGGGAAGCCTCTTGCACAGTTTTGGTTTGTTTTTATAGTGCCTGGCCACTGCAAATATATACAACATAGCATCTCCTTTGCGGTATCTCATCCCCTGTGTTTTTTTCCTATTTCAGAAGAGAGTGGAAATGCTGACATACTGCATGCCTGAGCCCTTACAGCAAATCTATTTCTAGCTTGAATTTCACAGCTGAGGAAATTGTCAGCCTGATGCATTATTGGTTTCTTGTTTCCTGGGGCTAAGTGCACCCAAGGGTGTGCTGAGCACTGCCCCTCTGCCATCAGGTGGCAGGGATTGCCAGGATCCCACATGCTTTTCCAACTTCAGCCACCAGTTTTGAGAGTACTAGGATCATTGGGGTGCTGAGCAGTGGGATCCACAAGAATTTCTGATAGTTGATCATAGGGTGTATTGACCTTAGCACAGCTCAAGCAACAAGTTCCTAAAGAACAACTATTGGGTAGACTTATTGTACATACATTTCCAGGCTTTCCATGGAGAACTGTCCACTTGTTTAGGAATGGCCCATTTATACTTTGATGAAACTCTTTCAATGGTTACTTTTCTTAATCATTAACTACCATACACAAAAATGAGAGACAAGTGACCAAATCTTTACATTTAATGTGCCAATTAGTATGAAGGTAATGAACATGATAGTAGCAAATTGTCAAGAAGAGAGAGTTTAAAAATTTAAAAATCTAATGAAATTATGAACAGATTTTTAAAAAAGATTTATTTATTCATAAGAGATGCACAGAGAGAGACAGAGACACAGGCAGAGGGAGAAGCAGGCTCCATGCTGGGAGCCTGACATGGGACTCGATCCCAGGTCTCCAGGATCATACCCTAGGCTGAAGGCGGCACTAAAACGCTGAGCCACCAGGGCTGCCCTATGAACAGGTTTTAAATGCTACTAATGATTAGAGAAGTGAATATAAAAGCATACACTAAACATCAAATTGGCAGAGATGAAAAACCTCACAACACCCAGTGTCAAGGAAGAGTCAGAAAACCACCTCTCACATGTTGTCTCTGGGAGTGTTCATGGGGAGGACGTTTCCGTCAGGGTATATCACAATATATTGTGAGAGTTTGGAAGACGCACACACATTTTCCTGCCTCCTGCCTCCTGCCTCATCCTAATGAGTGGGGAAAACCCAAAGAAGAGGGTAGAGCACTGTTCCATGCAGCATCTTTTATTTTGCATTACTGTCACTGGAGATCTTTCCCTGCCCCATTCCCTCTGATTGCTCATTTACTGGATACTTGGCCCTTGGGGAGGGCAAGATAACTTGACCTCTGGATGGAAATCTCACAGATTCTAGAGAACCGCAGAGAGGTTGTTAGGGAGAGCCACTTTCCATTTCCCTCAAGCAAATCATTAACTCTGTGCCCTTAGCCATTGTGGCAACTCTGAGAGGAGGCATCTCACAAGGCTGCTCCCCTAGGGCTCCAAGTAGTTGGTTTGAGGTCCTCCTGGATGTCCTCGTCTAGGACAAAGTTTCCAACACTTTGGCTGCCACCAGCAGGTATAACACTGTATTAGCCTGGGTCTGACCAGACAGTGGCTAGGCTCCCTTTTCTCTCTCCTCAACCATCTCTGTTAAGGTTTCGAGTTTTGGGGACAACAAATAGCCTGTCTCTTCTTCTTAGAAACCAGAGGCTGGAGCACATCAGCCACAAAGGAGGCCCCAAAAGAGCACTCACAGCAGCAACATTAATTGTAACCATTGGTGTGTCTCCAAGTGAGAGTGTCACAGAGAGGTCAGACCAGAACAGTGAGTGAGAACACAGAAGGGTCTTGGTGTGGATCAGTTGCCAAGAAGCAACATTTGGATTTGAAAAGTATATACATAACACTTTGCATCAATGTACATATCACTGATTTGATATCACTATAATACTCTTCTAAGAATTCAGTTAATTGAAACAGTTATCCACCCTGTAGCCGAACCCTGTGTTCAGGGCATTCCACACATGAAACACTGAATGGATTTGGAAAAACATAAAGTCATAGAAAGCAATTAATGCTACTAAAAAATGCAGCTGGCCAGAGCACCTCAGCCCTGGTCCTTCATGTCACAGCCATGTGTCAAGTAACAAGTTCCGGAGGAACCGAGCCTTTGTAACAGTGGACTGAGTTAAACCCTAGCCCTGGTAAAAACAAGTTAGGAAACAAATTAACATTTATTTCTCATCTTTTGTTTAATAGGCACTGTGCTAATGCTGCCACAATTATTATTCCACATTTATCCTATTACTTAATAAGAATCTACATAGCTGGCAAAGCTGGGTGATGAAGAGAAGAAACACTTAGGAAGGTCTCATTGTAGGTAATGCAGACAGCCCTAAGGGCAAAAGTGCACAACCACATCATTGCACAGGGCGGCTCTGAGTTGGCTGGGTCCTCCCTTTCACCTTTCTCACCTTTGATCCTTGAGGGACTGACCATAGCCTGCCTCACCTGAGTCTGGGGAGGAGAGACCCCTAAACTGACATGGCTGCTCACTTGTGTGGATGCCCACTTTATGGGGCCCTCTGGGCATGCACGTAATTGAAATCACATACTGACTCCTGGTTTGTACGTTGACCTGTAGCAGCATTTGGGGAATTTTTACTTCTTCAAGAATCAGGAAGGATCTGTTCTCAAACAGAAAGAGGCCTTGAAACTCATGGTACTCTGCAAGTCACTTTAAAATACCGATTTTAACAGGTCTTGAACTGCTTGTATACCTTGTATTTTTGTTGCTGTTAAATCAGACATCCGTTTATACTACATTGCAGTGTAGGCCAGTGTGAACTAGTGCCTGCCTTCCCCCAAATGTGGGAGAACCAACAGGGAAGACTCTCTAGCTGTGTTCATTTTTTAAGGATATAGAAAACTATTTTGATTTCACAGGAGACCACTCAATCTCCCTCCCTGTCACTCCTGCCTCCCAATCTGCTCTGGGCACAGCTATTAGAGATGACAGTCCAGAGAATAGTGGTTTAGTCTTGCAGAGCAACCTTGCAGCTCCTTCACTGGCAATGTTATGTCATAGAGGAGTAATAGCTTGAGATTTGAGAGACCCAGGTTCTGGCCAAGATCTGTTTGTGACAGCTCCTGCATGACCATGGGCATTCTCCACATCAATGTCCTAAGAGGATACCTCTAGTCAAATCACACCTCTGAAATATATGCAGTCTACCTCTTTCAATAGTGCAACATTATATTTTTGAACCATCACTGATGGTGGTGTATTTATGTTGTTCTGGTGCCTCCCATTTATCCTGTTGGCTTTCAAGATATTATAGTATGAATGACTTTTGAACCCTTTTTCTAGTCAACATTTTTCACTGTGGCCCCAGGGTATAGAACCTTCTGCCTAAACCAGACTGTCAGCAAGGAAGAAGCTGACTTCCAATTGATGAGCCCAGTTCTGTGCTAAAGATCTCTTCTTGGGATCCCTGGGTGGCTCAGCGGTTTAGCACCTGCCTTTGGCCCAGGGTGCGATCCTGGAGTCCAGGGATCGAGTCCCGCATCGGGCTCCCGGCATGGAGCCTGCCTCTCCCTCCTCCTCTGCCTCTCTCTCTTATGTCTATCATAAATAAATAAATCTTTAAAAAAAAAAAAAGATCTCTTCTTTCCCCACTACTGCCCCACAGATAGGACCTGATAAACCTTCCCAGCCAAATCTTATAGTGGAGGGTGGTGAAACCTACCCTTCTTGGTGTTTTAAAGAGAGGCCATTCCCTGGCTGAAAATTTAGTGGAAAGGAAAATCCCTAGTGCTACCATCTGGGCTGCAATGTCAGAACACATCTTTCCAGGAATGTGCTGTTGTACCTGATGGGTAGGTTTTGGGTACTGGCGTGCTGTTTCAGGTACATGGAGACCCATAATTTCCTAAATACTGAACATTGTTTTTAATAATAATAGTAATAGTCTTCTATTCAATATGGAGTCTGAGAGGGGGCAAGATGGCTGAAGAGTAGGGTCCCCAAGTCACCTGTCCCCACCAAATTACCTGGATAACCTTCAAATCATCCTGAAAATCTACGAATTCAGCCTGAGATTTAAAGTGAGAACAGTTGGAATGCTACAGTGAGAAGAGTTCACGCTTCTATCAAGGTAGGAGGACGGGGGGAAAAAAGAAATATAGAAACAAAAGGCATCCAAAGGGGAGGAGCCCGCGAGGAGCTGGGATAAGGCCGGGGCGAGTGCCCCCAGGACAGGAAAGCCCCGCCTGGAGAAGCAGGAGCTTCACCAATCTTCCCGGACAAAAAGGCGCTTGCAGAGAGTTAGAGCAGAATCCCAGGAGGGCGGGGATGCCCTCAGGCTCCCTGGGACACTAACAGAGCACTTGTGCCCCGGGGAGAGCATGCCACAATGCGCGGCCGAGCTCCCTAAAGGGCTGCAGCGCGCGCACAGCTGGACCTGGGAGCAGCTTGGAGGCAGCTCAGGCACAGGCTCCGCGCGGAAGGGGCTGCATGGCCGGGAGCACGAATCCAACAGCGCAGGCCAGGGAGCACAGGATGCCGGGGACACAGCCCAGGATCCGGCTTCCCCCCCTGGACAGGCAGAGGCCAGGAGGGCACAGGACAGCAAGGACACTCCTGCCCCAAGCTGAGCAGACCAGCGGCCGCGCCACCAGAGGATCCAGGCAACTGCAGACTGAGAGCTCTGTAGTTACTGTGGGAGCTGAATCCAGGGCTCCAGAGCTGGCCTCGCCACTGTTCTTGTTCCTCCTGGGGCCTCACGGGGTAAACCATCCCCACTGAGCCTCTCAGTGGCCTCATTGGATAAACCGGTTAAACAATCTTCACTGAGCCCTGCACCAGGCAGGGGGCTGAGCAGCTCCCCCAAGTGCTTACACCTGAAAATCGGCACAGCAGGCCCCTCCCCCAGAAGACCAGCTAGATGGACAGGGGAAAAACAAATTATTGACCAAGCAGCACTGGAAAGTTCCAGGCGAAGTCGAGGGATTTACAGTATACAGAATCAGAGGATACTCCCCCTTATTTTTTGTTTTTTGATTTCTGTTTGCTTCCCCCCTTTTTTCTTTTCTTCTCTTATTTGTCTTTCTTCTTTCTTTCTTTTTTTTATTTTTTTATTTTTTATTTTTTTTTTATTGGTGTTCAATTTACTAACATACAGAATAACACCCAGTGCCCGTCACCCATTCACTCCCACCCCCCGCCCTCCTCCCCTTCTACCACCCCTAGTTCGTTTCCCAGAGTTAGCAGTCTTTACGTTCTGTCTCCGTTTCTGATATTTCCTTTTTTTTTTTTTTTTTTTTTTTTTTTTTTTTTTTATTTTTTTTTTATTGGTGTTCAATTTACTAACATACAGAATAACACCCAGTGCCCGTCACCCATTCACTCCCACCCCCCGCCCTCCTCCCCTTCTACCACCCCTAGTTCGTTTCCCAGAGTTAGCAGTCTTTACGTTCTGTCTCCCTTTCTGATATTTCCCACACATTTCTTCTCCCTTCCCTTATTTTCCCTTTCACTATTATTTATATTCCCCAAATGAATGAGAACATATAATGTTTGTCCTTCTCCGACTGACTTACTTCACTCAGCATAATACCCTCCAGTTCCATCCACGTTGAAGCAAATGGTGGGTATTTGTCATTTCTAATAGCTGAGTAATATTCCATTGTATACATAAACCACATCTTCTTTATCCATTCATCTTTCGTTGGACACGGAGGCTCCTTCCACAGTTTGGCTATCGTGGCCATTGCTGCTAGAAACATCGGGGTGCAGGTGTCCCGGCATTTCATTGCATTTGTATCTTTGGGGTAAATCCCCAACAGTGCAATTGCTGGGTCGTAGGGCAGGTCTATTTTTAACTGTTTGAGGAACCTCCACACAGTTTTCCAGAGTGGCTGCACCAGTTCACATTCCCACCAACAGTGCAGGAGGGTTCCCTTTTCTCCGCATCCTCTCCAACATTTGTGGTTTCCTGCCTTGTTAATTTTCCCCATTCTCACTGGTGTGAGGTGGTATCTCATTGTAGTTTTGATTTGTATTTCCCTGATGGCAAGTGATGCAGAGCATTTTCTCATATGCATGTTGGCCATGTCTATGTCTTCCTCTGTGAGATTTCTGTTCATGTCTTTTGCCCATTTCATGATTGGATTGTTTGTTTCTTTGGTGTTGAGTTTAATAAGTTCTTTATAGATCTTGGAAACTAGCCCTTTATCTGATATGTCATTTGCAAATATCTTCTCCCATTCTGTAGGTTGTCTTTGAGTTTTGTTGACTGTATCCTTTGCTGTGCAAAAGCTTCTTATTTTGATGAAGTCCCAATAGTTCATTTTTGCTTTTGTTTCTTTTGTCTTCGTGGATGTATCTTGCAAGAAGTTACTATGGCCGAGTTCAAAAAGGGTGTTGCCTGTGTTCTTCTCTAGGATTTTGATGGAATCTTGTCTCACATTTAGATCTTTCATCCATTTTGAGTTTATCTTTGTGTATGGTGCAAGAGAGTGGTCTGGTTCATTCTTCTGCATGTGGATGTCCAATTTTCCCAGCACCATTTATTGAAGAGACTGTCTTTCTTCCAATGGATAGTCTTTCCTCCTTTATCGAATATTTCCTTCTTTCTCTTCTCTCTTTTTTCTCCTTTTCCCAATACAACTTGTTTTTGGCCACTCTGCACTGAGCAAAATGACTAGAAGGAAAACCTCACCTCAAAAGAAAGAATGAGAAACAGTCCTCTCTCCCACAGAGTTACAAAATCTGGATTACAATTCAATGTCAGAAAGCCAATTCAGGAGCACTATTATACAGCTACTGGTGGCTCTAGAAAAAAGCATAAAGGACTCAAGAGACTTCATGACTGCAGAATTTAGGTCTAATCAGGCAGAAATTAAAAATCAATTAAGTGAGATGCAATCCAAACTAGAGGTCGTAACGACGAGGGTTAATGAGGTGGAAGAACGAGTGAGTGACCTAGAAGACAAGTTGATGGCAAAGAAGGAAACGGAGGAAAAAAAGAGACAAACAATGAAAAGATCATGAGGATAGATTAAGGGAAATAAGTGACAGCGTGAGGAAGAAAAATCTAGGTTTAATTGAGGTTTTTGAGGATGCCGAGAGAGACAGAGGTCCAGAATATGTATTTGAACAAATCATAGCTGAAAACTTTCCTAATCTGAGAAGGAAAACAAGCATTCAGATCCAGGAAATAGAGAGATTCCCCCACCCCAAAATCAATAAAAATGGTTCAATACCTCGACATTTAATAGTGAAACTTGCAAATTCCAAAGATAAGAAGATCCTTAAAGCAGCAAGAGACAAGATCCCTAACTTATACGGGGAGAAATATCAGATTAACAGCAGACCTCTCCACAGAGACCTGGCAGGCCAGAAAGGGCTGGCAGGATATATTCAGGGTCCTAAATGAGAAAAACATGCAGCCAAGAATACTTTATCCAGCAAGACTCTCATTCAGAATAGAAGGAGAGATAAAGAGCTTCCTAGACAGGCAGGAACTGAAAGAATATGTGACCTCCAAACCAGCTCTGCAAGAAATTTTAAGGGTGACTCTTAAAATTCCCTTTAAGAAGAAGTCTAGTGGAACAATCCACAAAAACAAGGACTGAATAGATATCATGATGACACTAAACTCATATCTTTCAATAGTAACTTTGAACGTGAATGGGCTTAATGACCCCATCAAAAGGCACAGGGTTTCAGACTGGATAAAAAAGCAGGACCCATCTATTTGCTGTCTACAAGAGACTCATCTTAGACAGAAGGACACCTACAGACATGTTGGCCATGTCTATGTCTTCCTCTGTGAGATTTCTCTTCATGTCTTTTGCCCATTTCATGATTGGATTGTTTGTTTCTTTGCTGTTGAGTTTAATACGTTCCTTATAGATCTTGGAAACTAGCCCTTTATCTGATACGTCATTTGCAAATATCTTCTCCCATTCTGTAGGTTGTCTTTTAGTTTTGTTGACTATATCCTTTGCTGTGCAAAAGCTTCTTATCTTGATGAAGTCCCAATGGTTCATTTTTGATTTTGTTTCTTTTGCCTTCGTGAATGTATCTTGGAAGAAGTTACTGTGGCTGAGCTCATAAAGGGTGTTGCCTGTGTTCCCCTCTAGGATTTTGATGGACTCTTGTCTCACATTTAGATCTTTCATCCATTTTGAGTTTATCTTTGTGTATGGTGCAGGAGAGTGGTCTAGTTTCATTCTTCTGCATGTGGATGTCCAATTTTCCCAGCACCACTTGTTGAAGAGACTTTTTCCCAGTGGATAGTCTTTCCTCCTTTGTCGAGTATTAGTTGGCCATACAGTTGAGGGTCCACTTCTGGATTCTTTATTGTGTTCCATTGATCTATGTGTCTCTTTTTGTGCCAGTACCACACTGTCTTGATGACCACAGCTTTGTAGTACAACCTGAAATCTGGCATTGTGATGCCCCCAGCTATGGTTTTCTTTTTTAAGATTCCCCTGGCTATTCGAGGCCTTTTCTGATTCCACACAAAACTTAAAATAATTTGTTCTAACTCTCTGAAGAAAGTCCATGGTATTTTGATAGGGATGCATTAAGCCTGTAAATTGCCCTGGGTAACATTGACATTTTCACAATATTAATTCTTCCAATTCATGAGCATGGAATATTTTCCCATCTCTTTGTGTCTTCCTAAATTTCTTTCAGAAGTGTTCTGTAGTCTTTAGGGTATAGATGCTTTCTTTTTTTTTTTTCTTTTTAAAAAAATTTTTTTTATTTATTTATGATAGGCATGCAGTGAGAGAGAGAGAGGCAGAGACACAGGCAGAGGGAGAAGCAGGCTCCATGCACCGGGAGCCCGACGCGGGATTCGATCCCGGGTCTCCAGGATCGCGCCCTGGGCCAAAGGCAGGCGCCAAACCGCTGCGCCACCCAGGGATCTCTATAGATCCTTTCTTTACCTCTGTGGTTAGGTTTATCCTTAGGTATCTTATGCTTTTGCGTGCAGTCGTAAATGGGATTGACTCCTTAATTTCTCTTTCTTCAGTCTCATTGTTAGTGTATAGAAATGCCACTGACTTCTGGGCATTGATTTTGTATCCTGCCACATTGCCAAATTGCTGTATGAGTTCTAGCAATCTTGGGGTGGAGGCTTTTGGGTTTTCTATGTAGAGTATCATGTCATCGGCGGGAGTTTGACTTCTTCTTTGCCAATTTGAATGCCTTTAATGTCTTTTTGTTGTCTGATTGCTGAGGTTAGGACTTCCAGTACTATGTTGAATAGCAGTGGTGAGAGTGGACATCCCTGTCTTGTTCCTGATCTTAGGGGAAAGGCTCCCAGTGCTTCCCCACTGAGAATGATATTTGCTGTGGACTTTTCATAGATGGCTTTTAAGATGTTGAGGAATGTTCCCTCTATCCCTACACTCTGAAGGGTTTTGATCAGGAATGGATGCTGTATTTTGTCAAATGCTTTCTCTGCATCTAATGAGAGGATCATATGGTTCCTGTTTTTTCTCTTGCTGATATGATGAATCACATTGGTTGTTTTACGAGTGTTGAACCAGCCTTGCATCCAGGGGATAAATCCCACTTGGTCATGATGAATAGTCTTCTTAATGTGCTGTTGGATCCTATTGGCTAGTATCTTGTTGAGAATTTTTGCATCCATGTTCATCAGGGATATTGGTCTACAATTCTCCTTTTTGGTGGGGTTTTGTCTGGTTTTGGAATTAAGGTCATGCTTGCCTCATAGAACGAGTTTGAAAGTATTTCACACCTTTTATCTTTCCAAACAGCTTTTGTAGAATAGTTACGGTTTCTTCTTTAAACGTGATAGAAGCCATCTGGCCCTGTACTTTTGTGTCTTGGGAGGTTTTTGATGACTGCTTCAATTTCCTCCCTGGTTATTGGTCTGTTCAGGTTTTTATTTCTTCCAGTTCCAGTTTTGGTATTTTGTAGTTTTCCAGGAATGCGTCCATTTCTTCTAGATTGCCTAATTTATTGGCGTATAGCTGCTCATAATATGTGTTTAAAATCAGTTGTATTTCCTTGGTGTTGGTGTTGATCTGTCCTTTCTCATTCATGATTTTATTAATTTGAATCTTTTCTTTCTTCTTTTTAATAAGCCTGGCTAATGGTTTATCTATCTTACTAATTCTTTCAAAGAACCAACTCCTGGTTTTGTTGATCTGTTCCACAGTTCTGGTCTCTATTTCATTGAGTTCTGCTCGAATCTTTATTGATGCTCTTCTTCTGCTGGGTGTAACATCTATTTGCTGTTTTTCTCCAGATCCTTTAGGTGTAAGGTTAGCTTTTGTATTTGAGTTCTTTCCAGTTTTTGGATGGCTTCTTGTATTGTGATGTATTTCCCCCTCAGGACTGCTTTTGCTGTATCCCAAAGACTTTTTATATAAATTTTATTTTTTATTGGTGTTCAATTTACCAACATACAGAATAACACCCAGTGCTCATCCCGTCAAGTGTCCCCCTCAGTGCCCATCACCCATTCACCCCCACCCCCCGCCCTCCTCCCCTCCCACCACCCCTAGTTCGTTTCCTAGAGTTAGGAGTCTTTATGTTCTGTCTCCCTTTCTGATATTTCCCACACATTTCTTCTCCCTTCCCTTATATTCCCTTTCACTATTATTTATATTCCCCAAATGAATGAGAACATACACTGTTTGTCCTTCTCCAATTGACTTACTTCACTCAGCATAATACCCTCCAGTTCCATCCTCGTTGAAGCAAATGGTGGGTATTTGTCATTTCTAATGGCTGAGTAATATTCCATTGTATACATGAACCACGTCTTCTTTATCCATTCATCTTTCGATGGACACCGAGGCTCCTTCCACAGTTTGGCTATTGTGGCCATTGCTGCTAGAAACATCGGGGTGCATGTGTCCCGGTGTTTCATTGCATCTGTATCTTTGGGGTAAATCCCCAACAGTGCAATTGCTGGGTCATAGGGCAGGTCTATTTTTAACTCTTTGAGGAACCCCTGCACAGTTTTCCAGAGTGGCTGCACCAGTTCACATTCCCAACAGTGTAAGAGGGTTCCCTTTTCTCCGCATCCTCTCCAACATTTGTTGTTTCCTGCCTTGTTAATTTTCCCCATTCTCACTGGTGTGAGGTGGTATCTCATTGTGGTTTTGATTTGTATTTCCCTGATGGCGCTAGAGTGTAGCAGCATTCCAGATGAGGCAGTTCCATGAATACCGCTGTACTGTAATCGGAGGCACAAGCCTTCCAAACCTGCTGCTTGCCACGTACCTCCCACGACCTTCTGTCAAACATCTTTTCTTAAATATAAATTTTATTTTATTTTATATTATTTTTTAATAATAAATTTGATGTTTGAAAATAAATCCGCAGGCAGTGTGGAACTGTAGGGACAGCCAGTGTGCTGAACTCACAGAAGCAAGTTCCTATGGACAAGAGATTTCACGTAGCCTCTCATTTATGGAAGTTCGATTCAAGATTCATTGTAAGGGCAGATGTTCCTCTAAATAGGTGTACTGAGATGGAGACACAAATATTCTGGTCTCACACCTTCCAGTTGCCTTCCACAACTTCTGTCATGCATGGAACATATGCCTGTTGGAAGCTAAGGGTAGAGATCATAAGGATGTGGGAGGTACAGGCTCTAAACTCAACTTTCAAAAGTATGTATGCCTCGGAGGCAGATTTCAGCTAGCCTCTCATTTATGGGACTAGGAACCTAGGTCCATTCTAAAGATGTCACTAGGAAATCACTATAGTGAACTGGGATACACATGACTCCTGAGCCTGCCATTTCCACATGCTTTTCACACAGCCTCTGCCAGCATCTAACATAAGGATGTTAGAAGCTAAGGGTACAGGCACTCAGGATGCTGGAGAGTCCTGCCTTGAGTTGAGCTCTCACCAGTAAGCATCCCTGGAAGCCAACTTTCAACTAGCTTCGTTCTTATTGGAGTTTGAATATAGCAGCATTGTAGGTGAGGGGGTTCCATGAATACTGCTGTACTCTACTCAGAGTCATTTCCTTTCAAGACTGCAGCTTGCCAAGTGCCTCCCACAAGCTTCTTTTTTTTTTTTAATTTTTTTTTAACTTTTATTTATTTATGATAGTCACAGAGAGAGAGAGAGAGGCAGAGACACAGGCAGAGGGAGAAGCAGGCTCCATGCACTGGGAGCCCGACGTGGGATTCGATCCCGGGTCTCCAGGATCGTGCCCCAGGCCAAAGGCAAGCGCCAAACCTCTGCGCCACCCAGGGATCCCTCACAAGCTTCTGACAAACATCGAAAGTGTAAGTAAATCCGCAGACAGTGTGGAACAATGAGGGACAGCAGGTGTGCTCAACTCTCAGAACCAAGTTCCCATTCAGGAGTGCTTTCAACTCGACTCTCATTTATGGGAGTTAGATTCTAGATCCAATGTAAGGGAAGATGTTCCTCTGAAATCATTTCCTGAGGTTGGAGACACATGTCTTCTCGGATGGAACCTTCCACTTGCCTCTCACTCTACTTCTGGCATGCTTGGAACATAAGCCTCTTTGAAGCTAAGTGTAGAGTCAATCAGGATGTGGGAGGTAGAGTCCATAAGCTCAACCCTCAGACGTCTGGAGGCAGATTTCAGCTAGCCGCACATTTCTGGGAGTAAGAACCTAGCTCCATTCTAAAGAAGATGTTACAAGGAAATCACTATAGTGAACTCGGATACACATGACTCCTGGTCCTGCCACTTCCACATGCTTTTCACACAACCTCTGCCAGAATCTAACCTAAGGAAGTTAGAAGCCAAGTCTACAGGGAGTCAGGTCTTGTCATGAGCTCAGATCTCACAAGTAAGCATGCCTTGAAACCAGTGTTCAAGGTGTTCCATTCTTAGTGGAGTTAGAATGTAGCAGCATTCTAGGTGAGGCAGTTCCATGAATTCTGCTGTACTGTACTCAGAGACACAAGCCTTCCAAACCTGTAGCTTGCCATGTGCCTCCCACGAGCTTGTGACAAACATCTATAATGAGGATGTTTGAAACTAAATCTGTAGGCAGTGTGGAACTGTAGGGACAGCAAGTGTGCTGAACTCACAGAAGCAAGTTCCTATTGAAGACAGATTTCAACTCACCTCTCATTTATGGAAGTCAGATTCTAGAACCAACATAAGGGAAGATGTTCTTCTGAAATCGTTTTACTGAGCTTGGAGACACAAGTCTTCTCGGCCTGCAGCTTCCACTTGCCTCTCACACTAGTTCTGTCATGCTTCGACCATAAGCCTGTTAAAAGCCCATAAGAGACAGGGGGATCCCTGGGTGGCGCAGCGGTTTGGCGCCTGCCTTTGGCCCAGGGTGCGATCCTGGAGACCCGGGATCGAATCCCACGTCGGGCTCCCGGTGCATGGAGCCTGCTTCTCCCTCTGCCTGTGTCTCTGTGCCTCTCTCTCTCTCTGTGACTATCATAAAAAAAAAAAAAAATTAAAAAAAAAAAAAAGCCCATAAGAGACAGGCAATCAGGATTGGCAAGTACAGTCCATAAGCTCAACTCTCAGAAGTATGTGTGCGTTGGAGGCAGATTTCAGCTAGCCACTCATTTAATGGAATAAGAACCTAGCTCCAGGGGATCCCTGGGTGGCGCAGTGGTTTGGCGCCTGCCTTTGGCCCAGGACGCGATCCTGGAGACCCGGGATCGAGTCCCACGTCGGGCTCCCAGTGTGTGGAGCCTGCTTCTCCCTCTGCCTGTGTCTCTGCCTCTCTCTCTCTCTCTCTCTCTCTCTCTGTGTGATTATCATAAATAAATAAATTTAAAAAAAACATTAAAAAAAAAAAAGAACCTAGCTCCAGGGCAGCCCGGGTGGCTAAGCGGTTTAGCGCTACCTTCGGTCCAGGGCGTGATCCTGGAGACCAAGGATCGAGTCCCATGTTAGGCTACCTGTGTGGAGCCTGCTTCTCCCTCTGCCTGTGTCTCTTCCCCTCTCTGTCTCTCTCTGTGTCTCTCATGAATAAATAAATAAAATCTTAAAAAAAAAGAACCTAGCTCCATTCTAATGAAGATGTTCCAAGGACACCGCTATAGTCACCTTGGATACACATGACTACTGGGCCTGCGTCTTCAACATGATTTTCACCCATCCTCTGCCAGCATCTAAACTAAGGAAGTTAGAAGCCAAGTCTACAGGCAGTCAGGATGTGGAGGGTCTTGTCATGAGCTCAGATCTCACAAGTAAGCATGCCTTGAAACCAGCGTTCAATGAGTACCATTCTTAGTGGAGTTAGAATGTAGCAGCATTCCAGGTGAGGTGGTTCCATGAATTCCGCTGTACTGTACTCAGGGACACAAGCCTTCCAAACCTCTAGCTTGCCATGTGCCTCCCACGAGCTTGTGACAAACATCTATAATGAGGATGTTTGAAACTAAATCCGCAGGCAGTATGGAACTATGAGAGACAGGAGGTGTGTTCAAATCTTAGAAGCAAATTCCTATTGAAGAGAGATTTCACCTAGCCTCTCATTTATGGAAGTTCAATTCAAGATTCACTGTAAGGGCAGATGTTCCTCTGAAATAGGTGTGCTGAGCTTGGAGACACAAGTCCAATTGCCTCACAACTTCTGTTATGCATGGAACATATGCCTGTTAGAAGCTAACTGTAGAGTCCATCAGGATGTGGGAGGCACAGGCCGTATGCTCAACATTCAGATGTATGTATGCCTGGGATGCAGATTTCAGCTAGCCTCTCACTTATGGGAGTAAGAACCTAGCTCCATTCTAATGAAGATGTTACTAGGAAATCGCTACAGTGAACTCGGATACACATGACTCCTGGGCCTGCCACTTCTACATGCTTTTACACAACCTCTGCTAGCATCTAACCTAAGGAAGTCAGAAGACAAGTCTACAGACAGGATGCAGGAGGGTCCTGCCTTGAGGTCAGCTTTCTCAAGTAAGCATGCCTGGAAAACAGCTCTCCACTCACTTCGTTTTTATTGGAGTGAGAATGTAGCAGCATTCTAGGTGAGTACCGCTCTACTGTACTCGGAGTCATAAGCTTTCTAAGCCTGCAGCTTACCACGTGGATACCAAGTTTCTGACAAACATCTAAAATGAGGATATTAGAATCTAAATTGGTAGGCAGTGTGGAACTGTAGGGCCAGGAAGTGTGCTCAACTCACAGAAGCAAGTTCCTATTGAAGACAGCTTTCATCTAATCTCTCATTTATGGAAGTCAGATTCTAGATCGAACATAAGGGAAGATGTTTCTCTGAAATTGTTTCCTGAGCTTGGAGACACAAGTCTTCTGTGAGGGCACCTTCCACTTGCCTCTCACACTACTGTCATTTTTGGAACATAAGCCTCTTGGAAGCTAAGTGTAGAGTCAATAAGGATGTGGGAGGTACAATCCACAAGCTCAACCCTCAGACGTCTGGAGGCAGGTTTCAGCTACCCACACAATTATAAGAATAAGAACCTAGTGCCATTCTAAAGTAGATGTTACAAGGAAATCACTATAGTGAACTCAGATACAATGAACACAGGCCTGCCACTTCCACATGCTTTTCCCACAACCTTGGCTGGAATCTATCCTAAGATTGTTAGGAGCAAAGTCCACAGGCAGTCAGGATGTGGTAGGGTCCTGCCCTGAGCTCAGCCCTCACAAGCAAGCATGCCCAGAAGCCAGCTTTCAACTAGCTGCATTCTTATTGGAGTGAGAATGTAGCACCATTCTAAATGAGGAGGTGCCATGAGCACCACTCTCCTGGCCTGGAGACACAAGCCCTCCAAGCCTGCAGCTTGCCTCTTGCCTCCCATGATGTTCCGACAAACACCTCTGGTGAGGATGTTGGAAACTCAATCTGCAGGCAGTGTTGAGCTGTGAGAGACAGCGTGTGAGCTCAACTCTCAGAGGGAACTTCCCCTGAGAGACAGCTTTCAACTAGCATCTCACATAGGAAGTTAGTAGGTAGATCCAATCGAAGGGAGGAATTCCTTGGAAATCACGGGGTTGACCTTGGAGACACAAGTCTTCTGGGCTTGCACATGACACTTGCCTCTGGCACCAATTCTGTCATGCATCGAACATAAGCCTGTTAGAGGCGAAGGGTACTAGCAGTCAGTAGCAGTCAGGACGTGGGAGGTACAGGTCATAAGCTCAATTCTCAGGAGTGTGTATGCCTTGGAGGCAGCTGTTTTCTAGGTGCTCAATTATTGGAGTTGGAACCTAGCTCCACTCTAGTTAAAGACAGTGTTTTGAAATCGCTGTACTGAAATAGGATACACATGACTATGGGACAGCCACTTCCACATGCTTTTAAATAAATCTCTGCCAGCATCGAAACCTAGGATGTTAGGAGCTGAGTCCACAGGCATTCAGGATGCTGGAGGGTCCTGTCCTGAGCTCAGGTCTCACAAGCAAGCATGCCTAGAAGCCAGATTTCAACTAGCTGCATTCCCATTGGAGTGATAACGCAGCAGCATTCTAAGTAAGGTGGTTCCGTGAATACCGGTCTCCTGGATCCAGAGACATAAGACTTCCAAGGCTTCAGCTTGCCAGTTGCCCCCCACAAACTTCTGACCACATCTTTAGTGAGGATGTATGAAAATTCCCCTGCAAGTAGTGTGGAAATGGCTGGGACCGCCAGTGAGCTCAACTAGTAGAAGGACGTTCCCCTGGCAGATAGCTCTCAACTAGCTTCTCAGGTATGGAAGTGAGTATGTCGCTGTAATCGAAGAGAAGAATTCCCGGGAAATCACTGTATTGAGCTTGGAGACACTAGCCTTTGGGCCTCCACCTTCCGCTTACCTCTCACACCACTTCTGTAACACGTCGGCCATAGGCCTGTTAGAAGTGAAGTGTAGTGGCAGTCAGGATGTGAGAGGAACAGGCCATAAGCTCAACTCATAAAAGTGTGTATGCCTTGGAGGCAGGTGTCTGCTAGCCACTCATTTACGGGAGTTAGAACCTAGCTACACTCTAATTGAACAAGGCCGTTGGCAATCGCTGTATTGAACTCTGATACACGTGAGTACAGGCCTGACACTTCCACATGCTTCTCACACAACCTCTCCCAGCACCTAACATAGGGATGTAAACAGCTATGTCTACAGGCAGGCAGGATGTGGGAGGTTCCTGCCCTCAGCTCAGCTCTCAAAAGGAAGCATGCCTGCAGGCCAGCTTTCAACTAGCTGCGTTCCTATTGCACTGAGAACGTAGCAGCGTTCTAAGTGAGGAGTTTCCATGAATAACACTCTACTGCACCTGGGGAAATAAACTTTCAAGCCTGCAGCTTGCCACTTATGTACAAAGTGCATCTGACAACATCTCTAGTGAGGATGCTCGAAACTCAATCTGCAGGCAGTGTGGAACTGTGAGGGACTGTGTGCCAACTCAGCTCTCAGAAGAAAGTTACCCTTGAACACTGCATTCCAACTGCTTCTCATGGATGGAAGTTAGTATGTAGCACCAATCTAAGAGAGGAATTCCTCGGGAATTGTTGGATTGAGCTTGGAGACACTAGGCTTGTCGGCCTGCACCTTCCACTTTTCTCTCACACCACTTCTGTCACGCATCGAATTAGGCCTGTTAGAAGCGAAGTGTACATGCAGTCAGGAAGTGGGAGGTACAGGCCATAAGCTCTACTCTCGGAAGTGTGTAAGCCTTGGAGGCTGATACTTGCTACCCACTCATTTATGGGAGTTAGGACCTAGCACCACTCTAATTGAACAAGGCTGTTGGACATCGCTGTGTTGAACGCAGATACACATGAGTACAGGCCTCACACTTCCACATGCTTTTCACGCAACGTCTTCCAGCTCTTAAGATAAGGATGTTAGGAGCTATGTCTACAGGCAGTCAGGATGCGGGAGGGTCCTGCCCTGAGGTCAGCTCTCCCAAGGAAGCATGCATAGTGGCCAGCTTTCAACAAGCTGCATTCTTGCTGCAGTGAGAAAGTAGCATCCATCATTCTACGTCGGGAGTTTCCATGCATAACTCTACAGCACCTGGAGACTCACATTCGAAGCCAGAATTTTTCCTCTTGATTCCCACAAGCTTCTGACAAACATCTCTAGTGAGGATGTTCGAAACTCAATCTGCAGGCGGTGTGGAACTGTGAGGGACTGCATGCCAGCTCAGCTCTCAGAAGCAAGTTACTCTTGAACGCTGCCTTCCCCTAGCTTCTGATGCATGGAAGTTAGTATGTAGCACCAATGTAAGAGAGGAATTCCTTGGGAATTGCTGGATTGAGCTTGTAGATACTTGGCTTGTGGGCCTGCGCCTTCGCCTTTCCTCTCACACCACTTCTGTCAGGCATCGAACCTAGGCCTGTTAGAAGCGAAGTGTACATGCAGTCACGATGTGGGAGAGAGAGGCTATTAGCTAAACTCTCGGAAGTGTGTAAGCCTTGGATGCAGATATCTGCTAACCACTCATTTATGGGAGTTAGAACCTAGCTACACTCTAATTGAACAAGGCTGTTGGACATCGCTGTGTGGATGCAGATACACGTGAGTAGAGGCCTGACACTTCCACATGCTCTTCACGCAACGTCTTGCAGCTTCTAACATAAGGATGATAGGAGCTATGTCTACAGGCAGTCAGGATGCGGGAGGGTCCTGCCCTGAGCTCAGCTCTCACAAGGAGGCATCCCTAGAAGCCAGCTTTCAACTAGCTGTGTTCTTATGACTGTGATGTCCTTTTAACCTAACCTATTTTTGGTCACTCCAGTCCCCAACTGGGCCTCAGCTGGACCTGGTGCCTCTGGTACTTAGCTTAGCCTCACCTGGACCAGGTGACTGTGTTCCCACCTGGGCCTCAACTGATCTTATGACTTTTGTCCCTACCTTGCATCACCCAGACCAGGTGACTCTGTTCTACTTGGGCCTCACCTGGACCTGGTGAATCTGGTCCTCACGTGCACCTCACCTGGACCTGGTGAATCTTGTATCCACTTGGGCATCATCGGGATATGGTTACTCTGTTTCCCAAGTGAGACTCTGGAACATTTAACTTTGATCCTCACCTGGGCCTCACCTGGACCTGGTGACTCTGGTTCCCACATGAACCTCACCTGGACCTGGTGGCTCTGCTGTTCTTCTAGCCTCACCTGTACCTGGTGACTCCAGTCTCCCCCCGCCCCTGGGCCTCCCCTGGATTTGGTGACTCTGGTCCTCAGCTTGGTTTCACCTGGACCTCGTGACTGTGGTCCCCACCTTGGCCTCACCCAGACCTGCTGACTCTGGATCCCACCTGGGCCTCACCTGTACCTGGTGATCTCATTCTCACATGGACCACACCTAGACCTGGTGACCGTGCTGTCCTTCTAGACTCACCTTTAACTGGTAACTCTGGTCACCACCTGGGCCTCACCTGGACCTGGTGATCTGGTCTGCACTTGGTCCTCAAGTGGACCTGGTGACTCTGGTCCTGAGGTGGGCATCAATGGGACATGGTTATTCTGTTCCCCACTTGGGCCTCACCTGGACCTGGTGATTCTGGTATGCACCTGAGTCTCACCTGGATCTGGTGACTGTGGGCCCCACCTGGGCCTCACTTGGACCTGGTGACTCTAATCCCCATCTGGGCCTCACCTGGCCCTGTTGACTCTGGTCCTCAACTGGGCATAATTGGGACCCAGTTACTGTGTTTCACAACTGGGCCTCACCTGAACCAGGTGACTCTGGTCCCCCTCTGGGTCTCACCCTGACCTGGTGACTGTGAACCCCACTTTGGCCTGATTTGGACCTGCTGACTCTGGTTGCCACCTGTGCCTCACTGTGAACTGTTGACTCTGGTTCTTTCAAGGGCCTCACCTGTACCTGGTGATTCAGGCCCCACCTGCACGTCACCTGAATGTGGTGACTGTTGTCCCCACCTGGGTCTCACCTGGACCGGGTTACTGTGTTCCACACCTGGGCCTCACGTAGACCTGGTGACCATGGTCCCCAGCTGGCCTCACATGGACCTGTTGCCTCTGGTCCCCACCTGGGCCTCACATGTACCTGGTAACTCTGGCCCTCACCTGGGCCTCATCTGGACATGGTGACTCTGGTCCCCACCTGGGCTTCACCTGGATCTGGTGACTCTGGTCCCCACCTGGACCTCTCCTGGACCTGGTGACTCTCTTTCCAACATGGACCTCACCTGGATCTGGTGACTCTGACCCTCAGTTTGGCCTCATCTGGACCTGGTGACTCTTGTCCCCATTTTGACCTAACTCAGACCTGGTGAATCTCATCTCCACCTAGGCCTCACCCAGACCTGGTGACTCTTGTCCCCAGCTATGCCTCAACTCAACCTGATGAATCTGGTCCCCATGTGGGCCTCACATGGATCTGGTACTCAGATGGATATAGTGGCTCTGGTACCCACATGGGGCTCACCTGATACTGGTGACTGTGGTCTCCTTCTATGCCTGGGACCTGGTGATTCTGATCCCCATCTGGGCCTCGCATGGCCCTAGTGACTCTGGTCCTCACCTAGGCATCATTGGGACCTGGATACGCTATTCCACACCTGGGCCTCACTTTGACCGGGGACCTCTGGTCCCACTCTGGGCCTCACCCTTACCTGGTGACTCTGGTCCCCACCTTGGTTTCACTTGGACCTGGTGAATCTGGTCCTTACCTGGTCCTCACCCGGACTTGGTGACTCTGGTCATCACCTGGGTCTCACCTGGACTTGGTGAATCTTGTCGCCACCTGGGCCTCACCTGGACCTTGTGACTGTAGTCCCCACCTGGGCCTCACCTGGATCTGGTGGCTCTGGTTCCCATATGGGGCTCTCCTGGACCTCATTCCTGTGGTCTCCTTCTTGGCCTCACCTGGAACTCGTGACTCTGATCCATATTTGGGCTTCACCTGGACATGGTGACTCTGGTCCTTACCTGGGCATCATTGGGACCTGGTTACTCTCTTCTACACTTGGGCCTCACCTAGACCTGGTGACTCTGGTCTCTCTCTGGACCTCATCCTGACCTGGTGACTGTGGCCCCACCTGGGCCTCACCTGGTCCAGGTGACTGGTTCCCACATGGACCTAACCTGGACTTGGTGAACCTGGTCCTCACATGGGCATCATGGGACCTGGTTACTCAGTTCCACATCAGGGCCTCACCTGGACCTAGTGACTCTGGTCCCCACCTGGATGTCACCTGGACCGGGTGACTCTGGTCCCCATCTGGGCCTCACCCGGAGCTGGGGACTCTGGTCCTCAACTGGGCCTCAACTGGACCTGGTGAATCTACTCCTCACTTGGGCCTCATCTGGACCTTGTGACTCTGGTCCCACCTGGGCATCATTGGGACATGGTTACTCTATTCCACAACTGGGACTAACCTGTACCTGATAACTTTGATCCACACTTTGGCCTCACCTGGCCCTGATGACTCTGCACCCCACCTAGGCCTTAATCTGGACCTGGTGACCGTGGTCCCCACCTGGGTCTCACCTGGACCTGGTGAATCTGGTCTCCATCTGGGCCTCACCCAGTCCTGGTGACTTTGGTCCCCACCTGGGCCTCACCTGGACATGATTGCTGTGGACTTCTTCTTGGCCTCACCTGGAACTGGTGACTCTGATCCTATCTGGGCCTCACCTCATGTACCTCATGTACCTGGTGACTCTGGTCCTCACCTGGGCATCATTGGGACCTGGTTACTCTGTTCCACACCTGAGCCTCACCTGGACATGATGACTCTGGAACCCCTCTGGGCCTCACCCTGACCTATTGACTCTGGTCCCCATCTGGATGTCACCTGGACCAGGTGATTCTGGTACCCCTCTGGGCCTCAACCAGACCTGGTGACTCTGGTCCTCAACTGGGCCTCACCTGGACCTAGTGAATATGCTCCCCACCTGGGCCTCATCTGGACCTGGTGACTCTGGTCCCTACCTGGGCATCATCGGGACATGGTTACTCTATTCCCCACTAGGACTCACCTGGACCTGGTAACTCTGGTCCTCACTTTGGCCTCTTCTGTACCTGGTGACTGTGGCCCCACCTGGGCCTCACCTGGAACTGGTGACTCTGATCCTCAGCATGGCCTCACCTGACCTGGTGACTGGTTCCCACCGGGACTCACCTGGACCTCATGTCTCTGGTCCTGACCTGGGCCTCACCTGGACCTGGTGTCTCTGGTACCCACCTGGGTAGCATCAGGACATGGTTACACTGTTCCCTAACAGGGACCCACCTGAACCTGTTAACTCTGGTCTTCACCTGGGCCTCACCTGTAACTGGTGACTCTCGTTCCCACATGGACCTCATGTGGACCTGGTGGCTGTAGTGTTTCTAGCTTCTCATGTACCTGGTGACTCTGGTCCCCACCAGGGCCTCACCTGGACCTGGTGAGTGTGGTTGCCACCTGTGCCTCACCTGGACCTGGTGATTCTGGTCCCCACCGGAGCCTCACCCATACCTGGTGACTTAGGTCCCCACGTGGGCCTCACTTGGACCTGGTGAATATGGTCCTTACCTGGTCCTCACCCGGACCTAGTGACTCTGGTCACCATCTGTGCCTCACCTGGCCCCAGTGACTCTGGTCCCCACCTGGACCTGGTGACTTTGGTCTCCACTTGGGCCTCACCTGGACCTGATGACTCAGATCCCCACCTGGGCCTCACCTGAGTCTTACCGGGACCTGGTGACTCTGGTCCTCAGCTTGGCCTCACCTGGATCTGGTAACTGGTCCCCACCTGGGCCTCACCTGGACCTGGTGTCTCTGGTACCTATCTAGGCATCATCAGGACAGGGTTTCTCTGTTCCCCACCTGGGACACACCTGGATCTGTTAACTTTGGTTCTCACCTTTCCTCACCTGTATCTGGTGACTCTGGTCCCCACCTGGGCCTCACCTGGAACTGGTGACTCTGGTCCTCTGCTTGGACTTACCTGGACGTGTGACTGTGTTCCCCACCTGTGCCTCACCTGGATCTAGTGAGTGTGTTCCAGCCCTGGGCCTCACCCAGACCTGGTTACTCTAGTCCCCAACTGGGTCTCACCTGGGCCTAGTGACTCTTGTCCCCATCTGGGCCTCATGTGGACCTGGCTACTGTAGTCCCCACATTGGCTTCACCTGGACCTGGTGACTGTGGTGTCCACCTTGACCTCACCTGGACCTGGTGACTCTGGTCCCCACCTGGGCCTCACCTGGACATGGTAGCTGTGGACCTCATCTGGACCTGGTGACTGTGGTCCCCACCTGGGGGCCCCATCAGGGGCCTCACCGTACCTGGTGACTGGGCTCCTCAGCTACCAATGACTAGGGTCCAGGATGGACTCTTAGTTGCTACTGACACTGGGACCAGCCCCAGGGTCTCACTTGTTCCTGGTGACTATGGTCCTTGTCTGGGCTGACCTGGCTCATCCTTGGCTCTGATCGTCTCCTGGGCCTCCCCTGCTCTTGCAGGTATGGTTTCCCCCTCTCGTGGGTGTGTAATGTCTATGGTCCCTTCTGGGCCTCACCTGATGGTACTGGGCCACGATATTGGCCCTTTGCAAGGCCTGCAGGGTCTCCGAGTCCTCCTGCATGGTGCTGCAATCCAAACACATCCAAGAATGATGGCACATGAAAACCTTCCGAGGACACATGGGTCAGGGTGCCCGCATGGGCAGTTACCCCTCCGTCTGACCAGAGCCGGAGACAAGCCCATAGCCCTGAGGAGCACAGGCTGGGCTGGAACATCATACATGGGCCCTCACTGCCTGTCTGTCGCTCGCCCAGCTACAGTCCACCTTCCCAGCCACTGTCCCAGGACACGCCGTCATGCTGGGATCACAGAGCGCTCCCACTCCGGTATCAGGAGCACACAGGTGGGGGACCCAGGAGGCTCCGGGGAACTGCTGATCTGATGCTCGGGGTGATGTCTCCCAGCCCGGGGGAGATCGAAGGTTTTTTAGATTCCACAAGCACAATGACCAAGGGGAGAAAGCAATGGACTGGACTTCATGAAAATTAAAACCTGATGCCAGCAAGAGTGCGACCAAACTCCCCACCCTGAGGGCAACGATGGGTGAATAGCCTGAGTTGGGTCTGAGGGGAGCACAAGGGACTCTGCGTTCCAGTGCGTGAAGAGCAAGCCTGCTCACCGGCCAGGGGAACCCAGCAGGCCCTGACCATCCTCCCCTGACCACAGGGTGGGGCGGGGGGTGTCACCCTTGTCGGGGTCCATGCGTCTAGGACGGGCTGGAAAGGTCATGTATTGGGTCTCCCTGCATAGCACAGGGCTTACAGGGTAGCGGGGGTCCCGGGGGAGCTGCCAAACTCCAACTGCAGCCTCCTTCCCTAGACGGGGTCTTAGGGGGCCACCCTCACCCCGTGGGGCTGTGGAAGGGCTGCAGGAGCTGCTCACGGTCATCGCATTGGGGTTGGGGTGTTTTGGACCCCAGCCCAGGAGGTCAGCACCCCCACCCGGACCCACAGGCCCCAGAGTAGCCCGTGGGGAGAAGGCATCAGGGGCCACTCACCTGTGCAGGCATCAGCGGCCACTCACCTGTGACCTGTCGCTGTGTGAGCGCCTCCTCTTTATGCACCGGGGTACTGGGGAGAGTGAAAGAGTTCGGGAACTGGGGAGAGTGGGAGTACTGGGGTATTGGGGAGAGTGGGAGAGTTGGAGTACTGGGGAGAATGGGAGTACTGGGGTACTGGGGAGAGTGGGAGAGTTGGGGTACTGGTGAGAGCGGGAGTACTGGGGTACTGGGGAGAGCGGGAGTACTGGGGTACTGGGGAGAGCGGGAGTACTGGGGTACTGGGGATAGTGGGAGTACTGGGGTACTGGGGAGGGCGGGAGAGTTGAGGTACTGAGGTGTGTGGGAGTATTGGGCTACTGGGAAGAGTGGGAGAGTCGGGTCGCTGAGAGCCAGATCCGGAGCACGAGTGCTTCCGAAGGTCTGTGGTCGCACAGTGAGCGCCAGGCAGCAGTGGAACCCGGGGTCAGCACAGTTCTGCCCACAGTGGGGTCCCGCATGATCACTGTGGGGGGGGGGGTCCAAACAGCACTTAGCCCTTCACCCTGAAGGCCGAGGGTCCTGGGGGAGGGTCCTGTCCCCACGCCAGGCGGGAAGGGGATGCAGGCACCCTCCCACATCCTCAGTTCCCATCATTGGCCCCTGCAGGCCTTCCGCCCTTCTAGGCAGACTGGGGGTCACAGATGTCTCCCCGACCCCCAGAGTTCACAGCATGGGGTTGCACTTAAGAACATTTGAGGGGCTCCTGGGTGGTTCAGTCGGTTCCACGTCGACTCTTCAGTTTGGCTCAGGTCAGGATCTCGAGGTTGTGGCGTGGAGCCTCGCGTGGTGCTCGGGCTCTGGTGGGTGAGGAGTCCGCTCCAGGTTCCCCCTCTCCCTCCGCCCCTCCCTACCGCACCCTCTCTCAAGTAAATCTTCTAAAAATTAACATGAAGACATGTGAGCATCTTTATCCCCTCTGCAGAGGTGCCTTCGTGTGTGTAACGACCGTGTAAATGCCTTTCACGGACCCACCGGGAGTCCTATCAGAAACCCCTTTTCCTTGATATTTATTGAAGTACAGTCGACACACAGTGTGACAGTAGTTTCAGGGCTACAACTAGTGACTTGACAATTCTGTGCCTTACTCAGCTCTCCCCACGAGAAGCGGAGTCACCGTCTGTCCCCATACAAAGTTGTCACAACAGTACTGACTCTATTCCCTAGGCTGTACTTTCTAAATTTCTGTGACTTATTTATTTAAGAACCAGACGCTTATAGCTGCTACTATTGTTCATCTATGTTGTCCATGTCCTGCCCACGGCCCCTCTGTCCATCAGTCAGCAGGATCCATCACATTAAACAGAGAAAGGACATGGGGCAGCCCGGGTGGTTCAGCGGTTTAGCGCCTGCCTTCGGCCCAGGGCATGATCCTGGAGTCCCGGGATCGAGTCCCACGTCGGGTTCCCTACATGGAGCCGCCTTCTCCCTCTGCCTGTGTCTCTGCCTCTCTCTCTCTCTGCCTCTCTCTCTCTGTCTCTCAAGGATATATAAATAAAACCTTTAGAAAAAGAAAAACAAGAGAAAGGACAAAAAGCATACGATCCTCTCAAGAGTTGCAGAAAAAGCATTTGACACAATACAATATCAAAAGCATAGTGGGTTTTGAGGAAATGTCTATCAACAGAATAAAGGCCGCTAGGAAGGCCCGCAGCTGACGTCATCCTCAAGGGTGAAAACCTGAAATCGTCTCCCCTGAGCAGGAAGAAGCCAAGGAGGTCCCCTCTCAGCGCTGGAGGTCCTAATGTAGTCAACAGACAGGAAACAGCAAAGGTTCCACACCTGGAAGGGGGACGTCACACTGTCCCTATTTGCTGAAGATGCGGTACTAGAAACAGGAAACCCGAGAGCCTCCACCAAAACCTGTTAGAACTAATGATTGAATTCAGTAAATTCATGGGACACAAACTGGCCCTACAGAGCTCAGTAGCCTTGCTGTGTCCCGACAATGAGCACTCAGGAAGGAAATGAAGGACGTGACTCCCTTCTCAGGAGCATCACAGAGAATAAATAATGAGACTGAACCAAAGGAGCACAAGACTTGTGCACTGAGCCACACCAGGCTCTGGGAGGCCGTCCTGGGCTCGTGGGGTGGGAGCCTCATCTTGTGAAAATGTCCACAGTTCCTGAAGCCACCCTCAGTTTCAATGTCATTCCTATCAAAATCATGGTGGCAGATCTTAGAAATAGGAAAAAAAAAAAAAACCCTAACATCTGTCCGCCCCCACAAATGACCCCGGACAGCAAATCAGTATTGGAGAAGCAGGACAGAGGGGGACACAGCACTTTCCTATTTCAAACGATGTCACAGAGACACAGGAGAAAACAGTGTGGTTCTCGGGCCCCTGGCTGGCTCCGTCGGTTGAGCATCCAACTCCTGACCTCACCTCCTGTCCTGATCTTGGGGTCGTGAGTTCTAGCCCTGGGCTGGGCCATGGACGAGGCGTGGCGCCTACTTAAACAAACCAGACCCACGGGGGGTGGTCCCGGCATAAGCTGAAGGAGCAGAACAGAGAGTCCAGAAGGAAACGTGCTCTGATACAACTGATTTTTTTAACTTAATTTAATTTAAACCCAATTAATTAACATATAGTGTATTATACTTTCAGAGGAAGAATTCAGGGATTCACCAGTTGGAGATAACAGCAGTGCTCATGATATCACGTGCCCTCCTTCATGCCGGTCCCCTCTCTCCTCCCCTCCCCTCCAGCGACCCTCAGTTTGTCTCCTATCGTTAAGAGTCTGTATTTCCTGCATCTGTTTTCATCTTATTTGTTTTTCCTTCCCTTCACAGATGTCCATCTGCTTTGCTTCTTTAATTCCACCTATGAAGGACACGACACGGTCATTCTCTTTCCCGACTGACTTATTTCACTTAACATGATCCCTCTAGTTCTATCCGCGTCATTGCAAATGGCAAGATTTCCTTCTCTTTGATAGCTGAGTTCCATTCCTCTCTCTATGACCATCATCTATCTCCCATCCTCTTTATCCATCATCTGCCTGAGGGCACTAAGGCTCCTCCCACAGTGTGGCTACTGTGGACCCTGCTGCTGTGGACATTGGGGTGCAGGTGTCCCGAGTCTCACTGCATCTGTATCTTTGGAGTGAGCTCCAGGCTGTTCACCTGCTGCTCGCAGGGCAGCTCTATGTGTAACTTCCTGAGGAGCCTCCACACTGTTTCCAGGGTGGCTGCACCAGCCCGCGGTCCTGCCCACAGTGGAAGAGGGGTGAGTGAGTTTTGCAGGACGTGGTAAAAGTCTGCTCCACATTTCATTTCGCGTCCTGTGGGCTCCATTCATTGTCCTTAAGTATTTCTGGGGAAGCCGGGTGTTGGGCTCCATTTCAGCGCCACGTTTCCGAAGCTCACAGGCCTCAGCTGGAGCCTGGAAGGAGGCTGGTGCGGCCCTGGGCGTGGGGACGCCACCTCCTGCACGGCCCCCTGCAGCGCCTGAGCGTCCCGCAGGGGGCGCCCGAACCCACGCCCCGCCCAGGGGCCGCGCAGGCGCAGTAGGCCTCATCCTCCTGCACTAACAGGAGCCCGTCTGCACTCTGGAGGCCTGAGGAGGACTTGGGGCCGCGTCCTTGCTGACAGGAGCCCCGGGCTCCTCAGGACCCGCAGGGAGGCTTCCGGAGGATGTGAGGCATCTCCACAGTGACAGGACCCCCCTCGTCCTCAGGACCCGCTGTCTATGACTCAGGAAATCATGGGGCCACGCCCGCCATGACAGGAGCCCGGCTTCCTCAGGACCCGCTGGAGGACCCTGGAGGCGCCGTTTGGAGTCGCATCCACCTCAGCAGGGGCTTCTCAGAACGACAAGGTAAGTGAATGGGGAGAATTGAGAGTAGGGTTAGGGTTTAGGGTGAGCAATAGGTGGTTAGAGTTAGGTTAGATGTTATGGGTTAGTGATCATGGTTATGTGTACGAGTTACTGGTTAGGGTGAGGGACGGGGTAAGGGTCAAGAGTTAGGAGTTAAGGTCGGTATTAGGGATTAGGAAACTGAGTTAGGGTCTGGATTAGGGTTATGTTCCAGATAGGTTATAGGGTTGAGGGTTAGGGGATAGGGGGAGGGACTAGGGTTAGAGTTAGAGTGGGAGATGAGGTTAGAGTTTAGGGTTAGGGGTTAAGGCAGGGTTAGGGTTATGGGTTAGCGTTAGGGCTAGGGGTTTGGGCTAGGTTTAGGGTTAGGGTTATGGATTGGGGATGGGTTAGGGTACGGGTTAGGGTTAGACTTAGGGTTATGGTTAGGGTATGGGTTAGGGTACGGGTTAGGGGTTAGGGTACGGGTTAGGTTTGGGTACGGGTTAGGGTATGGGTTAGGGTTAGGGTACGGATTAGGGTTAGGGTATGGGTTAGGGTACAGGTTAAGGTTAGGGTTAGGGTACGGGTTAGGGTATGGGTTAAGGTACGGGTTAGAGTTAGGGTTAGAGGTTAGGGTTAGGGTTTAGGGTTAGAGTTTGGGGGTTAGGGTTAGGGTTTAGGGTTAGGGTTAGGACTAGTATTAGAGGGTTAGTATAAGGGTTACAGGTTAAGGTTAGGTTTAGGTTTGTTACGGTTAGCGTTAGGGTTATGGTTAGGGTTAGGTGTTATGGTTAGGGTTAGGGGTTATGTTTAGGGTTTAGTGTTATATTTAGGGTTTATGGTTAGGGTTAGGTTAAGGTTAGGGTTAGGGTTAGGGGTTAGATTTAGGATTAGTGTTAGGGGTTAGGGTTTGGGTTAGGGTTAGGGTTTAGGGTTAGGGTTAGGGTTAGTGTTTGAGGTTTAGTGTGAGGGTTAGGGGTTAGGGTTAGGGTTAGGGGTTATGGTTTGGGTTAGGGTCAGGGTTAGGGTTAGGGTTGTTAGGGTTAGGGTTAGGGTTAGCTTTAGGGTTGTTAGGGTTAGGGTTGTTATGGTTAGGGTGTTAGGGTTAGGGTTAGGGGGTTTCGGTTAGGTTTAGGGTAGGGTTGTTAAGGTTAGGCTTAGTGTTGTTAGGTTTAGGGTTAGGGGTAGGGTTTAGGGTTAGGGTTAGGATTGTTAGAATTAGGTGGTTAGGGTTAGGAGATTAGGGTTAGGGTTAGGGTGTTAGATTTAAGGTTAGGTTTAGGGTAGGGTTGTTAATGTTAGCTTAGGGTTATTAGGGTTATGGGTAGGGTTGTTAGGGTTAGTGGTAGGCTTAGGGTGTTAGAGTTATTTGTTAGGTTTAGGGTTAGGTTTTTGGGTTAGGGGTAGGGGTTAGGGTAGGGTTAGTTGTTAGGGTTAGGGGTTAGGGTTAGGGTTAGGGTGAGAGTTAAGGGTTATGGTTAGGATTAGGGTTAAGGTTTAGGTTTAGGGTTAGGGTTATGGTTGGGTTAGGATTAGGGTTAGGACTGAGGGGTAGGATTAGTGTTAGGTGGTTAGGTTTAGAGGTTAGGGTTAGTTTTAGGGTTTAGTGTTAGCGTAAGGGTTAGGGGTGAGTGTTAGGGTTAGGATAGGGGTAGAGGGACGGGTAGGGTTATGGTTATGGTTTAGGATTAGCTTTAGGGTTAGTTTTAGGGTTAGGGGTTAGGGTTAGGGTTAGGTTTAGGGTTGTTAGGGTTTGTGTTGTTAGGGTTATTTGTTAGGTTTAGGGTTAGGTTTTTGAGTTAGGGATAGGGGTTAGGGTAGGGTTAGGTGTTAGGGTTAGGGGTTAGGGTTAGGGTGAGGGTTAAGGGTAGAGGGAGGGGTAGGGTTAGGGTTAGGGGTTATGGTTAGCAGTAGGGTTAGTTTTAGGGGTTAGGGTATAGGGTTAGGTTTAGGGTTGTTAGGGTTAAGGTTAGGGTTGTTAGGGTTAGGGTGTTTAGGGTTAGGGTAGGGTTAGGGTTAGGTGTTAGGGGTAGTTGTTAGGGTTTTGTTAGGTATTAGGGTTAAGTGTTTGGGTTAGGGTTAAGGGTTAGGGTTAGGGTTAGGTGTTTGGGATAGCTTTAGGGTTCGGGTTTAGGGTCAGGGTTTAGTGTGAGGGTTAGGGTTAGTGTTAGAGAGTTAGTGTTAGGGTTAGAGGGTTATGGTTATGGTTATGGTTAGGGTTAGGTGTTATGGTTAGCGTTAGGTTTTAGGATTACCTTTAGGTGTTAGGGTTAGGGTTAGGGTTAAGGTTAGGGGTAGAGTTAGGGTTATGGTTAGGGGTTACGTTTTGATTTTGGTGTTAGGGTTAGGGTTATGGGTAGTTTTAGGTTTATTGTTAGGGGTTAGGGTTTGGCTTAGGGTTAGGGGTTAGGGTTAGGGTTAGCGTTAGGGGATAGGGTTAGTGTTAGTGTTAGAGGTTAGTGTTTCAGTTAGGGTTAGGGATAGGGTTAGGCTTAGGCTTAGGCTTAGGCTTAGCTGGTTAGGGTTAGTTGTTAGGGTTAGGCGTTAGGTTTAGGGTTAGGGGTTAATGTTAGGTTTAGGGTTAGGGTGAGGGTAGGAGTTAAGGGTGAGTGTTAGGGTTAGGGTTTAGGGTTAGGGTTAGAATTGGGTTAGTGTTAGGGTTACAGTTATGGTTAGGGGTAGGGTTTGGGTTAGGGTTAGGGTTAGGGCTAGGTGTTAGGGTTAGGGTTAGGTGTTAGGGTTGGGTTAGGGTTAGGGGTAGGGTTTAGGTTAGGGTTAGGTGTTAGGGGTAGGGTTTAGGTTAGGGTTAGGTGTTAGGGTTAGGGTAGGGTTGTTAAGGTTAGGCTTAGGGTTATTAGGTTTAGGGTTAGGGATAGAGTTGTTAGGGTGAGGGTTAGGGTTAGGGTTAGAATTAGATGTTAGGGTTAAGGGTTAGTTTTAGGGTTAGGTTTAGGTGTTAGGGTTTGGGTTAGGGATAGGTGTTTGGTTTAGGGGTAGGTGTAGGGGTTAAGGCAAGGGTTAGTGGCTAGTGATAGGGTTAGGGTTATGGGTTAGGTTTCGGTTTAGGGTTAGCGTTAGGTGTTAGGGTAAGGGGTTAGGGTGAGAGTTAGGGTTAGGAGTTACGGTTAGGGTTTGGGGTTAGTGTTAGTTTTTAGGGTTAGGGTTCGGTGTTTGGGTTGGGGTAGGAGTTAGGGTTAGGGTTAGGGGTAGGGTTAAGGTTAGGGGTAGGTGTTAGGGTTAGGTGTTAGGGTCAGTGTTAGGGGTTAGGGTTAGTTGTGAGGGTTAGTTTAGGTGTTAGTGTTAGGAGTTAGGGTTAGGGTTAGGTGTTTGGGTTAATGTTAGGTTTAGGGTTTAAGGTTAGAGTTTGGGGGCTAGGTTTAGGGTTAGGGTTAGGACTAATGTTAGAGGGTTATTATAAGGGTTACAAAGTTAGGGTTAGGGTTAGGTTTAGGTGTTATGGTTAGGGTTAGGGGTTAGGTTTAGGGTTTAGGGTCACAGTTAGGGGTTATGGTTAGGGTTAGGTTAAGGTTAGGGTTAGGGTTAGGTGTTATGGTTAGGGTTAGGGGTTAGGTTTAGGGTTTAGGGTTACATTTAGGGGTTATGGTTAGGGTTAGGTTAAGGTTAGGGTTAGTGTTAGGGTTAGGGTTAGGGCTAGGGCTAGCGCTAGGGTTAGGGTTATGTTAGGGTTAGGGTTAGGGTTAGGGGTTAAGGTTAGTGTTAGGTGTTAGGGTTAGGGGTTAGGGTTAGTGTTAGGGTTAAGATTTAGTGTTAGGGTTAGGGGTTTGGGTAGTTTTAGGGTTAGGGTTAGGGGTTAGGGTTAGGGTTAGGTGTTATGGTTAGGGTTAGGGGTTAGGTTTAGGGTTTAGGGTTACATTTAGGGGTTAGGGTTAGGGTTAGTTTAGGGTTAGTGTTAGGGTTAGGGCTAGGGTTCGTGCTCGGGTTAGGGTTAGGTTTAGGGGTTAAGGTTAGTGTTAGGTGTTAGGGTTAGGGTAGGTTTAGTGTTAGGGTTAAGATTTAGTGTTGGGGTAGGGGTTCGGGTAGTTTTAGGGTTAGGGTTAGGGTTAAGGTTAGGGTTAGGTGTTAGGGTTATGTGTTAGGGTTAAGGTTAGGGTTAGGGTTAGGTGTTAGGGTTAGTGTTAGGGGTTAGGGTTAGGTTTAGGGTGAGTTTAAAGTTAGGGTTATGGTTTCTGTTAGCTTAGGGTTAGGTTTATGGTTGGGGTTAGTGTTAGGTTAGGGTTAGGGTTATGGGTTAGGGTTAGAGTTAGGGGTTAAGCTATCTTTCAACTAGCTGCATACTTATTGGCGTGAGAATGTAAGAGCATTCTCAGTGAGGAGGTTCCATGAATACTGCTCTACTGCACCTGGAGACATACCTTCCAAGCCTACATTTTTCCAGTTGTGTCACCCGAGCCTCTGACAAACATCTCTAGTGAGTATGTTCAAAACTCCATCTGCAGAAGAGGGGCAAGTTTGGGGAAGAGAAGGGTCCCCAAATCACCTGTCCCCCCCAAATTACCTAGATAACCTTCAAATCATCCTGAAAATCTATGAATTCGGCCTGAGATTTAAAGAGAGAACAGCTGGAATGCTACAGTGAGAAGAGTTCACGCTTCTATCAAGGTAGGAAGACGGGGAAAATAGAAATAAGGAAACAAAAGGCATCCGAGGCCAAGGGGTCCCGCGAGGAGCCAGGCTAAGGCAGGGGCGAGTGCCCCCAGGACAGGAAAGCTCCGTCCCAGAGAACCAGGAGCTTCACCAATCTTCCCGGGTGGAAAGGCGCTGGCAGGGAGTTAGAGCAGGGCCCCAGACAGGTGGGGATGCCCTCAGGCTCCCTGGGACACTAACAGACACCTGTGCCCCAGGGAGAGTGCACCACTCCCTGCTGTTGAGCTCCATAACTGGCTGCAGCACGCACACAACTGGACCTGGGAGCAGCTTGGAGGGGCTCGGGCAGTGGCTCCGCAGAGGCCGCTGTGCGGCCAGGAGCACGAATCCAACAGCACAGGCCCCGGAGCCCAGGCCGTGAGGGGACACAGCCCAGGATCCGATCTCCCCCCGGGACAGGCAGAGGCCGGGAGGGCCCAGGACAGCAAGGACGCTCCTGCCCCGAGCTGAGCAGATCAGCGGCCCCGCCCTGGAGCCTCCAGGCCCTGCAGACGGAGAGTTCAGTATACTGTGGGAGCTGAATCCAGGGCTCCAGAGCTGCTACCGCCACTGGGGTTGTTCCTCCTGGGGCCTCACAGGTTAAACACCCCCCACTGAGCCCTGCACCAGGAAGGGGGCTGAGCAGCTCCCCTTAGTGCTAACACCTGAAAATCAGCACAACAGGCCCCTCCCCCAGAAGACCAGCTAGACGGACAAGTTCCAGGGGGAAGTCAAGGGACATAAAGTATACAGAATCAGAAGATATTCCCCTGTGTGTTGTTGTTGTTTTTGCTTTTTGATTTCTCTTTGCTTCCCCCACCCTTTTCCCCCTTTCTTTCTTTTTCTTTCTCTTTTTCTTCTCATTTTCTTTCTCTTTTTCTCCTCTGACCTAACTCAGACCTGGTGAATCTCGTCCCCACCTAGGCCTCGCCCAGACCTGGTGACTCTTTTCCCCAGCTATGCCTCAACTCAACCGGATGAATCTGGTCCTCACATGGGCCTCACATGGACCAGGGACTCAGCTGGATATAGTGGCTCTGGTTCCCACATGGGGCTCACCTGATACTGTGATTGTGGTCTCCTATGCCTCACCGGGACCTGGTGATTCTGATCCCCATCTGGGCCTCGCATGGCCCTAGTGACTCTGGTCCTCACCTAGGCATAATTGGGACCTGGATACTCTATTCCACACCTGGGCCTCACTTTGACCTCACTGGTCCCACTCTGGGCCTCACCCTTAACTGGTTACTCTGATCTCCCCTGGGCGTCACCTGGCCCAGGACCCTAGTCCCCCTCTGGGCCTCACCCTTACCTGGTGACTCTGGTCCCCACCTGGGCTTCACTTGGACCTGGTGAATCTGGTCCTACCTGGTCCTCACCTGGACCTGGTGACTCTGGTCATCACCTGGGTCTCACCTGGACTTGGTGAATCTTGTCGCCACCTGGGCCACACCTGGACCTCGTGACTGTGGTTCCCACCTGGGTCTCACCTGGATCTGATGGCTCTGGTTCCCATATGGGGCTCTCCTGGACCTCATTCCTGTGGTCTCCTTCTTGGCCTCACCTGGTACTCATGACTCTGATCCATATTTGGGCCTCACCTGAACCTGGTGACTCTGGTCCTTACCTGGGCATCATTGGGACCTGGTTACTCTCTTCTACACCTGGGCCTCACCTGGACCTGGTGACTCTGGTCTCCCTCTGGACCTCACCCTGACCTGGTGACTGTGTTCCCACCTGGGCCTCACCTGGACCTGGTGAATCTGGTCCTCACATGGGCATCATGGGACCTGGTTACTCAGTTCCACATCAGGGCCTCACCTGGACCTAGTGACTCTGGTCCCCCTCTGGGCCTCACCCTGACATGGTGACGCTGGTCCCCCTCTGGGCCTCACCCGGAGCTGGGGACTCTGGGCCTCAACTGGGCCTCAACTGGACCTGGTGAATCTACTCCTCACTTGGGCCTCGTCTGGACCTTGTGTCTCTGGTCACACCTGGGCATCATTGGGACATGGTTACTCTGTTCCCCACCTGGGACTCACCTGGACCTGATAACTTTGATCCACACTTTGGCCTCACCTGGTCCTGATGACTCTGGGCCCCACCTGGCCTCAATCTGGACCTGGTGACTGTGGTCCCCACTTGGGTCTCACCTGGACCTGGTGACTCTGGTCCTCACTTTGGCCTCTTCTGTACCTGGTGACTGTGGCCCCAACTGGGCCTCACCTGGAACTGGTGACTCTGATCCTCAGCATTGCCTCACCTGACCTGGTGACTGTGGTTCCCACTGGGACCTCACCTGGACCTCAAGTCTCTGGTCCCCACCTGGGCCTCACCTGGACCTGGTTTCTCTGGTACCCACCTGGGTAGCATCAGGACATGGTTACACTGTTCCCTAACAGGGACCCACCTGAACCTGTTAACTCTAGTCTTCACCTGGGCCACACCTGGACATGGTGATACTGCTTCCCACCTGGGTCTCAGCTGGACCTGGTGAATCTGGTCCCCACCTGGGCCTCACCTGTAACTGGTGACTCTCGTTCCCACATGGACCTCATGTGGACCTGGTGGCTGTAGTGTTTCTAGCTTCTCGTGTACCTGGTGACTCTGGTCCCCACCAGGGCCTCACCTGGACCTGGTGAGTGTGGTTGCCACCTGCACCTCACCTGGACCTGGTGATTCTGGTCCTCACCCGGACCTGGTGACTCTGGTCACCATCTGTGCCTCACCTGGCCCTGGTGACTCTGGTCCCCACCTGGGCCTCACCTGGACCTGATGACTCTGATCCCCACCTGGGCCTCACCTGAGTCTTACCGGGACCTGGTGACTCTGGTCCTCAGCTTGGCCTCACCTGGATCTGGTAACTGGTCCCCACCTGGGCCTCACCTGGACCTGGTGTCTCTGGTACCTATCTAGGCATCATCAGGACAGGGTTTCTCTGTTCCCCACCTGGGACACACCTGGATCTGTTAACTTTGGTCCTCACCTGTCCTCACCTGTACCTGGTGACTCTGGTTCCCACATGGACCTCACCTGGACCTTGTGTCTCTCATTTCCTTCTAGGCTCATCTGTACCTGGTGACTGTATTCCCCACCTGGGCCTCACCTGGAACTGGTGACTCTGGTCCTCTGTTTGGCCTTACCTGGACCTGGTGACTGTGTTCCCCACCAGTACCTCACCTGGATCTGGTGACTGTGTTCCCCACCTGGGCCTCACCCGGACCTGGTGAATCTGTTTCCCACCTAGGCTCACCTGGACCTGGTAACTCTGGTCCCATCCTGGGCCTCATCTGGATCTGGTTTCTGTGGTCTCCACATGGGCCTCATCTGGATCTGGTGGCTCTAGTTCCCACATCAGGTTCACCTGGACATGGTGACTGTGGTCCCCTTCTTGGCCTCACCTGAACCTGGTGACTCTGATCACCATCTGGGTCACACCTCTACTTGGTTGCTCTGGTCCTCACCTGTGTGTCATTGGGACCTGGTTAATCTGTTCCACACCTGGGCCTCACCTGGACCAGGGAATTCTGGTCCCCTTCTGGGCCACTCCTTGACCTGGTGACTGTGGTCCCCTCCTGGGCCTCACCTGGACTGGGTGACTCTGGTTTGCACATGGACCTCACCTGGAGCTGGTACCTGTGGTATCCTTCTGGCCTCACCTGGACATGGTGACTCTGGTCCCAATCTGGTCCTCACCTGGCCCTGGTGACACTGGTCCTCAGCTTGGCCTCACCTGGACCTGCTGAGTGTGGTTACCACCTGGGTCTCACCCAGACCTGGCGACTCTGGTCCCCACCAGGGCCTCCCCCAGACCTGGTGAATCTGGTTCTTACCTGTTCCTTACCCAGACCTGGTGACTCTGGTCACCACCTTGGCCTCACCTGGTCTTGGTGAATCTGGTCCCCACCTGGCCTCACCTGGACCTGGTGACTATGGTCTCTACCTGGGCCTCAAATGGCCCTGGTGGCTCTGGTTCCCACACGGGGCTCACCTGGACCTGGTGCCTCTGATCCTCATCTGGGCCTCACCTGTACCTGGTGACTCTGGTCCCCTCTTGTGCCTCAGCTGTACCTGTTGACTCTGGTCCTCAGTTTTGCCTCATCTGGACCTGGAGACTGTGTCCCCACCTGGGCCTCACCCAGACCTTGTGACTTTGGTCCCCACCTGGGCCTTACCTGGAGTTGGTGAATCTGGTTGCCACCTGGGCCTCACCTGGACCTGGTGCCTGTGGGCTCCACCTGGGCCTCAACCTGGACCCCAACTGAGCCTCATCTGGTCCTGGTCGCTCTGGGTCCCACATGGGGATCACCTGTACCTGCTGACCGTGGTCCTCACGTGGTCCTCACTCAGACCTGGTGACTGGTATGTGAGGAGTCTGCTCCAGATTCCCCCACTCCCTCCACCCCTCCTCACTGCACCCTCCCTCAAGTAAATCTTCTGAAAATTCACATCAAGACATGTGAGCATCTTTGTCTCCTCTTCAGAGGTGCCTTCATATGTGTAATGACCATTTTAATGCCTTTCATGGACCCACCGTGAGTCCCATCAGAAACCCCTTTTCTTTGATATTATTGAATTATTGAAGTACAGTCAACACACAATGTTACAGTAGTTTCAGGGCTACGGCTTAGTGATTTGACAATTCTGTGCATACTCAGATCTCCCCACAAGAAGTGTCTTCACCATCTGTCCCCATACAAAGTTGTCACAATAGTACTGACTCTATTGCCTAGGCTGTACTTTCTAAATATCTGTGACTTAATTATTTGAGAACCAGATGCTTATAGCTCTTACTGTTCTTTTTTTAAATTTTTATTTATTTATGATATTCACACAGGGAGAGAGAGAGAGGCAGAGACACAGGCAGAGGGAGAAGCAGGCTCCATGCACCGGGAGCCCGATGTGGGATTTGATCCCAGGTCTCCAGGATTGCGCCATGGGCCAAAGGCAGGTGCCAAACTGCTGTGCCACCCAGGGATCCCGCTCTTAATATTCTTCATCTATTTTGCCCATCTCCCACCTCCGTCCCCTCTGGCTATCAGTCACCATGATCCATCACATTAACAAAAGAAAGGACATGGGGCAGCCCGGGGGGGGGGGGGCTCAGCGGTTTAGCGCCTGCTTTTGGCCCAGGGCATGATCCTGGATTCCTAGGATTGAGTCCCACGTCGGGTTCCCTACATGGAGCCTGCTTCTCCCTCTGTCTATGTCTCTGACTGTGTCTCTGCCTCTCTCTCTCTCTCTCTCTCTCTCTCTCTCTTGCTCTCTCGCTCTCTGTCTCTCATGGGTAAATAAATAAAATCTTAAAACAAAAACAAGAAAAACAAAAACAAGAGAAAGGACAAAGGCATACGATCATCTCAAGAGTTGCAGGAAAAGCATTTGACAAAATACAACATAAAAAGCATAGAGGGTTTTTAATTTTTTTTTTTTTTTGGCATAGTGGGTTTTGAGGAAATGTATATCAACAGAATAAAGGCCGTGTAGGAAGGCCTGCAGCTGACATCATCCTCAAGGTGAAAACTTGAAATCGTCTCCCTTAAGAGCAGGAACAAGCCAAGGAAGTCCTCTCTCATCACTGGAAGTCCTACCGTAGTCAACAGACAGGAAACAGAAAAGGTTCCACACCTGTAAGTGGGATGTAAAACTGTCCCTATTTGCTGAAAATGTGGCATTAGAAACAGGAAAGCTGAGAGACTCCACCAAAAACTGTTAGAACTAATGAGTGAATAGGGTAAAGTTGTGGGACACAAGATGAACAGAGATCAGTAGCCTTGCTGTGTCCCGACAATGAGTACTCAGAAAGGAAATTAAGGACATGACTCCCATATCAGGAGCATCCAAAAGAACAAAATAATTAGACTGAACCAAGGGAGTACAAGACTTATACACTGAAAATTACAAGACTTTGAGAGGACATCCTGGGCTTGTGGGGTCGGAGCCTTCATCTTGTTCAAATGTCCACAGTTCCAGAAAACACCCGCAGTACCAATGTCATTCCTATCAAAATCATGGTGGCCAATTTTAGAAATAGAAAAAGCACTCTTAACATTCGTCCGCCCCCACAAATGACCCTGGACAGCAAATCAGTATAGGAGAAGCAGGACGGAACTGGACGCAGGACTTTCCTATTTCATTTTTTTAACCCTTTATTTTTTTTATTAAAATTTTTAAATAATAAATTTATTTTTATTGGTGTTCAATTTACCAACATACAGAATAACACCCAGTGCTCATCCCGTCAAGTGCCCACCTCAGTGCCCATCACCCATTCACCCCCACCCCCCACCCTCCTCCTCTTCCACCACCCCTAGTTCGTTTCCCAGAGTTAGGAGTCTTTATGTTCTGTCTCCCTTTCTGATATTTCCCACACATTTCTTCTCCCTTCCCTTATATTCCCTTTCACTATTATTTATATTCCCCAAATGAATGAGAACATACACTGTTTGTCCTTCTCCGATTGACTTACTTCACTCAGCATAATACCCTCCAGTTCCATCCACATTTAAGCTAATGGTGGGTATTTGTCGTATCTAATGGCTGAGTAATATTCCATTGTATACATAAACCACACCTTCTTTATCCATTCATCTTTCGATGGGCACCGAGGCTCCTTCCACAGTTTGGCTATTGTGGACATTGCTGCTAGAAACATCAGGGTGCATGTGTCCCGGTGTTTCATTGCATCTGAATCTTTGGGGTAAATCCCCAACAGTGCAATTGCTGGGTCGTAGGGCAGGTCTATTTTTAACTCTTTGAGGAATCTCTGCACAGTTTTCCAGAGTGGCTGCAGCAGTTCACATTCCCAACAGTGTACGAGGGTTCCCTTTTCTCCGCATTATGTTAATTATCTCATTCTCACTGGTGTGAGGTGGTATCTCATTGTGGGTTTTTTTTTTTAATTTTTATTTACTTTATTTACTCAAAAAGGGTGTTGCCTGTGTTCTCCTCTAGCATTTTGATGGAATCTTGTCTCACATTTAGATCTTTCATCCATTTTGAGTTTATCTTTGTGTATGGTGAAAGGGAGTGGTCTAGTTTCATTCTTCTGCATGTGGATGTCCAATTTTCCCAGCACCATTTATTGAAGAGACTGTCTTTCTTCCAATGGATAGTCTTTCCTCCTTTATCGCATATTAGTTGACCATAAAGTTCAGGGTCTACTTCTGGGTTCTCTGTTCTGTTCCATTGATCTATGTGTCTGTTTTTGTGCCAGTACCACACTGTCTTGATGACCACAGCTTTGTAGTACAACCTGAATCTTGCATTGTGATGCCCCCAGATATGGTTTTCTTTTTTAAAATTCCCCTGGCTATTCAGGGTCTTTTCTGATTCCACACAAATCTTAAAATAATTTGTTGTAACTCTCTAAAGAAAGTCCATGGTATTTTGATAGAGATTGCATTAAACGTGTATATTGCCCTGGGTAACATTGACATTTTCACAATATTAATTCTGCCAATCCATGAGCATGGAATATTTTTCCATCTCTTTGTGTCTTCCTCAATTTCTTTCAGAAGTGTTCTATACTTTTTACGGTATAGATCTTTTACCTCTTTGGTGAGGTTCATTCCTAGGTATCTTATGCTTTTGGGTGCAATTGTTTTTTTTTTTTTTAAAGATTTTATTTATTTATTCATGATAGTCACAGAGAGAGAGAGAGAGAGAGGCAGAGACACAGGCAGAGGGAGAAGCAGGCTCCATGCACCGGGAGCCCGATGTGGGATTCGATCCCGGGTCTCCAGGATCACGCCCCGGGCCAAAGGCAGGCGCCAAACCGCTGCGCCACCCAGGGATCCCTTTTGGGTGCAATTGTAAATGGGATTGACTCCTTAATTTCTATTTCTTCAGCCTCGTTGTTAGTGTATAGAAATGCCATTGATTTCTGGGCATTGATTTTGTATCCTGCAACGCTACCAAATTGCTGTATGAGTTCTAGCAATCTTGGGGTGGAGGCTTTTGGGTTTTCTATGTAGAGTATCATGTCATCGGTGAAGAGGGAGAGTGTGACTCCTTCTTTGCCAATTTGAATGCCTTTAATGTCTTTTTGTTGTCTGATTGTTGAGGCTAGGACTTCCAATACTATGTTGAATAGCAGTGGTGAGAGTGGACATCCCTGTCTTGTTCCTGATCTTAGGGGAAAGGCTCCCAGTGCTTCCCCATTGAGAATGAAAATTGCTGTGGGCTTTTCGTAGATGGCTTTTAAGATGTCAAGGAAAGTTCCCTCTATCCCTACACTCTGAATAGTTTTGATCAGGAATGGATGCTGTATTTTGTCAAATGCTTTCTCTGCATCTAATGAGAGGATCATATGGCTCTTGGTTTTTCTCTTGCTGATATGATGAATCACATTGATTGTTTTACGAGTGTTGAACCAGCCTTGTGTCCCGGGATAAATCCTACTTGGTCATAGTGAATAATTTTCTTAATGTGCTGTTGGATCCTATTGGCTAGTATCTTGTTGAGAATTTTTGCATCCATGTTCATCAGGGATATTGGTCTGTAATTCTCCTTTTTGGTGGGGTCTTTGTCTGGTTTTGGAATTTAGGTGATGCTGGCCTCATAGAATGAATTTGGAAGTACTCCATCTCTTTCTATCTTTCCAAACAGCTTTAGGAGAATAGGTATGATTTCTTCTTTAAACGTTTGATAGAATTCCCCTGGGAAGCCATCTGGCCCTGGACTCTTGTGTCTTGGGAGGTTTTTGATGACTGCTTCAATTTCCTCCCTGGTTATTGGCCTGTTCAGGTTTTCTATTGCTTCCTGTTCCAGTTTTGGTAGTTTGTGGCTTTCCAGGAATGCGTCCATTTCTTCTACATTGACTAATTTATTGGCGTATAGCTGTTCATAATGTGTTTTTAAAATCGTTTGTATTTCCTTGGTGTTGGTAGTGATCTCTCCTTTCTCATTCATGATTTTATTAATTTGAGACTTCTCTCTCTTTTTTTTAATAAGGCTGGCTAATGGTTTATCTATCTTATTAATTCTTTCAAAGAACCAACTCCTGGTTCTGTTGATCTGTTCCACAGTTCTTCTGGTCTCGATTTCCTTGAGTTCTGCTCGAATCTTAATTAACTCTCTTCTTCTGCTGGGCGTGGGGTCAATCTGCTGTTTATTCTCTCCCTCCTTTATGTGTAAGGTTAGCTTTTGTATTTGAGTTCTTTCCAGTTTTTGAATGGATGCTTGTATTGCAATGTATTTCCCCCTTAGGAGGGCTTTTGCTGCACCTCAAAGATTTTGAATGGTTGTATCTTCATTCTCATTAGTTTCCATGAATCTTTTTATTTATTTATTTATTTATTTATTTTCCATGAATCTTTTTAATTCTTCCTTAATTTCCTGGTTGACCCTTTCATCTTTTAGCAGGATGGTCCTTAACCTCCACGTGTTTGAGGTCCTTCCATACTTCTTGTTGTGATTTAGTTCTAATTTCAAGGCATTATGGTCTGAGAATATGCAGGGGACGATCCCAATCTTTTGGTATCGATTCAGACCCGATTTGTGACCCAGTATGTGGTCTATTTTGGAGAAGTTCCATGTGCACTTGAGAAGAATGTGTATTCAGTTGAGTTTGGATGTAAAGTTTTGTAGATATCTGTGAAATCCATCTGGTCCAGTGTATCATTTAAAGCTCTTGTTTCTTTGGAGATGTTGTGCTTAGAAGACCTATCGAGGGTAGAAAGAGCTAGATTGAAGTCACCAAGTATGAGTGTATTATTATCTAAGAAATTCTTCACTTTGGTTATTACTTGGTTTAAATATTTGGCAGCTCCCACATTCGGGGCATATATATTCAGGATTGTTAAGTCCTCTTGTTGGATAGATCCTTTAAGTATGAGATAGTGTCCCTCTTCATCTCTCACTACAGTCTTCGGGGTAAATTTTAGTTTATCTGATAGAAGGATGGCTACCCCTGCTTTCTTTTGAGGACCATTTGAATGGTAAATGGTTCTCCAACCTCTTATTTTCAGGCTGTAGGTGTCCTTCTGTCTAAAATGAGTCTCTTGTAGACAGCAAATAGATGGGTCCTGCTTTTTTATCCAGTCTGAATCCCTGCGCCTTTTGATGGGGCCATTAAGCCCGTTCACGTTCAGAGTTACTATTGACAGATATGAGTATAGTGTAATATCTATTCAGTCCTTGTTTTTGTGGATGTTCCGCTGAATTTCTTCTTAAAGGGGAATTTTAAGAGTCTCCCTTAAAATTTCTTGCAGAGCTGGTTTGGAGGTCACATATTCTTTCAGTTCCTGCCTGTCTTGGAAGCTCTTTATCTCTCCTTCCATTTTGAATGAGAGCCTTGCTGGATAAAGTATTCTTGGTTGCATGTTCTTCTCATTTAGGACCCTGAATATATCCTGCCAGCCCTTTCTGGCCTGCCAGGTCTCTGTGGAGAGGTCTGCTGTTACCCTAATACTCCTCCCCATAAAAGTCAGGGATTTCTTGTCTCTTGCTGCTTTAAGGATCTTCTCTTTATCTTTGGCATTCGCAAGCTTCACTATTAGATGTCGAGGTGTGGAACGGTTTTTATTGATTTTAGGGGGGGATCTATTTCCTGGATCTGAATGCCTGTTTCCCTTCCCAGATTAGGAAAGTTTTCAGCTATGATTTGTTCAAATACATATTCTGGCCCTCTGGCCCTTTCGGCACCCTCAGGAACCCCAATTAAATGTAGGTTTTTCTTCCTCAGGCTGCCATTTATTTCCTTTAATCTTACCTCATGGTCTTTTAATTGTCTGTCTCTTTTTTCCTCAGTTTCTCTCTTTGGCATCAACTTGTCTTCTATGTCACTCACTCATTCTTCCACCTCGTTAACCCTCGTCGTTAGGACTTCTAGTTTAGATTGCATCTCATTCAATTGATTTTTAATTCTGCCTGATTGGATCTAAATACTGCAGTCATGAAGTCTCTTGAGTCCTTTATGCTTTTTTCTAGAGCCACCAGTAGCAGTATGATAGTGCTTCTGAATTGGCTTTCTGACATTGTATTGTAATCCAGATTTTGTAACTTGTGGGAGAGAGGACTGTTTCTGGTTCTTTCTTTTGAGGTGAGGTGTTCCTTCTAGTCATTTTGCTCAGTGCAGAGTGGCCAAAAACAAGTTGTATTGGGAAAAGGAGAAAAAGAGAAAGAAGGAAAGAAAAGAGAAAAAGAAAAAAGAAAAAAGGAAGATAAAAGGAAAAAAAAGAGAAGAAAAAGAGAAAGAGAAAGAAAAAGAATGAAAGGGAAAAAAGGGTGGCGGAAGCAAACAGAAATCAAAAAGAAAAAAAAGAAAAAAAAACCACGGGGAAGTATCTTCTGTTTCTGTATACTTTAAGTCCCTTGACTTCCTCTGGAACTTGTCCTTCTAGCAGTTCTTCTGGGGAAGGGGCCTGTTGTGCTGATTTTCAGGTGTTAGCACTTGGGGGAGCTGCTCTGCTCCCTGCCTGGTGCAGGGCTCAGTGGGGGTTGTTTACCCCGTGAGGCCTCTGGAGGAACTACCTCAGTGGCAGGGGCAGCTCTGGAAACCTGGATTCAGCCCCCACAGGAACTCTGAAGCACTCCGCCTGCAGGGCCTGGAGGCTCCGGGGGCGAGGCCGCTGATCTGCTCAGCTCGGGGCAGGAGTGTCCTTGCTGTCCAGGGCCCTCACAGCCTCTGCCAGTCCCGGGGGAGGCCAGATCCTGGGCTGTGTCCCGGCGCCCTGTGCTCCCGGTCTGCGCTGTTGGATTCGCGCTCCCGCCCCGCAGCCCCCTCCCCGGAGCTGCTGCCTGAGCCCCTCCAAGCTGCTCCAGGTCCCGCCATGTGCGCTGCAGACCTTAGGGAGCTCGGCGCACTCTCGTGCGCGCGCAGGTGTCTGTTAATGTCCCAGGGAGCCTGAGGGCATCCCCGCCCTCCTGGGGTCCTGCTCTAACTCCCTGAGGGCACCTTTCTAACCAGGAAGGTTGGTGCAGCTCCTGCTCCTCCGGGACGGGGCTCTCCTGTCCTGGGGACACTCCTCCAGGCCTCTACCCGGCTCCTCGCGGTCACTCCCCCTCGGAAGCCTTTTGTTTCTTTCTTTTTCCCCGTCTTCCTACCTTGATAGAAGCATGAACTCTTCTCACTGTAGCGTTCCAGCTGGTCTCTCTTTAAATCTCATGCCGAATTCGTAGATTTTCAGGATGATTTGAAGGTTTTCTACATAATTTGGTGGAGACAGGTGATTTGGGGACCCTACTCTTCAGCCATCTTGCTCCTCCTCGGACTTGGTGAATCTTGTTGCCACCTGGGCCTCACCTGGACCTTGTGACTGCAGTCCCCACCTGGACCTCACCTGGATCTGGTGACTCTGGTTCCCATATGGGGCTCTCTTTGACCTGGTTCCTGTGGTCGCCTTCTGGCCTCACCTGGAACAAAACGACTCTGATCCATATTTGGGCCTCACCTGGACCTGGTGACTCTGGTCCTTACCTGGGCATCATTGGGACCTGGTTACTCTCTTCTATACCTGGGCCTCACCTGGACCTGGAGACTCTGGTCACCCTCTGGAACTCACCCTGACCCGGTGACTGCGGTCCCAAATGGGCCTCACCTCGATGAGGTAACTGGTTCCCACAGGGACTTCGCCTGGACCTGGTGAATCTGGTCCTCACATGGACATCATGGGACCTGGTTACTCAGATCCAATTCAGGGCCTCTTCTGGGTCTAGTGACTCTCGTTCCCCTCTGGGCCTCACCCTGACATGGTGACTCTGATCCCCACCTGGATATCACCTGGATATCAGCTGGACCAGGTGTCTCTGGTCCCCCTCTGGGCCTCACCTGGAGCTGGGGACTCTGGTCATCAACTGGGCCTCAACAGGACCTGGTGAATATGCTCCTCACTTAGGCCTCATCTGGACCATGTGACTCTGGTCCCACCTGGATATCAATGGGACATGGTTACTCTGTTCCCCACCTGGGACTCACCTGGACCTGATAAGTTTGATCCACACTTTGGCCGCACTTCGCCCTGATGACTCTGGGCCCCCCAACTTGGCCTCCATCTGGACCTGGTGACTGTGGTCCCTACCTGGGTCTCACCTGGACTTGGGGACTCTCGTTCCCACATGAACCACACCTGGACCTGGTGACTGTGGTGTCCTTCTAGCCTCATATTTACCTGGTGACTCCGGTCCCCACCAGCCACTCACGTGGATCTGGTGACTCTGGCCTGCAGGTTGGCCTCACCTGAACCTGGTGAGTGGGGTTGCCACCTGGGCCTCACCCATACATGGTGACTCAGGTCCCCACGTGGGCCACACTTGGACCTGGTGAATCTGGTCCTTACCTGGTCCTCACCCCCACCTGGTACTCTGGACACCACCTGGGCCTCACCTGGACCTGGTGATTCTGGTCCCCATCTGGGCCTCACCCAGTCCTGGTGACTTTGTTCCCCACGTGGACCTGATTGCTGTGGACTCCAATTGGCCTCACCTTGAACTGGTGAATCTGATCCTATCTGAGCCTCACCCAGATCTGGTGACTCTGGTCCTCCCCTGGGCATCACTTTGACCTGGTTACTCTGTTCCACACCTGAGCCTCACCTGGACATGATGACTCTGGACCCCTCTGGGCCTCACCCTGACCTGGTGACTCTGGTCCCCATCTGGATGTCACCTGGACCAAGTGATTCTGGTACCCCTCTAGGCCTCAACCAGACCTGGTGACTCTAGTCCTCCACTGGGCCTCACTTGGACCTAGTGAATATGCTCCCCACCTGGGCCTCATCTGGACCTGGTGACTCTGGTCTCTACCTGGGCATCATTGGGACATGGTTTCTCTATTCCCCCTGGGACTCACCTGGACCTGCTAACTCTGGTCCTCACTTTGGCCTCATCTGTACCAGGTGACTCTGGCCTCACCTGTGCCTCACCTGGAAAGGGTGACTCTGGTCCTCAGCAGCATGCCTCGAATGCAGCTTTCCACTAGCTGCGTTCTTATGGCCGTGAGAATGTAGCTACATTGTAAGTCAGGAAGTTCCATGTATATCATTCTACTGCACCTAGAGACACAAACATTGAAGCCTGCAGCTAGCTCCTTTTGTCCCTTGAGCTTCTGACCAACACGTCTAGTGAGGATGTTCGAAATTTCATCTGAAGGCCGTGTGGAACTGTGAGGGACTGGGGGTGAACTCAAGTCTCAGAGGAAAGTACCCTTTGGACACTGCGTTCCACTAGCTTCTCATATATGGAACTTAGTATGTAGCACCAATCCTAGAGAGCAGTTCCTCACATATCTCTGGATTGGGCTTGGAGACACTAGTCGTGTGGGCCGGTGCCTTCCACTTACATCTCACAACCCTTCTGTCACGATTGGAGCCTAAGCCTCATAGGAGCGAAGTGTACCTGCAGTCAGCATGTGGGAGGTACAGGGCATAAGTTCAACTCTCAGAAGTGTGTATGCTTTACAGGCAGATGTCTGCTAGACACTTATTGATGGGAGCTAGAACTGAGGTACACTTTAATTGGACAAGGACGTTGGCAATCGCTGTATTGAACTCAGATACACGTGAGTACAGGCCTGTCACTTCCACATGCTTGTCACACAACCTCTTCCAGCACCTAACATAAAGATGCTAGGACCTATGTCTACAGGCAGTCAGGATGCGGGACGGTCCTACCCTGACCTCAGATCTTACAAGGAAGCATGTCTAGAAGTCAGCTTTTAACTAGCTGCATTCTTATGGCAGTGAGAACGTAGCAGTATTCTGAGTAAGGAGGTTCCAAGATTACCACTCCAGGTACCTTCCAGGTCTGCATTGTTTCACTTGTGTCTCATAAGCTTCTGACAAAAGTCTATGGTGAAGATGTTTGATACTCATTCTGCAGGCAGTATCGGACAGTGAGGGACTGAGTGCGAGCTCAACTCTCAAAAGTAAGTTGCTTTTGGACAAGGCATTCAGCTAGGTTCTCACCTATGGAACTTAGTATGTAGCACCAGTCTAACACAGGAATTACTAGGAAATCGCTGGATTGACCTTGGTGGCACTAGTCTTGTGTGCCGGGACATTCCACTTACCTCTCACAACACTTCCGTCATGCATCGAGTCTAGGCCTTTTAGAAGCGAAGTGTACCTGAAGGCAGGATGTCGAGGTACAGATCATAAGCTCAACTCTCAGAAGTGTGTATGCCGGGGAGGCAGATTTCTGCTAACCGCTCGTACATGGGAGTTAGAACATAGCTACACTATGATTGAAGAAGGCCATTGGAAATCGCTGTATTCAACTCAGATACACATGAGTTCAGGCTCGACGCTTCCACCTGCTTTTCTCACAACCTCTCCCAGCACCTAACACAAGGATGTTAGCAGCTACGTCTATAGTCAGGCAGGATGCGGGAGGGTCCTGCCCTGAGCTCAGCTCTCAAAAGGAAGCATGTCTCGAAGCCAGCTTTCTACTAGCTGCGTTGTTATGGCCTTGAGAACGTAGCACCACTGTAAGTCAGGACGTTCCATGTATACCACTCTACTGCACCTGTAGAGACAAGCATTGAAGCCTGCAGCTAGCTCCTTGTGTCCTATGAGCTTCTGACAAACATGTCTATTGAGGATGTTCAAAATTCCATCTGAAGGCCATGTGGAATTGTGAGGGACTGGAGGTGAGCTCAAGTCTCAGAAGCAAGTACCCTTTGGACACTGTGTTCAACTAGCTTCTCATGTATGGAACTTAGTATGTAGCACCAAACTAAGACAGCAGTTCCTCAGATATCTCTGGATTGGGCTTGGAGACACTAGTCGTGTGGGCCGGCACCTTCCACTAACCTCTGACAAAACTTCTGTAACGCATCGAGCCTAGGCCTGATAGGAGCGAAGTGTACCTGAAGTAAGCATGTGCAAGGAACAAGGCATAAATTCAACTCTCAGAAGTGTGTATGCTTTGCAGGCCGATGTCTGCTAGACACTTATCGAGGCGAGGTATACCCGAGCTACACTCTAATTGAACAAGGACGTTGGCAATCGCTGTATTGAACTCAGATACACGTGAGTACAGTGCTGCCCCTTCCACGGGCATTTCTCCAAACATTCCCAACACCTAACATAAGGATGTTAGCAACTCCGACTACGGGCAGTCAGGATGTGGGAGGGTCCTGCCCTGAGCTCAGCTTTCAAAAGGAGGCATACCTCGAAGCCAGCTTTCTACTAACTGCGTTCTGATGGCCATGAGAACGTGGCAGCATTGTTATTCAGGATGTTCCATGAATACCGCTTTACTGCACCTAAAGACACAACCTTGAAGCCTACAGGTTACCCCTTGCATCCCATGAGCTTCTGACAAACATGTCTAGTGAGGATGTTCGTAACAGCATCTGCAGGCAGTGTGGAACTGGGAAGGACCGCGTGTCAGCTCATCTCGCAGAAGGAAATTCCCCAGAGAGAGAGGTTTCAGCTAGGTACTCAGGATTGGAAGTTAGTATGTAGCTCCCATCTGAGGGAGGAATTCCTCAGAAGTCGCTGCATTGAACTAAGACACATTTGCCTCTCGCAAAACTTGCGTCCCATATCGAAAGAAATCCTTTGGAACTGAAGTGTGCAGACGGTCAGCATGTGGGAGGCATAAGCCATAAGCTCAATCCAAAGGAGTGTGCATGCCTTGCAGGCAGCTGTACGTTAGGCGCGAAATTGACAAGGCAGACACTTGGTTTTCACTCTGCTACTGTCCTGCATACAATGAAATGCTGTGGAAGTGGAACATACAGCCAGTCAGGATGGAGGAGTTAGAGGACATAAGCTGAACTCTCAGAAGTGTGTATGCTTTGCAGGCCGATGTCTGCTAGACACTTATCGAGGCGAGGTATACCGGAGCTACCCTCTAATTGAATAAGGACGTTGGCAATCGCTGTATTGATCTCAGATACACGTGAGTACAGTCCTGACGCTTCCACTTGCATTTCTCCAACCTCTCTCAACACCTAACATAAGGATGTTAGCAGCTACGACTATGGGCAGGCAGGATGCGGGAGGGTTCTGCCCTGAGCTCAACTTTCAAAAGGAGGCATGCCTGAAGCCAGCTTTCTACTAACTGCATTCTAATGGCCATGAGAACGTGACAGCATTGTAATTCAGGATGTTCCATGAATACCGCTTTACTACACCTGGAGACACAACTTTGAAGCCTGCAGCTGGCCCTTGCGCCCCATGATCTTCTGACAAACATGTCTAGTGAGGATGTTCGTAACTGCATCTGCAGGCAGTGTGGAACAGGAAAGAACTGCGTGTCAGCTCATCTCGCAGAAGGAAATTCCCCAGAGAGAGAGCTTTCAGCTAGGCACTCAGGTTTGGAAGTAAGTATGTAGCTCCCATCTGAGGGAGGAATTCCCCAGAAGTCGCTGGATTGAACTAAGAGACACTTGCCTCTCGCAAAACTTGCGTCCCATATCGAACGAAATCCTTTGGAAGTGAAGCGTACAGGCGGTCAGCATGTGGGAGGTACAAGCCATAATCTCAAGCCAAAGGAGTGTGCACGTCTTGCAGGCAGCTGTCCACTAGGCACGAAATAGACAAGGCAGATACTTGGTTTTCACTCCGCTACTATCCCGCATACAACGAAATGCTGTGGAAGTGGAACGTACAGGCAGTCATGATGCGGAGGTACAGGCCATAAGCTCAACTCTCAAAAGTGTGTATGCTTTGAAGGCCGATGTCTGCTAGACACTCATCGAGGTGAGGTATACACGAGCTACACTCTAATTGATTAAGGACGTTGGCAATCGCTGTATTGAACTCAGGTACACGTGAGTACAGTCCTGACACTTCCACTCGCATTTCTCCAATCTCTTCCAGCACTTCACGTAAGGATGTTAGCAGCTATGACGATAGGCAGGCAAGATGCGGGAGGGTCCTGCCCTGAGCTCAGCTCTCACAAGAGAGCATGCCTAGAAGCCAGCATTCAAATAGCTGCGTTCTAATGGCCGTGAGACCATAGCAGTCTACCACCTCAGGAGGTTTGAAGAATACCACTCTACTGCACCTGGAGACACCTTCCAGGCCTGCATTATTCCACTTGGGTCTCACAAGCTTCTGACAAACGTCTCTGGTGAAAATGTTCAAAACTCATTCTGCAGGCAGTGTGGAACTTGAGGGACTGGGTGGGAGCTCAAATCTCAGAAGAGAGATGCTTTTGGACTCGGGGTTCAGCTAGATTCTCATGTATGGAACTTAGTATGTAGCATTTGTCTAAGACAGGAATTTCTAGGAAATCGCTGGATTGAGCTTAGAGGCACAAGTCTTGTGTGCCGGAACTTTCCACTTACCCCTCACAACACTTCAGTCACCCATCGAGCCTATGCCTGTTAGCTGCAAAGTGTACCTGCAGGCAGGATGTGGGAAGCACAGACCATAAGCTCAACTCTCAACAGTGTGTACGCCTGGAAGGCAGATGTCTGCTACCCACTCGTACATGGGAGTTAGAAACTAGCTACACTCTTTGAAGAAGGCCGTTTCAAATCGCTGTATTCAACTCAGATAATCGTGAGTACAGGCCTGACACTTCCACATGCATTTCGCCGCCCTCACCCAGCACCTAACATAAGGATATTAGCAGTTATGTCTATGGGCGGGAAGGATGTGGGAGGGTCCGGCACTGAGCTCAGCTCTCAAAAGGAAGCATGCCTAGAAGCCAGCTTTCTACTAGCTCGTTCTGATGGCCGTGAGAATGTAGCAGAATTGTAAAGCGCTACCTTCCATGAATACTGCCCTACTGCACCTGGAGGCACAACCATTGAAGCCTACAGCTGGCCCTTGCATCCCATGAGCTTCTGACAAACATGTCTAGTGAGGATGTTCGTAACAGCATCTGCAGGCAGTGTGGAACTGGGAAGGACCGCGTGTCAGCTCATCTCGCAGAAGGAAATTCCCCAGAGAGAGAGGTTTCAGCTAGGTACTCAGGATTGGAAGTTAGTATGTAGCTCCCATCTGAGGGAGGAATTCCTCAGAAGTCGCTGCATTGAACTAAGACACATTTGCCTCTCGCAAAACTTGCGTCCCATATCGAAAGAAATCCTTTGGAACTGAAGTGTGCAGACGGTCAGCATGTGGGAGGCATAAGCCATAAGCTCAATCCAAAGGAGTGTGCATGCCTTGCAGGCAGCTGTACGTTAGGCGCGAAATTGACAAGGCAGACACTTGGTTTTCACTCTGCTACTGTCCTGCATACAATGAAATGCTGTGGAAGTGGAACATACAGCCAGTCAGGATGGAGGAGTTAGAGGACATAAGCTGAACTCTCAGAAGTGTGTATGCTTTGCAGGCCGATGTCTGCTAGACACTTATCGAGGCGAGGTATACCGGAGCTACCCTCTAATTGAATAAGGACGTTGGCAATCGCTGTATTGATCTCAGATACACGTGAGTACAGTCCTGACGCTTCCACTTGCATTTCTCCAACCTCTCTCAACACCTAACATAAGGATGTTAGCAGCTAGGACTATGGGCAGGCAGGATGCGGGAGGGTTCTGCCCTGAGCTCAACTTTCAAAAGGAGGCATGCCTGAAGCCAGCTTTCTACTAACTGCATTCTAATGGCCATGAGAATGTGGCAGCATTGTAATTCAGGATGTTCCATGAATACCGCTTTACTACACCTGGAGACACAACCATTGAAGCCTGCATCTTGCCCCTTGCGTCCCATGAGCTTCTGACAAACATGTCTATTGAGGATGCTCTTAACTGTATCTGCAGGCAGTGTGGAACATGGCAGGACCACGTTTCAGCTCATCTCCGAAAGGGAATTTCCCCAGAGAGAGAGCTTTCAGCTAGGTACTCTGGTTTGGATGTTAGTATGTAGCTCCCATCTGAGGGAGGAATTCCTCAGAAGTTGCTGGCTTGAGAAAGAAAGAAAGAAAGAAAGAAAGAAAGAAAGAAAGAAAGAAAGAAAGGAAGGAAGGAAGGAAGGAAGGAAGGAAGGAAGGAAGGAAGAAAGAAAGAAAGAAAGAAAGAAAGAAAGAAAGAAAGAAAGAAAGAAAGAGTGGCACCTGTGTGGCTCTGTCAGTTAAGCTTCTCCCTTAGGCTCAGATCATGATCCAAGTCCCAAGGCAGTCTCCCTGTTCAGCAGGGAACCTGCTTCTCCCTCTCCCTCTGCCTCTCTCGCTCATGCTTTATCTCTCCTCACTCTCTCAAATAAATAAAAAACATCTTTGAAAAAGAAGCAAACAAGCAAGCCCACAAGGAAGAGAAATCGCCCATGTAGAAGAATTTCAAACAATTTGTGAAGACATTCCACCCTCAAGTTCATGAGCATAGCTTCCCACTCTTACGTGTGGAATACACATAGTAACTTCCTCTACAAAATATAATATGAAAAACTTAAAATAATATTGATAATATAATAATAATTAATAATAATAAAGAATGAGTTTACTACTGAGAAAGCTGACAAACACTATGTCAGCAAGATGATCAGATCAATACCAAGACTGATAAATCATGTTGATAGTATCTATCCTTTATATGATATAATGAAAATGGCAGTATATCTCTTTATATAATCCACAAAAACAGTTCAGTCATGAGATAAACAACAGACATGTCCTAACTGAGGGAAATTTTACAAAATACTCTACTTCTCAAAGTGTTCCAGTTCAACAACAACAAGGAAAGGCAGAAAGACTGTCACAATCCAGATGAGCCTAAGGAAACAGGAGGACAAATGGAATGTGATATGAGGGATTGTAACTTACCAAAAACTAAGGAAATCTGAATAAACTATGGCCTTTGTTTTTCATTTTTTTTTTGGTCTTTTTTGAATGCAAAGTTTTTAATATTGATTCATTAGCTAATATTTGTACCGTACTAATATAAGGTATCAATAATTGGAGAAATTGAGTGCAAGTGCATGCAAATGCTCTGTACTATCTTCTCAATTTCCCTATAAATCTTTGTTTTTTTCCTAATAAATAAGATTTATTTTGAAAATTGACTTAAATGAAACAGGCTCCAAGTGTGAAGACATTTTAAGAATAGTTGAATTAACTTTTGCCTTATTCTTAAAGAGTTCCTTTGATGGAAACAAAGTAAGAATTTTAGATCAGAAGGAAAGAAAAACACTTATGAACATGCATAATGCCTCCTAAACCTGAAAAGCAGGAACAGATAATAAATAGCAAAAATCAAATAAAAATAATTCTAGTATAATAGACACCATATTGCAAGTGCATTTAAAATTAGCAATGCATAACATTTATTTCCTTGACATTTGTCTTCCAAAGAGTTCAAAGTGTTTCAGTGTCAGTTGAAACAGGGGAAGAATCTCAGGGAAGGATCCTTCACATAAATAATAGGACCATTGGTAATAATGTCTCTCAGTTCTTTCTAAATCCATAAAGATGCATTTCCTGATGAGTGACTGAGCTGTGAAGAAAGAGATGAGAAGCCCTCATCCCTCTTAATTACTTGTGTCAGAATATTTTAACCATAGTACCACGGATAGCAAATTATCCTTATTAACAGGAAATATGTCTCAGATTGGAATCTGAGCAATTAGATGCGCAGAGACAAAAAGCTTTGACTCGCTCCTCATCTTTTAAAGACATAGGAGAGCTTTTCTATGTACAAAGTCCGTTGTCAAGATAGCCTTATGGAATAAGAGTCTGCAGCATGGAATCCCGCTGCACAGCTGGGAACCCCACGCCCCAGGTCTTCCTGATCCCAAATCCCTGGACCTGTCCCCCAACACAGGCTGCCAAGCTGAGGTCATTTGCAATTGCTCTCTTAGGAGCTCTGGGGAAGGGGGAAGGAGCTAGATAGGATGGGATGGGAAGCGTGGAGGCCAAGAAAATTAAGGCCATTCCAATTTAAATTCAGCTTTAGCACAAGTCCACCCATCCCAGGTCCCTGTGAAGAAGAGCTGAAATTTACATTACTTCAGTTACAGGAAAAAAACAAAAGTTTACAGCTTAATGACCTAGAAAGCCCCACAATAGAATCAAAACTGAGCCCAGGCAAAGGACAGGAAGCCTCTATTAGAATGAGAACAGAGCTCAATGCCCTTGAATGTCCCATATCAAAATGTAAACAGAACTTGAGGAATTGCTCCAGCCCTTCTGGAGGTCCCCAAGACCAGCCCTTAAAACTAAGCTAAAACCCACCTCGTGGTCCAAGTCCCTGCTCCACTCTGTTGGGTATACTTGGACACAAGCTCGAGCTTGTAAATAAACCCTCGTGTGTTTGCATCAGTGTCGGCTTCTCTGAGATAAAAAAACAAAACCAAAAGAAGCTCGGACACAGGTAGAGTAAACGCAGGGTTCTGAGAGAATCGGCGGAGACCCAGGGGCTTGGGAGCTCTTCTGTGGAAGCCCATGCAGACTGGGGGGGAAGGACGCTCAGTCCCAGATCCAGAGGACCCAGAGACCCCACCCGCATCCTGCCCACCACGGGGGGTCTCAGGAAGCAGCACTGCACCGCCCACTGGAGGCCAGAGGTGCTGATGCCCACCCCGCCTCTGACCCCGCAGTTGCATCTACCAAGCAGATGTGCACCTGATAATCAGCGCCAGAGCCCATCCCCAGACCCTGCACAGACCACTCACTGCCACCAAGTTGTCGGACCACAGAGGATGCAGAGATTCAGCTCTGCCTGGAAAGTAGGATCTAGCTTCCTTTGTACTTTGTGCTTTATTTTCATTTATTTATTTTTATTTTTTTATTAATTGCCTTATTTTAATTTTTATGTATGTACCTTATATATTTCTTATTTTTATTTTCATGGTACTTTAATTGTGTTTCATATTTTGGGATTTAGAGTCTTTTAAAATGCAGGCCAAAATAATCTGGTGTGTTTTTTTTGTTTTTTTTTGGAGGGCAGTTGTTATTGTTTTCCATGGTTTTTCTTTTTCTTCCCTCTTTCTTTTCTGGAAAAGGTAATGAGATGGAGAAATTCACCTCCATAAAATAATATGAGGTAGTACTCACAGCCAGGAAGTCCATCAATACACATATATGATGTCTAACTACAGTTTAAAACAATTATTATAAAGATAGCAGCTGGGCTGGAAAAAGAGCACAGAAGAAAACTAGAGAATCCCTTACTGTAGAAATAAAAGAACTAAAATCTAGTCAGGCCAACGTTAAAAATGCTATAACTCAGATGCAGTCCCACGTAGAAGCCATAAAAACAAGAAAGGTTATGGACCACAGAGACAGACGTAGGGAAGTCAGCCACTTATTAAAACAATAACATTCATATTTTAGGAGACTCAGAAGATGAAGAGAGAGAACAGGTGGGCCTTGCTCAGCCATTAGAAATGACAAATACCCACCATTTGCTTCAACGTGAATGGAACTGGAAGGTATTATGCTGAGTGAAGTAATTCAATCGGAGAAGGTCAAACATTATATGGAATATTACTCAGCCATTAGATACGACAAATACCCACCATTAGCTTAAATGTGGGCTTTCATGTCATCATGAAAGGTGAAAGGGAGGACCCAGCCAACTCAGAGCCGCCCTGTGCAATGATGTGGTTGTGCACTTTTGCCCTTAGGGCTGTCTGCATTACCTACAATGAGACCTTCCTAAGTGTTTCTTCTCTTCATCACCCAGCTTTGCCAGCTATGTAGATTCTTATTAAGTAATAGGATAAATGTGGAATAATAATTGTGGCAGCATTAGCACAGTGACTATTAAACAAAAGATGAGAAATAAATGTTAATTTGTTTCCTAACTTGTTTTTACCAGGGCTAGGGTTTAACTCAGTCCACTGTTACAAAGGCACGGTTCCTCCGGAACTTGTTACTTGACACATGGCTGTGACATGAAGGACCAGGGCTGAGGTGCTCTGGCCAGCTGCATTTTTTAGTAGCATTAATTGCTTTCTATGACTTTATGTTTTTCCAAATCCATTCAGTGTTTCATGTGTGGAATGCCCTGAACACAGGGTTCGGCTACAGGGTGGATAACTGTTTCAATTAACTGAATTCTTAGAAGAGTATTATAGTGATATCAAATCAGTGATATGTACATTGATGCAAAGTGTTATGTATATACTTTTCAAATCCAAATGTTGCTTCTTGGCAACTGATCCACACCAAGACCCTTCTGTGTTCTCACTCACTGTTCTGGTCTGACCTCTCTGTGACACTCTCACTTGGAGACACACCAATGGTTACAATTAATGTTGCTGCTGTGAGTGCTCTTTTGGGGCCTCCTTTGTGGCTGATGTGCTCCAGCCTCTGGTTTCTAAGAAGAAGAGACAGGCTATTTGTTGTCCCCAAAACTCGAAACCTTAACAGAGATGGTTGAGGAGAGAGAAAAGGGAGCCTAGCCACTGTCTGGTCAGACCCAGGCTAATACAGTGTTATACCTGCTGGTGGCAGCCAAAGTGTTGGAAACTTTGTCCTAGACGAGGACATCCAGGAGGACCTCAAACCAACTACTTGGAGCCCTAGGGGAGCAGCATTGTGAGATGCCTCCTCTCAGAGTTGCCACAATGGCTAAGGGCACTGAGTTAATGATTTGCTTGAGGGAAATGGAAAGTGGCTCTCCCTAACAACCTCTCTGCGGTTCTCTAGAATCTGTGAGATTTCCATCCAGAGGTCAAGTTATCTTGCCCTCCCCAAGGGCCAAGTATCCAGTAAATGAGCAATCAGAGGGAATGGGGCAGGGAAAGATCTCCAGTGACAGTAATGCAAAATAAAAGATGCTGCATGGAACAGTGCTCTACCCTCTTCTTTGGGTTTTCCCCACTCATTAGGATGAGGCAGGAGGCAGAAGGCAGGAAAATGTGTGTGCGTCTTCCAAACTCTCACAATATATTGTGATATACCCTGACGGAAACGTCCTCCCCATGAACACTCCCAGAGACAACATGTGAGAGGTGGTTTTCTGACTCTTCCTTGACACTGGGTGTTGTGAGGTTTTTCATCTCTGCCAATTTGATGTTTAGTGTATGCTTTTATATTCACTTCTCTAATCATTAGTAGCATTTAAAACCTGTTCATAGGGCAGCCCTGGTGGCTCAGCGTTTTAGTGCCGCCTTCAGCCTAGGGTATGATCCTGGAGACCTGGGATCGAGTCCCATGTCAGGCTCCCAGCATGGAGCCTGCTTCTCCCTCTGCCTGTGTCTCTGTCTCTCTCTGTGCATCTCTTATGAATAAATAAATCTTTTTTAAAAATCTGTTCATAATTTCATTAGATTTTTAAATTTTTAAACTCTCTCTTCTTGACAATTTGCTACTATCATGTTCATCACCTTCATACTAATTGGCACATTAAATGCAAAGATTTGGTCACTTGTCTCTCATTTTTGTGTATGGTAGTTAATGATTAAGAAAAGTAACCATTGAAAGAGTTTCATCAAAGTATAAATGGGCCATTCCTAAACAAGTGGACAGTTCTCCATGGAAAGCCTGGAAATGTATGTACAATAAGTCTACCCAATAGTTGTTTAGGAACTTGTTGCTTGAGCTGTGCTAAGGTCAATACACCCTATGATCAACTATCAGAAATTCTTGTGGATCCCACTGCTCAGCACCCCAATGATCCTAGTACTCTCAAAACTGGTGGCTGAAGTTGGAAAAGCATGTGGGATCCTGGCAATCCCTGCCACCTGATGGCAGAGGGGCAGTGCTCAGCACACCCTTGGGTGCACTTAGCCCCAGGAAACAAGAAACCAATAATGCATCAGGCTGACAATTTCCTCAGCTGTGAAATTCAAGCTAGAAATAGATTTGCTGTAAGGGCTCAGGCATGCAGTATGTCAGCATTTCCACTCTCTTCTGAAATAGGAAAAAAACACAGGGGATGAGATACCGCAAAGGAGATGCTATGTTGTATATATTTGCAGTGGCCAGGCACTATAAAAACAAACCAAAACTGTGCAAGAGGCTTCCCCTTTCTCCGCATCCTCTCCAACATTTGTGGTTTCCTGCTTTGTCAGTTTTCCCCATTCTCACTGGTGTGAGGTGGTATCTCATTGTGGTTTTGATTTGTATTTCCCTGATGGCAAGTGATGCAGAGCATTTTCTCATGTGTGTGTTGGCCATGTCTATGTCTTCGTCTGTGAGATTTCTCTTCATGTCTTTTGCCCATTTCATGATTGGATTGTTTGTTTCTTTGCTGTTGAGTTTAATAAGTTCCTTATAGATCTTGGAAACTAGCCCTTTATCTGATACGTCATTTGCAAATATCTTCTCCCATTCTGTAGGTTGTCTTTTAGTTTTGTTGACTGTATCCTTTGCTGTGCAAAAGCTTCTTATCTTGATGAAGTCCCAATAGTTCATTTTTGATTTTGTTTCTTTTGCCTTCGTGGATGTATCTTGGAAGAAGTTACTGTGGCTGAGCTCAAAAAGGGTGTCGCCTGTGTTCTTCACTAGGACTTTGATTGAATCTTGTCTCACATTTAGATCTTTTATCCATTTTGAGTTTATCTTTGTGTATGGTGCAGGAGAGTGGTCTAGTTTCATTCTTCTGCATGTGGATGTCCAATTTTCCCAGCACCATTTATTGAAGAGACTTTTTCCCAGTGGATAGTCTTTCCTCCTTTATCGAATATTAGTTGACCATAAAGTTGAGGGTCCACTTCTGGATTCTCTATTCTGATCTATGTGTCTGTTTTTGTGCCAGTCTTGATGACCACACTGTCTTGATGACCACAGCTTTGTAATACAACCTGAAATCTGGCATTGTGATGCCCCCAGCTATGGTTTTCTTTTTTAAGATTCCCCTGGCTATTCGAGGTCTTTTCTGATTCCACAGAAAACTTAAAAATTTGTTCCAACTCTCTGAAGAAAGTCCATGGTATTTTGATAGGGATTGCATTAAGCATGTAAATTGCCCTGGGTAACATTGACATTTTCACAGTATTAATGCTTTCAATGTATGAGCATGGAATATTTTTCCATCTCTTTGTGTCTTCACTGTTGGTGGGAATGTGAACTGGTGCAGCCACTCTGGAAAACTATGTGGAGGTTCCTGAAAGAGTTAAAAATAGATCTGCCCTACGACCCAGCAATTGCACTGCTGGGGATTTACCCCAAAGATTCAGATGCAATTAAATGCCGGGACACCTGCACCCCAATGTTTAGAGCTGCAATGTCCACAATAGCCAAAGTGTGGAAGGAGTCTCGGTGTCCATCAAAAGATGAATGGATAAAGAAGATGTGGTCTATATATACAATGAAATATTACTCAGCCATTAGAAACTACAAATACCCACCATTTGCTTTGACGTGGATGGAACTGGAGGGTATCACGCTGAGTGAAATAAGTCAATCGGAGAAGGACAAACATTATATGGTCTCATTCATTTGGGGAATATAAAAAATAGTGAAAGGGAATAAAGGGGAAAGGAGAAAAAATGAGTGGGAAATATCAGAAAGGAAGACAGAACATAAAGACTCCTAACTCGGGGAAACGAACTAGGGGTGGTGGAAGGGGAGGAGGGCGGGGGGGTGGGGGTGAATGGGTGATGGGCACTGAGGGGGGCACTTGCCGGGATGAGCACCGGGTGTTATTCTGTATGCTGGCAAATTGAACACCAATAAAAAATAAAATTATTATTAAAATAAAAGAAAGAAAGAGGGATCCCTGGGTGGCGCAGTGGTTTAGCGCCTGCCTTTGGCCCAGGGCGCGATCCTGGAGACCCGGGATCGAATCCCACGTCAGGCTCCCAGTGCATGGAGCCTGCTTCTCCCTCTGCCTGTGTCTCTGCCTCTCTCTCTCTCTCTGTGACTATCATAAATAAATAAAAATTTAAAAAAATATACAAACATTAAAAAAAAGAAAGAAAGAAGAAAGAAAGAAATGAAAGAAAGAAAGAAAGAAAGAAAGAAAGAAAGAAAGAAAGAAAGAAAGAAAAAAGATAGATTGGCACCTGGTTGGCTCAGTCAGTTAAGCTTCTGCCTTAGGCTCAGATCATGATCCAGGTCCCAAGGCAGGCTTCCTGTTTAGCAGGGAACCACCTTCTCCCTCTCCCTCTGCCCCTCTCGCTCATGCTTTTTCTCCTCTCTCTCTCTCTCATATAAATAAATAACATCTTTGAAAAAGAAACAAACAAACAAACCCACAAGAAAGAGAAATCTGCCATGTAGAAGAATTTCAAACAATTCGTTCAGACATACCACACTCAAGTTCATGAGCATATCTTCACACTTTTATGTGTGCAATACACATAGTAACTTCCTTCTGCAAAATATATTATGAAAAACCTAAAATAAGAATGATAATATAATAATAATAATAATAATAATAAATCACTTTACTATGGAGAAAGCTGACAAACACTACCTCAGCAAGATGATCAGATCGATACCAAGACTGATAAATCATGTTGATAGTATCTATCCTTTATATGATATAATAAAAATAGCAGTATATCTCTGTATATTATCCACAAAAACAGTTCAGTCATGAGATAAACAACAGACATGTCCCAACTGAGGGAAATTTTACAAAATACTCTACTTCTCAAAGTGTTCCATTCAACAACAACAAGGAAAGGCTGAAAGACTGTTACAATCCAGAGGAGCCTAAGAAAACAGGAGCCCAAAATGAATGTGATATGAGGGATGGTAACTTAACAAAAGCTAAGGAAATCTGAATAAAGTATGGACTTTGGTTAATGCGAATATTTTAATATTGATTCATTAGCTCATATTTGTACCGTACTAATATAAGATATCAATAATTGGAGAAATTGAGTGCCAGTGCATGCGAATGCTCTGTACTATCTTTTCAATTTCCCTATAAATCTTTGTTTTTTTTATAATAAATAAGATTTGGGATCCCTGGGTGGCGCAGCGGTTTGGCGCCTGCCTTTGGCCTAGGGCACGATCCTGGAGACCCAGGATCGATTCCCACGTTGGGCTCCCGGTACATGGAGCCTGCTTCTCTCTGCCTGTGTCTCTGCCTCTCTTTCTCTCTCTGTGACTATCATAAATAAATAAAAATTAAAAAAATATATTTAAAAAATATATAATAAATAAGATTTATTTTGAAAATTGACTTAAATGAATCAGGCTCCAAGTTTGAAGACATTTTAAGAATTGTTGAATTAACTTTTGCCTTATTCTTATAGAGTTCCTTCGGTGTGAACAAATAAATAATTTTATATCAGAAGGAAAGAACAATACTTATGAACACGTATAATGCCTCCTCAACCTGAAAAGCAGGAACGGATAATAAATAGCAAAAATCAGATACAAATACTTCTATTATAATAGACACCATATTGCAAGTGCATTTAAAATTAGCAATGCATAACATTTATTTCCTTGACATTTGTCTTCCAAAGAGTTCAAAGTGTTTCAGTGTCAGTTGAAATAGGGGAAGAATCTCAGGGAAGAATCCTTCACATAATAATAGGACCATTGTAATAATGTCTCTCAGTTCTTTCCAAATCCGTAAAGATGCATTTCCTGATGAGTGACTGAGCTGTGAAGAAAGAGATGAGAAACCCTCATCCCTCTGAATTACTTGTGTCAGAATATTTTAACCATAGTACTACGGATAGTAAATTATCCTTATTAACAGGAAATATGTCTCAGATTGGAATCTGAGCAATTAGATGGGCAGAGAAAAAAAACTTTGACTCGCTCCTCAAAAAATAAATAAATAAATAAATAAATAAATAAATAAATAAATAAATAAATATAAAGGAGAGCTTTTCTATATACAAAGTCAGTTGTCAAGATAGCCTTAGGGAATAAGAGTCTCCAGCATGAAATCCTGCTGCACAGCTGGGACGCCCACAACCCAGGTCTTCCTGATCCCAAATGCCTGGGCCTTTCTCCCAACACATGCTGCCAAGCTGAGGTCATTTGCAATTGCTCTCTTAGGAGCTCCAGGGAAGGGGAAAGAGCTAGATAGGATGGTACTGGACGCAAGGAGGCCGAGAAAATGAAGGCCTTTCTACTTTAAGTTCAGTGTTCGAACAAGTCCAGCCTTCCCAGGCCCCTGTGAAGAAGAGCTGAAATTTACATTACTTCAGTTCCAGGAAAAAAAAAAACAAAAGTTTACAGCTTAATGTCCTAGAATTCCCCACAATAGAATTAAACTGAGCCCATGCCAACGGCTGGAAGCGCCTATTAGAATGAGAGCAGAGCTCAATACCCTTGAAGGCCCCATATCAAAATGTAAACAGAACTTGAGGAATTGCTCCAGCCCTTCTGGAGGACCCCGAGACAAGCCCTTAAAACTAAGCTAAAACCCACCTCGGGGTCCAAGTCCCTACTCCGCTGTGTTGGGTGTACTTGGACGCAAGCTCGAGTTTGGAAATCAACCCTTGTGTGTTTGCATTGGTGTCAGCTCCTTAGTGGTTTCTCGGATTCGCAATCTTGAGTACAACACCCCCATGTCCCCTCCCACCTTGGCTGAACCTCTATCCCCTCCCACCCAGGGTGACAGTCACATCCCTGCCTACAACAGCTGGGCACAGGCCGTCACACAGGTCCCATGGGCACGGTGGGCACTCCCGCCATCCCTGGCCTCCCAGAGAAAGGAAGGAGGTTTTGGCAGTACTCACTCCCATGGTGGCCCCAGGGCTCCCTGCCCAGGACAGACAGGTTGGGGTCTGTGTCCCTGACGTCAGCTCCTCCTCCCCGGTTTTCCCACAGAAATGAAGGAGGAAGCCCTGGTCTCCTCTAGGGACATCACGCTGGGGGACCTGGATGTCAACAGGATGTTCAGCAGTCACGTCATGTTTTGGGACTACTATGGGGTAGGGTGAGGCTGAGGGGCCAGGGGGATCGGGACCCAGGAGGAGCGGGGGCTTCTGGGTAGGGAACACCGGGCTTCAGAGCCCGGGGGAAGAACAGCAGCCAACAACACACGGTTGCATTGTAGGTTGTTTGGGATGAACACCGTGCCCCCACCCTCGGGGTCTCAGGGATGAGGAGGCCACTAGGACGGGGCTTCCAGGGATTGCCATGTGAGCTGAACCCCAAAGGGGTGAGGGACGGCCCCTGAAAAGCAGGGGGCTGGGGTGGGGGCCATGGGGCAAGTAAGGGAACCTGGCGGCAGGGTGCATGGCCGTGACTGGAGGAGGACACACATCAATCTGATGAGGGTCGGAAGGGTCAGGGTGATATCCACCATCAGCACTTTATATATTTCTAAATTCTATGCATTCAATTTGAGACAATTTGCAATTTGTAAACATACATAGTATGATGACCCCCAGATAATGCCCCTGGTCCAGCCAGGGCCCTGTACTCACCACACGGGGCCCCAGGGGCAGGTGACACAGCATACCCCAGACTGGGGTCACCTTTATCTGTAGACATCTCCGTGTGCATCTTAGAGAAAGGGGATGCCCTGTGTTCGCCGGCCCCCCACACCATCCTCCCATTCCCCAGACCCACACCATCCCCTAACATCATCATCCACCGTGGCATAGCCCCTACACCATCCCCCTTACACACACACAGCCTCACACAATCCCCACCCACACTATACCCCAACACCATCCCCCCTACACCATCCCCCACACCCCACCACCATCATACCCATGCCCACACACCATCTACCCCCACACCATTGGCCCCTAACAAGGACCCAGTGCAGCTGCACCCTGTGGGCCACGCTCAGACTCCCTGGGGTTCTCTGGATACCCTGCTCCCATCAGAAGCCCGGGTGTCCCATTGAGTACCCAGGGGTTGCAGGGAGGAGGGAAGGCAGGGAGCCCCGGACAGTTTGTGTACGGGAGAGTGGTGCAGAGGACACACTGTGCCCTGCCTCCACCCATGGTCCCTCCTGGAGGGTGGGACACCCTGCACAGGTCAGCAGCCCCTAACCCAGAGGGACCTGGGCTGACTTGGGCCCAGGCTCTGTGGGGGTTGGGTTGATTTGAGGCCCCACCAGTCCCAGCTCAAAGACTAATGGAATCAGGCCCCCATAGCCCTGGCCAACCCTGGATTCTGGCCCCAGGCTGAGCGAGCCCTCTCAAAGCTGGATGTGGCCTCCTGGGCCCTGGGCATGCCCCACAGATACAGGTCGCTTATCTAGGGCAGCCCTGGGGATCCCGGGACACACCAGTGTGGGGAGTAGAGGGGTAAGCCGGTGGGCCACACTCGCACCCACACCATGAGGCAGGCTCCTCCAGGTGCTGGGGCCCCAGAGGGCCCGAGGCCGGGGTCCAGCTGCCCTCCGGGGACCCAGCACAGGAGCCCATGAGCTGCAGGTCCAGGTCAGCTCTGCTGTCCTCAGAACCGTCTCTCAGGCTGAAACCTCAGGACACACGCCCCCACCCGGAGTCCACACATGCTACCCGGCGGGGAACTCCAGCACCAGCCCACCCACCCCGTTTGATTCTTGCCCCCACTTAAAGGACAGAAAGGTCTCCTTCCCCAGGGGAAGGCACGCACCCACGGCTCTGGGCCCGATTGCTGTAGAAAGTCAATAAAGTGATGTGGTGCAAAAATGCACAGCCAGCCCATTTCTGTGTCTCCCAGAACTCTTTGCATGGGGCGTGGAGAGACCCCCAGAGAGGAGGAGCGGGCACCACCTAGGCCCCAGCCAGCCCCTGCAGGGGCGCCGCCTGGCAAACACAGCTGACGTCCCCACGTACCTTCCAGGGGAGGCCGGACCCACTGCTGGATATGGGAATGTGGCCAAGCCGGAACTTCCAGCTCAGCTGACCCTCCAGCTGAAAGTCCTGCATGAGTGAGCCCCGGCGTAGCCAGGAGAGCCCAGCTAGCCGCCCAGCGCCAGCACCAGAAATGATATTCTGCCAACGATTTTGGGGTTTTGGATGACCCAGCCAGAGGATCCGACAGCTGCACGGGATAGCTGTATGTGATAGACACACACGCACCTGAAAACCAACAAAAGTCAGAATCCCCCCAATGTTGTCAAACAGCAGCCAGATGGTTACATACACTACGCTGTGGTCCCCAATAGGATACATGGAAAACGCTATAAGCCATGACTGCAGAGGTACTGGAGGCATGGAGATGTGCCTGCTGTGTTCCAACAAAGAGGGCAGAGGGGCAGGAAGCATCCTTCGGAGGGGGGCCCTCCTAGGAAAGGATACCAGGTCCCTGTGAAGGCTACGGAGAGTGAAATCTGTCCTCCTCTCTTTCTGCTTCTGGTTTTCCTCCTAAATGCCATTTTCCTCAATCATATTAGCAAGAATTTATTTTTTGTTTTTAAATTTCTTTTTATTGGAGTCCAATTTGTATGAATTCTTTCTTCAGCAAGTGTGTCATTCAGGAGAGAAAGAGAGATAAAGATTTTCCCAGACAGGCAACATATAAAGGAGTTCAGGACCACTTAACCAGTCCAGTAAGGAATTTTAAGAGGGACTCTTCTAGTGGGGGAAAAAAAGAGATCAAAAGCAACAAAGACTAGAAAGTCCCAGAAAACATCACCAGAAACACCAACACTTCCGGTAACACAAATGCACAAAGTTCATATCTTTGAATAATCACTCTGAATGCTGATAGACTAAATGCTTCAATCAAAACATATAGGATATCAGAGTGGCTTAAAAAGCAGGATCCGGGATGCCTGGGTGACTCAGGGGTTGAGCCTCTGCCTTTGACTCAGGGTGTGATCCTGGAGTCTGGGATCGAGTCCCATATTGGGCTCCTGGTGGGGAGCCTGTTTCTCTCTCTGCCTAATTTTCTGCCTCTCTCTCTCTCTCTCTCACTATCATAAATAATATTATTATTAAAAAACAACATCCATCTGTACGCTGCCTAAAGGATGCTCACCTTAGACCTATAGACACCAACAGATTGAAAGTCAGGGGATGGAAAATCATATATCATGCTAATGGATATCAAAAGAAAGCTGGAGGACCCATACTTATATCAGACAAACGAGATTTGAAACCAAATCCTGGGGGACACATGGTGGCTCAGTGGTTGAGCATCTGCCTTCGGCTCAGGGTGTGATCCTGGGATCCCAGGATCGAGTCCCACATCAGCCTCCCTTTGGGGAGCCTGCCTCTCACTCTGCTATGTTCCTTCTTCTGCTTCTCTGTGTATCTCTCATGAATATATAAATAAGTAATTAAAATTTCAAAAAGAAAGAACAAATACTGTAAGAAGAAATGAGGAAGGGCAATATTTCATAATTAAAAAGACTCTCTATCAAGATCAAACAACTAAATATTTATGCTGCCAACATGGGAGTACCTAAATATAGAAACCACTGTTGGTGGGAATGTGAACTGGTGCAGCCACTCTGGAAAACTCTGTGGAGGTTCCACAATGAGATAAAAATAGACCTGTACAACGACCCAGAAATTGCACTGTTGGGGATTAACCTCAAAGATTCAGATGCAATGAAACGCCGGGACACCTGCACCCTGATGTTTATATTAGGAATGTCCACAATAGCCAAACTGTGGAAGGAGCCTCGCTGTCCATCAAAGTTGAATGGATAAAGAAGATGTGGTTTATATATACAATGGAATATTACTCAGTCATTAGAAATGACAGATACCCACCATTTGCTTCAACATGGATGGAACTGGAAGGTATTATGCTGAGTGAAGTAAGTCAAACGGAGAAGGACAAACAGTGTATGTTCTCATTCATTTGTGGAATATAAATAATACTGAAAGGGAATATAAGGGAATGGAGAAGAATTGTATAGGAAATATCAGAAAGGGAGACAGAACATAAAGACTCCTAACTCTGCGAAATGAACTAGGGGTGCTGGGAGGGGAGGAGGGCAGAAGTGTGTGTGAATGGGTGATGGGCACTGAAGGGGACACTTGACGGGATGAGCACTGGGTGTTATTCGGAATGTTGGTCAATTCAACACCAATACAAAATAAATTTATTTTAAAAAAAAGATCCAACAACTAAATATTTATGCTGCAACATGGGAGTACCTAAATATAGAAACGAATTAACAACAAACGTACAGGAACTCACTGATAATAATACAATGACAGGGGATTTTAACACCCACTTATGGCATAGACCGATTGTCTATGCAGAAAATCAACAGGGGAACAATAGCCTTGACACACTGGACCACAGGGACTCAACAGATATAGTCTGAATATTTCTTCCTAAAGCAGAATACACATTCCTTTCAAGTGCACATGGGATATTCTCCAGAACAGATCATATCATGGGCCACAAATCAGCCCTCAACAGGTACAACAGGTACAAGAAGGTTGATATTACACAATGTACATTTTCGGAACACGATGCTATGAAACTCGAAGTCGACAGTAAGAAAAAAGAATTGGACAGACAAAAAACACGTGGAGATTATGATCATCCTACTAGAGAATGAATGGATCAACCAGGAAATTAAAGAGGAAATTTAAAACAAATGAAAATGAAAATATGTTTCTCCAAAACTCTGGGATGTAGCAAAGGCAGTCCTAAGAGGGAAGTACATAGCAATACAGGCCTACCTCAAGAAACAAGAAGTCTCCAATACACAACCTAACCCTACACCTAAAGGAGCTGGAAAAGAAATAACAAACAAAGCCTAAAGCCTACAGAAGAAGGGAAAAAATAAAGATGAGAGCAGAGATAAAAAATATAGAAACAACAAAACAGTAGAATGGAATAACAAAACTAAGCGCTGGATCTTCAAAATAATAAATAAAACGGATGAAGCCATAGCCAGCTTTATCAATGAGAAAAGAGAAAAGACCTATATAAATAAAATCACAAATGAGAGAAGAGAGATCACAAGCAACACCAGCAAAATTAGACAATTATAAGGGAATACTATGAAATTATACGCTAACAAACTGGAAGAACTGGAAGAAATGGACAAATCCCTAGAAATGTGCAAACGAGCAAACCTGAAATAGGAAGAAATAGAAAATGTGAACAGACCCATAATGAGCAAAAGAATTGAATCAGCAAGGAACCTGGGTACCTCAGTGGTTGAGCATCTGCTTTGGCTCAGGTCATGATCCCGGGGACCTGGGGGGTCAAAGGTCCCCGCATTGAGCCTCATTTTCCCTCTGCCTATCCCTCTGTCTCCCTATGTCTCGCATGAATCCATAAATAAAATCTTTAAAAAAGAAAAAAGATAAAAAGATGAAAAAGGACCCAAATAAAATCACAAATGAGAAAAGAGAAATAACAACCAACACTACAGAAATACAAATGATTATAAGAGAATATTATGAAAAATTATATGCCAGCAACCTAGAACCTGGAAGAAATAGATCAATTCCTGGAAATATATAACATAACAAAAATTATAAAGGAAGAAATAAGAAACTTGAACAGACAGATAACCAGCAAAGAAATTGAATCAGCAATCAAGAATCTCCCAACAGGAGATGCTTAGATCAATAGAACAAAATGGAAATCCGAAACAAGATACAAACCTGTAACTCTATGATCCATTAATCGACAACAAGGCAGCAAGGAATATCCAAAGGCACAAAGACAGTCTCTTCAACAAACCCTAACCCTGACCCCAGGATAAGAACAAATGGTGTTGGGAAAACCAGGCAGCCACATACAGAAGAATGAAACTGGACCACTTTCTTATACCATATATATAAAAAATAAATTCAATATGGATGAAACACCTAAATGTGAGACCTGAAACAATACAAAGAAGAAAAGATAGGCAGCAAAGCCTTTGACATTGTCCATTGGATCTTCTTTCTAGATATGCCTCTGAGGTGAGGGAAACAAAACCAAAATTACTATTGGGACTTCATCAAATTGAAAAGCTTCCGCAAAATGAAGAAAACAACCAAAGCTAAAATGCAACATACAGGAGGAGGGGCAAGATGGCGGAAGTGTAGGGTCCCCAAATCACCTGTCCCCACGAAATTACCTAGATAACCTTCAAATCATCCTGAAAATCTATTAATTCGGCCTGAGATTTAAACAGAGACCAGACCGAATGCTACAGTGGAAAAGTTCGTGATTCTATCAAGGTAGGAAGACGGGAAAACGAAATAAAGAAACAAAAGGCATACAAGGGTGAGGGGCCCTGTGAGGAGCCTGGCTAAGGCCGGGGCGAGTGCCCACAGGACAGAAGAGCTTTGTCCTGGGAGAAGGAGGAGCTTCACCAATCTTCCAGGGCAGAATGGCACCTTCAAGGAGTCAGAGCAGGACCCAGGAGGGCGGGGATGCCTTAGGGCTCCCTGGGACACTAATAGACACCTGCACTCCCAGGAGAGTGCAGCGAGCTCCCTAAGGGCTGCAGGGCACATGCATTGACCGGGGAGCAGCACTGTCGGGCTCGGGTGGCGGCTCTGCACAAAGGGGTTTGCACGGCCCTAGGAGCAGCTTGGCAGCGGCGCCTCCTGCAGAGGAAGAGGCTCCATTCAGAGGGGGATGCGGAGCTCCGGGAGCAACTCAGAGGGGCTCGGGCGATGGCTCCGCAGTGAGGTGGCTATTCGGCCGGGAGCGAGAATCCAACAGCACAGGCCCCGGAGCACAGGGCGCCGGGGCACAGCCCAGGATTCGGCCTCCCTGGGGACAAGCAGAGGCCCGCAAGGCCCAGGACAGCAAGGACGCTCCTGTCCAGAGCTGAGCAGATCAGCGGACCCGCCCCAGAGCCTCCAGGACCTGCAGAAGGACTGCTCCTGAGTTACTGCGGGGGCTGAATACAGGTTTCCAGAGCTGGCCGCTACCACTGGGGTTATTCTCCTGGGGCATCATGGGGGAAACTAATCCCACTGAGCCCTGAACGAGGCAGGGGACAGAGCGGCTCCCCCAAGTGCTAACACCTGAAAATCAGCACAACAGGCCCCTCCCCCAGAAGACCGGATAGACAGGCAAGTTCCAGGGGAAGTCAAGGAACTTAAAGTATACAGAATCAGAAGATACTCCTCCATTTTTTTTTATTTCTGATTGCTTCGCCCTCCCCTTTTCCCCCCTTTCTTTCTTTTTCTTTCTCTTTTTAATTTTTTAAGGTATTTATTTATTTATTTATTTATTTATTTATGATAGTCACAGAGAGAGAGAGAGGCCGAAACACAGGCAGAGGGAGAAGCAGGCTCCATGCACCGGGAGCCCGATGTGGGATTCGATCTTGGGTCTCCAGGATCACACCCTGGGCCAAAGGCAGGCGCCAAACCGCTGCACCATCCAGGGATCCCTTTCTTTCTCTTTTTATTCTCTATTTCCTTCTTTCTTCCTTTATTCTTTTTCGTTTTTCTCTTTTCTTTCCTTCTTTCTCTCCTCTCTTTTTCTCCTTTTCCCAATACAATTTCTTTTTGGCCACCCTGCACTCAGGAAAATGACTAGAAGGAAAACCTCACCTCAAAAGAAAGAATCAGAAACAGTCGTCTCTCCCACAGAGTTACAAAATCTGGATAACAATTTAATGTCAGAAAGCAAATTCAGAAGCACTATTATACAGCTACTGGTGGCTCTAGAAAAAGCATAAAGGACTCAAGAGACTTCATGACTGCAGAATTTTGATCCAATCAGGCCGAAATTAAAAATCAATTGAATGAGATGCAATCCAAACTAGAAGTCCTAAAGATGAGGGTTAACGAGGTAGAAGAACCAGTGAGTGACATAGAAGACAAGTTGATGGCAAAGAGGGAAACTGAGGAAGAAGGAGACACACAATTAAAAGACCAGGAAGACAGATTAAGGGAAATAAACGACACCCTGAGGAAGAAAAACCTACGTGTAATTGGGGTTCCCAAGGGCGCCGAAATGGACAGAGGGCCAGAATATGTATTTGAACAAATCATAGCTGAAAACTTTCCTAATCTGGGAAGGGAAACAGGCATTCAGATCCAGGAAATAGAGAGATCCCCCCCTAAAATCAATAATAACCATCCAACACCTCGACATTTAATAGTGAAGCTTGCAAATTCCAAAGATAAAGAGAAGATCCTTAAAGCAGCAAGAGACAAGAAATCCCTGACCTTTATGGGGAGGAACATTAGGGTAACAGCAGACCTCTCCACAGTGACATGGCAGCCCAGAAAGGGCTGGCAGGATATATTCAGGGTCCTAAATGAGAAGAACATACAACCAAGAATACTTTATCCAGCAAGGCTCTCATTCAAAATGGAAGGAGAGATAAAGAACTTCCAAGACAGGCAGGAACTGAAAGAATATGTGACCTCCAAACCAGCTCTGCAAGAAATTTTAAGGGGGACTCTTAAAATTCCCCTTTAAGAAGAAGTTCAGTGGAACAATCCACAAAAGCAAGGACTGAATAGATGTCATGATGACACTAAACTCATATCTGTCGATAGTAACTCTGAATGTGAATGGGCTTATTGACCCCATCAAAAGGCGCAGGGTTTCAGACTAGATAAAAAAGCAGGACCCATCTATTTGCTGTCTACAAGAGACTCATATTAGACAGAAGGACACCAACAACCTGAAAATAAAATGTTGGAGAACCATTTACCATTCAAATGGTCCTCAAAAGAAAGCAGGGGTAGCCATCCTTATATCAGATAATCTAAAATTTACCCCGAACTGTAGTGAGAGATGAAGAGGGACACTAAATCATACTTAAGGGATCTATCCACAAGAGGACTTAACAATCCTCTACATATATGCCCCGAATGTGGGAGTTGCCAAATATTTAAACCAATTAATAACCAAAGTGAAGAAATACTTCGATAATAATACACTTACACTTGGTGACTTCAATCTAGGTCTTTCTACACTCTATAGGTTTTCTAAGCAAAACATCTCCAAAGAAACGAGAGCTTTAAATCATATACTGGAGCAGATGGATTTCACAGAAATCTACAGAACTTTACATCCAAACTCAACTGAATACACATTCTTCTCAAGTGCACATGGAACTTTCTCCAGAATAGACCACATACTGGGTCACAAATCGGGTCTGAATCGATACCAAATGATTGGGATCGTCCCCTGCATATTCTCAGACCATAATGCCTTGAAATTAGAACAAAGGTATCCCTGGGTGGTGCAGCAGTTTGGCGCCTGTCTTTGGCCCAGGGCGCGATCCTGAAGACCCGGGATCGAATCCCATGTAGGGCTCCCAGTGCATGAAGTCTGTTTCTCCCTCTGCCTATGTCTCTGCCTCCCTCTCTCTCTATCTATCTCTCTCTATCAGTGTGGCTATCATAAATAAATTTAAAAAAGAAAAAAAAGAAAAAAAATAGACCTTCCCTACAATGCAGCAATTGCACAGGTGGGGATTTACCCAAAGATTCAGATGCAATGAAACGCCGGGTCACCTGCACCCCGATGTTTATAGCAGGAATGTCCACAATAGCCAAACTGTGGAAGGAGCCTGGTGTCCATTGAAACATGAATGGATAAAGAAGATGTGGTTTATGTATACAATGGAATATTACTCAGCCATTAGAAAAGACAAATACCCACCATTTGCTTCAACGTGGATGGAACTGGAGGGTATTATGCTGAGTGAAGTAAGTCAATCGGAGAAGGACAAACAGTGTATGTTCTCATTCATTTGGGGAATATAAATAATAGTGAAAGGGTTATAAGGGAATGGAGAAGAAACGTGTGGGAAATATCAGAAAGGGAGATAGAACATAAAGACTCCTAACTCGGGATCCCTGGGTGGCGCAGTGGTTTGGCGCCTGCCTTTGGCCCAGGGCGCTATCCTGGAGACCCGGGATCGAGTCCCATGTCAGGCTCCCGGTGCATGGAACCTGCTTCTCCCTCTGCCTGTGTCTCTGCCTCTCTCTCTCTCCCTGTGTGACTATCATAAATAAAAAAGAGAAAAGAATTAAAAAAAAAAAAGACTCCTAACTCTGGGAAATGAACTAGGTGTGCTGGAAGGGGAGGAGGGCAGGAAGAGAGGGTGAATGGGTGACGGGCACTGAGTGGGACAGTTGACGGGAACAGCACTAGGTGTTATTCTGTAAGTTGGTCAATTGAACACCAATAAAAAATAAATTTATTTTTAAAAAAAGTTCCAACAACTAAATATTTATGCTGCCAACATGGGAGTATCTAAATATACAAACCAATTAACAACAAACATACAGGAACTCACTGATAATAATACAATAACGGGATTTTAACACCCACTTATGTCAATGGACCGATCATCTATGCATTAAATCAACAGGGGAACAATAGCCTTGACACACTGGACCACAGGGACTCAACAGATATAGTCTGAACATTTCTTCCTAAAGCAGAATACACATTCCTTTCAAATGCACATGGGACATTCTCCAGAAAGGATCATATCATGGGCCACAAATCAGCCCTCAACAGGTACAACAGGTACAAGAAGGTTGATATCACACCCTGCACATTTTCGGACCACGACGCTATAAAACTCGAACTCGACAGTTAGAAAAAAATTGGACAGACCAAAAATACGTGGAGATTATGAACATCCTACTAGAGAATGAATGGAGCAACCAGGAAATTAAAGAGGAAATTTAAAACAAATGAAAATGAAAACATGTTTCTCCAAACTTCTAGGATGTAGAAAAGGCAGTCCTAAGGGGGAAGTAGAATAGAAATACAGGCCTACCTCAAGAAACAAGAAGTCTCCAATACATAACCTAACGCTCCACCTAAATAGGCTGGAAAAGGAATAGCAAAAAAAGCCTAAAGACTACAGAAGAAGGGAAAAAAAAGGTGAGAGCAGAAATAAACAATACAGAAACAACAAAGCAGTAGAATGGAATAATGAAACAAAGAGATGGTTCTTCAAAATAATTAAGAAAATGGATCAAGCCCTAGCCAGCCTTATCAACGAGAAAAGAGAAAAGACTTAATAAATAAAATCACAAATGAGAGAAGAGAGATCACAAGCAACACCAGCAAAATTAGACAATTATAAGGGAATACTATGAAAGATTATACGCTAACAAACTGGGGGATCTGGAAGAAATGGACAAATCCCTAGAAATGTGCAAACGAGCAAATCTGAAATAGGAAGAAATAGAAAATGTGAACAGACCCATAATGAGCAAAGGAATTGAATCAGCAAGGAACCTGGGTGAATCAGGGGTTGAGCATCTGCTTTCGCTCAGATCATGATCCCGGGGTCCTGGGGAATCATGTCCAACACAGGGCCCACTGGAGCCTCATTTTCCTTCTGCCTTTACCTCTGCCTTTCTGTGTGTCACATGAATACATAAATAAAATATTTAAAAAAGAAAAAAGATAAAAAATGAGAAAGGACCCAAATAAAATCACAAATGGGAAAAGAGAAATAACAACCAACACTAGAGAAATACAAATAATTATAAGAGAACATTATGAAAAATTATATGCCAGCATCCTAGAACCTGGAAGAAATAGATCAATTCCTGGAAATATATAACATAGCAAAAATGAAAAAGGAAGAAATAAAAAACTTGAACAGACAGATAACCAGCAAAGAAATTGAATCAGCAATATAGAATCTCCCAACAGGAGACGCTTAGATCAACAGAACAGAATGGAAAGCCGAAAGAAGATACAAACCTGTAACTCTATGATCCACTAATCGACAACAAGGCAGGAAGGAATATCCAATGGCACAAAGACAGTCTCTTCAACAAACCCTAACCCTGATCACAGGATAAGAACAAATGGTTTTCGGAAAACCAGGCAGCCCCATGCAGAAGAATCAAACTGGACCCCTTTCTTACACCATATATATAAAAAATAAATTCAAAATGGATGAAAGACCTAAATGTGAGACCTGAAACCATATACAAAGAATAAAAGATAGACAGCAACGTCTTTGATATTGGCCATTGGCTCTTCTTTCTCGATACGCCTCTGAGGTGAGGGAAACAAAAACAAAAATATTATTGGGACTTCATCAAATTTAAAAGCTTCTGCAAAGTGAAGGAAACAACCAAACTAAAAGGCAACATACAAAATGAGAGGAGATATTTGTAAACAACCCGTCCAATAAAGAATTAGTATGCAAAATACATAAAGCAAATATAAATCTCAGCATCCTAAACACAAATTATCCAACTACAGATGGGAAGAAGAGATGAATAGACTTTGTCTCTGACAAGACATCCAGATGGCCACCAGACACACGGAGATGCACTCAGCATCACCCATCATCAGGGAAATGCAAACCACAATGAGATGTCACTTGACAGACGTCAGAATGGCTAAAATTAACAACACAAGAAACAACAGATGTTGGTGAGGCTATGGAGAAGCGGAGCCCCCTTACACTCCTGGTGGGCATGCGAAAATGTACAACTACTGTGGAAAACAGTGTGGAGGGTCCTCGAAATTTTAAAAATAGGGGATCCCTGGGTGGTGCAGTGGTTTGGCACCTGCCTTTGGCCCATGGCGCAATCCTGGAGACCCAGGTTCGAATCGTACTTCGTACTCCTGGTGCATGGAGCCAGCTTCTCCCTCTGCCTCTGTCTCTGCCTCTCTCTCTCTCTCCCTCTGTGACTATCATAAATAAATAAAAATTAAAAAAAAATTAAAAATAAAATAAAATAAAATAAAGTTAAAAATAGAGCTACCCTATGATTCCAAAATTGCACAGCTAGGTATTTACCACGAGGATACAAAAGTAGTTTAGTAGATTGGAAGAGGGACATGCAGCCCAGTGTTTGTAGCAGCGTTATCAACAAAAACCAGTCTGTGGATACAGCCCAGATGTCCATCGACAGAAGAATGGGCAGAGACGATGTGCTAAATATACACACTGTGACATCACTGGGTCATCAGAAGGAATGAAATGAAGCCATTTAAAATGACGTGGGAGAAGTGGAAAGGACTTATGCTAAATGAACTCAGTCAGAGAAAGACAGATACCAAATACTATACAATGGCATTCACATGTGAATTTTAAAAAAACAAACAAACTGGCAAAGGGGCAGAGGGGGGGATGAGAGAAGCAAACCAAGATACACACTCTTAACCACAGTGAATAAACTAATCAACACCAGAGGAAGGTGGGGGAATGGGGAATCAGGGGATGGGGATACTGGAGGGTACCTGTGACCAGTACCAGGCGTTGTATCCAAGGATTGAATCACTATGTGGTAAACCTGAAACTATATCATACTGTGTTTACAAACAAGAATTCAAGTAAAACTTTAAAATGATCATTGGTAGGATTGATTAAACATGTGCGCACAAGAGATAAACCCATCACTAATGGAAAACCAAACACAAACCACAAGACCGAAACACATTCACTGAACCTTCCTGCCAACCCTCACCCTAACTCCTAAACCTATTCTAAACCCTTAAGCCTGACCCCTACCTTAAATTTAACCCTAACCCTACCCTCTAACTCTAACCTTAACTTAATGTACTCAAATACTATTCCTAACCTTAACCAGTACCCTAACCCTAACCCTCTAATACGAATCCTATCCCATACCCCAAACTGTACCCTAACCCGTACCTTAAAACTAACCCCTAACCCACTCCCTAACCGTATCTCTTACCCTTTTCAAATCCGTACCCTGACTTGATCCTAAACCTAACCCCTAACCAACCAAACACTAACGCTAACCCTAGCCCTAATCCATATCCTAACCCTAACCCTTGCCCTAACCCTAAACCTAGCCCTTCTTTAACTCCAACCCCTAACCCTTAACCCTAACCCTAACTCACACCCTAACCCCTAACCCTAAATGCAAACCTATGCCCAACCCTAACTCTAACTATAACTCTATCCCCAACTCCAAACCTCTTGCCCTAATCCCTAGAGCCTAAACCCTAACCCTAACTCTAAATCCTGTCCCTAACCCTAACCCCCATCCTAACTCTTAACTACTGACCCTTACACTTATGCCTCACCTAACCTCTAATCCGTAACCATAAGTATAATCATAACTCCTAACATCTAACCTAAGCCTAACCACCAACTGCCTCCGCTCCCCTGACCCTACCATTTATTCTACATATTCACTTACCCTGTGGTTGTGAGTAGTCCCTTCTGATGTGGACGTGGCCCCCAATGGCACCTCCAGAGTCCTCCACGGGGTCCTGAGTAATCCAGGCTCAGTGAGTGCGGATGTGGCCCCACATGTTCCTGAGTCATAGTCAGCAGGTCCTGAGGACACCGGGTCTCCTATCACTGTGGACTATGCCTCACATCCTCTGGAACCCTCACAGCAGGTCCTCAGGAGGCCTGGGGCTCCTGTCAGCTTGGGCATGGCCCCACGTCCCCCAGAAAACTCACCGCGAGTCCTGAGGAGGCTGTGGGCTCCTGTCAGCATAGACACATTCCCATATGTCCCAAAGCTAAAGTGCAGGTCCTGAGGAGGATGGGGGTCCTGTCACCGTGAATGCGGCACCCAGCTTCCAGAAGCCTCAACTTATGTCCTGAGGGGGCCGGGAGCTCCTGCCAGAGTGGAAGCGGTGCCACATCTTCCTGAAGTGTCCCCACGGGTCCTGAGGCAGCTCAGGGGCTCCTGTCAGCGTAGATGCGGGCCCACAATTTCCTGAAGCCTCCCCGCAGGACCTGAGGCGGCCCAGGGCTCCTGGCAGTGTGGATACGGGCCCACATCTTCCTGAACCTCACTGCTGGTCCTGAGGAGACAAGGGATCCTGTCAGCATGAACGCGGCCCAATTTCTCCCTGAGACTTCCAAGGTCCTGAGGAGGCTGGGATTCATCAGCGTGGACACGTCCCCATGTCCTCCTCAGGCCTCCCCAACACAGGCTGGCTCCTGTTAGTGAAGGCAGAGGAGGCCTACTGCGCATGCGCACCCCTGGGTGGAGCCTGGGCTCGGGTGCCCCCTGCGGGACGCTCAGGCGCTGTAGGAGGCCATGCAGGAGGAGTCGGGTGCTCCAGAGGCCACACCTGCCTCATCCAGGCTCCAGCTGTGGCCTGTTAGCTTCAGAAACATCTCACTGAAATGGAGCCCAACACCCGGTTTCCCCAGAAATACTTAAGGACAAGGAATTGGAGCCCACAGGACATGAAATGAAATATGGACGAGACTTTTACCACGTCCTGCAAAACTCACTCAACCCTCTTCCACTGTGGGTGGGACTGCGGGCTAGTGCAGCCGCCCTGGACAGTGTGAAGGCTCCTCAGGAAGTTACAAATAGAGCCGCCCTGCGACCAGCAGGTGAACAGCCTGTAGCTCACTCCGAAGATACAGATGCAGTGAGACTCGAGACAACTGCCCCCCAATTTCCACAGCAGCCGGGTCCACAGTAGCCACATTGTGGGAGGAGGCTTGGTGCCCTGTGGCAGATGATGGATAAAGAGGACGGGAGATAGATGACGGTCATAGAGAGAGGAATGGTATTCAGATATCAAAGAGAAGGAAATCTTGCTATTTGCAATGACGTGGATAGAACTAGAGGGATCATGTTAAGTGAAATAAATCAGTCGGGAAAGAGAATGACCGTGTGGTGTCATTCATAGGTGGAATTAAAGAAGCAAAGCAGATAACAACTATAAAGGGAAGGAAAAACAAATAAGATGAAAACAGATACAGGGAATACAGACTCTTATATATAGGAAACAAACTGAGGGCCGCTGGAGGTTGGGGATAACAGGGGACCGGCATGAAGGAGGGCACATGATGTCACGTGCACTGCTGTTATCTCCAACTGGTGAATCCCTGAATTCTTCCTCTGAAAGTATAATACACTATACATTACTTAATTAATTTAATTAAATTAAGTTAAAAAATCACTTGTATCAGAGCACATTTCCTTCTAGACTCTCAGTTTTGCTCATTCAGCTTATACCGAGACCACCCACGGTGGGTGTGGTTCGTCTAAATAGGCCCCATGCCTCGTCCATGGCCCAGCCCAGGGCTAGAACTCATGACCCCTTAGATCAGGACCGGAGGTGAGGTCAGGAGCCGGATGCTTAACCAACGGAGCCAGCCAGGGGCCCGAGAACCACACTGCTTTATCCTGTGTCTCTGTGACATCATTTGAAATAGGAAAGTGCTGCATCCCGGTATCTCCTGCTTCTCCAATACTGATTTGCTGTCCGGGGTCATTTGTGGGGGCGGAGGGAAGTTACAGGGTTTTTTTTCCTATTTATAGGATCTGCCACCATGATTTGACAGGAATGACATTGAAATAGAGGGTGGCTTCAGGAACTGCGGACATTTTCACAAGATGAGGCTCCCACCCACGAGCCCAGGACGGCCTCCCAGAGCCTGGTATGGCTCAGTGCACAAGTCTTGTGCTCCTTTGGCTCAGTCTCATTATTTATTCTCTGTGATCTCCTGAGAAGGGAGTCACGTCCATCATTTCCGTCCTGAGTGCTCATTGTCAGGACACAGCAAGCCCAACAATAGAATATAAACTGAGCACAGAAGAAAACTAGAGAATCCCTTCCTGTAGAAATAAAAGAACTAAAATCTAGTCAGGCCAATGTTAAAAATGCTATAACTGAGATGCAGTCCCAAGTGGAAGCCTTCAAAACAAGGAAGGTTCGGGACCACAGACACAGAAGTAGGGAAGTCAACCACTTATTAAAACAATAACATTCATGTCATAGGAGACTCAGAAGATGAAGGGAGAGAAAAGGTAGGCCTTGCTCAGACATTAGAAACGACAAATACCCACCGTTTGCTTCAACGTGGATGGAACTGGAAGGTATTATGCTGAGTGAAGTAACTCAATCGGAGAAGGACAAACATTGTATGTTCTCATTCACTTGGGGAATATAGATAATAGAGAAAGGGAATATAAGGTAAGGGAGAAGAAATGTGTGGGAAATATCAGAAAGGGAGACAGAACATAAAGACTCCTAACTCAGGGAAACGAACTAAGGGTGATGGAAGGGGAGGAGGGCGGACGGTGGTGGTGAATGTGTGATGGGCACTGAAGGGGGCACTTGATGGGATGAGCACTGGGTGTTTTTCTGTAGGTTGGCAAATTGAACACCAATAAAAAAATAAAATTATTATAAAAAACAGAAAGAAGGAAAGAAAGAAAGAAAGAGTGGCACCTGTGTGGCTCAGTTAGTTAAGCTTCTGCGTTAGGCTCAGATCATGATCATGATCCAGGTCCCAAGTCAGGCTCCCTGTTCAGCAGGGAACCTGCTTCTCCCTCTCCCTCTGCCCCTCTCGCTCATGTTTTTCTCTCCTCTCTCTCTCAAATAAATAAAAAACATCTTTGAAAAAGAAACAAACAAACCCACAAGGAAGAGAAATCTCCCATGCAGAAGAATTTTAAACAATTTGTGCAGACATTACACCGTCAAGTTCATGACATAGCTTCCCACTCTTAAGTGTGGAATACACATAGTACTTCCTTCTACAAAATATAATATGAAAAAGTTAAAATAATATTGATAATATAATAGTAATAATAAAAATTAATAATAATAATAAAGAATCAGTTTACTACGGAGAAAGCTGACAAATACTACCTCAGCAAGATGATCAGATCGATACCAAGACTGATAAATCATGTTGATAGTATCTATCCTTTATATGATATAATGAAAATGGCAGTATATCTCTGTATATAATCCACAAAAACAGTTCAATTATGAGATAAATGACAGACATGTCCCAACTGACGGAAAGCTTACAAAATACTCTACTTCTCAAAGTGTTCCAGTTCAACAACAACAAGGAAAGGCTGAAAGACTGTCACAATCCAGATGAGCCTAAGGAAACAGGAGGACAAATGGAATGTGATATGAGGGATGGTAACTTACCAAAAACTAAGGAAATCTGAATAAACTATGGTCTTTGGTTAATGCAACTATTTTAAATTTGATTCATTAGCTAATATTTCTACCGTAGTAATATATCAATAATTGGAGAAAATGAGTACAAGTGCATGTGAATGCACTGTAATATCTTCTCAATTTCCCTATAAATCTTTGTTTTTTTCCTAATAAATAAGATTTATTTTGAAAATTGACTTAAATGAATCAGGCTCCAAGTGTGAAGACATTTTAAGAATAGTTGAATTAACTTTTGCCTTATTCTTAAAGAGTTCCTTTGATGGAAACAAAGTAAGAATTTCATATCAGAAGGAGAGAAAGACACTTATGAACATGTATAATGCCTCCTCAACCTGAAAAGCAGGAACGGATAATAAATAGCAAAAATCAGATACAAATACTTCTATTATAATAGACACCATATTGCAAGTGCATTTAAAATTAGCAATGCATAACATTTATTTCCTTGACATTTGTCTTCCAAAGAGTTCACAGTGTTTCAGTGTCAGTTGAAACAGGGGAAGAATCTCAGGGAAGAATCCTTCACACAATAATTGGACCATTGGTAATAATGTCTCTCAGTTGGTTCCAAATCCATACAGATGCATTTCCTGATGAGTGACTGAACTGTGAAGAAAGAGATGAGAAACCCTCATCCCTCTGAACTACTTGTGTCAGAATATTTTAACCATAGTACTACGGATAGTAGTAAATTATCCTTATTAACAGGAAATACATCTCAGATTGGAATCTGAGCAATCAGATGGGCAGAGAAAAAACGCTTTGACTCGCTCCTCATCTTTTAAAGACAAAGGAGAGGTTTTCTATGTACAAAGTCAGTTGTCAAGATAGCCTTAGGGAATAAGTCTGCAGCATCGAATCCCAAATCCCGCTGCACAGCTGGGATGCCCGCACTCCAGGTTTCCTGATTCCAAATCACTGGGCCTGTCCCCCAACAAGGGTGCCACGCTGAGATCATTTGCAATTGATCTCTTAGGAGCTCTGGGGAAGGGGGAAGGAGCTAAGAGGCCTAGCTAGGATAGGATGGGACAGGATGCATGGAGGCTTAGAGAATTAAGGTCATTCCAATTAAAATTCAGCGTTAGCACATGCCCAGCCATCCCAGACCCCTGTGAAGAAGAGCTGAAATTTACATTACTTCAGTTACAGGAAAAAAACAAAAGTTTACAGCTTAATGTCCTAGAAAGCTCCACAATAGAATCAAAACTGAGCCCAGGCCAAGGGCAGGAAGCCCCTATTAGAATGAGAACAGAGCTCAATGCCCTTGAAGGCCCCATATCAAAATGTAAACATAACTTGAGGAATTGCTCCAGCCCTTCTGGAGGTCCCTGAGACCAGCCCTTAAAACTAAGGTAAAACCCTCCTCGGGGTCCAAGTCCCTGTTCCGCTGTGTTGGGTATACTTGGACACAAGCTTGAGCTTATAAATAAACCCTCATGTGTTTGCATCAGTGTCGGCTTCTCTGTGGTTTCTGGGATTCGCAATCTTGGTCACAACACCCCCGTGTTCCCTCCCACCTTGGCTGAACCCCTATCCCCTCCCACCCAGGGTGACACTCAATCACCTCCCCGCACACAACAGCTGGGCACAGGCCGTCACACAGGTCCCACGAGCACGGTGAGCACTCCTGCTGTCACTGGCCTCCCAGAGGAAGGAAGGAGGTTTCGGCAGGGCACACTCCAATGGTGACCACAGGGCTCCCTGTCCAGCACGGCAGCTCGTGACAGGTCGGGGTCTGTGTCCCCGACGCCTGCTCCTCCTTCCTGGTTTTCCCACAGGAAATGAAGGAGGAGGCCCTGGTCTCCTCCTAGGACATCACACAGGTAGACCTGGAGGTCAACAGGACGTTCGGCAGCCACATCATGTTTTATGACTGCTAAGGGCCGGGTGAGGCTGCTGGGCCAGGGGGCTTTGGGGCCCTGGGGGCTTCTGGTTAGGGAAAATGGGGACTCTGAGGCCAGGGGGAGAAAGAGCAGCCAACAACACACCCCTCCATGGTGGGGTGATTGGGATCTCTCCCGTGCCCACACCCCCGGGCCTCAGGGATGAGGAGGCCACTAGGATGGGGCCTCCAGGGGTTCCCATGGGAGCTGAACACCACTGGGGAGAGGGACGGCCCCTTGAGAAGCAGGGGATGGGGTGGGGGACGTGGGGGGAAGGAACCGGACCTGGGGGCCAAGCGGCATGGCCGCGGCTGGAGCAGGACACACATCGATCCCATGTGGGTCAGACGGGTCAGAGTGACACCCACTCTCGGTGCTTTATATATTTCTAAATTCTATGCATTTAATTTGAGACAATTTGCAATTTGTAAACACACATAATATGATGACCCCCAGATAATGCCCCCAGTGCAGCCAAGGCCCTGCAATGACCACACCGCACCCCAGGGGCAGGTGTCACAACAAACCCCAGACTGGGGTCGCCTTTAATTGTAGACGTTTCCTTGTGCATCTTAGAGGAAGAGATACCCTGTGTCCGCAGGCCCCCCTCATTCCCCACTCCCACATCATCCCCCTACATCATCATCCCCAATGGCATCCCACCTACACTATCCCCCTCACACCCACACAGCCCCACACAATCCCCACCCACACTATACCACAACACCATCCCCCCTACACCAACCCCCACACTCCACCAGAATCATACTCCTGCCCCCACACCATCCACCCCCACACGATTTACCCCCAGCAAGGACCCGGTGCAGGTGCCCCCTGTGGGACATGCTCAGCCTCCCCTGCTTTCTTTGCATACCCTAATCCCATCAGAAGCCCAGGTGTCCCATAGAGTACCCAGGGGTTGCAGGGAGGAGGAAAAACATGGAGCCCCCGACAGGGTGGGTGCAGATGAGTGGTGCAGAGGATGCACCATGCCCTGCCTCCACACACTGCCCCTCCTGGAGGGCGGCACACCCTGCACAGGACACCAGCCCCTAACCCAGAGGGACCTGGGCTGACCTGGCTGAGTTGATCTGAGCCCCCCCAGGCCCAACACAAAGACTAATGGGATCCAGCCCCCCATGGCCCTGGCCAGCCCTGGATTCTGGCCCCGGGCTGAGTGAGCCCTCTCAAAGCTGGATGTGGCCTCTTTGGCCCTGGGTGTACCCCACAGAACCAGGTCGCTGACCTAGGGCACCCTTTGGATCCTGGTACACCCCAGGGTGGGGAGAGCAGGGGTAGGCCGGTGGGCCAAACCCACACCCACACCATGAGGCAGGCTGCTCCAGGTGCTGGGGCCCCAGGGAGCCCGAGGCCGGGGTCCAGCTCCCCTGTGGGGACCCTGCACAGGAGCCCATGAGCTGCAGGTCCAGGTCAGCTCTGCTGTCCTCAGAATGGTCTCTCAGGCTGAAACCTCAAGACACGCGCCCCCACCCGGATTCCACACATGCTCCCAGGTGGGGGACTCCAGCACCCACACCCACAACCTGTGTCATTCTTGCCCTCCCCCCTAAAGGCCAGAAAGGTCTCTCTCACCATGGGAAGGCACGCACCCTCGGCGCTGAGCCCGTTTGCTGTAGAAAGTCAATAAAGTGTTGTGGTGCGAAAATGCACAGCCAGCCCATTTCTGTGTCTCCCAGAACACTGTGCACGGAGCTTGGAGAGACCCCCCAGAGAGGAGGAGGGGGCACCAACCAGGCCCCATCAGCCCCTGAAAGGGGCGCCACCATGCACACCCAGCTGATGTCCCCATGTGCCTTCCAGGGGCGGCCAGACGCCAGGGTCAGGACCTGACAGACTTTACTGGGACTCAGGCTGTGCCCCGCAGGCCAGGAGGGGCTGGGACAGAGTGACAGCCAGGAAGCCTCAGGTCACCAGGATCTGTGCAAAGCCACCTGGAGGTCTGTGCTCCCTCTGTCCAGGGGGCCTGGGCTGGCTGTGTTCCGGGGCCCTTCCTCCACCCATCATCCCAGTGACTGTGTGCCTGGGGCATTGAGGGCCTCCCCAGGGTGGCCCCGATATATGGCTCCCTACTGGAGAGGCATCGGGGAGAAGAGAATCAGCCGGCACATGGCAGGCCCCACTGCCGGATATGAGAATGTGGCCGAGCTGGACCTTCCAGCTCTGCTGACCCTCCAGTGGAAAGTCACTGCACGAGCGAGCACCGGGTCGGCCAGGAGACCCCAGCTAGCCCCCCAGCTCCAGCAACAGAAATGATGTGCCAACCATTTCGGCATTTGGGTGACCCAGCCAGAGGATCCGATAGATTCACGTGATAGCTGCATGTGATATACACACACACCCCAAAACCAACAAAAGTCAGAATCCCCCCATTGTTGTCAAAAAGCAGCTACATGATTCCATACATGACGCTGTGGTCCCCTATAGGATCCATGGAAGGCGGTATAAACCACGACTGCAGAGGTCCCGGAGGTATGGAGATGTGCCTGATGGGTTCCAACAAGGAGCACAGAGGGTCAGGAAGCATCCTACGGAGGGGGGGGCCCCTCCTAGGAAAGGATACCAGGTCCCTGTGAAGGCTATGGATGGTGAAATCTGTCCTCCTCCCTTTCAGCTTCTAGTTTTCCGCCTAAATGCCATTTTCCTCAATCATAATAGCAAAATTTTATTTTATGTTTTTAAATTTCTTTTTATTGGAGTCCAATTTGTATGAATTCTTTCTTCAGCAAGGGTGTCATTCAGGATAGAAGGAGAGTGACAGATTGTCCCAGACAGGCAAAATATAGAGGAGTTCAGGACCACTTAACCAGTCCAGTAAGGAATTTTATGAGGGACTGTTCCAGTGGGCGAAAAACAGAGACCAAAAGCAACAAAGACTAGAAAGGACAAGAGAACGTCACTGGAAACACCAACTCTACCGGTAACACAAAGGCAATAAGTTCATATCTTTCAATAATCACTGTGAATTCTGATAGACTAAATGATCCAATCAAATGATATAGGGTATCATAGTAGCTTAAAAAACAGGATCCGGGATGCCTGGGTGGCTCAGGGGTTGAGCCTCTGCTTTTGACTCAGGGTGTGATCCTGGAGTCTGGGATCCAGTCCCATATTGGGCTCCTGGTGGGGAGCCTGATTCTCTCTCTGCCTAATTTTCTGCCTCTCTATCTCTCTCTCTCATAAATAAAATCATTATTAAAAAAACAAGATCCATCTGTATGCTGCCTACAAGATGCTCACGTTAGACCTTTAGACACCGGGAAATTGAAAGTCAGGGGATGGAAAACCATCTATAAATGTAATGGATATCAAACGAAAGCTGGAGGACCCATACTTATATCAGACTAACTAGATTTGAAACGAAACCCTGGGGGACACCTGTTGGCTCAGTGGTTGAGCATCTGCCTTCGGCTCAGGGGGTGATCCTGGGATCCCAGGATCGAGTCCCACATCGGCCTCCCTTTGGGGAGCCTGCCTCTCCTTCTGCATATATTTCTGCCTCTGCTTCTCTGTGTATCTCTCATGAATAATAAATAAAATATTTACATTTCAAAAAAGAAAGAATAAATACTTTAAGAAGCGATGAAGAAGGGCATTATTTCATAATTAAAAAGACTCTCTATCAAGATCAAACAACTAAATATTTATGCTGCAAACATGGGAGTAACTAAATATACAAACCAATTAACAACAAACGTACAGAAACTCACTGATAATAATACAATGACAGGGGATTTTAACACCCACTTATGGCAATGAACCAATCATCTATGCAGAAAATCTACAGGGGAACAATAACCTTGACACACTGGACCAAAGGGACTCAACAGATATACTCTGAACATTTCTTCCTAAAGCAGAATACACATTCCTTTCAAGTGCACATGGGACATTCACCAGAACAGATCAATCATATCATGGCCCACAAATCACCCCTCAACAGGTACAAGAGGTACAAGAAGACTGAAATCACACCATGTACATTTTCGGACCACGACGCTATGAAACGCTAAGTCAAAAGTATGAAAAAATTTGGACAGACTAAAAATACATGGAGATTATGAACATCCTACTAGAGAATGAATGCAGCAACCAGGAAATTAAATAGGAAATTTAAAACAAATGAAAATGAAAACATGTTTCTCCAAACCTCTAGGACGTAGCAAAGGCAGTCCTATGAGGGAAGTATACAACAATACAGGCCTACCTCAAAAACAAGATGTCTCCCATACACAACCTAACCCTACACCTAAAGAGGCTGGAAAAGGAATAGCAAACAAAGCCTAAAGCCTGCAGAAGGGAAAAAATAAAGATGAGAGCAGAAATAAACAATACAGAAAAAACAAAACAGTAGAAGGGAATAACAAAACTAAGAGCTGGTTCTTTAAAATAATTAATAAAATGGATCAAGCCCTAGACAGCCTTATCAATGAGAAAAGAGAAAACCTAAATAAATATAATCACAAATGAGAGAAGAGAGATCACAATCAACACCAGAAAAATAAGACAATTATAAGGGAATACTATGAAAGATTATACGCTAACATACTGGGAGACCTGGAGGAAATGGAAAAACCCCTAGAAATGTGCAAACGAGCAAAACTGAAATAGGAAGAAATAGAAAACGTGAACAGACCCATAAGTAGCAAAGGAATTGAATCAGCAAGGCACCTGTGTGCCTCAGTGGTTGAGCATCTGCTTTGGCTCAGGTCATGAACCCGGGGTCCTGGGGGATCAAGTCCCACATCAGGCTCCCCGCATGGAGCCTCATTTTCCCTCTGCCTATACCTCTGCCTCTGTGTGTCTCTCATGAATACATAAATAAAAACTTAAAAAAAGAAAAAAGATAAAAAGATGAGAAAGGACCCAAATAAAATCACAAATGAGAAAAGAGAAATAACAACCAACACTACAGAAATACAAACGACTATAAGAGATTATGAAAAATTATATGCCAGCAACCAAGAACCTGGAAGAAATAGATCAATTCTGGAAATATATAACATAGCAAAAATGATGAAGAAATAAGAAACTTGAACAGACAGATAACCAGCAACAAAATTGAATCAGCAATCAAGGATCTCCCAACAGGAGACGCTTAGATCAATAGAACAGAATGGAAATCCGAAACAAGATACAAACCTGTAACTCTATGATCCACTAATCGACAACAAGGCAGGAAGGAATATCCAATGGCACAAAGACAGTCTCTTCAACAAACCCTAACCCTGACCCCAGGATAAGAACAAATGGTGTTGGGAAAACCAGGAAGCCACATGCAGAAGAATGAAACTGGACCACTTTCTTACACCATATATATAAAAAATGAATTCAAAATGGATGAAAGACCTAAATGTGAGACCTGAAACCAATCAAAGAAGAAAAGATAGGCAGCAACGTCTTTGACATTGGCCATTGGATCTTCTTTCTAGATATGCCTCTGAGGTGAGGGAAACAAAAGCAAAAATACTATTGGGACTTCATCAAATTGAAAAAGCTTCCACAAAGTGAAGGAAACAACCAAACCTAAAAGGCAACATACAAAATGAGAGGAGATATTTGTAAACAACACATCCAATAAAGATTTAGTATCCAAAATACATAAAGCAAATATAAATCTCAGCATCCTAAACACAAATTATCCAACTGCAGATGGGCATAAGACATGAATGGACTTTGTCTCTGTCAAGACATCCAGATGGCCACCACACACAGAAAGACAATCAGCGTCACTCATCAGCACGGAAAAGCAAACCAAAACCACAATGAGATGTCACCTGACAGCCGTCATAATGGCTAAAATTAACAACACAAGAAACAACAGGTGTTGGTGAGGCTATGGATAAGGGGGAGCCCCCTTACACTCCTGCTGGGCATGCGAAAATGTGCAGCCACTGTGGAAAACAGTGTGGAGGGTCCTCAAAAATTTAAAAATAGGGGATCCCTCGTGGTGCAGCGGTTTGGTGCCTGCCTTTGGCCCAGGGCGTGATCTTGGAAAACCGGGATCGAATCCCACATTGGGATCCCGGTACATTGGGCCTGCTTCTCCCTCTGCCTGTGTCTCAGCCTCTCTGTGTGACTATCATAAAAATAATTTGAAAAAAGAAGTTAAAAATAGAGCTACCCTCTGATTCAAAAATTAAACAGCTAGGTATTTACCCTGAGGATACAAAAGTAGTTTAGTAGATTCAAAGAGGGACACGCAGCCCAGTGTTGGTAGCAGCGTTATCAACAACAGCCAATCTGTGGATACAGCCCAAATGTCCATCGACAGATGAATGGGCAGAGACGATGTGGTAAATATACACACTGCGACATCACTGGGTCATCACAAGGGATGAAATGAAGCCATTTACAATGACGTGGGAGAATTGTAAAGACTTATGCTAAATGAACTCAGTCAGTCAGAGAAAGACAGATACCACATACCATACAATTGCATTCACATGTGAATTTTAAGAAACCAAACAAACTGGCAAAGGGGCGGAGGGGGGGGATGAGAAAAGCAAACCAAGATACACACTCTTAACCACAGAGAATAAACTAATCAATACCAGAGGAAGGTGGGAGGGAAGGGGAACCAGGGGTTTGGGATAGTGGAAGTCACCTCTGACCACTACCAGGCGTTGTATCCAAGGGTTGAATCACTATGTGGTAAACCTGAAACTATATCATACTGTGTTTACAAACAGGAATTCAAGTAAAACTTTAAAATAATAATTGGTAGTATTGATGAAACATGAGCGCACTAGAGATAAAATCAGAAAGGCAACTGAAAATCCAAATAAAGAGCATTTAGAGCCACAAAACCCCTCCTTAGCTCAGCTCAGGAGAAGACTGCCATGCCTATTCTCACCCAAGCAGAAGCCTGGATTTTGATTCTCTGGGGAGGCCACAGACTTGGTGGAGTCAGGCTACCTTTAACCCAAAACATAAATAGAGTTCATAAAACTAAACTGCCTAAGATATTAGGAGTCCCAGTGCAGGCACATGCCAAGACCCATACTCTACCCATACACAGACATAAGCCTAACCCTACACTTCAGCCTAATGTTAACCTAAACCTTAAACAAGAACTATCACTAATCGAAAACCAAACACAAACCCAAGACCAAATCACATGCACCAAACCTTCCTGCCAAGCCTCACCCTAAATCCTAAACCTATTCTAAACCCTTAACCCCGACCCCTACCTTAAATCTAACCCTAACTCTAACCTCTAAACCTAAACTTAACTTAATGTACTCAAATCCTATTCCTAACCTTAATCTGTACCCTAACCCTAACCCTCTAATACTAATCCTATCTCATACCACAAACTGTATCCTAACCCGTACCCTAAAACTAATCCCTAACCCAATCCCTAACCCTATATCTTACCCTTTTCCAAAACCGTACACTGACCCTGACCTGACCCTAACCTCTAACCAAACACTAACACTACCCCTAGCCCTAACCCCTATCCTAATCCTAACCCTCACCCTAACCCTAAACCTAGCCCTAACTTTAACTCTAACCCTTAAGTCTAACCCCTAACCCTAACTCACACCCTAATCCCTAACCCTAACTGCAAACCTAAGCCCAACCCTAACTCTAACCATAACCCTAACCCCAACTCCGAACCTCTTGCCCTAATCCCTAAAGCCTAAACCCTAACCCTAACTCTAAATCCTGCCCCTACCCCTAACCCACATCCTAACTCCTAACCACTGACCCTTACTCTTATCCCTCACTCTAACCTCTAATCCATAACCATAAGCATAATCACTAACACCTAACATCTAACCTAAGGCTAACCACCAACTGCCTCCACTCCCCTGACCCTACCATTCATTCTACCCATTCACTTATACTGTGGTTCTGAGAAGTCCCTTCTGATATGGACGTGGCCCCCAACGGCACCTCCAAAGTCCTCCAGGGGGTCCTGAGGAAGCCGGGCTCTGTGAGTGCGGACATGGCCCCACGTGTTCCTGAGTCATAGTCAGTGGATCCTGAGGACGCCGGGTCTCCTGTCACTGTGGACTATGCCTCACATCCTCTGGAAGCCTCACAGCAGGTCCTCAGGAGGCCTGGGGCTCCTGTCAGCCTGGACATGACCCCACGCCCCCCAGAAAACTCACCGTGGGTCCTCAGGAGGCTGTGGGCTCCTGTCAGCATAGACCCAGCCCCATATATCCCAAAGCCGAAGTGCAGATCCTGAGGAGGACGGGGGTCCTGTCAGTGTTGACGTGGCCCCACATTTTCCTCAAGCCTCACCATAAGACCTGAGGAGGCTGGGGGCTCCTGTCAGCATGGACCTGGCCCCAAATCTTCCCAAACCTTCACAGTGTGTCCTGAGGAGGCTGGAGATTCCTGTCAGTGTGCATGAGGCACCCACATCTTTCTTAAGCCTCTCCAGAGGCCCTGACAAGGCTGGGGTCTTCTGTCCACATGAACGCATCCCCATATTTCCCGAAGACTACACCAGGGGTCCTGAGGAAGTCAGCGTCCTGTTGTGTGGATGTGACCACACGTACACCCAAATTGTCACCGAGGGTTCTGAGGAGGCCGCGGCTCCTGTCACTCTGAATGAGGCCCCCAGCTTCCAGAAGCCTCAACTTATATCCTGATGGGCCTGGGAGTTCCTACCAGAGTGGACGCGGTGCCACATTTTCCTGAAGCCTCCCCGCGGGTCCTGAGGTGGCCCAGGGGCTCCTGTCAGCGTGGACGCGGTGCCACATCTTCCTGATGCCTCCCCGCGGATCCTGAGGCGGCCCAGGGGCTCCTGTCAGCGTGGATGTGGGCCCACAATATTCTGAATCATCCCCGTGGGTCCTGAGGCAGCCCAGGGTCTCCTATCAGGGTGTATGCGGGCCCACATCTTCCTGAAGCCTCACCGCGTGTCCTGAGGAGACTGGGGCTCCTGTCAGCGTGAACGCGGCCCAATGTCCCCCTTTAGACTCCCTGCGCATCCTGAGGAGGCTGTGCTCATCAGGGTGGACGCGTCCCCATGTCCTCCTCAGGCCTTCCCAGCACAGGCTGGCTCCTGTTAGTGCAGGCAGAGGAGGCCTACTGCACATGCAGGCCCCCTGGGTGGGGCCTGGGCTCCGGCGCCCCCTTCGGGCCACTAGGCGCTGCAGGAGGCTGTGCAGGAGGCAGCTTGCTGGTGCAGGGCACAGCACCTGCCTCCTTCCAGGCTCCAGCTGTGGCCTGTTAGCATCGGAAACGTCTCACTGAAACGGAGCCCAACACCCTGCTTCCCCAGAAATACTTAAGGACAAGGAATTGGAGCCCACAGACTGCAAAATGAAATGTGGACCAGACTTTTACCATGTCCTGCAAAACTCACTCAACCCTCTTCCACTGTGGGCAGGACCACGGGCTGGTGCAGCCGCCCTGGAAACAGTGTGGAGGCTCCTCAGGAAGTTACAAATAGAGCCGCCCTGTGACCAGCAGGTGCAGGGCCTGGAGCTGACTCCAAAGATATAGATGCAGTGAGACTCGGGACACCAGCACCCAAATGTCCACAATGGCCGGGTCCACAGTAGCCACACTGTGGGAGGAGTCTCGGTGCCCTCAGGCAGATGATGGATAAAGAGGATGGGAGATAGATGATGGTCATAGAGAGAGGAATGGTACTCAGCTATCAAAGAGAAGGAAATCTTGCCATTTGAAATGACGTGGATAGAACTAGAGAAATCATGTTAAGTGAAATAAGTCAGTCGGGAATGAGAATGACCGTGTGGTGTCATTCATAGGTGGAATTAAAGAAGCAAAGCAGATGAACATCTGTGAAGGGAAGGGAAAACAAATAAGATGAAAACAGATGCAGGAAATACCAACTCTTAATTATAGGGAACAAAATGAGGGTCGCTGGAGGGTAGGGGACGGGCGAGGGGATAACAGGGGACTGGCATGTAGAAGGGCACGTGATGTCACATGCACTGCTGTTATCTCCAACTGGTGAATCCCTGAATTCTTCCTCTGAAAGTATAATACACTATACGTTAATTATTGGGTTTAAATTAAATTAAGTTAAAAAAATCAGTGGTATCAGAGCACAATTCCTTCTGGACTCTCTGTTCTGCTCCTTCAGCTTACTCCGGGACCACCCCCCATGGGTCTGGTTTGTTTAAGTAGGCTCCACACCTCGTCCATGGCCCAGCCCAGGGCTAGAACTCACGACCCCGAGATCAGGACATGAGGTGAGGTCAGGTGTCGAATGCTTAACCAACAGAGCCAGCCAGGGGTCCCAGAACAACACTGCTATATCCTGTGTCTCTGTGACATCGTTTGAAATAGGAAAGTGCTGTGTCCCGCTCTGTCCTGCTTCTCCAATACTGATTTGCTGTCCAGGGTCATTTGTGGGGGCGGATAGATGTTATGGGTTTTTTTTTTCCTATTTCTAAGACCTGCCACCATGATTTTGATACGAATGACATTGAAACTGAGGGTCGTTTCAGGAACTGTGGACATTTTCACAAGATGAGGCTCCCACCCCATGAGCCCAGGACGGCCTCCCAGTGACTGGTATGGCTCACTGCACAAGTCTTGTGCTCCTTTGGTTCTGTCTCATTATTTATTCTCTGTGATGCTCCTGAGAAGGGAGTCACGTCCTTCATTTCCTTCCCGAGTGCTCACTGTCGGGACACAGCAAGGCTACTCTGCTCTGTAGGGTCAGTTTGTGTCCCCTGACTTTACTGAACTCACTCCTTATTTCTAACAGGTTTTGGTGGAGGCTCTCAGGTTTCCTGTTTGTAGTACCACGTCTTCAGCATATAGGGACAGTGTGAGTTCCCCTTCCAGTTGTGGAACCTTTACTGTTTACATCTTAATGTCCTAGAAAGCCCCCAATAGAATCAAAACTGAGTTCAGGCCAAGGGCAGGAAGCCCCTATTAGAATGAGAACAGAGCTCAATGCCCTAGAAGGCCCCATACCAAAATGTAAACAGAACTTGAGGAATTGCTCCAGCCCTCCTGGAGGTCCCTGAGACGAGCCCTTAAAACTAAGCTAAAACCCACGTCGGGGTCCAAGTCCCTGCTCCGCTATGTCGGGTGTACTTGGACACAAGCTCGAGCTTGTAAATAAACCCTCGTGTGTTTGCATTGGTGTCGGCTTCTCGGTGGTTTCTCGGATTCGCAATCTTGGGCACAACAGTCTGAGATAAAAAAACAAAACCAAAAGAAGCTCGGACGCAGGCAGAATAAAAGCAGGGTTCTGAGAGAAGCAGCAGAGACCCGGGGGGTTGGCGGCTCTTCTGTCGAGGCCCCTGCAGATGGGGGGGTGGGATGCTCAGCCCCAGCGCCAGAGGACCCAGCGTCCCCACCCGCATCCCGCCCATCAGCAGGGAGACTCAGGGAGCAGCACAGCGCCGCCCACTGGAGGCCAGAGGCGCTGACGCCCACCCTGCCCTGACCCCGCAGGTGCATCTACCACGCAGATGTGCACCTGAGAATCAGCACCAAGACCCATCCCAAGACCCTGCACAGACCATTCGCTGCCACCAAGTTGTCGGACCACAGAGGCTGCAGAGCTTCAGCTCTGCCTGGAAAGTAGGGTCTAGCTTCCTTTGTACTTTGTGCTTTATTTTCATGTATTTTCTTTGATTCTGTTTTATAAATTGCCTTATTTTAATTTTTATGTATGTACCTTATATATTTCTTATATTTACTTTCATGGTACTTTAATTGTTTTTCTTACTTTGGGATTTAGAATCTTTAACAAGCAAGCCAAAATAATCTGGTGGGTTTTTTTTTTTGGGGGGGGGGGAGCAGTTGCTATTGTTTTTCTTGTTTTTTCTTTTTCTTCCTTCTTTCTTTTCTGGAAAAAACAATGAGATGGAGAAATTCACCTCCATAAAATAACATGAGGTTCTACTCACAGCCAGGAAGTTCATCAATACACATATATGATGTCTAACTACAGTTTAAAACAATGATTATAAAGATAGCAGCTGGGCTGGAAAAAGAGCACAGAACAAAACTAGAGAATCCCTTACTGTAGAAATAAAAGAACTAAAATCTAGTCAGGCCAATGTTAAAAATGCTATAACTGAGATGCAGTCCCAAGTGGAAGCCTTCAAAACAAGAAAGATTATGGACCACAGAGACAGACGTAGGGATGTCAGCCACTTATAAATCAATAACATTCATATCATAGGAGACTCAAAAGATGAAGAGAGAGAAAAGGTGGGCCTTGCTCAGACATTAGAAACGACAAATACTCACCATTTGCTTCAAAGTGGATGGAACTGGAGGGTATTATGCTGAGTGAAGTAAGTCAATTGGAGAAGAACAAACATTGCATGTTCTCATTCACTTGGGGAATATAAATAAGAGTGAAAGGGAATATAAGGGAACGGAGAAGAAATGTGTGGGAAATATCAGAAATAGAGACAGAACATAAAGACTCCTAACTCAGGGAAATGAACTAGGGGTGATGGAAGGGGAGGAGGGCGGGGGTGGGGTGAATCCATGACGGGTACTGATGGGCTGAGCACTGGGTGTTATTCTGTATGTGGGCAAATTGAACACCAATAAAAAGTAAATTTATTATTAAAAAAAAAAGAAAGAAAAAGTGGCATCTGTGTGGCTCAGTCAGTTAAGCTTCTGCCTTAGGCTCAGATCATGATCCAGGTCCCAAGGCAGGCTCCCTGTTCAGCAGGGAACCTGATTCTCCCTCTCCATCTGCCTCTCTCGCTCATGGTTTATCTCTCCTCTCTCTTTCAAATAAATAAATGACATCTTTTAAAAGAAACAAACAAACTCAGAAGGAAGAGAAATCTCCCATGTAGAAGAATTTCAAAGAAGTTGTGCAGACATTCCACCCTCAAGTTGATTAGCATAGCCTCCCAATCTTATGTATGGAATACACATAGTAACTTCCTTCTACAAAATATAATATGAAAATATTTATATAAAAATGATAATATAATAATAATACTAATAATACTAATAAGAATCACTTTACTAAGGAGAAAGCTGACAAACACTACCTCAGCAAGATGATCAGATCGATACCAAGACTGATAAATCATGTTGATAATATCTATCCTTTATATGATATACTAAAAATGGCATTATATATCTGTATATAATCCACAAAAAGAGTTCAATCATGAGATAAACAACAGACATTTCCCAACTGAGGTAAATTTTACAAAATACTCTACTTCTCAAAGTGTTCCAGTTCAACGACAACAAGGAAAGGCTGAAAGACTTCACAATCCAGAGGAGCCTAAGAAAACATGAGTACAAATGGAATGTGATATGAGGGATGGTAACTTAGCAAAAACTAAGGAAATCTGAATAAAGTATGGTCTTTGGTTAATGCGAATATTTTAATATTGATTCAAGGATAATATTTGTACCTTCCTAATATACCACCACCATCATATCCCTACCCCACAATATCCACCCCCACAGCATCAGCCCACAGCAAGGACCCAGTGCAGCTGCCCCCTGTGGGACATGCTCAGCCTCCCCGGGGTTCTCTGGATACCCTGCTCCCATCAGAAGCCCAATTGTCCCATAGAGAACCCAGAGATTGCAGGGAGGAGAGAAGGCAGCGATCCCCGAAAGGCTGGGTGTAGGTGGGTGGTGCAGAGGACACATTGGGCCCTGTCTCTGCCCACTGTCCCTCCTGGAGGGCGGCACACTCTGCACAGGACACCAGGCCCTAACCCAGAGTGACCTGGGCTGACCTGGCTCAGCACTCTGTGGGGGCTAGGTTGATTTGAGCTCCTCCCAGGCCCAACACAAAGACTAATGGGATCCAGGCCCCCAAGGTCCTGGCCAGCCCTGGATTCTGGCCCCAAGCTGAGTGAGCCCTCTCACAGCTGGATGTGGCCTCCTGGGCCCTGGGCATGCCCCACAGATCCAGGTTGCTAACCTAGGGCAGGCCTGGGGATCCTGGGACACCCCAGGGTGGGGAGAGGATGGATAGGCCAGTTGGCCCCACCCGACCCCACACCAGGAGGCAGGCTCTTCCAGGTATTGGGGCCCCAGAGGGCCCAAGGCTGGGGTCCAGCTGCCCTGCGGGGGCCCAGTTCAGGAGCCCATAAGCTGCAGGTCCATGTCATCTCTGCTGTCTTTAGAACAGTCACTCAGGCTGAAATCTCAGGACACACGCCCCCACCCGGAGTCCACACATGCTCCCACGATGTGGACTCTAGTACCCGCCCCCCTCAACACCGTGTGATTCTTGCCCTCCCCTAAAGGCCAGAAAGGTCTCCCTCCCCAGGGGAAGGTGCGTATTAGGCTCTGAGCCCCTTTGCTGTAGAAAGTCAATAAAGTGTTGTGTGAAAATGCACAGCCAGCCCGTTTCTGTGTCTCCCAGAACTCTATGCATGGAGTGTGGAGAGACACCCAGAGAGGAGGGTGGGGCACCATCCAGGCCCCAAACAGCTCCTGCAGGGGCGCCGCCAGGTACACAGAGCTGACATCCACATGTGCCTTCCAGGGGCAGCCAGACGCCAGGGTCAGGACCCCACAGACTTTACTTGGACTCAGGCTGTGTTCCCCGGGCCAGGAGGGGATGGGACAGAGTGACAGCCAGGGAGCTTCAGGTCACCAGGGTCTGTGCACAGCGACCTGGGAGGTCTGTACTCCCTCTGTCCTGAGGGCCGAGGATGGCCGAGTTCCGGGGCACTTCCTCCCCTCCCCGCATCCCCGTGCCTGTGTGCCTGGGGCACAGAGGGCCTGCGGGGCGTTCAGCATGGCCCTGGAAGGGATATCAGGACCCACGCCCTAGTGTTGTGCCCAAGATTGTAAGTCAGGGAAACCACCAAGGAGCCCACACCGATGGAAACTCCCGACGGTTTCTTTACAAGCTGGAGCTTGGGTGTAATTGCACCCAACACAGTGGAGCAGGGACGTGGATCCTGAGACTAAGAGGCATAGCAGCTTTATAGAGGCCAGTGGCCCATGGGATATGCAGAAAGTTGCACAGTCATGCCGGTCCACACGCAGGTGGCCAACTGAATTACACCTTACCCTATGGTATCCACTTGAGCTGGCCTATTACTTTGGTCAGAATCGTCGCACAGTTTTGGGGGGCAAAAAGCAGGGTTACATTGTTATGAGCCGATTTCCGAATAGGGTGTGTCCAGCGGCCTGACTAGGGTGGGGCAGTGCCTTAAGCAATAAGCAGCTCCTGTGGAGGTCATAGGGGAGGTGGCAGGTGTAGCACAAAATGGAATCAGTCCTGCTCTGCTTGTCCAGGGGTAGGGGATTTTTGTTAACTTTCCTGGGTCCCACACTTACAGCTCACGAACCTGGGTCACCCTCACCAGGTGGACTCAGCCTGCACACCTTGTGGTTCTGGATCTCTCATACCAGTGTGTGGAGGGCACCGTCCTCGCTCTAGTGAGTAGGGGCTGGGTGAGCATGGGACTCGCCAGAAGGCCAGGCAGCACAGGGGACCGAGAACCCCAGCCCTGACCCCAACTCGAATCCCACACACAGGCAGCAACAGGGTTCCCCATCATGGGCAGCCAGCTCCTCAGGATCTCCCCCCAGGGTGGTGCTGAGGTCTGACTCACTGCTGGAGAGGCATCGGGGAGAAGAGAAACAGCTGGCGCTCAGCGGGACCCCCTGCCGGACATGGAAATTTGGCTAAGAAGGAACTTCCAGCTCAGCTGACCCTCCAGCGGAAAGTCACTGCAGGAGCGAGCCCCGAGTCGGCAAGGAGAGCCCAGCTATCTGCTCAGCGCCAGCACCAGAAATGATGTTGTGCCAACCATTTCGGCATTTGGGTGACCCAGCCAGAGGATCAGATAGCTGCACATGATATCTGCATGTGATAGACACACACACAACCCAAAACCAACAAAAGTCGGAATCCCCCCAATGTTGTCAAATAGCAGCCGGATGGTTACATATACCACGCTGTGGTCCCCAATAGGATACATGGTAGACGCTATAAACCATGACTGCAGAGGTACTGGAGGCACGGAGATGTGCCTGCTGGGTTTCAAAAAGGAGCACAGAGAGGCAGGAATCATCCTACAGAGGGGGTGCCCCTCCTAGGAAAGGACACCATGTCCCTGTGAAGGCTACGGATGGTGAAATCTGTCCTCCTCTCTTTCAGCTTCTGGTTTTCCTCTTCTTTTGTTCTTCCTAATTCTAGTTTAGCCTCCACCCTGCATCCAAGACAATGACCAAAGAGGCTTCATTATGACATCGCGTCCTAAAAGGAGGCTGAGCTCTGGCTACCGGGTTCAGAAATGGTCATTGCCTAGGTGTATGCTGATCCCCTGAACTTGTGGCTTTGTGGCTCTTCTCTCCCTACAGAATGAGGGGAACCACAGGTCTTACAATGAAAGACGCCCACTTCCCATCGGGCGGGACTATCCCTTGTGGAGGACGTCATCTGGGCCAAGTAGTACAAGCGGGGTGATCAAGAATAGTTCGCAGGTGAGACATAAGCAAACACTTACCTTTGATGTCATGATTTATTTGTTCATCCATTTATTATTTGTTAAATAATTTCGTTTCATGTCCTCTCTATACCCAACATGGAGTTCAAACTCACAACCCTGAGATCAAGATCCCCCAACCAGGCCAGCCAGGCACCCCAGTGCCATGTTTCATAACTCTTTGCTTCCTTGCCTATCTCTGCATCGAACTGGAACATTGAGTCCTTGACGGGAAGCTTTAGTTACCTCCGAATCCTAGAACGTTCTCACTGTATCCCAATCCTAGATTGACATTTACCATTGAATAGCACTTTAAATAAATAGTCAGTAAAATAACTACTACAGTAAAGGAAATTATCAACTTTTCACGTGTGTGGGCCCTGCTCCCTGGGCTCCCAGGGAAGCTCTGGTTTCTTTCACATTGATCAGGTCCAAATGACTCCACCACACCTCAAAGCGTGGGCTCAGTTTCTGCCCTGACACATGCAAGACCCCTGCTTCAATTGACATGTATCAATCAATCAAAGAGAGCCTGACTGGCTTGGTGTGGTTCGTAAGAACATGGGACTCTTGTTCTTGGGGTAGCAAGTTCTAGCCCCATGTTGGCTGTAGAGATTACAGAAAAATAAAATCTTAAAAAAAATCAATCAGTTGATCTTGGGGAGACACAGCCCTGGATCCCACAAGGGCAGAGAGCCAACTGACGGGTCTACGCACAATATTATAAGCAGCAGTGCACAAAATCTGAACTTTCAGAAGTCTCCTAGAGTGGGGGACACACCAGCCTTAAGGTGTTCAGGTGGAGAAGTGGGGGGCAATCCCTGGAGCGACAGGGTGGGCTCAGGATCCCAGGGGTCCCAAGGACAGTGGCGCCAACTGTTCCCAGGCACAGGAGCGGGAACCTGGCTGAGAGCAGCAGGACTCGGGCCAGCTGTCTGCCCTGTGTGGCCATAAGCTGCAAACCCCTGTGCAGTCACAGGGCCCAGTTCCTGGGACAGGCCAGCAAAGGCCAGGAGTGCGAGGAAACCCTCCTGGGCAGGAAGAGGACAGGGCTCCACCAGGGCAGCCCCTAAAATTTGGAGTTTTAAAATTCAGTCACTTGTCTGTGGGGAGGCTGAGAAAATTGAGGCCGTTCCACTTTAAGTTCACTGTTAGCACAAGAACTGCCATCCCAGGACCCTGTGAATAAGAGCTAAATTTTACATTACTTCCGTTACAGGAAAAAAAGAAAAAAACAGCTTACAGCTTAAGGTCCCAGAAAGCCCCATATTAGAATGAGAATAGAGCTCAATGCCCTTGAAGGCCTCATGTCAAAATGTAAACAGAACTTGAGGAATTCCTCCAGCCCTTCTGGAGGTCCCTGAGACCAGCCCTTAAACCTAAGCTAAAACCCACCTTGGGGTCCAAGTCCCTGCTCCGCTGTGTGGGGTATACTTGGACCCAAGCTCGAGTTTGTAAATCAACCCTCGTGTGTTTGCATCGGTGTCGGCTCCTTAGTTGTTTCTCGGATTCGCAATCTTGGGCACAACACCCTCAAGTCCCCTCCCCACCTGGGCTGATCCCCTGTTCCCTCCAACCCAGGCTGACCTTCAGTCACCTCCTGCCCACAGCAGCTCGGCACAGGCCCTCAGAGAGGTCCCACGGCCACGGTGGGCACTCTGGCCGTCCCTGGCCTCCCAGGAGAAGAAAGGAGGTTTCGGTAGGACACACTCCCATGGTGGCCCCAGGGCTCCCTGCCCAGGATGGCAGCTGGTGACAGGCCATGGTCTGTGTCCCTGATGCCGGCTCCTCCTCCCCGGTTTTCCTGCAGGAAATGAAGGAGGAGGCCTCATCTCCTACAGGGACATCACGCAGATAGACCTGGACATCAACAGGACGTCGGCAGCCAAATCATGTTTTGGGACTGCTAGGGGGTGGGGTGAGGCTGCTGAGTCAGGGGGCTTCAGGGCCCCGGGGGAGGCCCAGGGGCTTCTGGGTAGGGAACACAGGGCTTAAGAGGCCGGGGGAAGCAACAGCAGCCAGCAACACACCACTGTATGGTAGGGTGCCGGGGATGACCCCTGTGCCCCAACCCCCAGGGCTTCGGGGATGAGGAGGTCACTACATTGGTGCCTCTAGGGGTTTCCATGGGAGCTGAACTCCAAAGAGGCGAGGGACGGCCCCTTGAAAAGCAGGGGGCTGCAGTGGGGCCCGTGGAGGGCAGTAACCAGACCTGGGGACAGGCGTCATGGCCATGGCTGCAACAGGACACACATCAATCCGATGAGGGTCAGACAGGTCAGGGTGACACCCACACTCGGTGTTTTATTTTTTTTTTCGGTGTTTTATATATATCTAAATTCTATGCATTTAATTTGAGACAATTTGCAATTTGTAAACATACATAGTATGATGACCCCCAGATAATGTCCCCGGTCCAGCCATCCCCCTGCACTGACCACACGGGGCCCCAGGAGCAGGTGTCACAGCAAACCCCAGACTGGGGTCGCCTTTATCTGTAGACGTATCCATGTGCATCTGAGAGAATGTGGATGCCCTGTATCGGCAGGCCCCCCACGCCATCCCCCTCATTCCCCACCCCCACACCATCCCCCTTCATCATCATCCCCAATGGCATCCTACCTATACCACCCCCCCTCACACCCACACAGCCCCACACAATCCCCACCCACACTATACCACCCACCATCCCCCCTACACCATCCCCCACACTCCACCACCATCATGCCCCTGCCCCCACAACATCCACCCCCACACCATCTGCCCCCAGCAAGGACCCAGTGCAGCTGCCCCCTGTGGGACATACTCAGCCTCACCAGGGTTCTCTGGATACCCTGCTCCCATCAGAAGACCGGGTTTCCCATAGAGTACCCAGGGGTTGCAGGAAGGAGGGAAGGCAGGGAGCCCCCGACAGGGTGGGTGCAGGTGAGTGGTGCAGAAGACCCACTGTGCCCTGCCTCAACCCACTGTCCCTCTTGGAGAGCGGCACAACCTGCATAGGACACCAGCCCCTAACCCAGAGGGACATGGGCTGGCTTGGCCCCGGGCTCCGTGGGGACTGGGGGGATTTGATTCCCCCCAGGCCCAACACAAAGACTAACGGGATCCAGCCCCCCATGGCTCTGGCCAGCCCTGGATTCTGACCCCAGGCTGAGAGAGCCCTCCCGCAGCTGGATGTAGCCCTCCTGGGCATGCCCAACACGTGCCTAGGTCGCTGACCTAGGGCAGGCCTGGGGATCCCGGGACACCCCAGGTAGGGGAGTGGAGGGGTAGGCTGGTGGGCCCCACCCACACCAACACGAGGAGAGAGGCTCCACCAGTTTCTGGGGCCCCAGGGGGCCCAAGTCTGTGGTCCAGCTTCCCTGCGGGGACCCAGCGCAGGAGTCCATGAGCTGCAGGTCCTGGTCAGCTCTGCTGTCATCAGAACTGTCTCTCATGCTGAAACCTCAGGACACGTCCCCACCCTGAGTCCAAACATGCTCCCAGGTGGGGGACTCCAGCACCAGCCCATGCCCCACATGTGATTCTTGCCCTCCCCTAAAGGACAGAAAGGTCTCCTTCCCCAGGAGAAGGCGCGCACCCTTGGCTCTGAGCCCGTTTGCTGTAGAAAGTCAATAAAGTGTTGTGGTGCGAAAATGCACAGCCAGCCCATTTCTGTGTCTCCCAGAACTCTGTGTAGAGGGTGTGGAGAGACCCCGAGAGAGGAGGAGGGGGTACATCCACGCCCCAAACAGCCCCTGCAGAGGCGCTGCCAGGCACACCCAGCTGACGTCCACATGTGCATTCCAGGGCGGCCAGACGCCAGGGTCAGGCCCCACAGACTTTACTGGGACTCAGCCTGTGCCCTGCAGGCCAGGGGAGGCTGGAACAGAGTGACAGCCAGGGAGCCTCAGGTCACCAGGGTCTGTGGAAAGCAACCTGGGAGGTCTGTGCTCCCTCTGTCCAGGGAGCCGGGGCTGGCCGGGTTCCGGGGCACTTCCTCCACTCCCTGCATCCCTGTGCCTGTGTGCCTGGGGAACAGAGGGCCAACGGGGCAGTAGCTTGTGTTGTGCCCAAGGTTGCGAATCTGAGAAACCACCAAGGAGCCCACACCGATGCAAACTCTCAAGGGTTTCTTTACAAGCTGGAGCTTGGGTTCAAGTGCACCCGACACAGAGGAATAGGGACTTGGACCCCAAGACTAAGAGGTGTAGCAGCTTTATAGGAGCCAATGGCCCATGGGAATGTTGAAAGATGCGTAGTCATGTCAGTCTACACGCAGGTGGCTGATTGAATTACACTTTACCCTATAGTATCGACTTGAACTGGCCTATTACTTTGGTCAGAATTGGCACACAGTTTTGTGGGGCACAAAACAGGGTTACATTGTTATGAGCCGATTTCAGATTAGGGAGTGCCCAGCGGCTTGAGTCGGGTGGGGCAGCACCTTAAGCCAAAAGCAAGTCATGTGGGGTCATAGAGGAGATGGCAGGTTGAGCACAAAATGGAATCAGTCCTGCTCTGCTTGTTCAGGGGTAAGGGATTTTTGTTAATTTCCTGCACCCCACACTTCAGCTCACGCACGTGGGCCACCCTCACAAGGTGTACTCAGCGTGCACACCTTGTGGTGCTAGATCTCTCACACCAGGGTGCGGAGGGCACCCTCCTCGCCCTAGTGAGTAGGGGCTGGGTGAGCATGGGGCTCAGCCTGAAGGCCAGGCAGCACAGGGGACCGAGGAACCCCAGCCCCATCCCCACCCAGACTCCCAAATACAGGCAGCACCAGGGCTCCCCCCCATGGGCAGCTGGCTCCTCAGGAGCTCCCACCAGGGCGGCCCTGAGGTCTGGCTCCCTGCTGGAGAGGCATTGGGGAGAAGATAAGCAGCCAGCGTATGGCAGGACCCACTGCCCCACATGGGAATATGGCCAAGGCGGACCTTCCAGCTCAGCTGACCCTCCAGCGGAAAGTCACTGCAAGAGCGAGCCCTGGGTCTGCCAGGAGAGCCTAGATAGCCACCCAGTGTCAGCACCAGAAATGATGTTGTGCCAACCATTTGGGCATTTGGGTGACCCAGCCAGAGGATCCGATAGCTGCACGTGATAGCTACATGTGATAGACACACACACAACCCAAAACCAACAAAAGTCAGAATCCCCCCAATGTTGTCTAACAGCAGCCAGATGATTACATACACAACGCTGTTGTCCCCAATAGGATACATGGAAGACGCAATAAACCATGACTGCAGAGGTGCTAGAGGCACAGAGATGTGCCTACTGGTTTCAAACAAGGAGCACAGAGGGGCAGGAAGCATCCTACGGAGGGGAGACCCCTCCGTGGAAAGGACACCATGTCCCTGTGAAGGCTAAGGATGGTGAAATCTGTCCTCCTCTCTTTTAGCTTCTGGTTTTCCTCCTAAATGCCATTTTCCTCAATCATAAGACCAAAAATTTATTTTATGTTTTTAAATTTCTTTTTATTGGAGTCCAGTTTGTATGAATTCTTGCTTCATCAAGGGTGTCATTCAAGAGAGAAGGAGAGAGAAAGATTTTCCAGACAGGCAACATATAAAGGAGTTCATGACTACTTAACCAGTCCAGTAAGGAATTTTATTTTTTTTTAATTTTTATTTATTTATGATAGTCAGAGAGAGAGAGAGAGAGAGAGGCAGAGACATAGGCAGAGGGAGAAGCAGGCTCCATGCACTGGGAGCCCAATGTGGGACTCGATCCTGGGTCTCCAGGATCGCGCCCTGGGCCAAAGGCAGGCATTAAACTGCTGCACCACCTAGGGTTCCCCAGTAAGGAATTTTAAAAGGCACTCCTCTAGTGGGGGAAAAAAGAGACCAAAAGCAACAAAGACTAGAAAGGACCAGAGAACATCACCAGAAACACCAACTCTCCCGGTAACACAAAGGCACAAAGTTCATATGTTTGAATAATCACTCTGAATGCTGATAGACTAAATGTTCCAATCAAAAGATAGAGGGTATCAGAGTGGCTTAAAACACAGGATCCGGGATGCCTGAGTGTATCAAGGAGTTGAGCATCTCCCTTTGACTCAGGTTGTGATCCTGGAGTCTGGGATCAAGTCCCATATTGGGCTCCTGGTGGGGAATCTGCTTCTCTCTCTGCCTAAATTTCTGCCTCTCTCTCTCTCTCTCTCTCACTATCGTAAATAATATTATTAAAAACCAACATCCATCTGTACGCTCCCTACAAGATGTTCACCTTAGACCTATAGACACCAGCAGATTGATAGGGGAGGGAAAATCATCTACCACGCTAATGGATATCAAAAGAAAGCTAGAGGACCCATACTTATATATCAGACAAACGAGATTTGAAACCAAACCCTGGGGGACACCTGGTGACTCAGTGGTTGAGCATCTGCAGTCAGCTCAGGGTGTGATCCTGGGATCCCAGGATCGAGTCCCACATCGGCCTCCCTTTGGGGAGTCTGCCTCTCCCTCTTCCTATGTTTCTGCCTCTGCTTCTCTGTGTATCTCTCATGAATAAATAAAATATTTAAATCTCAAAAAGAAAGAACAAATACTGTACGAAGAGATGAAGAAGAACATTATTTCATAATTAAAAAGACTATCAAGATCAAACAACTAAATATTTATGCTGCCAACATGGGAGTACCTAAATATAGAAACCAATTAACAACAAACGTACAGGAACTCACTGATAATAATGCACTGACAGAGGATTTCAACACCCACTTATGGCCATGGACTGATCATCTATGCAGAAAATCAACAAGGGAACAATAGCCTTGACACACTGGACCACAGGGACTCAACAGATACAGTTAGAATATTAGATCCAAAAGCAGAATACACATTCCGTTCAATTGCATATGGGACATTATCCAGAACAGATCATATCAGGGCCCACAAATCAGCCCTCAACAGGTACAACAGGGACAAGAAAGTTGATATCACACCATGTACATTTTCGGACCACAGCGCTATGAAACTGGAAGTCGACAGTAAGAAAAAAATTGGACAGACCAAAAATACGTGGAGTTTATGATCAGCCTACTAGAGAATGAATGGAGCAACCAGAAAATTAAAGAGGAAATTTAAAACAAATGAAAACGAAAACATGTTTCTCCAAACCTCTAGGATGTAGCAAAGGCAGTCCTATGAGGGAAGTACATAGCAATACAGGCCTACCTCAAGAAACAAGAAGTCTCCAATACACAACCTAACCCTACACCTGAAGGAGCTAAAAAAGGAATAGCAAACAAAGCCTAAAGCCTACAGAAGAAGGGAAAAAATTAAGATGAGAGCAGAAATAAAAAATACAGAAACAAAAAAGAGTAGAATGGAATAACAAAACTAAGAGCTGGTTCTTTAAAATAATTAATAAAATGGATCAAGCCCTAGCCAGCCTTACCAACGAGAAAAGAGAAAAGACCTAAATAAATAAAATCACAAATGAGAGAAGAGAGATCACAATCAACACCAGAAAAATTAGACAATTATAAGGGAATACTATGAAAGATTATACGCTAACAAACTGGGAGACCTGGAAGAAATGGACAAATCCCCAGAAATGTGCAAACAAGCAAAACTGAAATAGGAAGAAATAGAAAATGTGAACAGACCCATAACTAGCAAAGGAATTAAATCACTAAGGCACCTGGGTGCCTCAGTGGTTGAGCATCTGCTTTGGCTCAGGTCATGATCCCGGGGTCCTGGGGGATCAAGTCCCACATCATGCACCCCGCATGGAGCCTCATTTTCCCTCTGCCTATACCTCTGCCTCTCTGTGTCTCACATGAATACATAAATAAAATCTTTAAAAAAGAAAACAGATACAAAGATGTGAAAGGACCCAAATAAAATCACAAATGAAAAAAGAGAAATAACAACCAACACTAGAGAAATACAAACGATTATAAGAGAACATTATGAAAAATTATATGCCAGCAACCTAAAACCTGGAAGAAATAGATCAATTCTGGAAATATATAACATAGCAAAAATGATAAAGGAAGAAATAAGAAACTTGAACAGACAGATAACCAGCAATGAAATTGAATCAGCACTCAAGAATCTCCCAACAGGAGACGCTTAGATCAATAGAATAGAATGGAAAGCCAAAACAAGATACAAACCTGTAACTCTATGACCCATTAATCGACAACAAGGCAGGAAGGAATATCCAATGGCACGAAGACCGTCTCTTCAACAAACCCTAACCCTGACCCCAGGATAAGAACAAATGGTGTTGGGAAAACCAGGAAGCCACATGCAGAAGAATGAAACTGGACCATTTTCTTACACCATACATATAAAAAATGAATTCAAAATGGATGAAAGACCTAAATGTGAGACCTGAAACCAATCAAAGAAGAAAAGATAGGCAGCAACGTCTTTGACATTGGCCACTGGATTTTCTTTCTAGATATGCCTCTGAGGTGAGGGAACAAAAGCAAAAATGCTATTGGGACTTCATCAAAATGAAAAGCTTCCGCAAAGTGAAGGAAACAACCAAAGCTAAAAGGCAACATACAAAATGAAAGGAGATATTGGTAAACAACACATCCAATAAAGAGTTAGTATGCAAAACACATAAAGGAAACATAAATCTCAAGATCCTAAAAACAAATTATGCAACTGGAGATGGGCAGAAAAATGAATGAACTTTGTCTCTGAAAAGACAGCCAGGTGGCCACAAGACACACGGAAGGACACAAAGCATCACCCATCATCAGGGAAATGCAAACCAAAAGCACAATGATATGTCACCTGACAGCGGTCATAATGGCTAAAATTAACAACACAAGAAACAACAGGTGTTGGTGAGGCAATGGAGAAAGGGTAGCCCCCTTACACTCCTGGTGGGCATGCGAACAGATGTAGCCACTGTGGAAAACAGTGTGGAAGGTCCTCCAGAAGTTAAAAAAAGGGGATCCTTGGGTGTTGCAGTGGTTTGGTGCCTGTCTTTGGCCCAGGGCGCGATCCTGGAGACCCGGGATCGAATCCCACTTTGGGCTCCCGGTGCATGGAGCCTGCTTCTCCCTCTGCCTGTGTCTCTGCCTCTCTCTCTGTGACTATCATAAAAAAATTTTTTTAAAAAAGAAGTTAAAAATAGAGCTACACTACGATTCCAAAATTGCACAGCTAGGTATTTACCCCAAGGATACAGAAGTTGTTTAGTAGATTCGAAGAGGGACACGCAGCCCAGTGTTTGTAGCAGCATTATCAACAAGAGCCAAACTGTGGATACAGCCCAGATGTCTATTGTCAGAAAAATGGGCAGAGACGATGTGGTAAATATACACACTGCGACATGACTCGTTCATCAGAAGGGATAAAATGAAGCCATTTACAATGACATGGGAGAAGTGGAAAGGACTTATGCTAAATGAACTCAGTCAGAGAAAGACAGATAACAAATACCATACAATTGCATTCACATGTGAATTTTAAGAAACCAAACAAATTGGCAAAGGGGGGGAGGGGAGGATGAGAGAGGCAAATAAATAAACACACTCTTAACCACAGAGAATAAACTAATAAATACCAGAGGAAGGTGGGGGGGATGGGGAGCCAGGCTATGTGGATAGTGGACGGCACCTGTGACCAGTACCAGGCGTTGTATCCAAGGGTTGAATCACTATGTGGTAAACCTGAAACTATATCATACTGTGTTTACAAACAGGAATTCAAGTAAAACTTTAAAATAATAATTGGTAGTATTGATGAAACATGTGCGCACTAGAGATAAAATCAGAAAGGCAACTGAAAATCCAAATAAAGAGTCTTTAGAGTCACAAATCCCCTCCTTAGCTCAGCTCGGGAGAAGCCTGCCATGTCTATTCTCACCCCAGCAGAAGCCTGGATTTTGATTCTCTGGGGAGGCCACTGAGTTGGTGGAGTCAGGCTATCTTTGAACCCAAAACCTAAATAGAGTGCATAAAACTAAACGGCCCAAGATACTAGGAGTCCCACTGCAGGCACATGCTAAGACCCAAACTCTAACCATACACAGACATAACCCTAACCCTACACTTAAGCCTAATGTTAACCTAACCCTTAAACAAGACCTATCACTAATCGAAAACCCAACACAAACCCCAAGACCGAAACACATGCACTAAACCTTCCTGCCAACCCTCACCCTAACTCCTAAACCTATTCTAAACCCTTAACCCTGACCCTTACCTTAAATCTAACCCTAACCCTAACCTCTAACCCTAACCTTATCTTAATGTACTCAAATCCTATTCCAAACCTTAACCTGTACCCTAACCCTAACCCTCTAATACTAATCCTATCTCATACCCCAAACTGTACCCTAACCCGTACCCTAAAACTAACCCCTAACCCACTCCCTAAACGTATCTCTTACCCTCTTCTAAACTGTACCCTGACCCTGACCTGTCCCTAACCCTAACCCCTAACCAAGCAATAACCCTAACCCTAGCCCTACTCACTATCCTAATTCTAACCCTCGCCCTAACCCTAAACCTAGCCCTACCTATAAACCTAACCCCTCACCCTAAACCATAACCCTAACTCACACCCTAACCCCCAACCCTAACTGCAAACCTAAGCCCAACCCTAACTCTAACCATAACCCTAACCCCAACTCCTAACCTCCTGCCCTAATCCCTAGAGCCTAAACCCTAAGCCTAACACTAAATCCTGTCCCTTACCCTAACCCCCATCCTAACTCTTAACTACTGACCATTACCCTTATGCCTCACCTAACCTCTAATCCGTAACCATAAGCATAATCACTAACACCTAACATCTAACCTGACGCTAACCACCAACTGCCTCCCCTCCCCTAACCCTACCATTATTCTACACTTTCACTTACCCTGTGGTTCTGAGGAGTCCCTTCTGATGTAGACATGGCCCCCAACGGCTCCTCCAGAGTCCTCCAGTGGGTTCAAGCGAGCCGGGCTCCTGTGAGTGTAGACATGGCCCAACGTGTTCCTGAGTCATAGTCAGCGGGTCCTGAGGACATCGGGTCTCCTGTCACTGTGGACTATGTCTCACATCCTCTGGAAGCCTCACAGCAGTTCCTCAGGAAGCTGGGGGCTCCTGTCAGCATGGACATGGCCCCACGTCCCCCAGAAAACTCACCGCGGGTCCTGAGGGGGCTGTGGGCTCCTGTCAGCATAGACACAGCCCCATATGTCCTGAAGCCAAAGTGCTGGTCCTGAGGAGGACGGGGTTCCTGTCAGGGTTGACATGGCCCCTCATTTTCCTCAAGCCTCACCATAAGACCTGAGGAGGCTCGGGGCTCCTGTCAGCATGGATGTGGCCCCAAATCTTCCCAAACCTTCACAGTGGGTTCTGAGGAGGCTGGAGACTCCTGTCAGTGTGGATGCAGCACCCACATTTTTCTTAGGCCTCACCACAGGCCCTGACAAGGCTGGGGTCTTCTGTCCACATGGACGCATCCCCATATTTCCCCAAGTCTACACCGGGGGTCCTGAGGAAGTCAGCGTCCTGTTGTGTCCATGTGGCCCCAAGTCCTCCCGAAGCGTCACGGAGGGTTCTGAGGAGGCTGGGGCTCCTGTAACCATTAATGCGGCCCCCAGCTTCCAGAAGCCTCAACTTATGTCCTGAGGGGCCCGGGAGCTCCTGCCAGAGTGGACATGGCACCACATCTTCCTGAAGCCTCCCCGCAGGTCCTGAGGCTGCTCAGGGGTTCCTGTCAGTTTGGATGCAGGCCCACAATTTCCTGAAACCTCCCCGCGGGTCCTGAGGTGGCTCAGGGCTCCTGTCAGTGTGGATGTGGGCCCACATCTTCCTGAAGACTCCCCACGGGCCCTGAGGAGACCGGGGCTCCTGTCAGCATGAATGCGACCCAATTTCCCCCTGAAGACTTCCCTAGGGTCCTGTGGAGGCTACAGCTCATCAGCATAGACGCCTCCCCACTTCCCCCTCAGGCCTCCCCAGCACAGGCTGGCTCCTGATAGTGCAGGCAGAGGAGGCCTACTGCGCATGCGTGCCCCATGGGCGGGGCCTGGGCTCGGGCGCCCCCTGCGGGACACTCAGGCGCTGCAGGAGGCTGTGCAGGAGGCAGCGGGTGCTCCATTGTCTGCACCTGCCTCCTTTCAGGCTCCAGCTGGGGCCTGTTAGCTTCGGAAACATCTCACTGAAAAGGAGCCCAAACCTGGCTTCCCCAGAAATACTTAAGGACAAGGAATTGGAGCCCACAGGACGCGAAATGAAATGTGGACCAGACTTTTACCACGTCCTGCAAAACTCACTCAACCCTCTTCCACTGTGGGCGGGACAGCAGGTTGGTGCAGCCGCCCTGGAAACAGTGTTGAGGCCCCTCAGGAAGTTACAAATAGAGCCGCCCTGCGACCAGCAGGTGAACAGCCTGAAGCTCACTCCGAAGATACAAATGCAGTGAGACATGGGACAACTGCACCACAATGTCCACAGCAGCCGTTTCCACAGTAGCCACACTGTGGGAGGAGCCTCGGTGCCCTGTGGCAGATGATGGATAAAGAGGATGGGAGATAGATGATGGTCATAGAGAGAGGAATGGTACTCAGCTACAAAGAGAAGGAAATCTTGCCATTTGCAATGATGTGAATAGAACTAAAGGGATCATGTTAAGTGAAGTAAGTCAGTCGGGAAAGAGAATGACGGTGTGGTGTCATTCATAGGTGGATTTAAAGAAGCGAGGCAGATGAACTACTGTGAAGGGAAGGAAAAACAAATGATCAAAACAGATGCAGGAAATACAGACTCTTAACGATAGGAAACGAACTGAGGGTCGCTGGAGGGGTGGGGGCATAACAGGGGAAATAGGAAAGTGTTGCATCCCGCTCTGTCCTGCTTATCCAATACTGACCAGCTGTCCGGGGTTATTTGTGGAGGGGGATGGATATTATGGGTTTCTTTTTTCCTATTTCTAAGGTCTGCCACCATGATTTTGATAGGAATGACATTGAAACTGAGGGTGGCTTCAGGAACTGCGGACAGTTTCACAAGATGAGGCTCCCACCTCACGAGCCCAGGACAGCCTCCCAGAGCCTGGTATGGCTCAGTGCACAAGTCTTGTGCTCCTTTGGTTCAGTCTCATTATTTATTCTCCTTGATGCTCCTGAGAAGGGCTTCACATCCTTCCTTTCCTTCCTGAGTGCTCATTTTCAGGACACAGCAAGGCTACTCTGCTCTGTAGGGTCAGTTTGTGTCCCGTTACTTTACTGAACTCACTCCTTAGTTCTAACAGGTTTTGGTGGAGGCTCTGGGGTTTCCTGTTTCTAGTTCCGCATCTTCAGCATATAAGGACAGTGTGATGTCCCCCTTCCATGTGTGGAACCTTTGCTGTTTACAGCTTAATGTCCTAGAAAGCCCCACAATTGAATCAAAACTGAGCCTAGGCCAAGGGCAGGAAGCCCCTATTAGAATGAGAACAGAGCTCAATGCCCTTGAAGGCCCCATACCAAAATGTAAACAGAACTTGAGGAATTGCTCCAGCCCTTCTGGAGGTCCCCGAGACCAGCCCTTAAAACTAAGCTAAAACCCACCTCAGGGTCCAAGTCCCTGCTCCGCTCTGTCGGGTATACTTGGACACAAGCTCGAGGTGGTAAATAAACCCTCGTGTGTTTGCATCACTGTTGGCTTCTCAGAGGTTTCTCAGATTCGCAATCTTGGGCACAACAGTCTGAGATAAAAATACAAACCAAAAGAAGCTGGGAGGCAGGTAGAGTGAACGCAGGATTTGGAGAGAAGCGGCGGAGACCCGGGGGCTTGGGGGCTCTTCTGTGGAGGCCCCTGCAGACTGGGGGGCAGGATATTCAGCCCCAGAGCCAGAGGACCCAGAGAGCCACCCGCATTCCCGCCCATCTGGGCCGGGTGTGAGGGAGCAGCACAGCGCCGCCCGCTGGAGGCCAGACGCGCTGACGCCCACCCCGCCTTGACCCCGCAGATGCATCTCCCAGGCAGATGTGCACCTGACAATCAGCGCCATGGCCATCCCCAGAACCCGCACAAACCACTCGCTGCCAACAAGGTGTCGAACCACAGAGGCTGCAGAGCTTCAGCTCTGCTTGGAAAGTAGCTCTAGCTTCCTTTGTACTTTGGGCTTTATTTTCATTTATTTTCTTTGATTCTATTTTATAAATTGCCTTATTTTAATTTTTATGTATGTACCTTATATATTTCTCATTTTTAGTTTCATGGTACTTTTATTGTGTTTCTTATTTTGGGATTTAGAATCTTTTAACAACCAGGCAAAAATAATCTGGTAGTTTTTTTTGGGGGGAGGGCAGTTGTCATTGTTTTTCTTGGTTTTTCTTTTTCTTCCTTCTTTCTTTTCTGGCAAAAAATAATGAGATGGAGAAATTCACCTCCATAAAATAATATGAGGTAGTACTCACAGATAGGAAGTCCATCAATACAAATATATGATGTCTAACTACAGTTTAAAAAAATGATTATAAAGATAGCATCTGGGCTGGAGAAGAGCACAGAAGAAAACTAGAGAATCCCTTACTGTAGAAATAAAAGAAGTAAAATCTAGTCAGGCCAACGTTAAAAATGGTATAACTGAGATGCAGTACCAAGTGGAAGCATTAAAAACAAGGAAGGTTATGGACCAAAAAGGAAGACTTCGGAACTCAGCCACTTATTAAAACAATAACATTCATATCATGGGAGACTCAGAAGATGAAGACAGAGGAAAGGTGGGCTTGCTCAGCCATTAGAAACAACAAATAACCACCATTTCCTTCAACGTGGTTGGAACTGGAAGGTATGATGCTGAGTGAATTAAGTCAATCAGAGAAAGACAAATATTGTATGTTCTCATTCACTTGGGGAATATAGATAATAGTGAAAGGGAATATAAGGGAAGGGAGAAGAAATGTGTGAGAAATATCAGAAAGGGAGACAGAACATAAAGACTCCTAACTCAGGGAAATGAACTAGGGGTGATGTAAGGGGAGGAGGGCGGGGGTGGGGGTGAATGTGTGACGGGCACTGAGGGGGGCACTTGACGCGATGAGCACTGGTTGTTATTCTGTATGTTGGCAATTGAACACCAAAAAAAGTAAATTTATTATTAAGGAAGGAAGGAAGGAAGGAAAGAAAGAAAGAAAGAAAGAAAGAAAGAAAGAAAGAAAGAAAGAAAGAAAGAAAGAAAGAAAAAAGAAAGAAAGAAAGAAAGAAAGAAAGGAGTGGCACTTGTGTGGCTCAGTCTGTTAAGCTTCTGCCTTAAGGTCAGATCATGATCCAGGTCCCAAGGAAGACTCCCTGTTCAGCAGGGAACCAGCTTCTCCCTCGCCCTCTGCCCCTCTGGCACATGTTTTTCACTCCTCTCTCTCTGAAATAAATAAATAGCATCTTTGAAAAAGAAACAAACCCAGAGGGAAGAGAAATCTCCCATGTAGAAGATTTTCAAACAATTTGTGCAGACATTCCACCCTCAAGTTCCTGAGCATAGCCTCCCACTCTTAGGTGTGCAATACACAGAGTAACTTCCTTCTACAAAATATATTATGAAAAACTTAAAATAATAATGATAATAATAACAATAATAATAATACAGAATCATTTTACTATGGAGAAACCTGACAAACACTACCTCAGCAAGATGATCAGATCGATACCAAGACTGATAAATCATGTTGATAGTATCTATCCTTTATATGATATAATAAAAATAGCAGTATATCTCTGTATATAATCCACAAAAACAGTTCAATCATGGGATAAACAACAGACATGTCCCAACTGAGGGAAATTTTACAAAATACTCTACTTCTCAAAGTGTTCCAGTTCAACAACAACAAGGAAAGGCTGAAAGACTGTCACAATCCAGATGAGCCTATGCCTGTAGACATAGGTCCTAGCATCCTTATGTTAGGTGCTGGGAGAGGTTGTGAGAAAAGCATGTGGAAACGTCGGACCTGAACTCACGTGTATCTGAGTTGAATACAGTGATTTTCAATGGCCTTCTTCAGAGTGTAGGTAAGCTTTTTTTTTTTTAATTTTTATTTATTTATGATAGTCACAGAGAGAGAGAGAGAGAGGCAGAGACACAGGCAGAGGGAGAAGCAGGCTCCATGCACCGGGAGCCCGATGTGGGATTCGATCCCGGGTCTCCAGGATCGCGCCCTGGGCCAAAGGCAGGCGCTAAACCGCTGCGCCACCCAGGGATCCCAGTGTAGGTAAGTTTTAACTACCATGTACGAGTGGGTAGCAGACATCTGCCTCCCAGGCATACACACTTCTGAGAGTTGAGCTTATGGCCTGTACCTCCCACATCCTGCCTGCAGGTACACGTCGCTTCTAAAAGGCCTAGGCTCGATGCGTGACTGAAGTGTTGTGAGAGGTAAGTGGAATGTCCCGGCACAGAAGAGTAGTGCCTCCAAGCTCAATCCAGCGATTTCCTAGTAATTCCTGTCTTAGACTGGTGCTACATACTAAGTTCCATAGGTGAGAAGCTAGCTGAACGCCTTGTCCAAAAGCAACTTACTTCTGAGAGTTGAGCTCACCCTCAGTCCCTCACAGTTCCACACTGCCTGCAGAGTGAGTTTCGAATGTCTTCACCAGAGACGTTTGTCAGAGGATTCTGAGATGCAAGTGGAACAATGCCGACCTGGAAGGTGTCCCCAGGTGCAGTAGAGTGGTAATCTTGGAACCTCCTGACTCAGAATACTGCTACATTCTCACTGCCATATGAACGCAGCTAGTTGAAAGCTGGCTTCTAGGCATGTTTCGTTGTGAGAGCTGAGGTCAGGGCAGGACCCTCCCGCATCCTGACTGCCTGTAGACATAGGTCCAGGCAACCTTATGTTAGGTGCTGACAGAGGTTGTGTGAAAAGCATGTGGAAGTGACAGGCTAGTACTCTCGTGTATCTCAGTTCAATACAGCGATTGCCAACGTCCTTGTTCAATTAGAGTGTAGCTCGGGTTCTAGCTCCCATCAATAAGTGTCTAGCAGACATCTGCCTGCAAAGCATACACACTTCTGAGAGTTGAACTTATGCCCTGTACCTCCCACATGCTGACTGCAGATACACTTCGCTCCTATCAGGCCTAGCCTCGATGTGAGACAGAAGGGTTGTGAGAGGTTAATGGAAGGTGCCGTCCCACACGACTAGTGTCTCATATCCCAATCCAGAGATATTTGAGGAACTGCTCTCTTAGTTTGGTGCTACATACTAAGTTCCTTACATGAGAAGCTAGTTGAACGCAGTGTCCAATGGGTACTTGCTTCTGAGACTTGAGCTCACCCCCAGTCCCTCACAGTTCCACACAGCCTTCAGATGGAATTTTGAACCTCCTCTGTAGACAAGTTTGTCAGAAGCTCATAGGACACAAGGGCCTAGCTGCAGGCTTCAATGCTTGTGTCTCCAGGTGCAGTAGAGCGGTGTACATGGAGCCTCCTGACTTACAATGCTGCTACGTTCTCATGGCCATAAAAACGCAGCTAGTAGAAAGCTGGCTTCGAGGCATGCTTCCTTTTGAGAGCTGAGCTCAGGGCAGGACCCACCCGCATCCTGCCTGCCTGTAGACTTAGCTGCTAACATCCTGATGGTAGGTGCTGCGAGAGGTTGTGAGAAAAGCATGTGGAAGCGTCAGGCCTATACTCCCGTGTATCTGAGTTGAATACAGCGATTTCCAACGGCCTTCTTCAATTAGAGTGTAGCTAGGTTCTAACTCCCATGTAGGACTGGGTAGCAGACATCTGCCTCCCAAGACTGATAAATCATGTTGATAGTATCTATCCTTTATATGATATAATAAAAATGGCAGTATATCTCTGTATATGATCCACAATCACAGTTCAATCATGAGATAAACAACAGACATGTCCCAACTAAGGGAAATTTTACAAAATACTCTACTTCTCAAAATGTTCCAGTTCAACACCAAGAAGAAAAGGCTGAAAAACTGTCAAAATCCAGAGGAGCCTAAGAAAACATGATGACAAGTTTAATGTGATATGAGGGATGGTAACTTAGCAAAAAAAAAAAAAAGGAAATCTGAATAAAGTACGGTCTTTGGTTAATGCGAATATTTTAATATTGATTTTTTCGCTAATATTTGTACCGTACTAATATAAGATATCGATAATTGGAGAAATTGAGTGCGAGTGCATGAGAATTCTCTGTACTATCTTCTCAATTTCCCTATAAATCTTTTTTTTTTCTAATCAATAAGATTTATTTTGAAAATTGACATAAATGAATCAGGCTCCAAGTGTGAAGACATTTTAGAATAGTTTAATTAATTTTTGCCTTATTCTTAAAGAGTTCCTTCAATGGGAACAAAGTAAGAATTTTATATCAGAAGGAAAGAAAAACACTTATGAGCACGTATAATGCCTCCTTAACCTGAAAAGCAGGAAAGGATGATAAATAGCAAATATCAGATAAAAATACTTCTTTTATATTAGACACCATATTGCAAGTGCATTTAAAATTAGCAATGCATAACATATATTTCCTGGACATTTGTCTTCCAAAGAGTTCGCAGTGTTTCAGTGTCAGTTAAAACAGGGGAAGAATCTCAGGGAAGAATCCTTCACATAGTAATAGGACCATTGGTAATAATGTCTCTCAGTTGGTTCCAAATCCATAAAGATGCATTTCCTGATGAGTGACTGAACTGTGAAGAAAGAGATGAGAAACCCTCATCCCTCTGAACTACTTGTGTCAGAATATTTTAACCATAGTACTACGGATAGTAAATTATCCTTATTAACAGGAAATACGTCTCACATTGGAATCTGAGCAATCAGATGGGCAGAGAAAAAATGCTTTGACTGGCTCTTCATCTTTTAAAGACAAAGGAGAGGTTTTCTATGTACAAAGTCAGTTGTCAAGATAGCCTTAGGGAATAAGAGTCTGCAGCATCGAATCCCACTGCACAGCCACCCAGGACGACTGCGCTCCAGGTCTTCTTGATCCCAAATCCCTGGGCCTGTCCCCCAACACATGCTAGCACCAGAGGTCATTTGCAATTGCTCTCTTAGGAGCTCTGGGGAAGGAGGAAGGAGCTAGATAGGATGGGACATGTGGAGGCCAAGAAAATTAAGGCCATTCCACTTTATGTTCAGCGTTAGCACATGTCCAGCCATCCCAGGCCCCTGTGAATAAGAGCTGAAATTTACATTACTTCAGTTACAGGAAAAAAAACAAAAGTTTACAGCTTAATGTCCTAGAAAGCCCCACATTACAATAAAAACTGAGCCCAAGCCAAGGGCAGGAAGCCCCTATTAGAATAAGAACAGAGCTCAATGACCTCCAAGCCCCCATATCAAAATGTAAACAGAACTTGAGGAATTGCTCCAGCCCTTCTGGAGATCCCTGAGACCAGCCCTTAAAACTAAGCTAAAAAAAAAACCAAAACAACAAAAAAACAAAACTAAGCTAAAACCCACCTCGGGGTCTAAGTCCCTGCTCCGCCCTGTCGGGTATACTTGGACTCAACCTCGAGTTGGTAAATCAACCCTCCTGTGTTTGAATCGGTGTCGGCTCCTTAGTGGTTTCTCGGATTCACAATCTTGAGCACAACACCCCCATGTCCCCTCCCCACCTGGGCTGACCCCCTGTCCCCTCCCACCGAGGCTGACCCTCAGTCACCTCCCCGCCCACAACAGCTGGGCACAGGCCCTCACAGAGGTCCCATGGGCATGGTGTGCACTGACGCCATCCCCGGCCTCCCAGGGGAAGGAAGGAGGTTTTGGCAGGACACACTCCCATGGTGGCCCCAGGGCTCCCTGCCCAGGACGGCAGCTGGTGACAGGTCGGGGTCTGTGTCCCTGATGCCTGCTCCTCCTCCCCTGTTTTCCCGCAGGAAATGAAGGAGGAGGCCCTGGTCTCCTCCAGGGACATCACACAGATAGGCCTGGACGTCAACAGGATGTTCGGCAGCCACACCATGTTTTGGGACCGCTACGGGGTCGGGTGAGGCTCCTGGGCCGCGGCGGGGGGGTTCGGGGCCCCAGGGGAGGCCTGGGGGCTTCTGGGTAGGAAACTCGGGGCTTCTGAGGCCGGGGGTAGCAACAGCAGCCAAGAACACACCGCCGCATGGTAAGGTGCTGGGGATGACCCCCGTGCCCCCACACCCGGAGTTCGGGGATGAGGAGGCCACTAGGATGGGGCCTCCAGGGGTTGCCATGTGAGCTGAACTCCAAAGGGTTGAGGGACAGCCGCCTGAAAGGCAAGGGGCTGGGGTGGGGGCCGTGGGGGGCAGTAAGGGGACCTGGGGGCCAGGCGGCATGGCCGTGGCTGGAACAGGACACACATCGATCCGATGAGGGCCGGACGGGTCAGGGTGACACCCACCCTCGATGCTTTATATATTTCTAAAGTCTATGCATTTCATTTGAGACAATTTGCAATTTGTAAACATACATAGTATGATGACCCCCAGATAATGCCCCCGGTCCAGCCAGGGCCTTGCACTGACCACGCGGGGCCCGAGGGGCAGGTGTCACAGCAAACCCCAGACTGGGGTCGCCTTTATCTGTTCACGTCTGGGTGAGCATCTTAGAGAAAGGGGGGGCCCTGTGTCCGCAGGTCCCCCATGCCATCCCCCTCATTCCCCACCTCCACACCATCCCCCTACATCATCATCCCCAATGGTATCGCCCCCATACCATCCCCCCTGCACCATCCCCCTCACACCCCCACACAATCCCCACCCACACTATACCCCCACACCATCCCCCCTACACCATCCCCCACAGTCCACCACCATCATACCTCTGCCCCAACACCATCGGCCCCCAGCAAGGACCCAGTGCAGCTGCCCCCTGTGGGACATGCTCAGCCTCCCCGGGGTTCTCTGGACAGCCTACTCCCATCAGAGCCCTGGTGTCCCATAGAGTACCCAGGGGTTGCAGGGAAGAGGGAAGGCCGGGAGCCCCCGACAGGGTGGGTGCAGGTGGGTGGAACACAGGATGCACTGTGCCCTGCCTCCTCCCACTGTCCCTCCTGGAGGGCGGCACACCCTGCACAGGACACCAGCCCCTAACCCAGAGGGACCTGGGCTGGCCTGGCCCTGGGCTCTGTGGGGGCTGGGGTGATTTGAGCCCTCCCCAGGCCCAACACAAAGACTAATGGGATCCAGCCCCCCATGGCCCTGGCCGGGCCTGGATTCTGGCTCTGGGCTGAGGGAGCCCTCTCACAGCTGGATGTGTCCTCCTGGGCCCTGGGCATGCCCCACAGATCGGGTCGCTGACCTAGGGCAGCCCTGGGGATCCCGGGACACCCCAGGGTGGGGAGAACAGGGGTAGGCTGGTGGGCCCCACCAACACCCACAGCAGGAGGCAGGCTCCTCCAGGTGCTGGGGCCCCAGGGGGCCCGAGGCCGGGGTCCAGCTGCCCTGCGGGGACCCAGCGCAGGAGCCCATGAGCTGCAGGTCCAGGTCAGCTCTGCTGTCCTCAGAACCGTCTCTCAGGCTGAAACCTCAGGACACACGCCCCCACACGGAGTCCACACGTGCTCCCAGGTGGGGGACTCCAGCCCCCGCCCCCCCACCCCGTGTGATTCTTGCCCTCGCCTAAAGGACAGAAAGGTCTCCCTCCCCAGGGGAAGGTGCGCACCCTCGGCTCTGAGCCCGTTTGCTGTAGCAAGTCAAGAAAGTGTTGTGGTGCGAAAATGCACAGCCAGCCCATTTCTGTGTCTCCAGGAACTCTGTGCACGGGGCGTGGAGAGACCCCCAGAGAGGAGGAGGGGGCACCACCCAGGCTCCAACCAGCCCCTGCAGGGGCGCCGCAAGGCACACACACAGCTGACGTCCCCACGTGCCTACCAGGGGCGGCCAGACACCAGGGTCAGGACCCCACGGACTTTACTGGGACTCAGCCTGTGCCCCGCGGGCCAGGAGGGGCTGGGACAGAGTGACAGTCAGGGAGCCTCAGGTCACCAGGGTCTGTGCAAAGCAACCTAGGAGGTCTGTGCTCCATCTGTCCTGGGGGCCTGGGCAGGCTGGGTTCCGGGGCACTTCCTCCCTTCCCCACATCCCCGTGCTGTGTGCCTCGGGCACAGAGGGCCTGTGGGGCGGTCAGTGTGGCCCTGGAAGGGAGGTCAGGGCAGCAGGCCCTGGTCTTGTGCCCAAGATTGCAAATACGAGAAACCACCAAGGAGCCGACACCGATGCAAACACACGAGGGTTTATTTACAAGCTCCAGCATGGGTCCAAATATACGCGACACTGCGGAGCAGGGACTTGGACCCCGAGACTAAGAGGCGACGTAGCAGCTTTATAGGGGCCAGTGGCCCATGGGATACACAGAAAGGTGCACAGTCATGTCAGTCCACACGCAGGTGGCCGATTGAATTACATCTTACCCTATAGTATCCATTTGAGCTGGCCTATTACTTTGGTCAGAATTGGCGCGCAGTTTTGGCGGGCACAAAGCAGGGTTACATTGTTATGGGCCGATTTCTGAGTAGGGCGTGCCCAACTCAGAAATCGGCCCATAACAATGTACATTGTTCTGAGCCATTTCCGATTAGGGTGTGCCCAGCGGCTCGACTAGGGTGGGGCAGCGCCTTAAGTAATAAGCAGGTTATGTGGGGGTCATACGGGAGGTGGCAGGTGTAGCTCAAAATGGAATCAGTCCTCCTCTGCTTGTCCAGGGGTAGGGGATTTTTGTTAAATTTCCTGGGTTACGCATTCCCCCCATTTTCAGAGGATCCTATGCAGGATCCAATCAAGGGTCCAGGTTGCTCTTAGAGTGAGCCAGGTGGAATGATTAAACCAGGATTTTAACCAACCTTGTTGCTGTTCTCACTGCCATTTATATTCCAGCGAAGAAGCAACATTCTACGTTTAAGGCAGCACATAACCCCCCCCACACACACCACACACACACCCTTTGTTGTAAGAAGACTAAGTCTAATCCCTTTCTATTTTGAAGGACAACCTCAGACTAGGGACTCTTGGAGGTGCGAAATTAGTGAGAACGGTGCACTCTTAGCTTTAGGGGATTGTCCTTGTCCGGTTGGCTTTTCCATTCTGGAACAAAGTTCTTGAGAACGGTATGTGGGTTAGCTGGCTGGACGTGGGTGTAGTGGACCAGGGAGTAATCCCGTCGACCTTGAGAGCGTTGGGAGTGGTAAGGATCAGGGTGTAGGTCCCTTGCAGCGAGGTTGAAGTGTCCGGTGTTGGTATCTCCACACGTACACACGTACACCCAGTCACCTGGCCGATATCGATGGGGATCCGGGGGTGGCCCAGTCTCATAGAGGGGCCCTCAGCTTAGGCCACACCTGCTCATGGGTTCATGACATTTGGAAGGAGAAAAGAAGTTGGCGACCATCAAATTCAGCAAGCATCTCAAGTTTTAAAATGGGGATAACAGGTGGAGGAAGACCGAACATGATCTCGTAGGGAGTCAGTCCCATCTTATATGGGGAGTTCCTCACCCTATATAGGGCGAAGGGGAGGAGAGTCACCCAGTCCCCGCCAGTCTCCAGGGCTAATTTAGTTAAGGTCTCCTTTAATGTTCTGTTCATCCTCTCTACCTGTCCTGAGCTCTGGGGCCTATATGCACAATCTAATTTCCAATCTGCCCCAAGTACTAGTGTCACTCCCTGTGTTACCTTAGAGAAGAATCCTGGGCCTTTGTCTGACCCAATCTTAACAGGAAAACCATACCTCGGTAAGATGTCTTCCAGCAGAGTCTTGGTCACGATCTGTGCCGTTTCATGTTTGGTGGGAAATGCCTCTGTGCATCCTGAAAAAGTATCTACAAACACTAATAAATACCTGTATCCATATTTTCCAGGTTTTACCTCAGTGAAGTCCACTTCCCAGTAGGCTCCTGGGCGGTCCCCCCGGAGCCAGGTGCCTGGGTTAGATCCATGGGCGGTGGCATTAGTTAACTGGCATGAGTGGCAGCTTGCCACGATCTGCTCGATCTTTGCTCGAGAGTCTTTAATAGTGATCTTTGCATGTCGTATGAGGTCTTCCATCTTCCTTGTTCCCGTGTGAGTACTCCGATGCGTTTTGGATAGGACTCGCCGTCCCAGTTCCTCTGGCAAGATGATGCTGGAGTCTGTGGCCCTCCACCAGCCACACAATCACTGGGTCATAGGCAAGTGTTTGATCCAGTGTAAGTCAGCATCACTATAGTTGGGGGTGTCCGGCAGGTTCCGTTCCCCCGGATCAGGTAGCGTGGTTGCTAAGACCTGGGTCACCAAAAGGGACGCCTCCTTTGCTTTTAAATCGGCTAGCCGGTTTCCCCTGGCTACTGGTGTGTCTGCCTTTTGGTGCCCCGGACAGTGGATGATGGCTAGGGCCTTGGGCAGCCAGAGGGTCCTCAGGAGTTCAAGAATCTCCGTTTTGTTTTTAACAGTCTTTGTCTCTGCTGTCAGAAGCTCTCTCTCTCTCTCTGTAAAGGGCTCCGTGAATGTGAGCGGTGGCAAAGGCGTACCTGCTGTCGGTGTAGATGTTTATTCGTTTACCTTCCTCCATGGTCAGCGCCTTGGCCAGTGGGATCAGTTCTGCCCATTGAGCCAACATTTAGGCTGTCAATGGCTCCGCCCAGACGGTCTCCGTCTCCGTGGTTATGGTATGGCTGCCCCCGCAAATCGGACTCCTTCTCGGACAAAACTGCTGCCGTCCGTGTACCAGGTGGCATCGGCGTTCGGCAGTGGCTGGTCCTGGAGATCAGCGCTGATTCCGTACACCTGTGCCCAAATTTCTTGACAGTCGTGCAGAGGGGGGTCCCAGTCTGGGTTAGGGAGTAGCGTTGCCAGTTTCAGGGTTGTCGGTGGCTTAAATAAAATTCTGGTGGGGTTTAGCAGGAGGCTCTGATAATGGGTCAGATGGGCATTGCTGATCCAGCTGTCTGGGGGCTGTTTGAGTACCCCTTTAATAGCGTGTGGGGTGGTAACATGCAGTTCTTCCGGACTTTTTCTATTATAGACTAGTTCTGCTATTATCACTAAGTCCTGCAAGCTCTTCTCTCCCAGTCTCTCTACTCTTTGCAATTTCTTTTTAATGTTCAGAGCGGCCTGGTTAACAAAAGCCATGATAATTGCGGCCTTTGTTTCCGGGGCTTCTGGGTTCATAGGGGTGTACTGCCTAAAAGCCTCTATTGCTCCCTCTAAGAAGGCTGCTGGACTCTCATCCTTACCCTGTCTCACATCATAGACCTTGGCCAGATTGGTAGTCTTGCACGCGGCAGCCTGGAGACCTGCCATTAGAGTCTGGTGGTGGACCCGGAGTCTCTTCTTACCTTCAGGCGAGTTGTGTGCTTTGGGGAGTAAAAACGGGTTTTAGCCAAGGGGGGGAATTCTCGATCATGTCCTGACAGGCCAGGATGTTGGGCATCTGGTCAGGGTGGCCATCTGGTTTGTCCCTGAAGTTCACGGCCTTAACCTGTAAGATAATAGGTAGGTGAAAATTTCCTTCTCGGGGCCATCCCACATCAAAGGTTGGCCATTCTGATATGCAATAAATTTGGAATCTCTCTCTCTGTATGTCTATGCTCAGAATAAGAGTGCTTCCCTAACATCCGAGAAGTGGGAGAGCATAAGAGACAAGGGTATGGTTTGCATCTGCCCCATTATGTCCCCCGTCCACACCAAGGCACAGACAGTTACGACAGTTCACAAGTAACACAGTCAAACACACAGTTAACAAGAACACAGTAACACAGACCAGCACACAAACAGGTAACAGACCAGCGTGCAAAGAGGTAAGAAGAACACAGTAACAGACAAACGTTCTAGTGCAGCTGTGGAGACAAGACAGAAAGTAATCTGAAGGGCTGGCAGCCAGCCCTCCTTACAGATGAGGACCCCCGTCCTCCTTACGGATGAGGATCCCGTCCTCCATACGGATGAGGACCCCCAGACCTCCTTATGGATGAGGACCCCTTCGTCATTACGGATGAGGACCACATCCTCCTTATGGATGAGGACCCACGTCCTCCTTACGGATGAGGACCCCATCCTCCATACGGATGAGGACCCCCGTCCTCCTTACAGATGAGGACCCCTGTCCTCCATACAGATGTGGACCTCCGTCCTCCTTACAGATAGGACCTCCATCCTCCAGGCAGGGGCAAGGGACGTCTCCTCAAGACCCCCGGTTGATGGCCCACCAGCGCGCCCGCCTAAGCCAATGCCGACCCAATACAGATTGGAATTCCTACAGGTTGGAGCTCTCAGAGAATATACGTGCAAAAGGTGGAAAAAGTTGAGTGCACTCACCACGCGTGAAATCCTCCGGATAAGGTCCTGGAGGTCTCTCAGATCCCGGACGAGCCCCCAAATGTTGTGGCCAAGATTGTGAATCTTAGAAACCACCGAGAAGCCGACACCGATGCAAACACAAGAGGGTTTATTTACAAGCTGGAGCGTGGGTCTAAGTATACCTGACACAGCGGAGCAGGGACTTGGACCCCGAGACTAAGAGGCAGAGCAGCTTTATAGGGGCCAGTGGCCCATGAGATACACAGAAAGTTGCTCAGACATGTCGGTCCACACGCAGGTGGCCGATTGAATTACATCTTACCCTATAGTATCCATTTGAGCTGGCCTATTACTTTGGTCAGAATTGGCGCGCAGTTTTGGCGGGCACAAAGCAGGGTTACATTGTTATGGGCCGATTTCTGAGTAGGGCGTGCCCAAAAGCTTGACTAGGGTGGGGCAGCACCTTAAGCAATAAGCAGTTTATGTAGGGGTCATACAGGGGGTGACAGGTGTAACACAAAATGGCATCTGTCCTCCTCTGCTTGTCCAGGAGTAGGGGATTTTTGTTAAATTTCCTGGGTCCCGGGATCCGTGGATGGCGCAGTGGTTTAGTGCCTGCCTTTGGCCAGGGGCACGATCCTGGAGACCCGGGATCGAATCCCATGTCGGGCTCCCGGTGCATGGAGCCTGCTTCTCCCTCTGCCTATGTCTCTGCCTCTCTCTCTCTCTCTCGCTGTGTGACTATCATAAATAAATAAAAAGAAATTTCCTGGGTCCCACACTGACTGCATGTACACTTCGCTTCTAACAGGCCCAGGTTTGTTGCGGGACAGAAGTTGTGTGAGAGGCAATTGGAAGGTGCAGGCCAGGAGACAAGTGTCTTGAAACTCAATCCAGCGACTACCGAGGAATCCTCTCATACATTGCTACTACTTCCATACAAGAGAAGCTAGTTGAACGCAGTGTCCAGGGGAACTTGATTCTGAGAGGTGAGACCCCACGCAGTCCCTCATAGTTCCACACTGCCTGCAGATAGAGTTTCGAACATCCTCACTAGAGATGTATGCCAGAAGCTCATGGGACGCAGGGGGCAAGTCGAAGGCTTCAATGGTTGTGTCTCCAGGTGCAGTAGAGCGGTATTCTTTGAACCTCCTGACTTTCGGTTTCGAGGCATGCTTCCTTTTGAGAGCTGAATTTAAGACAGGACCCTCCCGCATCCTGCCGGCCTGTAGACATAGCTGCTAACATCCTTATATTAGGTGCTGGGAGAGGGTGTGAGAAATACATGTGGAAGCATGAGGCCTGTACTCACGTGTATCTGAGTTCAATACAACGATTGCCAACGTCCTTGTTCAATTAGAGTGTAGCTCGGGTATACCTCGCCTCGATAACTGTCTAGCAGACATCGGCCTGCAAAGCATACACACTTCTGAGAGTTGAGCTTTTGTTTGTTTGTTTTTTTTTTTTAAAGACTTCTAATTTTTTTTATTTATTTATGATCATCACAGAGAGAGAGAGAGAGGCAGAGACACAGGCAGAGGGAGAAACAGGCTCCATGCACCGGGAGCCTGATGTGGGATTCGATCCCAGGTCTCCAGGATCGCGCCCTGGGCCAAAGGCAGGTGCCAAACCGCTGCGCCACCCAGGGATCCCGAGAGTTGAGCTTTTGGCCTGTACTTCCCACATCCTGCCTGCAGGTACACTTCGCTGCTAACAGGCCTAGGCTCGATGCGTGACTGAAGTGTTGTGAGAGGTAAGTGGAAAGTCCCGGCACACAAGACTAGTGCCTCCAAGCTCAATCCAGCGATTTCCTAGTAATTCCTGTAGTAGACAGGTGCTACATACTAAGTTCCATACGTGAGAAGCTAGCTGAACCCTGAGTCCAAAAGCATCTCTCTCCCGAGAGTTGAGCTCACACCCAGTCCCTCACAGTTCCACAATGCCTGTAGAATGAGTTTTGAACATCTTCACCAGAGACGTTTGTTAGAAGCTTGTGAGACACAAGTGGAATCATGCAGGCCTGGAAGGTGTCTCCAGGTGCAGTAGAGTGGTATTCTTCGAACCTCCTGAGTTAGAAGACTGCTATGGTCTCATGGCCATTAAAACGCAGCTAGTTGAAAGCTGGCTTCTAGGCATGCTCTCTTGTGAGAGCTGAGCTCAGGGCAGGACCCTCCTGCATCCTGCCTGCCCATTGTCATAGCTGCTAACATCCTTAAGTGAGGTTCTGGGAGATGTTGGAGAAATGCGAGTGGAAGTGTCAGGACTATACTCACGTGTATCTGAGTTCAATATAGCGATTGCGAACGTCCTTGTTCAATTAGAGTGTAGGTCGGGTATACCTCGCCTCGATAAGTGTCTAGCAACGTCGGCCTGCAAAGCATACACACTTCTGAGATTTGAGCTTATGGCCTGTACCTCCCCTATCTGACTGCCTGTGCGTTCCGCTTCCACAGCATTTCGTTGTATGCGGGAGAGTAGCGGAGTGAGAACCAAGTGTCTGCCTTGTCAATTTGGCTCCCAGCGGACAGCTGCCTGCAAGGCATGCACACACCTTTGGATTGAGCTTAGGACTTGAACCTCCCACATGCTGACCGCCTTTACGCTTAGCTTCCAAAGGATTTTGTTCGATACGGGACGCAAGTTTTCTGAGAGGCAAATGTGTGTTAGTTCAATCCAGAAACTTCTGAGGAATTCCTCCCTCAGATGGGAGCTACATACTAACTTCCAAACCTGAGTAGCTAGCTGAAAGCTGTGTCTCTGGGGAACTTACCTCTCAGAGTTGAGCTGAAACGTGGTCCTTCCCAGTTCCACACTGCCTGCAGATACAGTTATGAACATCCTCACTAGACATGTTTGTCAGAAGCTCATGGGACGCAAGGGGCAAGCTGCAGGCTTCAAGGTTGTGTCTCCAGGTGCAGTAAAGCGGTATTCATGGAACATCCTGAATTACAATGCTGCCACGTTCTGATGGCCATCAGAAAGCAGTAAGTAGAAAGCTGGCTTCGAGGCAGGTCTCCTTTTGAAAGCTGAGCTCAGGGCATGACCCTCCTGCATTCCTGCCTGCCCATAGTCATAGCTGCTAACGTCCTTATCTTAGGTGCTGGGAGAGGTTGGAGAAATGCAAGTGGAAGTGTCAGGATGGTACTCACGTGTATCTGAGTTCAATACAGTGATTGCCAACGTCCTTGTTCAATTAGAGTGTAGCTAGTTTCTAACTCCCATGTATGAGTGGGTAGAAGACATTTGCCTCCCAGTTGTACACACTTTTGAGAGTTGAGCTTATGGCCTGTACTTCCCACATCCTGCCTGCAGGTACACTTCGCTGCTAACAGGCCTAGGCTCGATGCGTGACTGAAGTGTTGTGAGAGTTAAGTGGAAAATCCCGGCATACAAGACTAGTGCCTCCAAGCTCAATCCAGCGATTTCCTAGTAATTCCTGTCTTAGGTGCTACATACTAAGTTCCATACGTGAGAAGCTAGCTGAACCCCGAGTCCAACAGCATCTGTCTCCCGAGAGTTGAGCTCACACCTAGTCCCTCACAGTTCCACACTGCCTGCAGAATGAGTTTTGAACATCTTCACCAGAGACGTTTGTCAGAAGCTTGTGAGAAGCAAGTGGAATAGTGCAGGCCTGGAAGGTGTCTCCAGGTACAGTAGAGTGGTATTCTTCGAACCTCCTGAGTTAGAAGACTGCTATGGTCTCACGGCCATTAGAACGCAGCTAGTTGAAAGCGGGCTTCTAGGCATGGTCTCTTGTGAGAGCTGAGCTCAGGGCAGGACCCTCCCGCATCCTGCCTACCCATAGTCATAGCTGCTAACTTCCTTACATTAGGTGCTAAAAGAGGTTGGAGAAATGCGAGTGGAAGTGTCAGGACTGTACATGTGTATCTGAGTTCAATATAGTGATTGCCAACGTCCTTGTTCAATTAGAGTGTAGCTCGGGTATACCTCATCTCGATAAGTGTCTAGCAGTCATCAGCTTGCAAAGCATACACACTTCTGAGAGTTGAGCTTATGGCCTGTACGTCCCCCATCCTGACTGCCTGTACGTTCCGCTTCCACAGCATTTAATTGTATGCGCGAATGTGGCGGAGTGAGAACCAAGTGTCTGCCTTGTCAATTTCGCTCCTAGCGGACAGCTGCCTCCAAGGCATGCACACTCCTTTGGTTTGAGCTTAGGACTTGAACATCCCACATGCAGACCTTCTGTAAGCTTCGCTTCAAAGGATTTCGTTCGATAGGGGCACAAGTTTTGCGAGAGGCAAATGTGTCTCCGGGCCTCCTCTCCGGGCCTCTGTGGTCTGACAACTTGGTGGCAGCGAGTGGTCTGTGTGGTGTCTGGCGATGGGATGTGGCGCTGATTGTCAGGTGCACATCTGCCTGGGAGATGCACCTGCGGGGATCAGTGACGGGGTGGGCGTCAGCACCTCTGGCCTCCAGCGGGCAGTGCTGTGCTGCTCCCTGAGACTCGGGTCTGATGGGGGGGGAGGCGGGTAGGGACGCTGGTCCTCTAGCTCTAGGACTGAGGATTCCGCCCCCCAGTCTGCAGGCCCACCACAGAAGAGCCGCCAAGCCCCCGGTTCCCTGCCGCTTCTCTCAGAACCCTGCTTTCACTCTGCCCGCGTCTGAGTTTCTTTTGGTTTTGTTTTTTATCTCAGACTGTTGTGCCCAAGATTGCGAATATGAGAAACCACCAAGAAGCTGATTCCAATGCAAACACACGAGGGATTATTTACAAGCTCGATCTTATGTCCAAGTATACCCGACATTGCAGATCAGGTACTTGGACCCGAGGTAGGTTTTAGCTTAGTTTTAAGGGCTGGTCTTGGGGACCTCAAGAAGGGCTGGAGCAATTCCTCAAGTTCTGTTTACATTTTGATATGGGGCCTTCAAGGGCATTGAGCCCTGTTCTCATTCTAATAGGGGCTTCCTGCCCTTGGCCTAGGCTCAGTTTTTTTTTTTTTTTAAAGATTTTATTTATTTATTCATGATAGTCACAGAGAGAGAGAGAGGCAGAGACACAGGCAGAGGGAGAAGCAGGCTCCATGCACCGGGAGCCCGACGTGGGACTCGATCCCGGGTCTCCAGGATCGCGCCCTGGGCCAAAGGCAGGCGCCAAACCGCTGCGCCACCCAGGGATCCCTAGGCTCAGTTTTGATTCAATTGTGGGGCTTTCTAGGACATTAAGCTGTAAACAGCAAAGGTTCCACACATGGAAGGGGGACGTCACACTGTCCCTATTTGCTAAAGACGCCGTACTAGAAACAGGAAACACCAGAGCCTCCACCAAAACCTGTTAGAACTAAGGAGTGAGTTCACTAAAGTGACGGGACACAAACTGACCCTACAAAGCAGAGTAGCCTTGCTGTGTCCCGACAATGAGCACTCAGGAAGGAAAGGAAGGACGTGAAGGCCTTCTCAGGAGCATCAGGGAGAATAAATAAAGAGACTGAACCAAAGGAGCACAAGTCTTGTGCACTGAGCCATATCAGGCTCTGGGAGGCCGTCCTGGACTCGTGGGGTGGGAGCCTCATCTTGTGAAAATGTCCACAGTTCCTGAAGCCACCCTCAGTTTCATGTCATTCCTATCAAAATCATGGTGGCAGATCTTAGAAATAGGAAAAAAAAAACCAAAACCTATAACATCCAACCCCCACAACAAATGACCCTGGACAGCAAATCAGTATTGGAGAAGCATGACAGAGTGGGATGCAGCACTTTCCTATTTCAAAAGATGTCACAGAGACACAGGATAAAGCAGTGTGGTTCTCGGGCCCCCGGCTGGCTCCGTCTGATAAGCATCCAACTCGTGACCTCACCTCCGGTCCTGATCTCAGGGGTCATGAGTTCTAGGCCTGTGTTGGGCCATGGACTAGGCGTGGAGCCTACTTAGACAAACCAGACCCACAGGGGGTGGTCCCGGCATAAGCTGAATGAGCAAAACAGAGAGTCCAGAAGGAAATGTGCTCTGATAGAACTGATTTTTTTAACTTAATTTAAACCCAATTAATTAACGTATAGCGTATTATACTTTCAGAGGAAGAATTCAGGGATTCACCAGGTGGAGATAACAGCAGTGCTCGTGACATCACATGACCTCCTTCATGCCAGTACCCTGTTATCCGCCCCCTCCAGCGACCCTCAGTTTGTTTCCTATCATTAAGAGTCTGTATTTCCTGCATCTGTTTTCATCTTATTTGTTTTTCCTTCCCTTTACAGTTGTTCATCTGCTTTGCTTCTTTAATTCCACCTATGAATGAAACCACACGTCATTCTCTTTTCCGAGTGAGTTACTTCACTTAACATGATCCCTTTAGTTCTACCCACATCATTGCAAATGGCAAGATTTCCTTCTCTTTGATAGCTGAGTTCCATTCCTCTCTCTATGACCATCATCTATCTCCCATCCTCTTTATCCATCATCTGGCAGAGGACACCGAGGCTCCTCCCACAGTGTGGCTACTGTGGACACGGCTGCTGTGGACATTGGGGTGCAGGTGTCCCAAGTCTCACTGCACCTGTATCTTCGGAGTGAGCTCCAGGCCGTTCACCTGCTGGTTGCAGGGCAGCTCTATTTGTAACTTCCTGAGGGGCCTCCACACTGTTTCCAGGGTGGCTGCACCAACCTGCGGTCCCGCCCACAGTGGAAGAGGGTTGAGTGAGTTTTGCAGGACGTGGTAAAAGTCTGGTCCACATTTCATTTCACGTCCTGTGGGCTCCAATTCCTTGTCCTTAAGTATTTCTGGGGAAGCCAGGTGTTGGGCTCCTTTTCAGTGAGATGTTTCCAAAGCTAACAGGCCCCAGATGAAGCCTGAAAGGAGGCAGGTGCAGCCCAGAGAGCACCCGCTGCCTCCTGCACAGTCTCCTGTAGCGCCTGAGCATCCCGCAGGGGGCTCCTGAGCCCAGACCCCTCCCATGGGGCACGCATGTGCAGTAGACCTCCTCTGCCTGCACTAACAGGAGCCAGCCTGTGCTGGGGAGGCCTGCGGAAGACATGGGGACGCGTCTATGCTGATGAGCTGCAGCCTCCTCAGGACCCACGGAGAGTCTTCAGGGGGAAATTGGGCCACATTCATGCTGACAGGAACCCCGGTCTCCTCAGGACCCGCGATGAGGCTTTAGGAATATGTGGGCCCACATCCACCCTGACAGGAGCCCCTGGGCTGCCTCAGGACCCGCAGGGAGGCTTCTGGAAGATGTGGGCCCACATTCATGCTGACAGGAGCCCTGAGCACCTCAGGACCCGCAGGGAGGTTTCAGGAAATTGTGGGCCCGCATCCACGCTGAGAGGCGCCCCTGAGCAGCCTCACGACCCGCGGGGAGGCTTCAGGAAGAAATGGGCCTGCATCCACACTGACAGGAGTCCCTGAGCTGCCTCAGGACCTGTGGGGAGGCTTCAGGAAGATGTGGCGACGCGTTCACTCTGGCAGGAGCTCCCGGGTCCCTCAGGACATAAGTTGAGGCTTCTGGAAGCTGGGGGCCGCATTCATGGTTACAGGAGCCCCAGCCTCCTCAGAACCCTCGGTGACACTTAGGGAGGATTTGGGGCCACATGGACACAGCAGGACGCTGACTTCCTCAGGACCCCTGGTGTAGACTTGGGGAAATATGTGGATGCGTCCATGTGGACAGAAGACCCCAGCTTTGTCAGGGCCTGTGGTGAGGCCTAAGAAAAATGTGGGTGCCGCATCCACAGTGACAGGAGTCTCCAGCCTCCTCAGGTCCCACTGTGAAGTTTTGGGAAGCTTTGGGGCCACATCCATGCTGACAGGAGCCCCCAGCCTCCTCAGATCTTATGGTGAGGCTTGAGGAAAATGTGGGGCCACGTCAATGCTGACAGGAACCCTGTCTTCCTCAGGACCTGCACTTTGGCTTCGGGACATAAGGGGCTGCGTGTATGCTGACAGGAGCCCACAGCCTCCTCAGGACCCGCGGTGAGTTTTCTGGGGGACGTGGGGCCATGTCCAGGGTGACAGGAGCCCCCGGCCTCCTGAGGACCTGCTGTGAGGCTTCCAGAGGATGTGAGGCATAGTCCACAGTGACAGGAGACCCAGTGTCCTCAGGACTCGCTGACTATGACTCAGGAACACGTGGGGCCACGTCGCACTCACAGGAGCCTGGCTTCCTCAGGACCCCTTGGAGGAATCTGGAGGAGCTGTTGGGGGCCACTTCCACATCAGAAGGGACTCCTCAGAACCACAGGGTAAGTGAAAGGGTAGAATGAATGGTAGGGTGAGGGGAGGGGAGGAAGTTGGTGGTTAGCCTTAGGTTAGATGTTAGAGGTTAGTGATTATGCTTATGGTTACGAATTAGAGGTTAGGTGAGGCATAAGGGTATTTGTCAGCGTTAAGAGTTAGGATGGGGGTTAGGGTATGGGACAGGATTTAGTGTTAGGGTTAGGGTTTAGGCTCTAGGGATTAGGGCAGGAGGTTAGAGGTTGGGGTTAGGGTTATGGTTAGAGTTAGGGTTGGGCTTAGGTTTGCAGTTAGGGTTAGGGGTGAGGGTGTGAGATATGGTTAGGGGTTAGAGTTAGGGGTTAGAGTTAAGGGTTACAGTTAAACTTAGGGCTAGGTTTAGGGTTAGAGCGAGGGTTAGGATTAGGATAGGGGTTAGGGCTAGGGTTAGGGTTAGTGTTTGGTTACGGGTTAGGGTTAGGGTCAGGTCAGGGTCAGGGTACGGTTTTGGAAAAGGGTAAGATATAGGGTTAGGGAGTGGGTTAGGGGTTGGTTTTAGGGTACGGGTTAGGGTACAGTTTGGGGTATGAGATAGGATTAGTATTAGAGGGTTAGGGTTAGGGTACAGGTTAAGGTTAGGAATAGGATTTGAATACCTTATTTTAAGGTTAGGGTTAGAGGTTAGGGTTCGGGTTAGATTTAAGGTAGGGGTCAGGGTTAAGGAAACCTAAGTTTAGGTGAATCTACGTTTAGGAGTTAGGGTGAGGGTTGGCAGAAAGGTTCAGTGAATGTGTTTTGGTCTTGGGGTTTGTGTTTGTTTTTCGATTAGTGATGGGTCTTGTTTAAGGGCTAGGTTAACATTAGGATTAAGTGTAGGGTTAGGGTTTTGTCTGTGTATGGTTAGAGTTTGGGTCTGGCATGTGCCTGCACTGGGACTCCTAGCATCTTGGGCCGTTTAGTTTTATGCACTCTATTTAGGTTTTGGGTTCAAAGATAGCCTGACTCCACCAAGTCAGTGGCCTCCCCAGAGAATCAAAATCCAGCCTTCTGATGGGGTCAGAATAGACATAGCAGGCTTCTCCCGAGCTGAGCTAAGGAGGGGATTTGTGGCTCTAAAGACTCTTTATTTGGATTTTCAGTTGCCTTTCTGTTTTTATCTCTAGTGCGTACATGTTTCATCAATACTACCTATTATTATTTTAAAGTTTTACTTGGGGATCCCTGGGTGGTGCAGCGGTTTGGCGCCTGCCTTTGGCCTAGGACGCGATCCTGGAGACCCAGGATCGATTCCCACGTCGGGCTCCCGGTGCATGGAGCCTGCTTCTCTCTGCCTGTGTCTCTGCCTCTCTTTCTCTCTCTGTGACTATCATAAATAAATAAAAATTAAAAAAAAATAAAGTTTTACTTAAATTCCTGTTTGTATACACAGAATGATATAGTTTCAGGTTTACCATATAGTGATTCAACCCTTGGATACAACGCCTGGTACTGGCCACAGGTACCCTCCACTATCCCCATCCCCTGATTCCCCATCCCCCTCACCTTCCTCTGGTATTTATTAGTTTATTCTCTGTGGTTAAGAAAGTGTTTTTTGTTTGCTTCTCTTATCCCCCCTGTGCCCCTTTGCCAGTTTGTCTGGTTTCTTAAAATTCACATGTGAATGCAATTGTATGGTATTTGGTATCTGTCTTTCTCTGACTGACTGAGTTCCTTGAGCATAAGTCCTTTCCACTTCTCCCACGTCATTGTAAATGGCTTCATTTCATCGCTTCTGATGACCCGGTGATGTCGCAGTTGGTATATTTACCACATCGTCTCTGCCCATTCATCACTCGATGGACATCTGGGCTGTATCCACAGTTTGGCTGTTGTTGATAACGCTGCTACAAACACTGGGCTGCGTGTCCCACTTGGAATCTACTAAACGACTTTTGTATCCTTGGGGTAAATACCTAGCTCTGCAATTTTGGAATCGTAGGGTAGCTCTATGTTTAACTTCTTTTTTTAATTTTTTTTATGATAGTCACAGAGAGAGAGGCAGAGACACAGGCAGAGGAAGAAGCAGGCTCCGTGCACTGTGAGTCCAACGTGGGATTTGATCCCGGGTCACCAGGATCGCGACATGGGCCAAAGGCAGGTGCCAAACCGCTGCACCACCCAGGGATCCCCTATTTTTAACGTCTCTAGGACCCCTCACAGTGTTTTCCACAGTAGCTGCACCTGTTCGCATGTCCACCAGGAGTGTAAGGGGGCTCCCTCTTCTCTATAGCCTCAACAACACCTGTTGTTTCTTCTGTTGTTAATTTTAGCCATTCTGACGGCTGTCAGGTGACATCTTATTGTGGTTTTCATTTGCATTTCCCTGATGATGGGTGACGCTGAGTGTCTTTCGGTGTCTGGTGGCCATCTGGATGTCTTGTCAGAGACAAAGTCCATTCATGTCTTCTGCCCATCTGCAGTTGGATAATTTGTGTTTAGGATGCTGAGATTTATATTTGCTTTACGTATTTTGCATACTGTTTATTGGATGTGTTGTTTACAAATATCTCCTTTCATTTTGTATGTTGCCTTTTAGCATTGGTTGTTTCTTTCACTTTGCAGAAGGTTTTGAATTTGATGAAGTCTCAATAGTATTTTTGCTTTTGTTTCCCTCACCTCAGAGGCATATCTAGAAAGAAGATCCAATGGCCAACGTCAAAGATGTTGCTGCCTATCTTTTCTTCTTTGTATGGTTTCAGGTCTCACATTTAGGTCTTTCATCCATTTTGAATTTATTTTTTATATATATGGTGTAAGAAAGTGGTCCAGTTTCATTCTTCTGCATGTGGCTGCCTGGTTTTCCCAACACTATTTGTTCTTATCCTGGGGTCAGGGTTAGGGTTTTTTGAAGAGACTGTCTTTGTGCCATTGGATATTCCTTCCTGCCTTGTTGTCGATTAATGGATCATAGAGTTACAGGTTTGTATCTTGTTTCGGAATTCCATTCCATTCTATTCTATTGATCTAAGCGTCTCCTGTTGGGAGATTCTTGAGTGCTGATTCAATTTCGTTGCTGGTTATCTGTCTATTCAAGTTTCTTATTTCTTCCTTTTTCATTTTTGCTATGTTATATATTTCCAGGAATTGATCTATTTCTTCCAGGTTTTAGGTTGCTGGCATATAATTTTTCATAATGTTCTCTTATGTTTGTATTTCTCTAGTGTTGGTTGTTATTTCTCTTATCTCATTTGTGATTTTATTTGGGTCCTTTCTCATCATTTATCTTTTTTCTTTTTTAAAGATTTTATTTATGTATTCATGCGAGACACAGAGAGGCAGGGGTATAGGCAGGGGGAAAATGAGGCTCCATGCAGGGAGCCTGATGTGGGACATGATTCCCCAGGACCCCGGGATCATGACCTGAGCCAAAGCAGATGCTCAACCACTGAGGAACCCAGGTGCCTTGCTGATTAAATTCCTTTCCTAGTTATGGGTGTGTTCACATTTTCTATTTCTTCCTATTTCAGTTTTGCTCGTTTATACATTTCTAGGGATTTGTCCATTTATTCCAGGTCTCCCAGTTTGTTACTGTATAATCTTTCATAATATTCCCTTAAAATGGTCTTATTTTTCTGGTGTTGATTGTGATCTCTCTTCTCTCTTTTGTGATTTTATTTATTTAGTTCTTTTCTGTTTTCTTGTTGATAAGGCTGGCTAGGGCTTGATCCATTTTCTTAGTTATTTTGAAGAACCAGTTCTTAGTTTCATTATTCTATTCTACTGTTTTGTTGTTTCTGTATTTTTTATTTCTGCTCTCATCTTTATTTTTCCCTTCTTCTGTAGGCTTTAGGCTTTGTTTCCTATTCCTTTTCCAGCTCCTTTAGGTGTAGTGTTGGGTTGTGTATTGGAGACTTCTTGTTTCTTGAGGTAGGACTGTATTGCTATCTACTTCCCTCTAAGGACTGTCTTTGCTACATCCTAGAGGTTTGAAGAAACATGTTTTCATTTTCATTTGTTTTAAATTTCCTCTTGGGGATCCCTGGGTGGCGCAGCGGTTTGGCACCTGCCTTTGGCCCAGGGCGCGATCCTGAAGACCCGGGATCGAATCCCACGTCGGGCTCCCGGTGCATGGAGCCTGCTTCTCCCTCTGCCTGTGTCTCTGCCTCATTCTCTCTCTCTCTCTCTGTGACTATCACAAATAAATAAAAAATTTAAAAAAAATGTCCTTAAAAAAATTTAAAAAAAATAAATTTCCTCTTTAATTTCCTGGTTGCTCCAACATTCTCTAGTAGGATGATCATAATCTCCACGAATTTTTGGTCTGTCCAAATTTTTCTTACTGTCGACCTCGAGTTTCATAGCGTCGTGGTCCGAAAATGTACATGGTGTGATACTATCCTTCTTGTACCTGTTGTACCTGTTGAGGGCTGATTTGTGGTCCATGATATAATCTATTCTGGAGAATGTCCCCTGTGCACTTGAAAAGAATGTGTATTCTGCTTTAGGAAGAAATGTTCAGACTATATCTGTTGAGTCTCTTTGGTCCAGTGTGTCAAGGCTATTGTTTCCCTGTTGATTTTCTGCATAGACGATCGGTCCATTGCCATAAGTGGGTGTTAAAATCCCCTGTCACTGTATTATTATCAATGTGTTCCTGTACGTTGTTAATTGGTTTCTATATTTCGGTACTCCCATGTTGGCAGCATAAATATGTAGTTGTTTGATCTTTTTTTAAAAATAAATTTATTTTTTATTGGTGTTCAATTGACCAACATACAGAATAACATGCAGTGCTCATCCCGTCAAGTGTCCCCCTCAGTGCCCGTCACCCATTCACCCCCACCCCCTGCCCTCCTCCCCTTCCAGCACCCCTAGTTCTTTTCCCAGAGTTAGGAGTCTTTATGATCTCTCTCCCTTTCTGATATTTCCCAAACGTTTCTTCTCCATTCCCTTATGTTCCCTTTCACTATTATTTATATTCCCTGAAGGAATGCGAACATACACTGTTTGTCCTTCTCCGATTGACTTACTTCAATTACTCAGCATAATACCTTCCAGTTTCATCCACATTGAAGCAAATGATGGGTATTTGTCGTTTCTAATGGCTGAGTAATATTCCATTGTATACATAAACCACATCTTCTTTATCTATTTATCTTTCGATGGACACCGAGGCTCCTGCCACAGTTTGGCTATTGTGGACATTCTGCTATAAACATCGGGGTGCAGGTGTCCCGGTGTTTCGTTGCATCTGAATCTTTGGGGTAAATCCCCAATAGTGCAATTGCTGAGTCGTCGGGCAGGTCTATTTTTAACTCTTTGAGGAACCTCCACACAGTTTTCCAGAGTGACTGCACCAGTTCACCTTCCCACCAGCAGTGTAAGAGGGTTCCCTTTTCTCCGCATCCTCTCCAACATTTGTGTTTTCCTGCCTTGTTAATTTTCCCCATTCTCACTGGTGTGACATGGTATTTCATTGTGGTTTTGATTTGTATATCCCTAAGGGCAAGTGATGCAGAGCATGTTTTCATGTGCATGTTGGCCATGTCAATGTCTTCCTCGGTGAGATTTCTCTTCATGTCTTTTGCCCATTTCATGATTGGATTGTTTGTCTCTTTGGTGTTGATTTTAAGAAGTTCTTTATAGATCTTGGAAACTAGCCCTTTATCTGATACGTCTTTTGCAAATATCTTCTCCCATTCTGTAGGTTGTCTTTTAGTTTTGTTGACTGTATACTTTGCTGTGCAAAAGCTTCTTATCTTGATGAAGTCACAATAGTTCATTTTTTCTTTTGTTTCTTTTGCCTTCATGGATGTACCTTGCAAGAAGTTGCTGTGGCCAAGTTTAAAACGGGTGTTGCCTGTGTTCTCTATGATTTTGATAGACTCTTGTCTCACATTTAGATTTTTCATCCATTTTGAGTTTATCTTTGTGTATTGTGAAAGAGAGTGGTCTAGTTTCATTCTTCTGACTGTGGATGTCCAATTTTCCCAGCACCATTTATTGAAGAGACTGTCTTTCTTCCAATGGATAGTCTTTCCTCCTTTATCGAATATTAGTTGACCATAAAGTTCAAGGTCCACTTCTGGGTTCTATTCTGTTCCATTGATCTATGTGTCTGTTTTTGTGCCAGTACCACACTGTCTTGATGACCACAGCTTTGTAGTACAAGCTGAAATCTGGCATGTGGTACCCCCAGATATAGTTTTCTTTTTTAAAATTCCCCTGGCTTGGGATCCCTGGGTGGCGCAGCCATTTGGCACCTGCCTTTGGCCCAGGGCACGATCCTAGAGACCAGGGATGGAGCCCCACGTCGGGCTCTCAGTGCATGGAGCCTGCTTCTCTCTCTGCCTGTGTCTCTGCCTCGCTCTCTCTCTCTGTGTCACTATCATAAATAAATAAAAAATAAAATAAAATAAAATAAAATAAAATAAAATAAAATAAAATAAAATAAAATAAAATAAAATATTTCCCCTGGCTTTTCGGGGTCTTTTCTGATTCCACACAAATCTTAAAATAATTTCTTCTAACTCTCTGAAGAAAGTCCATGGTATTTTGATAGGGATTGCATTAAACGTGTACATTGCCTGGGTAACATTGACATTTTCAGAATATTAATTCTGCCAATCCATGAGCATGGAATATTTTTCCATCTCTTTGTGTGTTCCTCAATTTCTTTCAGAAGTTTTCTATAGTTTTTAGGGTATAGATCATTTACCTCCTTGGTTAGGTTTATTCCTAGGTATCGTATGATTTGGGTGCAATTGTTAATGAGATTGACTCCTTAATTTCTCTTTCTTCAGTCTCATTGTTAGTGTATAGAAATGCCTTTGATTTCTGGGCATTGATTTTGTATCCTGCAACGCTACCAAATTGCTATATGAGTTCTAGCAATCTTGGGGGGGAGGGTTTTGGGTTTTCTAGGTAGAGTATCATGTCATCAGCAAAGAGGGAGAGTTTGACTTCTTCTTTGCCAATTTGAATGCCTTTAATGTCTTTTGTTGTCTGATTGCTGAGGCTAGGATTTCCAATACTATGTTGAATAGCAGTGGTGAGAGTGGATATCCCTGTCTTATTCCTGATCTTAGGTGAAAGGCTCCCAGTGCTGCCCCATTGAGAATGATATTTGCTGTGGGCTTTTCGTAGATGGCTTTTTTTTTTTTTCGTAGATGGCTTTTAAGATGTCGAGGAATGTTCCCTCTATCCCAACGCTCTGAACTGTTTTGATCAGGAATAGATGCTCTATTTTGTCAAATGCTTTCTCTGCTTCTAATGAGAGGATCATATGGTTCTTGGTTTTTCTCTTGCTGATATGATGAATCACATTGATTGTTTTACGAGTGTTGAACCATCCTTTTGTCCCGGGGATAAATCCTACTTGGTCATGGTGAATAATATTCTTAATGTATTGTTGGATCCTATTGGCTAGTATCTTGTTGAGAATTTTTGCATCCATGTTCATCAAGGATATTGGTCTGTATTCTCCTCTTTGGTGGGGTCTTTGTCTGGTTTTGGAATTAAGGTGATGCTGGCTTCATAGAACGAATTTGGAAGTACTCCATCTCTTTCTATCTTTCCAAACAGCTTTAGTAGGATAGGTATGGTTTCTTTAAACGTTTGATAGATTTCCCCTGGGAAGCCATCTGGCCCTGGACTTTTGTGACTTGGGAGGTTTTGGATGACTGCTTCAATTTCCTCCCTGGTTATTGGCCTGTTTAGGTTTTCTATTTCTTCCTGTTCCAGTTTTGGTAGTTTGTGGCTCCAGGAATGCGTCCATTTCTTCTAGATTGCCTAATTTATTTCCGTATAGCTGTTCATAATATGTTTTTAAAATCGTTTGTATTTCCTTGTGTTGGTAGTGATCTCTCCTTTCTCATTCATGATTTTATTAATTTGAGTCTTCTCTCTCTTCTTTTTAATAAGACTGGCTAATGGTTTATGTATGTTATTAATTCTTTTAAAGAACCAACTCCTGGTTTTGTTGATCTGTTCCACATTTATTGTGGTCTCAATTTCCTTGATGTCTGCTCAAATTTTAATTAAATCTCTTATTCTGTTGGGTGTAGGATCTAGCTGCTGTTTTTTTCTCTAGCTCCTTTATGAGTAAGGTTAGCTTTTGTATTTGAGTTCTTTCCAGTTTTTGAATGGATGCTTGTATTGTGATGTATTTCCCCCATAGGACTGCTTTTGTTGCATGCCAAAGATTTTGAACATTTGTATCTTCATTCTCATTAGATTCCATGAATCTTTTTAATTCTTCCTCAATTTCCTGGTTGACCCTTTCATCTTTTAGCAGGATGGTCCTTAACCTCCACGTGTTTGAAGTCCTTCCAAACTTCTTGTTATGATTTAGTTCTAATTTCAAGGCATTATGGTCTGAGAATATGCAGGGGATGATCTGAATCTTTTGGTATCAGTTCAGACGCGATTTGTGATCCAGTATGTGGTCTATTCTGGAGAAAGTTCCATGTGCACTTGAGAAGAATGTTTATTTAGTTCAGTTTGGATGTAAAGTTCTGTAGATATCTGTGAAATCTATCTGCTCCAGTGTATCATTTAAAGCTCTCGTTTCTTTGGAGATGTTGTGCTTAGAAGACCTATCGAGGGTAGAAAGACCTAGATTGAAGTCACCAAGTATAAGATAATTATTATCTAAGTATTTCTTCACTTTCGTTATTAATTGGTTTAAATATTTGGCAGCTCCAATATTCGGAGAATATATATTGAGGATTGTTAAGTCCTCTTGTTGGATAGATCCTTTAAGTATGATTTAGTGTCCGTCTTCATCTCTCACTATAGTCTTCGGGGTAAATTTTAGTTTATCTGATATAAGGATGGCTACCCCTGCTTTCTTTTGAGGACCATTTGAATGGTAAATGGTTCTCCAACCCATTATTTTCAGATTGTAGGTGTCCTTCTGTCTAATATGAGTCTCTTGTAGACAGCAAATAGTTGGGTCCTGCTTTTTTATCCAGTCTAAAACCCTGCGCCTTTGAAGGGGTCATTAAGCCCGTTCACGTTCAGAGTTACTATCCACAGATATGAGTTTAGTGTCATCATGACATCTATTCAGTCCTTGTTTTTGTGGATTGTTCCACTGAACTTCTTAAAGGGGAATTTTAAGAGTCCCCCTTAAAATTCCCTGCAGAGCTGGTTTGGAGGTCACATATTCTTTCAGTTCCTGCCTGTCTTGGAAGTTCTTTATCTCTCCTTCCATTTTGAATGAGAGCCTTGCTGGATAAAGTATTCTTGGTTGCATGTTCTTCTCATTGAGGACCCTGAATATATCCTGCCAGCCCTTTCTGGCCTGCCAGGTCGCTGTGGAGAGGTCTGCTGTTACCCTAATGCTCCTCCCCATAAAGGTCAGGGATTTCTTGTCTCTTGCTGCTTTAAGGATCTTCTCTTTATCTTTGGAATTTGCAAGCTTTACTATTAAATGTCGAGGTATTGGATGGTTTTTTATTGATTTTAGGGGGGGATCTCTCTATTTTCTGGATCTGAATGCCTGTTTCCCTTCCCAGATTAGGAGTTTTTCAGCTAGGATTTGTTCAAATACATATTCTGGCCCTCTGCCCCTGTCAGCGCCTTTTGGAACCCCAATTACAAGTACGTTTTTCTTCCTCAGGCTGTTGTTTATTTCCCTTAATCTGTCTTCTTGCTCTCTTAATTGTCTGTCTCTTTTTTCCTGAGTTTCCTTCTTTGCCATCAACTTGTCTTCTATGTCACTCACTCGTTCTTCCACCTCCTTAACCCTCGTCGTTAGGACTTCTAGTTTGGATTGCATCTCATTCAATTGATTTTTAATTTCTGCCTGATTGTATCTAAATTCTGCAGTCATGAAGTCTCTTGAGTCCTTTATTCTTTTTTCTAGAGCCACCAGTAGCTGTATAATCATGCTTCTGAATTGGCTTTCTAACATTGAATTGTAATACAGATTTTGTAACTCTTAGGAGAGAAGACTGTTTCTGATTCTTTCTTTTGAGGTGAGGTTTTCCTTCTATTCATTTTGCTCAGTGCAGAGTGGCCAAAAAAAAAATTGTATTGGGAAAAGGAGAAAAAGAGAGGAGAGAAAGAAGGAAAGAAAAGAGAAAAGGAAGAAAAAAAAGAAAAAAGAAGAAAAAGAGAAAGAAAAAGAAAGAAAGGAATAAAGGGTGGGAGATGCAACAAATCAAAAAGAAAGAAGAAAAGAAAAAAGAGAAGAGAAAAGAAAAGAAAAAAGAAAAGAAAGGAAAAGAAAAAACCACGGGAGAGTATCTTTTGATTCTGTATACTTTAAGTCCGTTGACTTCCCCTGGAACTTGTCCGTCTAGCTCGTCTTCTGGGTGAGGGGCCTGTTGTGCTGATTTTCAGGTGTTAGCTCTTGAGGGAGCTGCTCTGCCCTCTGCCTGGTGCAGGGCTCAGTGGGGGTTGTTTAACTTGTGAGGCCCCAGGAGGAATCATCCCAGTGACGCTGGCAGCTCTGGAGCCCTGGATTCAGCTCCCACAGTAACTATGGAGCTCTCCCTCTGCAGGACCTGGAGGTGCCAAGGCGGGGACGCTGATCTGCTCAGCTCTGGGCAGAAGCGTCCTAGCTGTCGTGGGCCTTCCCTGGCTCTGCCTGTCCCAGGGGGAGGCCAAATCCTGGGCTGTGTCCTGGCACCCTGTGCTCCAGTGCCTGCGCTGTTGGATTCCCCCTCCCGGCCACACAGCCGCCTCCGTGGCGCTGCCGCCCGAGCCCCTCTGAGCTGGTCCCAGAGCCCCGCAGCACTCTCCGCAGGGATACTCTTCCTCTGCTGGAGCCCCCTCCGAGCTGCTCCTGGCCTCACAGCCCCCTCCATGCGGAGCCGCCGCCTGAGCCCCTCCGAGCTGCTCCGGGTCCAGCCGTGGGCCCTGCAGTCTTTTAGGGAGCTCAGCCGCGGGGTATGGTGCAGTCTCCTGGGTGCGCAGGTGTCTGTTAGTGTTCCAGGGAGCCCGAGGGCATCCCCGCCATCCTGGCATCCTGCTCCAACTCCCTGCGGGTGCCTTTCCACCCAGGAAGATTGGTGAAGCTCCTGCTTCTCCGGGACAGAGCTTTCCTGTCCTGGGGGCACTCGCCCTGGCCTTAGCCCGGCACCTCGTGGGGCCTCTCCCCCTTGGATGCCTTTTGTTTCTTTATTTCTTTTCCCCCCTCTTCCTACCTTGATAGAAGTGTGAACTCTTCTCACTGTAGCATTCCAGCTGGTCTCTCTTTAAATCTCAGGCCGAATTCATAGATTTTCAGGATGATGAAGATTATCTAGGTAATTTGGTGGGGACAGGTGATTTGGGGACACTACTCTTCCGCCATCTTGCCCCTCCCTCCACTTTCCTATTTCAAACAATGTCACAGAGACACAGGATAAAGCAGTGTGGTTCTCGGGTCCCGGCTGGCTCCGTTGGTTAAGCATCCGACTCCTGACTTCACCCTTGGTCTTGATCTCGGGGTCATGAATTCTAGTCCTGTGCTGAACTGTGGACGAGGCATGGAGCCTACTTAAACAAACCAAACCCACAGGGGTGTGGTTCTGGCATAAGCTGAAGGAACAGAATAGAGAGCCTGGAAGAAAATGCACTCCGATACCGTCAACTGATTTTTTAAACTTAATTTAATTTAAACCCAATTAATTAAGAGTATAGTGTATTATACTTTCAGAGGTAGAATTCAGGGATTCAACAGTTGGAGATAAAACCAGGGCTCATGACATCACGTGCCCTCCTTCATGCCCATCTACCAGTTACCCTGTCCCTCCACTCCCCTCCCCTCCAGTGACCCTCAGTTTGTTTCCTGTGATTGAGTCTTTTTTTCCTCCATGTCTGTTTTCATCTTGTTTTTCCTTCCCTTCACAGATGCCCATCTGCTTTGCTTCTTTAATTTCACCTATGAATGCAACCATACGGTAATTTTCTTTCCTGACTGACTTATTTCACTTAACATGATCCCTCTAGTTCTATCCACATCATTGCAAATGGCAATGTTTTCTTCTCTTTGATAGCTGAGTACCGTTCCTATCATCTAACTATCATCTATGACCATCATCTATCTTCCATCCTCTTTATCCATCATCTGCCTGAGGGCACCGAGGCTCCTCCCACAGTGTAGCTACTGTGGACCCGGCTGCTGTGGACATTGGGGTGCAGGTGTCCCCGAGTCTCATGCATCTGTATCTTCGGGCTGAGCTAAGGCTGTGCACCTGCTGGCCCCAGGGCGGCTCTATTTGTAACTTCCTGAGGAGCCTCCACACTGTTTCCAGGGCGGCTGCACCAGCCTGCGGTCCCGCCCACAGAGGAGGAGGGTTGAGTGAGTTTTGCAGGGCGTGGTTAAAGTCTGGTACACATTTCTTTTTGTGTCCTGTGGGCTCTAATCATTGTCCTTAAGTATTTCTGGGGAAGCCGGGTATTGGGCTCCGTTTCAGTGAGTCGTTTCCGAAGCTCATAGGACTCAGCTGGAGCTTGGAAGGAGGCAGTTGTGGCCCCATGTATGGGGACGCTGCCTCCTGCATGGCCTCCTGCAGTGCCTGAGCGTCCCGCAGGAGGCGCCCGAGCCCAGGCACTGCCCAAGGGCCGCGAGGGTCAGTAGGCCTCATCCACCTGCACTAACAAGAGCCCACCTGTGCTGGGGAGGCCTGAGGAGGACATGGGGACGCATCCACGCTGATGAGCCCCGGTCTCCTCAGGAACCGCGGTGAGGCTTCAGGAAGATGTGGGCCCGCATCCACCCTGACAGGAACACCTGGGCTGCTTCAGGACCTGCAGGGAGGCTTCAGGAAGCTGTGGTGCCGCGTCCACTCTGGCAGGAGCTCCCGGGCCGCTCAGGACATAAGTTGAGGCTTCTGGAAGGTGGGGGCCGCATCCACGGTGTCAGGAGCCCTGGCCTCCTCAGAACCCGCAGTGACGTTATGGGAGGACGTGGGGCCACGCCCACACAACAGGACGCTGATGTCCTCAGAACCCCCGGTGTAGACTTCGGGAAATATGGGGATGCTTCCATGCAGACAGAAGACCCCAGCCTTGTCAGCGCCTATGGTGAGGCGTAAGAAAGATGTGGGTGCCGAATCCACACTGACATGAGTCTCTGGCCTCTTCAGGACCTTCCCTTTGGCTTCAGGATATATGGGGCTGTGTCTATGCTTACAGGAGCCCACAGCCCCCTCAGGACCCGCGGTGAATTTTCTGGGGGCCATGGGGCCATGTCCAGGCATACAGGAGCCCTCGGCCTCCTGAGGACCTGCTGTGAGGCTTCCAGAGGATATGAGACATAGTCCACAGTGACAGGAGACCCAGCGTCCTCAGGACCTGCTGACTATGACTCAGGAACACATGGGGCCACGTCCACACGCACAGGATCCTGGCTTCCACAGGACCCCCTGGAGGACTCTGGAGGCGCCATTGGGGGCCACGTCCACATCAGAAGGGACTACTCAGAACCACAGGGTAAGTGAATGGGTAGAATGAATGGTAGGGTCAGGGGAGGGGAGGCAGTTGGTGGTTACATTAGGTTAGATGTTAGGGTTTAGTGATTATGCTTATGATTACGGATTAGAGGATAGGGTGAGGGATAAGTGTAAGGGTGAGTGGTTAGGAGTTGGATGGGGGTTAGGGATTAGGGAAAGGGGTTAGGGTTAATGTTAGGGACAGGATTTAGAGTTAGGGTTAGGGTTTAGGCTTAGGGATTAGGGCAGGAGATTAGGAGTTGGGGTTAGGGTTATGGCTAGTGTTAGGGTTGTGATTAGGTTTGCAGTTAGGGTTAGGGGTTAGGGAGTGAGTTAGGGTTAGTTGTTAGGGTTAGGGGTTAGGGTTAAAGTTAGTGCTAGGTTTAGAGTTAGGGTGAGTGGTAGGGTTAGGATAGGGGTTAGGATTAGGGTTAGAGTTTGGTTAGGGGTAATAGTCAGGTCAGGGTCAGGGTAGGGTCAGTGTACGGTTTTGGAAAAGGGTAAGAGATAGGGTTAGGCAGTGGGTTAGGGTTTAGTTTTAGGGTACGGGTTAGGGTACAGTTTGGGGTATGAGATAGGGTTAGTATTAGAGGGTTAGGATTAGGGTACAGGATAAGGTTAAGAATAGGATTTGAATACATTAAGGTTAGGGTTAGAGGTTAGGTTTAGGGTTAGATTTAAGGTAAGGGTCAGGGTTAAGGAAACCTAAGAATAGGTTTAGGAGTTAGGGTGAAGCTTGGCCTGTAGGTTCAGTGAATGTGTTTCGGTCTTGGGGTTTGTGTTTGGTTTTTGATTAGTGATAGGTCTTGTTTAAGGTTTAGGTTAACATTAGGCTTAAGTGTAGGGTTAGGGATATGTCTGTGTATGGTTAGAGTTTGGGTCTTGGCCTGTGCGTGCACTGGGACTCCTAGTATCTTGGGTAGTTTAGTTTTATGCACACTATTTAGGTTTTGGGTTCAAAGATAGCCTGACTCCAACAAGTCAGTGGCCTCCCCAGAGAATCAAAATCCAGGCTTCTGCTGCGGTCAGAAAAGACATGGCAGGCTTCTCCCGAGCTGAGCTAAGGAGGGGATTTGTGGCTCTAAATACTCTTTATTTGGATTTTCAGTTGCCTTTCTGATTTTATCTCTTGTGCACACATGTTTCATCAATAATAACAATTATTATTTTAAACTTTTATTGAATTCCTGTTTGTAAACACAGTATGATATAGTTTCAGGTTTACCACATACTGATTCAACCCTTGGATGCAACGCCTGGTACTGGTCACAGGTGCCCTCCACTATCCCCATCGCCTGATTCCCCATCCCCCCCACCTTCCTCTGGTATCTATTAGTTTATTCTCTGTGGTTAAGAGTGAGTTTCTTGGTTTGCTTCTCTCATCCCACCCCATCGATCCCCTTGCCAGTTTGTTTGGTTTCTTAAAATTCATATGTGAATGCAATTGTATGGTATTTGGTATCTTTCTCTGACTGACTGAGTTCCTTGAGCATAAGTCCTTTCCACTTCTCCCACGTCATTGTAAATGGCTTCATTTCATCCCTTGTGATGACCGAGTGATGTCGCAGTGTGTATATTTACCACATCGTCTCTGCCCATTCATCTGTCGATGGACATCTGGGCTGTATCCACAGATTGGCTATTGTTGATAACGTCACTACAAACACTAGGCTCTGTGTCCCTCTTTGAATCTAAGAGACTACTTTTATATCCTCGGGATAAATACCTAGCTGTGCAATTTTGGAATCATAGGGTACTTCTACTTTTAACTTCTTGAGGACCCTCCACACTGTTTTCCACAGTAGCTGCACCTGTTCACATGACCACGAGGAGTGTAAGGGGGCTCCCCCTTCTCCATAGCCTCACCAACACCTGTTGTTTCTTGTGTTGTTAATTTTAGCCATTCTGTCAGCTGTCAGGTGACATCTCATTGTGGTTTTGGTTTGCATTTCCCTGATGATGGGTGACGCTGAGTGTCTGTCCGTGTGTCTGGTGGCCATCTGGATGTTTTGACAGAGACAAAGTCCATTCATGTCTTCTGCCCATCTGCAGTTGGATAATTTGTGTTTAGGATGCTGAGATTTATATTTGCTTTACGTATTTTGCATACTAACTGTTTATTGGATGTGTTGTTTACAAATATCTCCTCTCATTTTGTATGTTGCATTTTAGCGTTGCTTGTTTCCTTCACTTTGCAGAAGCTTTTCAATTTGATGAACTCCCAATAGGATTTTTGCTTTTGTTTCGCTCACCTCAGAAAGAAGATCCAATGGCCAACGTCAAAGATGTTGCTGCCTATCTTTTCTTCTTTGTATGGTTTCAGGTCTCACATTTAGGTCTTTCATCCATTTTGAATTTATTTTTTATATATATGGTGTAAGAAAGTGGTCCAGTTTCATTCTTCTGCATGTGGCTGCCTGGTTTTCCCAACACCATTTGTTCTTATCCTGGGGTCAGGGTTAGGGTTTGTTGAAGAGACTCTCTTTGTGCCATTGGATAATCCTTCCTGCCTTGTGGTCGATTAATGGACCATAGAGTTACAGGTTTGTATCTTCTTTCGGCTTTCCATTCTATTCTATTGATATAAGCGTCTCCTGTTGGGAGATTCTTGATTGCTGATTCAATTTCTCTGCTGGTTATCTGTGTGTTCAAGTTTCTTATTTCTTCATCATTTTTGCTATGTTATATATTTCCAGGAATTGATCTATTTCTTCCAGGTTCGGGGTTGCTGGCATATAATTTTTCATAATGTTCTCTTATAAACGTTTGTATTTCTAGTGTTGGTTGTTATTTCTCTTTTCTCGTTTGTGATTTTATTTGGGTCCTTTCTTATCTTTATATCTTTTTCTTTTTTAAAGGTTTTATTTATGTATTCATGGGAGACGCAGAGAGGCAGAGGTATAGGCAGAGGGAAAATGGGGCTCCATGTGGGTGGGGAGCCTGATGTGGGACTTGATGCCCCAGGATCCTGGGATCGTGACCTGAGCCAAAGCAGGTGCTCAACCACTGAGGCACCCAGGTGCCTTGCTGATTCAATTCCTTTGCTACTTATGGGTTTGTTCACATTTCTATTTCTTCCTATTTCAGTTTTGATTGCACATTTCTAGGGATCTCTCCAATTCTTCCAGGTCTCCCAGTTTGTTAGCGTATAATCTTTCATAGTATTCCCTTATAATTGGCTTATTTTTCTGGTGTTGATTGCGATCTCTCTTCTCTCATTTGTGACTTTATTTATATAGGTCTTTTCTCTTTTCTTATTGATAAGACTGGCTAGGGCTTTGTCTATTTTATTAATTATATTGAAGAACCAGATCTTAGTTTCGTTATTCCATCCTACTGTTTTGTTGTTTCTGTATTGTTTATTTCTGCTCTCATCTTTATTTTTTCCCTTCTTCTGTAGGCTTCCGGCTATGTTTGCTATTCCTTTTCCAGCTCATTTAGGTGTAGGGTTAGGTTGTGTATTGGAGACTTCTTGTTCCTTGAGGTAGGCCTGTATTGCTATGTACTTCCCTCTTAGAACTGCCTTTGCTACATCCCAGATGTTTTGAGAAACATGTTTTCATTTTCATTTGTTTTAAATTTCCTATTTAATTTCTTGGTTGCTCCATTCATTCTCTAGTAGGATATTCATAATCTCCACGTACTTTTGGTCTGTCCAACTTTTTTTTCTTACTGTTGACTTCAAGTTTCATAGCGTCGTGGTACAAAAATGTACAGGGTGTGATATCAACCTTCTTGTACCTGTTGTACCTGTTGAGGGCTGATTTGTGGGCCATGATATGATCTGTTCTGTAGAATGTCCCATGTGCAGTTGAAAGGAATGTGTAGGGATCCCTGGGTGGTGCAGCAGTTTAGCGCCTGCCTTTCGCCCATGTCGCGATCCTGGAGACCCGAGGTCGAATCCCACGTCGGCCTCCAGGTGAATGGAGCCTGCTTCTCCCTCTGCCAATGTCTCTGCCCCTCTCTCACTCTCTCTCTCTCTGTGACTATCATAAATAATAAAAAATGAAAGGAATGTGTATTCTGCTTTAGGAAGAAATGTTCAGACTATATCTGTTGAGTCCCTGTGGTCCAGTGCGTCAAGGCTATTGTTCCCCTGTTGATTTTCTGTATAGACGATCGGTCCATTGCCATAAGTGGGTGTTAAAATCCCCTCTCACTGTATTATTATCAGTGAGTTCCTGTACGTTTGCTGTTAATTGGTTTCTATATTTAGGTACTCTCATGTTGGCAGCATAAATATTTAGTTGTTTGATCTTGATAGAGAGTCTTTTTAATTATGAAATAATGCCCTTCTTCATCTCTTCTTATACTATTTGTTCTTTCTTTTTTGAAATTTAAATATTTTATTTATTTATTCATGAGAGATACACAGAGAAGCAGAGGCAAAACATAGGCAGAGGGAAAGGCAGGCTCTGCAAAGGGAGGCCGATGTGAGACTTGATCCTGGGATCCCAGGATCACACCCTGAGCCGAAGGCAGATGCTCAACCACTGAGCCAAGAGGTGTCCCCCAGGGTTAGGTTTCAAATTTCGTTTGTCTGATATAAGTATGGGTCCTCCAGCTTTCTTTTGATATCCATTAGCGTGATAGATGATTTTCCATCCCCTGACTTTCAATCTCCTGGTGTCTATAAGTCTAATGTGAGCATCTTGTAGGCAGCATACAGATGGATCTTGATTTTTAAATAATGATTTTATTTATAAGAGAGAGAGAGAGAGAGAGAGGCTGAAAATTAGGCAGAGAGAGAAGCAGGCTCCCCACCAGGAGCAGAATATGGGACTTGATCCCAGACTCCAGGATCACACCCTGAGTCAAAGGCAGAGGCTCAACCCCTGAGCCACCCAGGCATCCCGGATCCTGTTTTTTTTTTTTTTTTTTTTTTAATTTTTTTAATTTATTTATGATAGGCACACAGTGAGAGAGAGAGAGGCAGAGACACAGGCAGAGGGAGAAGCAGGCTCCATGCACCGGGAGCCCGATGTGGGATTCGATCCCGGGTCTCCAGGATCGCGCCCTGGGCCAAAGGCAGGCGCCAAACCGCTGCGCCACCCAGGGATCCCCCGGATCCTGTTTTTTAAGCCACTCTGATACTCTATATCTTTTGATTGGAGCATTTAGTCTATCAGCATTCAGAGTGATTATTCAAAGATATGAACTTTGTTCCTTTGTGTTTCTGGAAGAGTTGGTGTTTCTGGTGATGTTCTCTGGGCCTTTCTAGTCTTTGTTTATTTTGGTCTCTTTTTTCCCCCCACTAGAAGAGTCCCTCTTAAAATTCCTTACTGGACTGGTTAAGTGGTCATGAACTCCTTTATATGTTGCCTGTCTAGGAAAATCTTTATGTCTCCTTCTCTCCTGAATGACACCCTTGCTGAAGAAAGAATTCATACAAATTGGACTCCAATAAAAATAAATTTAAAAACATAAAATAAATTCTTTCTAATATGATTGAGATAAATGGCATGTAGGAGGAAAACCAGAAGCAGAAAGAGAAGAGGAGAAATTTTATCCTCTGTAGCCTTCACAGGGACCTGGTGTCCTTTCCTAGGAGGTGCCCCCTGTCCATAGGATGCTTCCTTCCCCTCTGTGCTCCTTGTTGGAACCCAGCAGGCACATCTCCGTACCTCCAGCACATCTGCAGTCATGGTTTATAGCGTCTTCCATGTATCCTATTGGGGATCACAGCGTCTTGTATGTAACCATCCGGCTGCTGTTTGACAACATTGGGGGGATTCCGACTTTTGTTGGTTTTGGGGTGTGTGTGTCTCTATGACATGCAGCTATCACGTGCAGCTATTGGATCCTATGGCTGGGTAACCCAAAATCCTGAAATGGTTGGCAAAACCTCATTTCTGGTGCTGGCGCTGGGTGGCTAGCTGGGCTCTCCTATCCACCCCAGGGCTCGCTCATGCAGTGACTTTCCGCTGGAGGGTCAGCTGAGCTGGAAGATCTGGTTCGGCCACATTCCCATGTCCGGCAGTGGGTCTCCCCGAGCGCCGTCTGCTTCTCCTCTCCCTGATGCCTCTCCAGCAGGGAGCCGGACCTCGGGGCTGCCCTGGGGGGATCTCCAGAGGCGCCAGGTGACTATTACGGGGAGCCATGGGGCAGCCTGTGTGTGGGAGTAGGGGTGGTGATGGGGCTGGGGTTCCTCGGTCCCCTGTGCTGCCTGGCCTTCAAGCCGAGCCCCATGCTCACCCACCCCCTACTCACTCGGGCAAGGAGGGTGCCCTCCACACGTTGGTGTGAGAGATCCAGCACCACAAGGTGTGCACACTGAGTCCACCTGGTGAGGGTGGCCCAGGTGCATGAGCTGTAAGTGTGGGACCCAGGAAATTTAACAAATTCCCCTACCCCTGGACAAACAGAGCAGGACTGATTCCATTTTGTGCTACACCCGCCACCTCCCCTATGACCCCCAAATGACCTACTTATAGCTTAAGGCGCTGCCCCACCCTAGTCAGGCCGCTGGGCACACCCTAATTGGAAATCGGCTCATAAAAATGTAACCCTGCTTTGTGCCCGCCAAAATCGTGCACCAATTCTGACCAAAGTAATAGACCAGCTCAAGTGGATACTATAGGGTAAGGTGTAATTCAGTCGGCCAACTACATGTGGACCGACATGACTGTGCAACTTTCTGCGTATCCCATGGTCCACTGGCCCCTATAAAGCTGCCTCACCTCTTAGTCTCAGGGTCCAAGTCCCTGCTCCAATGTGTCTGGTGCACTTGGACCCAAGCTCCAGCTTGTAAAGAGACCCTCAGGAGTTTCATCAGTGTCAGCTCCTTGGTGGTTTCTTGGATTCGCAATCTTGGGCACAACACAAGGGCCTGCTGTCCTGATATCACTTCCACGGCCACGCTGACCGCCCCACAGGCCCTCTGTGCCCAAGGCACCCAGGCACGGGGATGCGGGGAGCGGAGGAAGTGCCCCGGAATCCTGCCAGGCCCGGCCCCCTGGACAGAGGGAGCAGTGACCTCTCAGGTCACTTTGCACAGACCCTGGTGACCTGAGGCTCCCTGACTGTCACTCTGTCCCGCCCATTCTGGCCCACAGGGCACAGGCTGAGTCCCAGTAAAGTCTGTGAGGCCTGACCCTGGTGTCCGGCCACCCCTGGATGGCACGTGGGGACGTCAGCTGTGTGTGCCTAGCGGCGCCCCTGCATGGGCTGGTTGGGGCCTCGGTGGTGCCCCCTCCTCCTCTCTGGGGGTCTCTCCAAGCCCCGTGCACAGTGTTCTGGGAGACACAGAAACGGGCTGGCTGTGCATTTTCGCACCACAACACTTTATTGAATTTGTACAGGAAATGGGCTCAGAGCAGAGGGTGTACACCTTCCCCTGGGGAAGGAGTCCTTTTTGTCTTTAGGGGAGGGCAAGAATCACACAGGGTGGGGGGGTGAGTGCTGGAGTCCCCCACCTGGGAGCATGTGTGGACTCTGGTTGGGGGCGTGTGTCCTGAGGTTTCAGCTTGAGTGATGGTTCTGAGGACAGCAGAGCTGACCTGGAACTGCAGCTCATGGGCTCCTGTGCTGGGTCCCTGCAGGGCAGCTGGACCCCGGCCTCGGGACCCCTGGGGCCCCAACACCTGTAGGAGCCTGCCCCTTGGTGTGGGTGTTGGTGGGGCCCACCGGCCTACCCCTGCTCTCCCCACCCTGGGGTGTCCCGGGATTCCCTGGTCTGCCTAGGTCAGTGACCTGGATCTGTGGGGCACGCCCAGTGCCCAGGAGGCCACATTCAACTGTGAGAAGGCTCGCTCAGCCCGGGGCCAGAATCCAGGGCTGGCCAGGGCCTTGGGGGGCTGGATCCCATTAGTCTTTGTGTTGGGCCTGTTGGGGGCTCAAATCAACCCAGCTCCCCAGAGCCTGGTGCCCAGTCAGCCCAGGTCCCTCTAGGTTAGGGGCTGGTGTCCTGTGCAGGGTGTGCCGTGCTCCAGGAGAGACAATGGGCGGAGGCAGGGCACAGTGGGTCCTCTGCACCACTCACCTGCACACACCGTGTCGGGGGCTCCCTGTCTTCCCTCCTCCCTGCAGCCCCTGGGTACTCTATGGGACACCCGGGCTTCCGATGGGAGCAGGGTATCCAGAGAACCCCGGGGAGGCTGAGCATGTCCCACAGGGGACAGCTGCACCGGGTCCTTGTTCAGGACCGATGGTGTGAGGGTGGATGGTGTGGGGGCATGGGTATGATGGTGGTGGAGTTGGGGGCTGGTGTAGGGGGGATAGTGTTGAGGTATAGTGTGGGTGGGGATTGTGTGGGGCTTTGTGTGTGTGAGGGAGATGGTGTAGGGGCAATGCCATGGGGGATGATGATGTAGGGGGATGATGTGTTTCTGGGAAATGGGGGGATGGGGTGGGGGGCTGGTAGACACACGGCAAACCCTTTCTCTAAGATGCATGGGGAGACGTCTACAGATAAAGGCGACCCCAGTCTGGGGTTTGCTGCGACACCTGCCCCTGGGGGCCCGTGTGGTCAGTGCAGGGCCCTGGCTGGACTGGGGGCAATATCTCGGGTCATCATACTATGTATGTTTACAAATTGCAAATTGTCTCAAATTAAATGCATAGAATTTAGAAATATATAAAGCACTGAGAGGGGGTGTCACCCTGACACGTCCGACCCTCATCGGATCGATGTGTGTCCTCCTCCAGTCACAGCCATACACCCAGCCCCCAGGTCCCCTTACTGCCCCCCACGGCCCGCAACCCCGCCCCCTGCTTTTCAGAAGGCCGTCCCTCCCACCTTTGGGGTTCAGCTCACATGGAAACCCCTGGAGGCCCCATCCTAGTGGCCTCCTCATCCCTGAGACCCCGGGGGAGGGGGCACGGGGTTCATCCCCAGCACCTTACCATGCAGCTGTGTGTTGCTGGCTGCTGTTCTTCTCCCGGCCTCGGAAGCCCTGTGTTCCCGACCCAGAAGCCCCTGGTCCTCCCCCGGAGCCCGATCCCCCCTGGCCCCTCAGCCTCACCCTACCCTGTAGTAGTACCAAAACATGATGTGACTGCTGAATGTCCTGTTGACGTCCAGGTCTACCTGAGTGATGTCTAGGAGGAGACCAGGGCCTCCTCCTTCATTTCCTGTGGGAAAACCAGGGAGGAGGAGCAGGCATCAGGGATACAGACCCTGACCTGTCACGAGCTGCTGTGCTGGGCAGGGAGCCCTGGGGCAACCATGGGAGTGTGTCCTGCAGAAACCTCCTTCCTTCCTCTGGGAGGCCGGGAATGGTGGGAGTGCCCACCGTGCCCATGGAACTGTGTGAGGGCCTGTGCCCAGCTGTTGTGGGCGGGGAGGTGACTGAGGGTCAACCTGGGTGGGAGGGCATAGGGGTCAGCCCAGGTGCGAGGGGACATGGGGTGTTGTGCCCAAGATTGCGAATCTGAGAAACGACTACGGAGTTGACACCAATGCAAACACATGAGGGTTGATTTCCAAACTCGAGCTTGCGCTCAAGTACCCCCGAACCCAACACAGCGGAGCAGGGACCTGGACCCCGAGTTGGGTTTTAGCTTAGTTTTAAGGGCTTGTCTCATGGCCCTCCAGAAAGGCTGGAACAATTCCTCAAGTTCTGTTTACATTTTGTTTTTGTTTTTTTTTTTTAATTTTTATTTATTTATGATAGTTACAGAGAGAAAGAGAGGCAGAGACACAGGCAGAGGGAGAAGCAGGCTCCATGCACCGGGAGCCTGATGTGGGATTCGATCCTGGGTCTCCAGGATCGCGCCCTGGGCCAAAGGCAGGCGCCAAACCGCTGCGCCACTCAGGGATCCCTCTGTTTACATTTTGATATGGGGCCTTCATTGGCATTGAGCTCTGTTCTCATTCTAATAGGCGCTTCAGCCCTTGGCGTGGGCTCAGTTCTTATTCTATTGTGGGGCTTTCCAGGGCAATAAGCTGTAAACTTTTGTTTTTTTCCTGTAACTGAAGTAATGTAAATTTCAGCTCTTCTTCACAGGGTCCTGGGATGGCTTGACGTGTTTGAACGCTGAACTTAAAGTGGAAAGGCCTTCATTTTCTCGGCCTCCTTGCATCCATTCCCATCCTATCTAGCTCCTTCCCCCTTCCCCAGAGCTCCTAAGAGAGAAATTGCAAATGACCTCAGCCTGGCAGCCTGTGTTGTGGGACAGGCCCAGGGATTTGTAATCAGGAAGACCTGGCTCCTGGGCGTCCCAGCTGTGTAGTGGGATTCGATGCTGCAGACTCTTACTCCCTGAGGCTATCTTGACAACCGACTTTGTACATAGAAAAGCTGTCCTTTCCCTTTATAAGATGAAGAGCGAGTCAAAGTGTTTTTTTCTCTGCACTTCTGATTGCTCAGATTCCAATCTTTTTTTTTTCTAAAGATTTTATTTATTTATTCATGATAGTCACAGAGGAGAGAGAGAGAGAGAGAGGCAGAGACACAGGCAGAGGGAGAAGCAGGCTCCATGCACCGGGAGCCCGACGTGGGATTTGATCCCGGGTCTCCAGGATCGCGCCCTGGGCCAAAGGCAGGCGCCAAACCGCTGCGCCACCCAGGGATCCCTCAGATTCCAATCTGAGACGTATTTCCTGTTAATAAGGATAATTTACTATCCGTAGTACTATGGTTAAAATATTCTGACACAAGTAAATCAGAGGGATGAGGGAATGTCTTCTCTTTCTTCACAGCTCAGTCACTCATCATCTTTATGGATTTGGAAAGAACTGAGAGACATTATTACCAATGGTCCTATTATTATGTGAAGGATTCTTCCCTGAGATTCTTCCCCTTTTTCAACTGACACTGAAACACTGTGAACTCTTTGGAAGACAAATGTCAGGGAAATAAATGTTATGCATTGCTAATTTAAATGCACTAGCAATATGGTATCTATTATACTAGAATTATTTTTTATCTGATTTTTGCTATTTATTATCCGTTCCTGCTTTTCAGGTTGAGGAGGCATTATACGTGTTCCTAAGTGTTTTTCTTTCCTTCTGATATAAAATTCTTACTTTGTTCCCATCGAAGGAACTCTTTAAGAATAAGGCAAAAGTTAATTTAACGATTCTTAAAATGTCTTCACACTTGGACCCTGATTCATTTAAGTCAATTTTCAAAATAAATCTTATTTATTAGGAAATAAACAAAGATTTATAGGGAAATTGAGAAGATAGTACAGAGCATTTGCATGCACTTGCACTCAATTTCTCCAATTATTGATATCTTATATTAGTACGGTACAAATATGAGCTAATGAATCAATATTAAAATATTCGCATTCACCAAAGACCACACTTTATTCAGATTTCCTTAGTTTTTGCTAAGTTACCACCCCTCATATGACATTCTATTTGTCCTCCTGTTTTCTTAGGCTCCTCTGGATTGTGACAGTCTTTCAGCCTTTCCTTGTTTTTGTTGAACTGGAACACTTTGAGAAGTAGAGTATTTTGTAAAATTTCCCTCAGTTGGGACATGTCTGTTGTTTATCTCATGATTGAACTGTTTTTGTAGATTATATACAAAGATATACTGCCATTTTCATTATATCATATAAAGAATAGATACTATCTACATGATTTATCAGTCTTGGCATCGTTCTGATCATCTTGCTGAAGTAGGGTTTGTCAGCTTTCTCCGTAGTAAACTGATTCTTTATTATTATTATTATTATTATTATTATTATTATTTTATCATTATTATTTTAAGTTTCTCATAATATATTTTGTAGAAGGAAGTTACTATGTGTATTACACACATAAGATTGGGAAGATATGCTCATGAACTTGACGGTGTAATGTCTGCACAAATTGAAATTCTTCTACATGGGAGATTTCTCTTCCCTCTAGGTTTGTTTGATTGTTTTTATTCAAAGATGTTATTTATTTATTTGAGAGAGAGAGGAGAGAAAAAGCATGAGCGAGCGGAACAGAGGGAGAGGGAGAAGCAGGTTCCCAGCTGAACAGAGAGCCTGCCTTGGGACCTGGATCATGATCCGAGCCTAAGACAGAAGCTTAACTGACTGAGCAACCCAGGTGCCACTCTTTGTTTCTTTCTTTTTTTTTAATAATAAATTTACTTTTTATTAGTGTTCTATTTGCCAGCATACAGAATAACACCCAGTTCTCATCCCGTCAAGTGGCCCCCTCAGTGCCCGTCACCCATTCACCCCCACCCACCGCCCACTTCCCCTTCAATCACCCCTAGTTCATTTCCCAGAGTTAGGAGTCTTTATGTTCTGTCTCCCTTTCTGATATTTCCCACTCATTTCTTCTCCCTTCCCTTATATTCCCTTTCACTATTATCTATATTCCCCAAATGAATGAGAACATACAATGTTTGTCCTTCTCCGATTGACTTACGTCACTCAGGATAATACCTTCCAGTTCCATCCATGTTGAAGCAAATGGTGGGTATTTGTCGTTTCTAATGGCTGAGCAAGGCCCACCTGTTCTCTCTCTTCATCTTCTGAGTCTCCTAAGATATGAATGTTATTGTTTTATTTTTATTTAAAAAAATTTTTTTTTTTTTTATTTATGATGGGCACACAGTGAGAGAGAGAGAGGCGGAGACACAGGCAGAGGGAGAAACAGGCTCCATGCACCGGGGGCCCCACATGGGATTCAATCCCGGGTCTCCAGGTTGGGGGTCGAGTGCTGGAGTCCCCCACCTGGGAGCACGTGTGGACCTCGGGTGGGGGCGTGTGTCCTGAGGTTTCAGCCTGAGAGACGGTTCAGAGGACAGCAGAGCTGACCTTGACCTGCAGCTCATGGGTTCCTAGCTGGGTCTCCGCAGGGCAGCTGGACCCCAGCCACGGGGTCCCTGGGGCCCCAGCACCTGGAGGAGCCTGCCTCCTGGTGTGGGTGTGGGTGGGGCCCACCGGCCCACCTCTGCTCTCCTCAACCTTGGGTGTCCCGGGATCCCCAGGGCTGCCCTAGGTCAGCGACCTGGATCTGTGGGGTACGCCCAGAGCCCAGGAGGCCACATCCAGCTGTGAGAGGGCTCACTCAGCATGGCGCCATAATCCAGGGCTGGAGAGGGCCATGGGGGGCTGGATCCCATTAGTCTTTTTTTAGGCCTGGGGTGGTGGCTCTAACCCCCCCTGCCCTCACAGAGCCCGGGGCCAGGCCAGCCCAGATCCCCCTGGGTTAAGGGCTGGTGTCCTGTGCAGTGTGTGCCGCACTCCAGGAGGGACAGTGGGCGGAGACAGGGCACAGTGCATCCTTTGCATCACTCACCTGCACACACCCTGTTGGGGGCTCCCTGTCTTCCCTCCTCCCTGCAACCCCTGGGTACTCTATGGGACACCCGGGCTTCTGATGGGAGCAGGGTATCCAGAGAACCCCGGGGAGGCTGAGCATGTCCCACAGGGGGCACCTGTACTGCGTCCTTGCTGGGGGTCGTTGGTGTGGGGGTGGATGGTGTGGGGGCAGGCGTATGATAGTGTTGGATTGTGGGGGACGGTGTAGGGGGGATGGTGTTGGGGTATAGTGTGGGTGGGGATTGTGTGGGGCTGTGTGGGTTTGAGGGGGATGGTGTAGGTAGGATGCCATGGGGAATGATGATGTAGGGGGATGGAGTGGGTGTGGGGAATGAGTGGGATGTCGTGGTGGGCCTGCGGACACAGGGCATCCCCTTCCTCTAAGATGCACAAGGAGACGTCTACACTTAAAGGCGACTCCAGGCTGAGGTTTGCTGTGACACCTGCCCCTGGGGCACGGTGTCATCAGCGCAGGACCCTGGCTGGACCGGGGACATTATCTGAGGTTCATCATACTATGTGTGGTTGCAAATTGCAAATTGTCTCAAATTAAATGCATAGAATTTAGAAACATGTAAAGCACCGAGAGTGGGTGTCACTCTGACCCGTCCGACCCTCATGGGATAGAAGTGTGGCCTGCTCCAGCAGCACCCATTCCGCCTGGCCCCCAGGTCCGGTTCCTGTCCCCCATGCCACCAACCCATCCCCTGCTTCTCAGGGGGTCGTCCCTCTCCCCTTTGGGGTTCAGCTCCCATGGCAAGTCCTGGAGTCCCCATCCTAGTGGCCTACTCATCCCCAAGGCCCCGGGGGTGGGGGCACAGAGGTCATCCCCAACACCCTACCATTGAGCGGTGTGTTGTTGGCTGCTGTTCTGCCCCCTGCCTCAGAAGCCCCGTTTTCCCTACCCAGAATCCCCCAGTCCTCTCCTGGGTCCTGATCCCCCCTGGCCCCTCAACTTCACCCTATCCTGTAGTAGTCCCAAAATATGATATGACTGCTGAACGTCCTGTTGACGTCCAGGTCCACCTCCGTGATGTCCCTGGAGGAGACCAGGGCCTCCTCCTTCATTTCCTGTGGGAAAACCGGGGAGGAGGAGCTGGCATCAGGGACACAGTCCCCGACCTGTCACCAGGTGCTCTCCTGGGCAGGGAGCCCTGGGGCCACCATGGGAGTATGTCCTGCCGAAACCTCCTTCCTTCCCTTGGGAGGCTGGGGATGGCGGGAGTGCCCACCGTGCCCGTGGAACTGTGTGAGGGCCTGTGCCCAGTTGTGGGCGGAGAGGTGAGTGAGAGTCAGCTTGGGTGGGAGGGGACAGGAGGTCAGTCCAGGTGGGGAGGGGTCCTGGGGGTGTTGTGCCCAAGATGGCGAATCCGAGAAACCACTAAGGAGCCGACATGAATGCAAACACCCGAGGGTTGTTTTACAAACTCGAGCATGGGTTCAAGTATACGCCACACAGTGGAACAGGGACTTGGACCCGGAGGAGGGTTTTAGCTTACTTTTAAGGGCTGGTTTCGGGGACCTCCAGAAGGGCTGGAGCAATTCCTCAAGTTCTGTTTACATTTTGATATGGGGCCTTCAAGGACATTGAGCTCTCTTCTCATTCTAATTGGGGTTTCCAGCCCTTTGCTTAAGCTCAGTTTTTATTCTATTGTGGGGCTTTCTAAGACATTAAGCTGTAAACTTTTGTTTTTTTCCAGTAAGTGAAGTAATGCAAAGTTCAGTTCTTCTTCACAGGGGCCTGGGATTGCTGGACCTGTGCTAATACTGAACTAAAGGTAGAATGGCCGTAATGTTCTCAGCCTCGAAGCATCCCGTCCCATCCTATTGGCTCATGCCCCCCTCCCTGGAGCTCCTAAGAGAGCAATTGCAAATGACCTCTGGTGCTAGCATGTGTTGGGGGACAGGCCCAGGGATTTGGGATCAAGAAGACCTGGAGTGCGGTCGTCCTGGGTGGCTGTGCAGTGGGATTCGATGCTGCAGACTCTTATTCCCTAAGGCTATCTTGACAACTGACTTTGTACATAGAAAACCTCTCCTTTGTCTTTAAAAGATGAAGAGCCAGTCAAAGCATTTTTTCTCTGCCCATCTGATTGCTCAGATTCCAATGTGAGACGTATTTCCTGTTAATAAGGATAATTTACTATCCGTAGTACTATGGTTAAAATATTCTGACACAAGTAGTTCAGAGGGATGAGGGTTTCTCATCTCTTTCTTCACAGTTCAGTCACTCATCAGGAAATGCATCTTTATGGATTTGGAACCAACTGAGAGACATTATTACCAATGGTCCTATTACTATGTGAAGGATTCTTCCCTGAGATTCTTCCCCTGTTTTAACTGACACTGAAACACTGCGAACTCTTTGGAAGACAAATGTCCAGGAAATAAATGTTATGCATTGCTAATTTTAAATGCACTTGCAATATGGTGTCTAATATAAAAGAAGTATTTTTATCTGATATTTGCTATTTATCATCCTTTCCTGCTTTTCAGGTTGAGGAGGCATTATACGTGCTCATAAGTGTTTTTCTTTCCTTCTGATATAAAATTCTTACTTTGTTCCCATTGAAGGAACTCTTTAAGAATAAGGCAAAAATTAATTAAACTATTCTAAAATGTCTTCACACTTGGAGCCTGATTCATTTATGTCAATTTTCAAAATAAATCTTATTGTTTAGAAAAAAAAAAAACAAAGATTTATAGGGAAATTGAGAAGATAGTACAGAGAATTCTCATGCACTCGCACTCAATTTCTCCAATTATCGATATCTTATATTAGTACGGTACAAATATTAGCGAAAAAATCAATATTAAAATATTCGCATTAACCAAAGACCGTACTTTATTCAGATTTCCTTTTTTTTTTTTTTTGCTAAGTTACCATCCCTCATATCACATTAAACTTGTCATCATGTTTTCTTAGGTTCCTCTGGATTTTGACAGTTTTTCAGCCTTTTCTTCTTGGTGTTGAACTGGAACACTTTGAGAAGTAGAGTATTTTGTAAAATTTCCCTTAGTTGGGACATGTCTGTTGTTTATCTCATGATTGAACTGTGATTGTGGATCATATACAGAGATATACTGCCATTTTTATTATATCATATAAAGGATAGATACTATCAACATGATTTATCAGTCTTGGGAGGCAGATGTCTGCTACCCAGTCCTACATGGGAGTTAGAACCTAGCTACACTCTAATTGAAGAAGGCCGTTGGAAATCGCTGTATTCAACTCAGATACACGGGAGTATAGGCCTGACGCTTCCACATGCTTTTCTCACAACCTCTCGCAGCACCTACCATCAGGATGTTAGCAGCTAAGTCTACAGACAGGCAGGATGCGGGTGGGTCCTGCCCTGAGCTCAGCTCTCAAAAGGAAGCATGCCTCGAAGCCAGCTTTCTACTAGCTGCGTTTTTATGGCCATGAGAACGTAGCAGCATTGTAAGTCAGGAGGTTCCATGTACACCGCTCTACTGCACCTGGAGACACAAGCATTGAAGCCTGCAGCTAGGCCCTTGTGTCCTATGAGCTTCTGACAAACTTGTCTAGAGAGGAGGTTCAAAATTCCATCTGAAGGCTGTGTGGAACTGTGAGGGACTGGGGGTGAGCTCAAGTCTCAGAAGCAAGTACCCATTGGACACTGCGTTCAACTAGCTTCTCATGTAAGGAACTTAGTATGTAGCACCAAACTAAGAGAGCAGTTCCTCAAATATCTCTGGATTGGGATATGAGACACTAGTCGTGTGGGCCGGCACCTTCCACTAACCTCTCACAACCCTTCTGTCCCACATTGAGGCTAGGCCTGATAGGAGCGAAGTGTATCTGCAGTCAGCATGTGGGAGGTACAGGGCATAAGTTCAACTCTCAGAAGTGTGTATGCTTTGCAGGCAGATGTCTGCTAGACACTTATTGATGGGAGCTAGAACCCGAGCTACACTCTAATTGAACAAGGACGTTGGCAATCGCTGTATTGAACTGAGATACACGAGAGTACAAGCCTGTCACTTCCACATGCTTTTCACACAACCTCTGTCAGCACCTAACATAAGGTTGCCTGGACCTATGTCTACAGGCAGTCAGGATGCGGGAGGGTCATGCCCTGACCTCAGCTCTCACAACGAAACATGCCTAGAAGCCAGCTTTCAACTAGCTGCGTTCGTATGGCAGTGAGAATGTAGCAGTATTCTGAGTCAGGAGGTTCCAAGATTACCACTCTACTGCACCTGGGGACACCTTCCAGGTCGGCATTGTTCCACTTGCATCTCAGAATCCTCTGACAAACGTCTCTGGTGAAGACGTTCGAAACTCACTCTGCAGGCAGTGTGGAACTGTGAGGGACTGAGGGTGAGCTCAACTCTCAGAAGTAAGTTGCTTTTGGACAAGGCGTTCAGCTAGCTTCTCACCTATGGAACTTAGTATGTAGCACCAGTCTAAGACAGGAATTACTAGGAAATCGCTGGATTGAGCTTGGAGGCACTACTCTTCTGTGCCGGGACATTCCACTTACCTCTCACAACACTTCAGTCACGCATCGAGCCTAGGCCTTTTAGAAGCGACGTGTACCTGCAGGCAGGATGTGGGAGGTACAGGTCATAAGCTCAACTCTCAGAAGTGTGTATGCCTGGGAGGCAGATGTCTGCTACCCACTCGTACGTGGTAGTTAAAACTTACCTACACTGGGATCTCTGGGTGGCGCAGCGGTTTAGCGCCTGCCTTTGGCCCAGGGCGCGATCCTGGAGACCCGGGATCGAATCCCACATCGGGCTCCCGGTGCATGGAGCCTGCTTCTCCCTCTGCCTGTGTCTCTGCCTCTCTCTCTCTCTCTCTGTGACTATCATAAATAAATAAAAATTAAAAAAAAAAGCTTACCTACACTCTGAAGAAGGCCATTGAAAATCACTGTATTCAACTCAGATACACGTGAGTTCAGGTCCGACGCTTCCACATGCTTTTCTCACAACCTCTCCCAGCACCTAACATAAGGATGCTAGGACCTATGTCTACAGGCAGTCAGGATGCGGGAGGGTCCTGTCCTGACCTCAGCTCTCACAAGGAAGCATGCCTCGAAGCCAGCTTTCCACTAGCTGCGTTGTTATGGCCGTGAGAACGTAGCAGCAATGTAAGTCAGGTCGTTCCGTCAATACCGCTCTACCGCACCTGGAGACGCAACCATTGAAGCCTGCATCTTGCCCCTTGCGTCCCATGAGCTTCTGACAAACCTGTCTAGTGAGGATGTTCATAACTCCATGTGCAGGCAGTGTGGAACTGGGAAGGACCGCGTGTCAGCTCACCTCGCAGAAGGAAGTTCCCCAGAGTGACAGCTTTCAACTAGGTACTCAGGTTTGGAAGTTAGTATGTAGCTCCCTTCTGAGGGAGGAATTCCTCCGAAGTCGCTGGATTGAGCTAAGAGACACAGGCCTCTCACAAAACTTGCGTCCCGTATCGAACGAAATCCTTTGGAAGCGAAGCGTACAGGCGTTCAGCATGTGGGAGGTACAAGCCATAAGCTCAATCCAAAGGAGTGTGCATGCCTTGGAGGCAGCTGTCCCCTAGCGCGAAATTGACAAGGCAGACAGTTGGTTCTCACTTCGCTACTGTCCCGCATACAACGAAATGCTGTGGAAGTAGATTGTACAGGCGGTCAGGATGGGGGAGGTACAGGCCATAAGCTCAACTCTCAGAAATGTGTATGCCTTGCAGGCAGATGTCTGCTTGCCACTCGTTCATGGGAGTTAAAACGTAGCATGACTCTAATTGAACAAGGCTGTTGGAAATCCCTGTATTAAACTCAGATACACGTGAGTACAGGCCTGACACTTCCACATGCTTTTCACGCAACCTCTTCCAGCACCTCACTTAAGGATGATAGGAGCTATGTCTACAGGCAGTCAGGATGCAGGAGGGTCCTGCCCTGAGCTCAGCTCTCACAAGAAAGCATCCCTAGAAGCCAGGTTTCAACTAGCTGCGTTTTTATGACTGTGGTGTCCTTCTAAGCTAATCTATACTTGGTCACTCCAGTCCCCAACTGGGCCTCAGCTGGACCTGGTGCCTCTGGTACTTAGTTTGGCCTCACCTGGACCTGGTGACTGTGTTCCCACCTGGGCCTCAACTGGTCTTGTGACTTTTGTCCCCACCTGGGCCTCACCCAGACCAGGTGACTGAGTTCCACCTGGGTCTTACCTGGACCTGGTGAATCTGGTCCCCTCCTGGGTATCACCAGGACCTGGTGACTCTGGTCCTCACGTGCACCCCACCTGGACCTGGTGACTCTTGTACCCACCTGGGCATTATCGGGATATGTTTAGTCTGTTTCCCAAGTGAGACTCTGGAACATTTAACTTTGGTCCTCACCTGGGCCTCACCTGGACCTGGTGACTCTGTTTCCCACATGAACCTCACCTGGACCTGGTGTCTCTGCTGTTCTTCTAGCCTCACCTGTACCTGGTGACTCCAGTCCCACTCCCCCCGGGCCTCACCTGGATTTGGTGACTCTGTTCCTCAGCTTGGTTTCATCTGGACCTGGTGACTGTGGTCCCCACCTTGGCCTCACCCAGACCTGCTGACTCTGGTTCCCACCTGCGCCTCACCTGTACCTGGTGATCTGGTTCTCACATGGACCACACCTAGACCTGGTGACCGTGCTATCTTTCTAGACTCACCTTTAACTGGTAACTCTGGTCTCCACCTGGGCCTCACCTGGACCTGGTGAATCTGGTCCCCACTTGGTCCTCAAGAGGACCTGGTGACTCTGGTCCTGAGGTGGATATCATTGGGACATGGTTATTGTGTTCCCCACCTGGGACTCACCTCGACCTGGTAACTCTGGTCCTTACCTGGGCCTCACCTGGACCTGGTGATTCTGGTCGGCACCTGAGACTACCCTGGATCTGGTGACTGTGGTCCCCACCTGGGCCTCACTTGGACCTGGTGACTCTGATCCCCATCTGGGCCTCACCTGGCCCTGTTGACCATGGTCCTCAACTGGGCATAATTGGGACCCGGTGACTGTGTTCCACAACTGGACCTCACCTGGACCAGGTGACTCTGGTTCCCCTCTGGGTCTCACCCTGACCTGGTGACTGTGAACCCCACTTTGGCCTGACTTGGACCTGCTGACTCTGGTTGCCACCTGTGCCTCACCTCGAACTGTTGACTCTGGTTCTTTCAAGGGTCTCCCCTGTACCTGGTGCTTCTGGTCCCCACCTGGGCCTCACTGGGACCTGGTGAGTGTGGTTGCCACCAGCACCTCACCTGGACATGGTGATTCTGGTCCCCACCGGAGCCTCACCCATACCTGGTGACTTAGGTCCCCACGTGGACCTCACTTGGACCTGGTGATTCTGGTCCTTGCCTGGTCCTCACCCGGACCTGGTGACTCTGTCCGGGTGTTGGGCTCCATTTCAGTGAGACGTTTCCGAAGCTCACAGGCCTCAGCTGGAGCCCGGAAGGAGGCAGGTGCGGCCCTAGGGACGGGGAGGCCGCCTCCTGCATGGCCTCCTGCAGTGCGTAAGTGTCCCGCAGATGGCGCCCGACTCCAGGCCCCGCCCAAGGAGCATGCATGCGCAGTAAGCCTCCTCCGCCTGCACTAACAGGAGCCCACCTGTGCTTGTGAGGCCTGAGGAGGACGTGGGGTCGCGTCCACGCTGATGAGCCCCAGCCTCATCAGGACCCGCGGTGAGGCTTCAGTAGGACATTGGGCCGCGTTCACGCTGTCAGGAGTCCCGGTGTCCTCAGGACCCGCGGTGAGGCTTCAGGAAGATGTGGGCCCGCATCCACGCTGACATGAGCCCCTGGGCCTCCTCAGGACCCGCAGGGAGGCTTCAGGAAGATGTGGCGCCGCGTCCACTCTGGCAGGAGCTCCCGGGCTCCTCAGGACCCAAGTTGAGGCTTCTGGAAGATGGGGGCCACATCCATGTTGACAGGAGCCCCGGCCTCCTCAGAACCCACGGTGAGGCTTCGGGAGGATGTGGGGCCACGTCCACACTGACAGGACGCTGACCTCCTCAGGACCCCCGGTGTAGACTTCGGGAAATATGGGGATGTGTCCATGCGGACAGAAGACCCCAGCCTTGTCAGGGCCCGTGGTGAGGCCTAAGAAAGATGTGGGGACCGCATCCACACTGACAGGTCTCCAGCCTCCTCAGGACCCCCTCTGAAGTTTTGGGAAGCTTTGGGGCCACGTCCATGCTGACAGGAGCCCCCAACCTCCTCAGGTCTTATGGTGAGGCTTGAGGAAAATGTGGGGCCACGTCAACACTGACAGTACCCCCGTCCTCCTCAGGACATGCACTTGGCTTCGGGACATATGGGGCTGCGTCTATGCTGCCAGGAGCCCACAGCCTCCTCAGGACCCGCAGTGAGTTTTCGGGGGGACGTGGGGCCATGTCCAGGGTGACAGGAGCCCCCGGCCTCCTGAGGACCTGCTGTGAGGCTTCCAGAGGATGTGAGGCATAGTCCACAGTGACAGGAGCCCCGTCGTCCTCAGGACCCGCTGACTATGACTCAGGAACACATGGGGCCGCGTCCGCACTCGCAGGAGCCCGGCTTCCTCAGGACCTCCTGGAGGACTCTGGAGGCGCCGTTGGGGGCCACGTCCACATCAGAAGGGACTACTCAGAACCACAGGGTAAGTGAATGGGTAGAATGAATGGTAGGGTCAGGGGAAGGGAGGCAGTTAGTGGTTAGGGTTAAGTCAGTGTTAGGGGTTAGTGATTAGGCTTATGGTTACAGATTAGAGGTTAGCGTGAGGGATAAGGGTAAGGGTCAGTGGTTAGGAGTTAGGATGGGGGTTAGGGATTAGGGAATGGGGTTAGGGTTAGGGACAGGATTTAGAGTTAGGGTTAGGGTTTAGGCTTTAGGGATTAGGGCAGGAGGTTAGGAGTTGGGGTTAGGGTTATGGTTAGAGTTAGCGTTGGGCTTAGGTTTGCAGTTAGGGTTAGGGGTAGAGGCAGGCTCCCCAAAGGGAGGGCGATGTGGGACTCGATCCTGGGATCCCAGGATCACACCCTGAGCCGAAGGCAGATGCTCAACCACTGAGTCACCAGGTGTCCGCCAGGGTTTGGTTTCAAATCTAGTTTGTCTGATATAAGTACGGGTCCTCCAGCTTTCTTTTGCTGTCCATTAGCGTGATAGATGATTTTCCATCCCCTGGCTTTCAATCTGCTGGTGTCTATAGGTCTAAGGTGAGCATCTTGTAGGCAGCATACAGATGGATCTTGTTTTTTTAATAAAGATTTTATTTAAGAGAGAGAGAGAGAGAGAGAGAGAGAGAGGCAGAAAATTAGGCAGAGAGAGAAACAGGCTCCCCACCAGGAGCCCAATATGGGACTCAATCCCAAACTCCAGGATCACACCCTGAGTCAAAGGCAGAGGCTCAACCCCTGAGCCACCCAGGCATCCCGGATCCTGTTTTTTAAGCCACTCTGATACCCTATATCTTTTGATTGGAGCATTTAGTCTATCAGCATTCAGAGTGATTATTGAAAGATATGAACTTAGTGCCTTTGTGTTACCTGTAGAGTTGGTGTTGCTGGTGATGTTCTCTGGTCCTTTCTAGTCTTTGTTGCTTTTGGTCTCTTTTTTTCCCCCACTAGAAGAGTCCCTCTGAAAATTCCTTACTGGACTGGTTTAGTGGTCATGAACTCCTTTAGTTTTTGCCTGTCTGAGAAACTCTTTATCTCTCCATCTATGCTGAATGACAGCCTTGCTGAAGAAAGAATTCTTACAAATTGAACTCCAATTTAAAAAAAATTAAAAACATAAAATAAATTTTTGCTATTATGATTGAGGAAAATGGCATTTTATGTTCAGAAATTTTTAATTTCTTCCTAGGGAGATTAAATAAATTTTGATGATTATTCTTAAAAAAAACAAAACAGGGATCCCTGGGTGGCGCAGCGGTTTGGCGCCTGCCTTTGGCCCAGGGCGCGATCCTGGAGACCCAGGATCGAATCCCACGTCAGGCTCCCGGTGCATGGAGCCTGCTTCTCCCTCTGCCTATGTCTCTGCCTCTCTCTCTCTCTCTCTCTGTGACTATCATAAATAATAAATAAAAAAAAAATTATAAAACAAACAAACAAACAAAAAAAAAACAAAAAAAAAAAAAACAAAACAAAGAATTCTTGGCTGCATACTTTTCCCATTCAGCATATTGAATATTTCCTTCCACTTCCTTCTGGCTTGCCAAGTTTGTGGACAGATCTGCTGCAAACTGATTCATCTTCCCTTGTAGGTTAAGGACTACCTCCCCCAAGCCCCACCTCCACTGCTTTCAGGATTCTTTTCTTGTCTGTGTATTTTGTGACTTTGACTCTGAGGTGCCTGGGTGATGGTCAGCTTCTGTTGAATTTATTGGGAGTTCTCTGTCTCTCGATTTCAGTGTCTGTGTCCTTCCTCAGGTTATAGAAGTTTACATAATTCATTCAAATAAAACTTCTACCCCCTTTTCTCTCTCTTCATCTTCTGAGTCTCCTATGATATGAATGTTATTGTTTTAATAAGTGGCTGAGTTCCCTCAGTCTGTCTCTGTGGTCCATAACCTTTCTTGTTTTTAAGGCTTCCACTTGGGACCGCATTTCAGTTATAGCATTTTTAACGTTGGCCTGACTAGATTTTAGTTCTTTTAGTTCTACAGTAAGGGATTCTCTAGTTTTTTTCTATGCTCTTTTTCCAGCCCAGCTGCTATCTTTCTTTTTTCTTTTTTTTTTTAATTTTTATTTATTTATGATAGTCACAGAGAGAGAAAGAGAGAGAGGCAGAGACATAGGCAGAGGGAGAAGCAGGCTCCATGCACCGGAAGCCCGATGTGGGATTCGATCCCGGGTCTCCAGGATCGCGCCCTGGGCCAAGGGCAGGCGCCAAACAGCTGCGCCACCCAGGGATCCCTAGCTGCTTTCTAATCATTGTTTTAAACTGTAGTTAGACATCATATATGTGTATTGATGAACTTCCTGGCTGTGAGTACTGCCTCATGTTATTTTATGGAGGTGAATTTCTCCATCTCATTATTTTTTCCAGAAAAGAAAGAAGGAAGAAAAAGAAAAACCAAGAAAAACAATAACAACTGCCCTCCCCCAAAAAACACCAGATTATTTTGGCCTGGTTGTTAAAAGATTCTAAATCCCAATTTAAGAAACACAATTAAAGTACCATGAAAGTAAAAATAAGAAATATATAAGGTACATACATAAAAATTAAAATAAAGCAATTAATAAAAAAGAATGAAAGTAAATAAATGAAAATAAAGCACAAAGTACAAAGGAAGCTAAACCCTACTTTCCAGGCAGAGCTGAAGCTCTGCAGCCTCTGTGGTCCGACAACTTGGTGGCAGCGAGTGGTCTGTGCGGGGTCTGGGGATGGGCCTTGGCGCTGATTCTCAGGTGCACATCTGCCCGGTCAGAGGCGGGGTGGGCGTCAGCGCCTCTGGCCTCCAGCGGGTGGCGCTGTGCTGCTCCCTGACACTCGGCGCTGATGGGCGGGATGCGAGTGGGGACGCTGGGTCCTCTGGCTCTGGGGCTGAGCATCCCGCCCCCCCAGTCTGCAGGGGCCACCACAGAAGAGCCCCCAAGCCCCCGGGTCTCTGCCGCTTCTCTCAGAACCCTGCGTTCACTCTGCCTGCGTCCGAGCTTCTTTTGGTTTTGTTTTTTTATCTCAGACTGTTGTGCCCAAGATTGCGAATCCGAGAAACCACTGAGAAGCGGACACCGATGCAAATGCACCAGGGTTTATTTACAAGCTCAAGCTTGCGTTCAAGTACACCCGACACAACGGAGCAGGGAGTTGGACCCCGAAGTGGGTTTTAGCTGAGTTTTAAGGGCTGGTCTCCGGGACCTCCAGAAGGGCTGGAGCAATTCCTCAAGTTCTGTTTACATTTTGATATGGGGCCTTCAAGGGCATTGAGCTCTGTTCACATTCTAATAGGGGCTTCCTGCCCTAGGCCTGGGCTCAGTTCTTATGCTAATGTGGGACTTTCAAAGACATTAAGCTGTAAACTTTTGGTTTTTTGCTGTAACTGAAGTAATGGAAATTTCAGCAGGGGCATGGGATGGCTGGACGTGTGCTAACACTGGACTTAAAGTGGAATGGCCTTAATTTTCTCGGCCTCCACGCATCCCGTCTTCCTATCTAGCTCCTTCCCCCTTCCCTGGAGCTCCTAAGAGAGCAATTGCAAATGACCTCTGGTGGCAGCCTGTGTTGGGGGACAGGCCCAGGGATTTGGGATCAGTAAGACCTGGAGCTCAGGCATCCAGGCTGTGCAGCCAGATTCGATGCTGCAGACTCTTCTTCCCTAAGGCTACCTTGACAACTGACTTCGTACATAGAAAAGCTCTCCTTTGTCTTTAAAAGATGAAGAGCAAGTCAAAGCAGTTTTTCTCTGCCCATCTGATTGCTCAGATTCCAAACTGAGACATATTTCCTGTTAATAAGGATAATTTACTATCGGTAGTACTATGGTTAAAATATTCTGACACAAGTAATTCAGAAGGAGGAGGGTTTCTCATCTCTTTCTTCACAGCTCAGTCACTCATCAGGAAATGCATCTTTATGGATTTGGAAAGAACCAAGAGACATTATTACCAATGGTCATATTATTAGATTAAGGATTCTTCCCTGAGATCCCAAGAAGGCAATTTTTCCTCGGGCTTGAGGAGGCCTCTTGGAGTGAGGTTAAAATCAGAAATTGTGAGTTTGGGTTTCAGATAATGAACTGGTTAGCTACGTAAACACGGACAGGCATTTAGGTTCTTTTTGAATTTCAATTCCCTTAAAAGCTATAGAATAATTTCTAAACACCTCATTGGACTGTTGTAGGATTTCTTTATTACTAATATAAGTTAACATTCATATGGCACATATTATGTGCCAAGAATTGTGTCATGTTTCACATAAAAGAACTCATGGGATCCTCCAACAACCCTATGGGCAGATACTGTTATCTTGATGGGCCAACTAAAGGATTCGAACTCAGGAAGCCTGGCTCCAGGCCGTTATGGCCACCAGAAAATATTTATTAAGTACTTACTAACGTCCTAGGTATTGTACAAATAAAGTCCAACTCTTTACTCATTAGAGCTCTATGGCACAGGCATTATTACTGTCACAGTTTTGCAGAGAAAGAAGTAGGTTCAGAGCCTAAGCTCAAGGGACTTGCCCAGAGCCCTACAATTCAGAGGCAGAAACCTTCCTTTTCCTCATAATATTCTCCTTCCACCACTTACCTTCTCCTTTCTCTAAGTCTTAATATAAATGTTGCTTCTTCTGGTCATCTTCTCTGAGGCCCCAGTTAAACTAAGCCTTCTTATATATGTACGTGTAGTAAGCTGTATATTTACCTTTATATTGGTTACTATAATCTTGTTTAGTTGTCTTTCGGTCACTTTTTGGTTAGTATCCGTCTCTCCCACCAGCATGGCCTGGAGGGAGCTAGGGACTGCATCTATGTCTGGTTAACTTGGTATTCCTAGCACCTTGCACATAGTAGCTATGCACCAAATACTTAATAAATTAATGGATCCCTAACCTTCTTGAGTTGATGTTGATAAACATTAGAACATGAAATGGACAAAGATAAGAATGAAATTGCTGAATGAAATGATAAAAAGCAATTTTATCCATTCACTCATTCAGTATTTTATCAGGTGCCTACTGTGTGCCATATCTGAGCGAAGGAAAACGATACGTGATTCCATTAGGGTATTATAATAGCAACTTAAAAATTGGCCTTCTAAGGCATTTGCTATAGTTGAAAGCTCTAACAAAAAGGCTCAGTGATTAGGAAGGAACTCAATGAAATCAAAATAAAGTATTATCTGGGCAGTAATTTCCCAGTAAATTTGGTTTAATAAAAATTTCACATGAATCATTTCTTAACTGACACTGAAGCACTGTGAACTCTTTGGAAGACAAATGTCAAGAAAATCAATGTTATGCATTGCTAATTTTAAATGCACTTGCAATATGGTGTCTAATATAAAAGAAGTATTTTTATCTGATATTTGCTATTTATTATCCTTTCCTGCTTTTCAGGTTGAGGAGGCATTATACGTGTTCATAAGTGTTTTTCTTTCCTTCTGATATAAAATTCTTACTTTGTTCTCATCTAAGGAACTCTTTAAGAATAAGGCAAAAATTAATTCAACTGTTCTAAAAATGTTTTCACACTTGGAGCCTGATTCATTTAAATCAATTTTCAAAATAAATCTTATTTATTAGAAAAAAAACACAAAGATTTATAGGGAAATTGAGAAGATAGTACAGAGAATTCTCATGGACTCGCACTCAGTTTCTCCAATTATCAATATCTTATATTAGTATGGTACAAATATTAGCTAATGAATCAATATTAAAATAGTCACATTAACGAAAGACCATACTTTATTCAGATGTCCTTAGTTTTTGCTAAGTTACCATCCCTCACATCACATTACACTTGTCCTCATGTTTTCTTAGGCTCCTCTGGATTGTGACAGTTTTTCAGCCTTTCCTTATTGTTGTTGAACTGGAAAACTTTGAGAAGTAGAGTATTTTGTAAAATTTCCCTCAGTTGGGACATGTCTGTTTATCTCATGATTGAACTGTGATTGTGAATCATATACAGAGATATACTGCCATTTTTATTATATCATATAGGGGATAGATACTATCAACATGATTTATCAGTCTTGGGAGGCAGATGTCCGCTACCCACTCCTACATGGGAGTTAGAACCTAGCTACACTCTAATTGAAGAAGGCCATTGGAAATCGCTGTATTCAACTCAGATACACGGGAGTATAGGCCTGATGCTTCCACATGCTTTTCTCACAACCTCTCGCAGCACCTACCATCAGGATGTTAGCAGCTAAGTCTACAGGCAGGCAGGATGCGGGTGGGTCCTGCCCTGAGCTCAGCTCTCAAAAGGAAGCATGCCTCGAAGCCAGCTTTCTTTCTTTTTTTTTTTTTTAATTTATTTTTTATTGGTGTTCAATTTACTAACATACAGAATAACACCCAGTGCCCGTCACCCATTCACTCCCACCCCCTGCCCTCCTCCCCTTCTACCACCCCTAGTTGGTTTCCCAGAGTTAGCCATCTTTACGTTCTGTCTCCCTTTCTGATATTGCCCACACATTTCTTCTCCCTTCTCTTATATTCCCTTTGACTATTATTTATATTCCCCAAATGAATGAGAACATATAATGTTTGTCCTTCTCCGACTGACTTACTTCACTCAGCATAATACCCTCCAGTTCCATCCACGTTGAAGCAAATGGTGGGTATTTGTCGTTTCTAATGGCTGAGTAATATTCCATTGTATACATAAACCTTCCTACTAGCTGCGTTTTTATGGCCATGAGAACATAGCAGCATTGTAAGTCAGGAGGTTCCATGTACACCGCTCTACTGCACCTGGAGACACAAGCATTGAAGCCTGCAGCTAGGCCCTTGTGTCCTATGAGCTTCTGACAAACTTGTCTAGAGAGGAGGTTTGAAATTCCATCTGAAGGCTGTGTGGAACTGTAGGGACTGGGGGTGAGCTCAAGTCTCAGAAGCAAGTACCCATTGGACACTGCGTTCAACTAGCTTCTCATGTAAGGAACTTAGTATGTAGCACCAAACTAAGAGAGCAGTTCCTCAAATATCTCTGGATTGGGATATGAGACACTAGTCGTGTGGGCCGGCACCTTCCACTAACCTCTCACAACCCTTCTGTCACGCATCGAGGCTAGGCCTGATAGGAGCGAAGTGTATCTGCAGTCAGCATGTGGGAGGTACAGGGCATAAGTTCAACTCTCAGAAGTGTGTATGCTTTGCAGGCAGATGTCTGCTAGACACTTATTGATGGGAGCTAGAACCCGAGCTACACTCTAATTGAACAAGGACGTTGGCAATCGCTGTATTGAACTGAGATACACGAGAGTACAAGCCCGTCACTTCCACATGCTTTTCACACAACCTCTGCCAGAACCTAACATAAGGATGCCTGGACCTATGTCTACAGGCAGTTATGATGCGGGAGGGTCATGCCCTGACCTCAGCTCTCACAACGAAGCATGTCTAGAAGCCAGGTTACAACTAGCTGCGTTCTTATGGCAGTGAGAACATAGCAGCATTCTGAGTCAGGAGGTTCCAAGAATACCACTCTACTGCACCTGGGGACACCTTCCAGGTCGGCATTGTTCCACTTGCATCTCAGAATCCTCTGACAAACGTCTCTGGTGAAGACGTTCGAAACTCACTCTGCAGGCAGTGTGGAACTGTGAGGGACTGAGGGTGAGCTCAACTCTCAGAAGTAAGTTGCTTTTGGACAAGGCGTTCAGCTAGCTTCTCACCTATGGAACTTAGTATGTAGCACCAGTCTAAGACAGGAATTACTAGGAAATCGCTGGATTGAGCTTGGAGGCACTAGTCTTGTGGGCCGGCACCTTCCACTTACCTCTCACAACACTTCAGTCATGCATCGAGCCTAGGCTTGTAAAGAGCGAAGTGTACCTGCAGGCAGGATGTGGGAGGTACAGGCCATAAGCCCAACTCTCATAAGTGTGTATGCCTGGGAGGCAGATGTCTGCTTCCCACTCATACATGGGAGTTAGAACCTAGCTACAGGGATCCCTGGGTGGCGCAGTGGTTTAGCGCCTGCCTTTGGCCCAGGGTGGGATCCTGGAGACCCGGGATCAAATCCCACATCGGGCTCCCGGTGCATGGAGCCTGCTTCTCCCTCTGCCTATGTCTCTGCCTCTCTCTCTCTCTCTCTGTGTGTGTGTGTGTGACTATCATAAATAATTAATTAAAAAAAAAGAACCTAGCTACACTCTGATTGAAGAAGGCCGTTGGACATCACCGTATTCAATGCAGATACACGTGAGTACAGGCCTGTCGCTTCCACATGCTTTTCTCACAACCGCTCCCAGCACCTAACATTAGGATGTTAGCAGCTACATCTACAGGCAGGCAGGATGCGGGAGGGTCCTGTCTTGAGCTCAGGTCTCAAAAGGAAGCATGGCTCGAAGCTGTAGTTCAGGAGGTTCAATGAATACTGCTTTACTGCACCTGGAGACACAACCATTGAAGCCTTCGACTTGCCCCCTGCGTACCATGAGCTTCTGGCATACATCTCTAGTGAGGATGTTCGAAACTGTATCTGCAGTCAGTGTGGAACTGTGAGTGACTGTGTGTGGTCTCACCTCTCAGAATCAAGTTCCCCTGGACACTGCTTTCAACTAGCTTCTCTTGTATAGAAGTTAGTATGTAGTGCCAATGTATGAGAGGAATTCCTCGGTAGTTGCTGGATTGAGCTTCAAGACACTTGTCTCCTGGCCTGCACCTTCCAATTGCCTCTCACACCACTTCTGTCATGCAACGAACCTAGGCCTGTTAGAAGCGAAGTGTACATGCAGTCAGTGTGGGACCCAGGAAATTTCTTTTTATTTATTTATGATAGTCACACTGCAAGAGAGATATAGAGAGGCAGAGACATAGGCAGAGGGAGAAGCAGGCTCCATGCACCGGGAGCCCGACATGGGATTCGATCCCTGGTCTCCAGGATCGCGCCCCTGGCCAAAGGCAGGCGCTAAACCGCTGCGCCATCCACGGATCCCGGGACCCAGGAAATTTAACAAAAATCCCCTACTCCTGGACAAGCAGAGGAGGACAGATGCCATTTTGTGCTACACCTGTCACCCCCTGTATGACCCCTACATAAACTGCTTATTGCTTAAGGTGCTGCCCCACCCTAGTCAAGCTTTTGGGCACGCCCTACTCAGAAATCGGCCCATAACAATGTAACCCTGCTTTGTGCCCGCCAAAACTGCGCGCCAATTCTGACCAAAGTAATAGGCCAGCTCAAATGGATACTATAGGGTAAGATGTAATTCAATCGGCCACCTGCGTGTGGACCGACATGTCTGAGCAACTTTCTGTGTATCCCATGGGCCACTGGCCCCTATAAAGCTGCTCTGCCTCTTAGTCTCGGGGTCCAAGTCCCTGCTCCGCTGTGTCAGGTATACTTAGACCCACGCTCCAGCTTGTAAATAAACCCTCTTGTGTTTGCATCGGTGTCAGCTTCTCGGTGGTTTCTAGGATTCACAATCTTGGCCACAACATTTGGGGGCTCGTCCGGGATCTGAGAGACCTCCAGGACCTTATCCGGAGGATTTCACGCGTGGTGAGTGCACTCAAGTTTTTCCACCTTTTGCATGTATATTCTCTGAGAGCTCCAACCTGTAGGAATTCCAATCTGTATTAGGTCGGCATTGGCTTAGGCGGACGCGCTGGTGAGCCATCAACCGGGGGTCTTGAGGAGACGTCCCTTGCCCCTGCCTGGAGGATGGAGGTCCTATCTGTAAGGAGGACTGAGGTCCACATCTGTATGGAGGACGGGGGTCCTCATCTGTAAGGAGGATGGGGGTCCTCATCCATATGGAGGATGGGGTCCTCATCCGTAAGGAGGACGTGGGTCCTCATCCATAAGGAGGATGTGGTTCTCATCCGTAATGACGACAGGGGTCCTCATCCATAAGGAGGTCTGGGGGTCCTCATCCGTATGGAGGACGGGGTCCTCATCCGTAAGGAGGATGGGGGTCCTCGTCTGTATGGAGGACGGGGGTCCTCATCTGTAAGGAGGGCTGGCTGCCAGCCCTTCGGATTACTTTCTGTCTTGTCTCCGCACCCGCACTACAACGTTTGTCTGTTACTGTGTTCTTCTTACCTCTTTGCGCGCTGGTCTGTTACCTGTTTGTGTGCTGGTCTGTGTTACTGTGTTCTTGTTAACTGTGTTTGACTGTGTTACTTGTGAACTGTCGTAACTGTCTGTGCCTTGGTGTGGACGGGGGACATAATGGGGCAGATGCAAACCATACCCTTGTCTCTTATGCTCTCCCACTTCTCGGATGTTAGGGAAGCACTCTTATTCTGAGCATAGACATACAGAGAGAGAGATTCCAAATTTATTGCATATCAGAATGGCCAACCTTTGATGTGGGATGGCCCCGAGAAGGAAATTTTCACCTACCTATTATCTTACAGGTTAAGGCCGTGAACTTCAGGGACAAACCAGATGGCCACCCTGACCAGATGCCCAACATCCTGGCCTGTCAGGACATGATCGAGAATTCCCCCCCTTGGCTAAAACCCGTTTTTACTCCCCAAAGCACACAACTCGCCTGAAGGTAAGGAGAGACTCCGGGTCCACCACCAGACTCTAATGGCAGGTCTCCAGGCTGCCGCGTGCAAGACTACCAATCTGGCCAAGGTCTATGATGTGAGACAGGGTAAGGATGAGAGTCCAGCAGCCTTCTTAGAGGGAGCAATAGAGGCTTTTAGGCAGTACACCCCTATGAACCCAGAAGCCCCGGAAACAAAGGCCGCAATTATCATGGCTTTTGTTAACCAGGCCGCTCTGAACATTAAAAAGAAATTGCAAAGAGTAGAGAGACTGGGAGAGAAGAGCTTGCAGGACTTAGTGATAATAGCAGAACTAGTCTATAATAGAAAAAGTCCGGAAGAACTGCATGTTACCACCCCACACGCTATTAAAGGGGTACTCAAACAGCCCCCAGACAGCTGGATCAGCAATGCCCATCTGACTCATTATCAGAGCCTAATGCTAAACCCCACCAGAATTTTATTTAAGCCACCGACAACCCTGAAACTGGCAACGCTACTCCCTAACCCAGACTGGGACCCCCCTCTGCACGACTGTCAAGAAATTTGGGCACAGGTGTACGGAATCAGCGCTGATCTCCAGGACCAGCCACTGCCGAACGCCGATGCCACCTGGTACACGGACGGCAGCAGTTTTGTCCGAGAAGGAGTCCGATTTGCGGGGGCAGCCATACCATAACCACGGAGACGGAGACCGTCTGGGCGGAGCCATTGACAGCCTAAATGTTGGCTCAATGGGCAGAACTGATCCCACTGGCCAAGGCGCTGACCATGGAGGAAGGTAAACGAATAAACATCTACACCGACAGCAGGTACGCCTTTGCCACCGCTCACATTCACGGAGCCCTTTACAGAGAGAGAGAGAGAGCTTCTGACAGCAGAGACAAAGACTGTTAAAAACAAAACGGAGATTCTTGAACTCCTGAGGACCCTCTGGCTGCCCAAGGCCCTAGCCATCATCCACTGTCCGGGGCACCAAAAGGCAGACACACCAGTAGCCAGGGGAAACCGGCTAGCCGATTTAAAAGCAAAGGAGGCGTCCCTTTTGGTGACCCAGGTCTTAGCAACCACGCTACCTGATCCGGGGGAACGGAACCTGCCGGACACCCCCAACTATAGTGATGCTGACTTACACTGGATCAAACACTTGCCTATGACCCAGTGATTGTGTGGCTGGTGGAGGGCCACAGACTCCAGCATCATCTTGCCAGAGGAACTGGGACGGCGAGTCCTATCCAAAACGCATCGGAGTACTCACACGGGAACAAGGAAGATGGAAGACCTCATATGACATGCAAAGATCACTATTAAAGACTCTCGAGCAAAGATCGAGCAGATCGTGGCAAGCTGCCACTCATGCCAGTTAACTAATGCCACCGCCCATGGATCTAACCCAGGCACCTGGCTCCGGGGGGACCGCCCAGGAGCCTACTGGGAAGTGGACTTCACTGAGGTAAAACCTGGAAAATATGGATACAGGTATTTATTAGTGTTTGTAGATACTTTTTCAGGATGCACAGAGGCATTTCCCACCAAACATGAAACGGCACAGATCGTGACCAAGACTCTGCTGGAAGACATCTTACCGAGGTATGGTTTTCCTGTTAAGATTGGGTCAGACAAAGGCCCAGGATTCTTCTCTAAGGTAACACAGGGAGTGACACTAGTACTTGGGGCAGATTGGAAATTAGATTGTGCATATAGGCCCCAGAGCTCAGGACAGGTAGAGAGGATGAACAGAACATTAAAGGAGACCTTAACTAAATTAGCCCTGGAGACTGGCGGGGACTGGGTGACTCTCCTCCCCTTCGCCCTATATAGGGTGAGGAACTCCCCATATAAGATGGGACTGACTCCCTACGAGATCATGTTCGGTCTTCCTCCACCTGTTATCCCCATTTTAAAACTTGAGATGCTTGCTGAATTTGATGGTCGCCAACTTCTTTTCTCCTTCCAAATGTCATGAACCCATGAGCAGGTGTGGCCTAAGCTGAGGGCCCCTCTATGAGACTGGGCCACCCCCGGATCCCCATCGATATCGGCCAGGTGACTGGGTGTACGTGTGTACGTGTGGAGATACCAACACCGGACACTTCAACCTCGCTGCAAGGGACCTACACCCTGATCCTTACCACTCCCAACGCTCTCAAGGTCGACGGGATTACTCCCTGGTCCACTACACCCACGTCCAGCCAGCTAACCCACATACCGTTCTCAAGAACTTTGTTCCAGAATGGAAAAGCCAACCGGACAAGGACAATCCCCTAAAGCTAAGAGTGCACCGTTCTCACTAATTTCGCACCTCCAAGACTCCCTAGTCTGAGGTTGTCCTTCAAAATAGAAAGGGATTAGACTTAGTCTTCTTACAACAAAGGGTGTGTGTGTGGCGTGTGTGTGTGGGGGGTTATGTGCTGCCTTAAACGTAGAATGCTGCTTCTTCGCTGGAATATAAATGGCTGCGAGAACAGCAACAAGGTTGGTTAAAATCCTGGTTTAATCATTCCACCTGGCTCACTCTAAGAGCAACCTGGACCCTTGATTGGATCCTGCATAGGATCCTCTGAAAATGGGGGGAATGCGTAACCCAGGAAATTTAACAAAAATCCCCTACCCCTGGACAAGCAGAGGAGGACTGATTCCATTTTGAGCTACACCTGCCACCTCCTGTATGACCCCCACATAACCTGCTTATTGCTTAAGGCGCTGCCCCACCCTAGTCGAGCCGCTGGGCACACCCTCATCGGAAATCGGCTCAGAACAACGTAACCCTGCTTTGTGCCCGCCAAAACTGCGCGCCAATTCTGACCAAAGTAATAGGCCAGCTCAAATGGATACTATAGGGTAAGATGTAATTAAATCGGCCACCTGCGTGTGGTCCGACATGACTGTGCACCTTTCTGTGTATCCCATGGGTCACTGACCCCTATAACGCTGCTAGGTCGCCTCTTAGTCTCGGGGTCTAAGTCCCTGCTCCGCAGTGTCGGGTATATTTGGTCCATGCTGGAGCTTGTAAATAAACCCTCGTGTGTTTGCATCGGTGTCGGCTCCTTGGTGGTTTCTCGTATTTGCAATCTTGGGCACAGGACCAGGGCCTGCTGCCCTGACCTCCCTTCCAGGGCCACACTGACCGCCCCACAGGCCCTCTGTGCCCGAGGCACACAGACACGGGGATGCGGGGAGGGGAGGAAGTGCCCCGGAACCCGGCCAGCCCAGGCCCCAGGACAGAGGGAGCACAGACCTCCTAGGTCGCTTTGCACAGACCCTGGTGACCTGAGGCTCCCTGACTGTCACTCTGTCCCAGCCCCTCCTGGCCCGCGGGGCACAGGCTGAGTCCCAGTAAAGTCCGTGGGGTCCTGACCCTGGTGTCTGGCTGCCCCTGGTAGGCACGTGGGGACGTCAGCTGTGTGTGTGCCTGGCGGCGCCCCTGTGGGACTGGTTGGAGCCTGGGTGGTGCCCCTTCCTCCTCTCTGGGGGTCTCTCCACGCCCCGTGCACAGAGTTCCTGGAGACACAGAAATGGGCTGGCTGTGCATTTTCGCACCACAACACTTTCTTGACTTGCTACAGCAAACGGGCTCAGAGCCGAGGGTGCGCACCTTCCCCTGGGGAGGGAGACCTTTCTGTCCTTTAGGCGAGGGCAAGAATCACACGGGGTGGGGGGGCGGGGGCTGGAGTCCCCCACCTGGGAGCACGTGTGGACTCCGTGTGGGGGCGTGTGTCCTGAGGTTTCAGCCTGAGAGACGGTTCTGAGGACAGCAGAGCTGACCTGGACCTGCAGCTCATGGGCTCCTGCGCTGGGTCCCCGCAGGGCAGCTGGACCCCGGCCTCGGGCCCCCTGGGGCCCCAGCACCTGGAGGAGCCTGCCTCCTGCTGTGGGTGTTGGTGGGGCCCACCAGCCTACCCCTGTTCTCCCCACCCTGGGGTGTCCCGGGATCCCCAGGGCTGCCCTAGGTCAGCGACCCGATCTGTGGGGCATGCCCAGGGCCCAGGAGGACACATCCAGCTGTGAGAGGGCTCCCTCAGCCCAGAGCCAGAATCCAGGCCCGGCCAGGGCCATGGGGGGCTGGATCCCATTAGTCTTTGTGTTGGGCCTGGGGAGGGCTCAAATCACCCCAGCCCCCACAGAGCCCAGGGCCAGGCCAGCCCAGGTCCCTCTGGGTTAGGGGCTGGTGTCCTGTGCAGGGTGTGCCGCCCTCCAGGAGGGACAGTGGGAGGAGGCAGGGCACAGTGCATCCTGTGTTCCACCCACCTGCACCCACCCTGTCGGGGGCTCCCGGCCTTCCCTCTTCCCTGCAACCCCTGGGTACTCTATGGGACACCAGGGCTCTGATGGGAGTAGGCTGTCCAGAGAACCCCGGGGAGGCTGAGCATGTCCCACAGGGGGCAGCTGCACTGGGTCCTTGCTGGGGGCCGATGGTGTTGGGGCAGAGGTATGATGGTGGTGGACTGTGGGGGATGGTGTAGGGGGGATGGTGTGGGGGTATAGTGTGGGTGGGGATTGTGTGGGGGTGTGAGGGGGATGGTGCAGGGGGGATGGTATGGGGGCGATACCATTGGGGATGATGATGTAGGGGGATGGTGTGGAGGTGGGGAATGAGGGGGATGGCATGGGGGACCTGCGGACACAGGGCCCCCCCTTTCTCTAAGATGCTCACCCAGACGTGAACAGATAAAGGCGACCCCAGTCTGGGGTTTGCTGTGACACCTGCCCCTCGGGCCCCGCGTGGTCAGTGCAAGGCCCTGGCTGGACCGGGGGCATTATCTGGGGGTCATCATACTATGTATGTTTACAAATTGCAAATTGTCTCAAATGAAATGCATAGACTTTAGAAATATATAAAGCATCGAGGGTGGGTGTCACCCTGACCCGTCTGGCCCTCATCGGATCGATGTGTGTCCTGCTCCAGCCACGGCCATGCCGCCTGGCCCCCAGGTCCCCTTACTGCCCCCCACGGCCCCCACCCCAGCCCCTTGCCTTTCAGGCGGCTGTCCCTCAACCCTTTGGAGTTCAGCTCACATGGCAACCCCTGGAGGCCCCATCCTAGTGGCCTCCTCATCCCCGAACTCCGGGTGTGGGGGTACGGGGGTCATCCCCAGCACCTTACCATGCGGCGGTGTGTTCTTGGCTGCTGTTGCTACCCCCGGCCTCAGAAGCCCCATGTTTCCTACCCAGCAGCCCCCGGGCCTCCTCTGGGGCCACGAACCCCCCCCCCCCCCGGCCCAGGAGCCTCACCCGACCCCGTAGCGGTCCCAAAACATGGTATGGCTGCCGAACGTCCTGTTGACTTCCAGGCCTATCTGCGTGATGTCCCTGGAGGAGACCAGGGCCTCCTCCTTCATTTCCTGCGGGAAAACCGGGGAGGAGGAGCCAGCATCAGGGACACAGACCCCGACCTGTCACCAGCTGCCGTCCTGGGCAGGGAGCCCTGGGGCCACCATGGGAGTGTGTCCTGCCAAAACCTCCTTCCTTCCCCTGGGATGCCAGGGATGGCGGCAGTGCACACCATGTCCATGGGACCTCTGTGAGGGCCTGTGCCCAGCTGTTGTGGGCGGGGAGGTGACTGAGGGTCAGCCTGGGTGGGAAGGGACAGTGGGTCAGCCCAGGTGGGGAGGGGACATGGGGGTGTTGTGCTCAAGATTGTGAATCCGAGAAACCACTAAGGAGCCGACACCGATTCAAACACAGGAGGGTTGATTTACCAACTCGAGCTTGTGTCCAAGTATACCCGACAGGGCGGAGCTGAGACTTAGACCCCGGGGTGGGTTTTAGCTTAGTGTTGTTTTTTGTTTTTTGTTTTTAGCTTAGTTTTAAGGGCTGGTCTCAAGGACCTCCACAAGGGCTGGAGCAATTCCTCAAGTTCTGTTTACATTTTGATATAGGGCCTTGGAGGGCATTGAGCTCTGTTCTCATTCTAATAGGGGCTTCCTGCCCTTGGCTTGGGCTCAGTTTTTATTGTAATGTGGGGCTTTCTAGGACATTAAGCTGTAAACTTTTGTTTTTTTTGCTGTAACTGAAGTAATGTAAATTTCAGCTCTTATTCACAGGGGCCTGGGATGGCTGAACATGTGCTAACGCTGAACATAAAGTGGAATGGCCTTAATTTTCTTGGCCTCCACATGTCCCATCCTATCTAGCTCCTTCCCCCTTCCCCAGAGCTCCTAAGAGAGCAATTGCAAATGACCTCTGGTGCTAGCATGTGTTGGGGGACAGGCCCAGGGATTTGGGATCAAGAAGACCTGAGGCGCGGGGCCTCCTGGGTGGCTGTGCAGCAGGATTCCATGCTGCAGACTCTTATTCCCTAAGGCTATCTTGAAAACTGACTTTGTACATAGAAAAGCTCTCCTTTGTATTTAAAAGATGAAGAGCCAGTCAAAGCAGTTTTTCTCTGCCCATCTGATTGCTCAGATTCCAATGTGAGACGTATTTCCTGTTAATAAGGATAATTTACTATCCGTAGTACTATGGTTAAAATATTCTGACACAAGTAATTCTGAGGGATGAGGGTTTCTCATCTCTTTCTTCACAGCTCAGTCACTCATCAAGAAATGCAACTGTATGGATTTGGAAAGAACTGAGACACATTATTACCAATGATCATGTTATTATGTGAAGGATTCTTCCCTGAGATTCTTCCCCTGGTTTAACTGACACTGAAACACTGTGAACTCTTTGGAAGACAAATGTCAAGGAAATAAATGTTATGCATTGCTAATTTTAAATGCACTTGCAATATGGTGTCTAATATAAAAGAAGTATTTTTATCTGATATTTGTTATTTATTATCCTTTCCTGCTTTTCAGGTTGAGGAGGCATTATACGTGTTCATAATCGCTGTATTGAAATGAGATACAGGAGAGTACAAGCCTGTCACTTCCACAAACTTTTCACACATCCTCTGCTAATACCTAACATAAGGATGCCTGGACCTATGTCTACAGGCAGTTATGATGCGGGAGAGTCATGCCCTGACCTCAGTTCTCACAACGAAACATGCCTAGAAGCCAGGTTTCAACTAGCTGCGTTCTTATGGCAGTGAGAATGTAGCAGCATTCTGAGTCAGGAGGTTCCAAGATTACCACTCTACTGCACCTGGAGACACTTTCCATGCCTGCATTATTCCACTTGCGTCTCTCCAGTTTCTGACAAATATCTCTGGTCAAGATGTTCGAAAATCATTCTGCAGGCAGTTGGAACTGTGGGACTGGGTGTGAGTTCAACTTTCAAAAGTAAGTTGCCTTTGGACACGGGGTTCAGCTAGCTTCTCACGTATGGAACTTAGTATGTAGCACCAGTCTAAGACAGGAATTACTAGGAAATCGCTGGATTGAGCATGGAGGCACTAGTCTTGTGGGCCGGCACCTTGCACTTACCTCTCACAACTCTTCAGTAAGGCATCGAGCCTAGGCTTGTTAAGAGCGAAGTATACCTGCAGGCAGGATGTGGGAGGTACAGGCCATAAGCTCAACTCTCAGAAGTGTGTATGCCTGGGAGGTAGATATCTACTATCCACCCATATATGGGAGTTAGAACCTAGCTACAGGGATCCCTGGGTGGTGCAGGGGTTTAGCACCTGCCTTTGGCCCAGGGCGCAATCTTGGAGACCCGGGATTGAATCAAACATCGGGCTCCCGGTGCATGGGGCCTGCTTCTCCCTCTGCCTATGTCTCTGACTCTCTCTCTCTCTCTCTTTGTGTGTGTGAATATCAAAATAAATAAATTAATAAAAAAAAAAGAACCTAGCTACACTGAATAAAGAAGGCCATTGGACATCGCCATATTCAAAACAAATACACATGAGTACAGGCCTGTCGCTTCCACAGGAGTTTCTCACAACTTCTCCCAGCACCTAACATTAGGATATTAGCAGCTACGTCTACAGGCAGGCAGAATGCGGGAGGGTTCTGCCGAGCCTCAGCTCTCACAGGGAAGCATGCCTAGAAGCCAGCTCTCAACTAGCTGCGTTCTTATAGCAGTGAGAACGTAGCAGTATTCTCAGTCAGGATATTCGAAGATTACCACTTTACTGCACCTGGAGATACCGTCCAGATCTGCATTGTTAACTTGCATCTCTGAAACCTCTGGCAAACATCTCTGGTGAAGACGTGGGAAACTCACTCTGCAGGCAGTGTGGAACTGTGAGGGACTGAAGGTGAGCTCAACTCTCAGAAGGAAGATGCTTTTGGACAAGACATTCAGCTACCTTCTCACGTATGGAACTTAGTATGTAGCAACTGTCTACCACAGAAATTACTAGGAAATCGCTGGATTGAGCTTGGAGGCACTCGTCTTGTGTGCCAGGAGATTCCACTTACCTCTCCCAACACTTCCGTCACGAAACGAGCCAAGGCCTTTTAGAAACGAAGGGTACCTGCAGGCAGGATGTATAGGTACAGGCCTTAAGCTCAACTCGCAGAATTGTGTATATATGGGAGACAGATGTCTGCTACCCACTCGTACATGGGATTTGGAACCTAGCTACACTCTGATTGAAGAAGGCCTTTGGAAATCGCTGTATTCAACTCAGATACACGTGAGATGAGGCCCAATGCTTAGGCTTTACTCCCAACGTCTCCCAGGACCTAACATGAGGAATTTAGCAGCTAAGTCTACAGTCAGGCAGGATGCGGAAGGGTTCTGCCCGGGCCTCAGCTCTCACAGGGAAGCAAGCCTAGAAGCCAGCTCTCAACTAGCTGCGTTCTTATACCAGTGAGAAGGTAGCAGTATTCTGAGTCAGGATATTCCAAGATTACCACTCTACTGCACGTGGAGAAAACGTCCAGGTCTGCATTGTTAACTTGCATCTCAGAAACGTCTGGCAAAAGTCTCTGGTGAAGACGTGCGAAACTCACTCTGCAGGCAGTGTGGAACTGTGAGGGACTGAGGGTGAGCTCAACTCTCAGAAGTAAGATCATTTTGGACAAGGCGTTCAGATACTTTCTCACATATTGAACTTAGTATGTAGCACCAGTCTACCACAGGAATTACTAGGAAATCGCTGGATTGAGCTTGGAGGCACTAGTCTTGTGTGCCAGGAGATTCCAATTACCTCCCCAACACTTCCGTGAAGCAGCGAGCCTAGGCCTCTTGGAAGCGAAAGGTACCTGCAAGCAGGATGTAGGGTTACAGGCCATAAGCTCAACTCTCAGACGTGTGTATGCATGGGCGACAGATGTCTGCTACCCACTCGTACATGCGACTTGGAACCTAGCTACACTCTGATTGAAGAAGGTCTTTGGAAATCGCAGTATTCAACTCAGATACACGTGAGTTAAGGCACAACTATTCCACATGCTTTTCTCACAACCTCTCTCAGCAACTAAGATGAGGTTGTTAGCAGCTTCGTCTACAGTCAGGCAGGATGTGGGAGGGTTCTCCCCCGAACTCAGATCTCAGAGGGAAGCATGCCTAGAAGCCAGCTGTCAACTAGCTGCATTCCTATGGCAATGAGAAGGTAGCAGTATTCTGAGTCAGGAGGTTTCAAGATTACCACTCTACTGCACCTGGAGACACCGTCCTGGTCTGCATTATTAAATCGCGTCTCAGAAGCCTCTGGCAAAGTCTCTGGTGAAGACGTGCGAAACTCACTCTGCAGGCAGTGCAGAACTGTGATGAACTGAGGGTGAGCTCAGCTCTTAGAAGTAAGATGCTTTTGGAAAAGGCGTTCAACTACCTTCTCACATATGTAACTTAGTATGTAGCACCAGTCTACCACAGGAATTACTATGAAGTCGCTGAATTGAGCTTGGAGGCACTAGTCTTGTGTGCCGGAAGATTCCAATTACCTCTCCCAACACTTGCGAAAAGCAGCGAACCTAGGCCTTTTGGAAGCGAAGGGTAGCAGCAGGCTGAATGTGGAGGTACAGGCCATAAGCTCAACTCTCAGAAGTGTGTATGCATGGGAGGCAGATGTCTGCTACCATTCCGACATGGGAGTTGGAACCTAGCTACACTCTGTTTGAAGAAGGCCGTTGGAAATCGCTGTATTCAACTCAGATACACGGCAGTTCAGGCCCAATGCTTACACATGCTTTTCCCGCAACCTCTCCCAGCCACTAACATAAGGATGTTTGCAGCTACGCCTACAGTCAGGCAGGATGCGGGAGGTTTCTGCCCTGTCCTCAGCTCTCACAGGGAAGCATGCCTAGAAGCCAGCTCTCAACTAGCTGCATTCTTATGACAGTGTGAAGGTAGCAGTATTCTGAGTCAGGAGGTTCCAAGATGACCACTCTACTACACCTGGAGATCCCGTCCCGGTCTACATTGTTAACTTGTGACTCAGAAGCCTCTGGCAAACGTCTCTGGTGTATACGTGCGAAACTCACTCTGCAGGCAGTGTGGAACTGTGAGGGACTGAGGGTGAGCTCAACTCTCAGAAGTAAGATGCTTTTGGACAAGGCGTTCAGCTACCTCCTCACATATGGAACTTAGCATGTAGCACCAGTTGACGACAGGAATTACTGGGAAATCGCTGAATTGAGCTTGGAGGCACTCGTCTTGTGTGCCGGTAAATTCCAATTACCTCTCCCAACACTTCTGAGAAGCAACGAACCTAGGCATTTGGAAGCGAAAAGTACATGCTGGCAGAATGTAGGGTTACAGGACATGAGCACAACTCTCAGAAGTGTGTATGCATGGGAGGCAGATGTCTGCTACCCAATAGTACATGCGAGTTGGAACCTAGCTACACTCTGATTGCAGAAGGTCTTTGGAAATCGCTGTATTCAACTCATACACGTGAGTTCAGGCACAACGATTCCACATGCTTTCCTCACAACATTTCCCAGCCACTAACGTGAGGATGTTAGCAGCTCCTTCTACAGTCAAGCAGGATGCAGGAGGGTTGTGCCCTCTCTTTAGCTCTCACAGGGAAGCATGTCTAGAAGCCAGCTCTCAACTAGCTGCATCTGATGGCAGTGAGAAGGTAGCAGTATTCTGAGTCAGGAGGTTCCAAGATTACCACTCTACTGCACCTGGAGATACCGTCCTGGTCTGCATTGTTAACTTGCGTCTCAGAAGCCTCTGGCAAACGTCTCTGGTGAAGACGTGAGAAACTCACTCTGCAGGCAGTGCGGAACTGTGAGGGACTGAGGGTGACCTCAACTCTCAGAAGTAAGATGCTTTTGGACAAGGCGTTCAACTACCTTATCATGTATGAAACTTAGTATGTAGCACCAGTCTACCACAGGAATTACTAGGAAATCGCTGGATTGAGCATGGAGGCACTCGTCTTGTGTACCGGGAGATTCCAATTACCTCTCCCAACACTTCCGTCAAACAGCGAGCCTAGGCCTTTTAGAAGCGAAGGGTACCAGCAGCTGGATATGGAGTTATAGGCCATAAGTTCAACAATCAGAAGTGTGTATGCATGGGAGGCAGATGTCTGCTACCCACTGGGACATGGGAGTTGGAACCTAGCTACACTCTGAATGAAGAAGGCCTTGGAATTCGCTGTATTCAACTCAGATACACGTGAGTTCAGGCACAACGATTCCACATGCTTTTCTCACAACTTATCCCAGCCATTTACATGAGGATGTTAGCATCTCTATCTACAGTCAGGTAGGATGCGGGAGGGTTGTGCCCTGTCCTCAGCTCTCACAGGGATGCATGCCTGGAAGACATCTGTCAACCAGCTGCATTCCTATGGCAGTGAGAAGGTAGCAGTTTTCTGAGTCAGGAGGTTCCAAGATTACCAGTCTACTGCACCTGGAGATAACGTCCTGGTCTGCATTGTTAACTTGCGTCTCAGAAGCCTCTGGCAAACGTCTCTGGTGAAGACGTGAGAAACTCACTCTGCAGGCAGTGCGGAACTGTGAGGGACTGAGGGTGAGCTCAACTCTCAGAAGTAAGATGCTTTTGGACAAGGCGTTCAGCTACCTTCTCACGTATGGAACTTAGTATGTAGCACCAGTCTACCACAGGAATTACTGGGAAATCGCTGAATGGAGCTTGGAGGCATTCGACCTGTGTCGGGACATTCCAATTACCTCTCCCAACACTTCCGTGAAGCAGCGAGCCTAGGCATTTTGGAAGCGAAAGGTACCTGCTGGGAGGATGTAGAGTTACAGGCCATAAGCACAACTCTAAGAAGTGTGTATGCATGGGAGGCAGATGTCTGCTACCAACTCATACATGCCAGTTGGAACCTAGCTACACTCTGATTAAAGAAGTTTTTGGAAATCGCTGTATTCAACTCAGATACACGTGAGTTCAGGCACAACGATTCCACATTCTTTTCTCACAACATTTCCCAACCAGTAACATGAGGATGTTAGCAGCTAGGCCTACAGTAAGGCAGGATGCGGGAGGGTTCTGCCCTATCCTCAGCTCTCACAGGGAAGCATGTCTAGAAGCCAACTCTCAACTAGCTGCATTCGTATGGCAGTGAGAAGGTAGCAGTATTCTGAGTCAGGAGGTTCCAGATTACCACTCCACTGCACCTGGAGATACCCTCCAGGTCTGCATTGTTAACTTGCGTCTCAGAAGCCTCTGGCAAACGTCTCTGGTGAAGACGTGAGAAACTCACTCTGCAGGCAGTGTGGAACTGTGAGGGACTGAGGGTGAGCTGAACTCTCAAAAGTAAGATGGTTTTGGACAAAGCGTTCAACTACCTTCTCACGTATGGAACTTATTATGTTGCAACAGTCTGCCACAGGAATTACTAGGAAATCACTGGATTGAGCCTGGAGGCACTAGACTTGTGTGCCGGGAGATTCCAATTACCTCTCCCAACACTTCCGTCAAACAGCGAGCCTAGGCCTTTTAGAATCGAAGGGTACCTGAAGGCTGGATGTGGAGGTACAGGCCATAAGCTCAACTGTCAGAAGTGTGTATGCATGGGAGGCAGATGTCTGCTACCCACTGGGACATGGGAGTTGGAACCTAGCTACACTCTGATTGAAGAAGGCCGTTGGAAATCGCTGTATTCAACTCTGATACACGTGGGTTCATGCACAACGATTCCAAATGCTTCTCTCACAACCTTTCCCAACCACTAACGTGAGGATGTTAGCAGCTCCTTCTACTGTCAAGCAGGATGCGGGAGGGTTGTGCCCTGTCCTTAGCTCTCACAGGGAAGCATGCCTTGAAGCCAGCTGTCAACTAGCTGCATTCTTATGGCAGGGTGAAGGTAGCAGTATTCTGAGTCAGGAGGTTCCAAGATTACCACTCTACTGCACCTGGAGACACCATCCTGGTCTGCATTGTTAACTTGTGTCTCAGAAGCCTCTGGCAAACGTCTCTGGTGAAGACGTGCGAAACTCACTCTGCAGGCAGTGTGGAACTGTGAGGGACCCTTGAGGGAGATCTCAACTCTCAGAAGTAAGATGCATTTGGACAAGGCGTTCAGCTACCTTCTCACGTATGGAACTTAGTATGTAGCACCAGTCTACCACAGGAATTACTGGGAAATCGCTGAATGGAGCTTGGAGGCATTCGACCTGTGTCGGGACATTCCAATTACCTCTCCCAACACTTCCGTGAAGCAGCGAGCCTAGGCATTTTGGAAGCGAAAGGTACCTGCTGGGAGGATGTAGAGTTACAGGCCATAAGCACAACTCTAAGAAGTGTGTATGCATGGGAGGCAGATGTCTGCTACCAACTCATACATGCCAGTTGGAACCTAGCTACACTCTGATTAAAGAAGTTTTTGGAAATCGCTGTATTCAACTCAGATACACGTGAGTTCAGGCACAACGATTCCACATTCTTTTCTCACAACATTTCCCAACCAGTAACATGAGGATGTTAGCAGCTAGGCCTACAGTAAGGCAGGATGCGGGAGGGTTCTGCCCTATCCTCAGCTCTCACAGGGAAGCATGTCTAGAAGCCAGCTCTCAACTAGCTGCATTCTTATGGCAGTGAGAAGGTAGCAGTATTCTGAGTCAGGAGGTTCCAGATTACCACTCCACTGCACCTGGAGATACCCTCCAGGTCTGCATTGTTAACTTGCGTCTCAGAAGCCTCTGGCAAACGTCTCTGGTGAAGACGTGAGAAACTCACTCTGCAGGCAGTGTGGAACTGTGAGGGACTGAGGGTGAGCTGAACTCTCAAAAGTAAGATGGTTTTGGACAAAGCGTTCAACTACCTTCTCACGTATGGAACTTATTATGTTGCAACAGTCTGCCACAGGAATTACTAGGAAATCACTGGATTGAGCCTGGAGGCACTAGACTTGTGTGCCGGGAGATTCCAATTACCTCTCCCAACACTTCCGTCAAACAGCGAGCCTAGGCCTTTTAGAATCGAAGGGTACCTGAAGGCTGGATGTGGAGGTACAGGCCATAAGCTCAACTGTCAGAAGTGTGTATGCATGGGAGGCAGATGTCTGCTACCCACTGGGACATGGGAGTTGGAACCTAGCTACACTCTGATTGAAGAAGGCCGTTGGAAATCGCTGTATTCAACTCTGATACACGTGGGTTCATGCACAACGATTCCAAATGCTTCTCTCACAACCTTTCCCAACCACTAACGTGAGGATGTTAGCAGCTCCTTCTACTGTCAAGCAGGATGCGGGAGGGTTGTGCCCTGTCCTTAGCTCTCACAGGGAAGCATGCCTTGAAGCCAGCTGTCAACTAGCTGCATTCTTATGGCAGGGTGAAGGTAGCAGTATTCTGAGTCAGGAGGTTCCAAGATTACCACTCTACTGCACCTGGAGACACCATCCTGGTCTGCATTGTTAACTTGTGTCTCAGAAGCCTCTGGCAAACGTCTCTGGTGAAGACGTGCGAAACTCACTCTGCAGGCAGTGTGGAACTGTGAGGGACCCTTGAGGGAGATCTCAACTCTCAGAAGTAAGATGCATTTGGACAAGGCGTTCAACTACCTTCTCACGTATGGATCTTAGTATGTAGCACCAGTCTACCACAGGAATTACTAGGAAATCGCTAGATTGAGCTTGGAGGCACTAGTCTTCTGTGCCGGGAGATTCCAATTACCTCTCCCAACACTTCCGTCAAACAGCGAGCCTAGGCCTTTTAGAAGCGAAATGTACCAGCAGGCTGTATGTGGAGGTACAGGCCATAAGCTCAACTCTCAGAAGTGTGTATGCATGGGAGGCAGATGTCTGCTACCTCTCGGACATGGGAGTTGGAACCTAGCTACACTCTGATTAAAGAAGGCCGTTGGAAATCGCTGTATTCAACTCAGATACATGGGAGTTCAGGCCCAATGCTTACACATGCTTTTCCCGCAACCTCTCCCAGCCACTAACATAAGGTTATTTGCAGCTACCCCTTCAGTCAGGCAGGATGCGGGAGGGTTCTGCCCTGTCCTCAACTCTCAGAGGGCAGCATGCCTAGAAGCCAGCTCTCAACTAGCTGCATTCTTTTGGCAGTGTGAAGGTAGCAGTATTCTGAGTCAGGAGGTTCCAAGATTACCAGTCTACTGCATCTGGAGGTACCATCCAGGTCTGCATTCTTTACTTGCGTCTTAGAAGCCTCTGGCAAACGTCTCTGGTGAAGACCTTCGAAACTCACTCTGCAGGCTTGTGGAACTGTGAGGGACTGAGGGTGAGCTCAACTCTCAGAAGTAAGATGCTTTTGGACAAGGCGTTCAACTACCTTCTCACGTATGGAACTTAGTATGTAGCACCCGTCAACCACAGGAATTACTAGGAAATCGCTGGATTGAGCTTGGAGGCACTAGTCTTGTGTGCCAGGAGATTCCAATTACCTCTCCCAACACTTCCGTCAAGCAGCGCGCTTAGGCCTTTAGAAGCGAAGGGTACCAGCAGGCTGGATGTGGAGGAACAGGCCATAAGCTCAACTCTCAGAACTGAGTATTCATGGGAGGCAGAAGTCTGCTACCCACTCATACATGTGAGTTGGAACCTAGCTACACTCTGATTGAAGAAGGTCTTTGGAAATCGCTGAATTCTACTCAGATACACGTATAGTCAAGAACAACGATTCCACATGCTTTTCTCACAACCTCTTCCAGCCACTAACATGAGGATGTTAGCAGCTACGTCTACAGTCAGGCACGATGCGGGAGGATTCTGCCCTGAACTCAGCTCTCACAGGGAAGCAGGCCTGGAAGCCAGCTCTCAACTAGCTGCGTTCTTAAGGCAGAGAGAAGATAGCAGTATTCTGAGTCAGGAGGTTCCAAGATTACCACTCTACTGCACCTGGAGATAACTTCGAGGTCTGAAAAATTAACTTGCGCTCAGAAGCCTCTGGAAAACGTCTCTGGTGAAGACCTTCGAAACTCACTCTGCAGGCACTGTGGAACTGTGAGGGACTGAGGGTGAGCTCAACTCTCAGGAGTAAGATGCTTTTGGACAAGGCGTTCAACTACCTTCTCAAGTATGGAACTTAGTATGTAGCACCACTCTACCACAGATATTACTAGGAAATCGCTGGATTTAGCTTGGAGGCACTAGTCTTGTGTGCCGGGGGATTCCAATTACCTCCCCCAACACTTCCGTCAAGCAGCGAGCCTAGGCGTTTTAGAAGCGAAGGGTACCAGCACGATGGATGTGGAGAAACACGCCATAAGCTCAAGTCTCAGAACTGTGTATTCCTGTGAGGCAGAAGTCTGCTACCCACTCGTACATGTGAGTTGGAACCTAGCTACACTCTGATTGAAGAAGGTCTTTGGAAATCGCTGTATTCAACTCAGATACACGTAAGGTCAGGAACAACGATTCCACATGCTTTTCTCACAACCTCTCCCAGCCACTAACATGAGGGTGTTAGTAGCTACATCTACAGCCAGGGACGATGCGGGATGGTTCTGCCCTGAACTCAGCACTCACAAGGAAGCATGCCTGGAAGCCAGCTCTCAACTAGCTGCGTTCTTATAGCAGAGAGAAGGTAGCAGTATTCTGAGTCAGGAGGTTCCCAGACTACCACTCTACTGCACCTGGAGATACCGCCCAGGTCTGCATTGTTAACTTGCGTCTCAGAAGCCTCTGGCAAACGTCTCTGGTGAAGACCTTCGAAACACACTCTGCAGGCACTGTGGAACTGTGAGGGACTAAGGGGGAGCTCAACTCTCAAAAGTAAGATGCTTTTGGACAAGGCGTTCAACTGCCCTCTCACGTATGGAACTTAGTATGTAGCACCAGTCTACCACAGATATTACTAGGAAATCGCTCTATTGAGCTTGGAGGCACTAGTCTTGTGTGCCAGGGGATTCCAATTACCTCTCCCAACACTTCTGTCAAGCAGCGCGCTTAGGCCTTTAGAAGCGAAGGGTACCAGCAGGCTGGATGTGGAGGAACAGGCCATAAGCTCAACTCTCAGAACTGAGTATTCATGGGAGGCAGAAGTCTGCTACCCACTCATACATGTGAGTTGGAACCTAGCTACACTCTGATTGAAGAAGGTCTTTGGAAATCGCTGAATTCTACTCAGATACACGTATAGTCAAGAACAACGATTCCACATGCTTTTCTCACAACCTCTTCCAGTCACTAACATGAGGATGTTAGCAGCTACGTCTACAGTCAGGCACGATGCGGGAGGATTCTGCCCTGAACTCAGCTCTCACAGGGAAGCAGGCCTGGAAGCCAGCTCTCAACTAGCTGCGTTCTTAAGGCAGAGAGAAGATAGCAGTATTCTGAGTCAGGAGGTTCCAAGATTACCACTCTACTGCACCTGGAGATAACTTCGAGGTCTGAAAAATTAACTTGCGCTCAGAAGCCTCTGGAAAACGTCTCTGGTGAAGACCTTCGAAACTCACTCTGCAGGCACTGTGGAACTGTGAGGGACTGAGGGTGAGCTCAACTCTCAGGAGTAAGATGCTTTTGGACAAGGCGTTCAACTACCTTCTCAAGTATGGAACTTAGTATGTAGCACCACTCTACCACAGATATTACTAGGAAATCGCTGGATTTAGCTTGGAGGCACTAGTCTTGTGTGCCGGGGGATTCCAATTACCTCCCCCAACACTTCCGTCAAGCAGCGAGCCTAGGCGTTTTAGAAGCGAAGGGTACCAGTACGATGGATGTGGAGAAACACGCCATAAGCTCAAGTCTCAGAACTGTGTATTCCTGTGAGGCAGAAGTCTGCTACCCACTCGTACATGTGAGTTGGAACCTAGCTACACTCTGATTGAAGAAGGTCTTTGGAAATCGCTGTATTCAACTCAGATACACGTAAGGTCAGGAACAACGATTCCACATGCTTTTCTCACAACCTCTCCCAGCCACTAACATGAGGGTGTTAGTAGCTACGTCTACAGTCAGGAAGGATGCGGGAGGGTTCTGCCCTGAACTCAGCTCTCACAGGGAAGCATGCCTGGAAGCCAGCTCTCAACTAGCTGCGTTCTTATGGCAGAGAGAAGGTAGCAGTATTCTGAGTCAGGAGGTTCCAAGGTTACCACTGTACTGCACCTGGAGATACCGTCCAGGTCTTCATTTTTAACTTGCGTCTCAGAAGCCTCTGGCAAATGTCTCTGGTGAAGACCTTCGAAACTCACACTGCAGGGACTGTGGAACTGTGAGGGACTAAGGGGGAGCTCAACTCTCAGAAGTATGAAGCTTTTGGCCAAGGCGTTCAACTACCTTCTCACGTATGGAACTTAGTATGTAGCACCAATCTACTACAGGAATTACTAGGAAATCGCTGGATTTAGCTTGGAGGCACTAGTCTTGTGTGCCGGGAGATTCCAATTACCTCCCCCAACACTTCCTTCAAGCAGCGAGGCTAGGCGTTTTAGAAGCGAAGGGTACCAGCAGGCTGGATGTGGAGGTACAGGCCATAAGCTCAAGATTCAGAACTGTGTTTTCCTTGAGGCAGAAGTCTGCTACCCACTCGTACATGTGAGTTGGAACCTAGCTACACTCTGATTGAAGAAAGTCTTTGGAAATCGCTGTATTCTACTAGATACACGTAAGTTCAGGAACAACGATTCCACATGCTTTTCTCACAACCTCTCCCAGCCAGTAACATGAGGATGTAAGCAGCTACGTCTACAGCAAGGGACGATACGGGACGGTTCTGCCCTGAACTCAGCACTCACAAGGAAGCATGCCTGGAAGCCAGCTCTCAACTAGCTGCGTTCTTATAGCAGACAGAAGGTAGCAGTATTCTGAGTCAGGAGGTTCCCAGACTACCACTCTACTGCACCTGGAGATACCCTCCAGGTCTGCATTGTTAACTTGCGTCTCAGAAGCCTCTGGCAAACGTCTCTGGTGAAGACTTTCAAAACTCACTCTACAGGCACTGTGGAACTGTGAGGGACTAAGGGGGAGCTCAACTCTCAGAAGTAAGATGCTTTTGGACAAGGTGTTCAACTGCCCTCTCCCGTATGGGACTTAGTATGTAGCACCAGTGTACCACAGATATTACTAGGAAATCGCTGGATTGAGCTTCGAGGCACTAGTCTTGTGTGCCGGGAGATTCCAATTACCTCTCCCAACACTTCCGTCAAGCAGCGAGACTAGGCCTTTTAGAAGCGAAGGGTACCAGCAGGCTGGATGTGGAGGAACAGGCCATAAGCTCAACTCTCAGAACTGTGTATTCATGGGAGGCAGAAGTCTGCTACCCACTCGTATATGTGAGTTGGATCCTAGCTACACTCTGATTGAAGAAGGTCTTTGGAAATCGCTGAATTCAACTCAGATACACGTAAAGTCAAGAACAACGATTCCACATGCTTTTCTCACAACCTCTTCCAGCCTCTAACATGAGGATCTTAGCAGCTACGTCTACAGTCAGGAACTATGCGGAGGATTCTGCCCTGAACTCAGCTCTCACAGGGAAGCAGGCCTGGAAGCCAGCTCTCAACTAGCTGCGTTCTTAAGGCAGAGAGAAGACAGCAGTATTCTGAGTCAGGAGGTTCCAAGATTACCACTCTACTGCACCTGGAGATACGGCCCAGGTCTGCATTGTTAACTTGCGTCTCAGAAGCCTCTGGCAAACGTCTCTGGTGAAGACGTGGGAAACTCACACTGCAGGCAGTGTGGAACTGTGAGGGACTGAGGGTGAGCTCAACTCTCAGCAGTAAGATGATTTTGGACAAGGCGTTCAGCTACCTTCTCACATATGGAACTTAGTATGTAGCACCAGTCTACCCCAGGAATTACTGGGAAATCGCTGGATTGAGCTTGGAGGCACAAGTCTTGTGTGCCGGGAGACTCCAATTACCTCTCCCAACAGTTCGGTGAAGCAGTGAGCCTAGGCCTTTTGGAAGCGAAAGGTAGCTGCAGGCAGGATGTAGGGTTACAGGCCATAAGCTCAACTCTCAGAAGTGTGCATGCATGGGAGGCAGATGTCTGATACCCACTCGTACATGCCAGTTGGAACCTAGCTACACACTGATGAAGAAGTTCTTTGGATATCGCTGTATTCAACTCAGATACAGGTGAGTTCAGGCACAACGATTCCACATGCTTTTTCACAACCTTTCCCTGGATGTTAGCAGCTCCTTCTACAGTCAAGCGGGATGCGGGAGGGTTGCGCCCTGTCCTTAGCTCTCACAGGGAAGCATTCCTTGAAGCCAGCTGTCAACTAGCTGCATTCTTATGGCAGGGTGAAGGTAGCAGTATTCTGAGACAGGAGGTTCCAAGATTACCACTCCACTGCACCTGGAGATACCCTCCAGGTCTGCATTGTTAACCTGGGTCTCAAAGGCTCTGGCAAACGTCTCTGGTGAAGACGTGGGAAACTCACTCTGCAGGCAGTGTGGAACTGTGAGGGACTGAGGGTCAGATCAACTCTCAGAAGTAAGATGTTTTTGGACAAGGCGTTCAACTACCTACTCACGTATGGAACTTAGTATGTAGCACCAGTCTACCCCAGGAATTACTGGGAAATCGCTGGATTGAGCTTGGAGGCCCTAGTCTTGTGTGCCGGGAGATTCCAATTACCTCTCCCAACACTTGCGACAAGCAGCGAGCCTAGGCCTTTTGGAAGCGAAAGGTAGCTGCAGGCAGGATGTAGGGTTACAGGCCATAAGCTCAACTCTCAGAAGTGTGTATGCATGGGAGGCAGATGTCTGCTACCCACTCGGACATGGCAGTTGGAACCTAGCTACACTCCTATTGAAGAAGGATGTTGGAAATCGCTGTATTCAACTCAGATACACGGGAGTTTAGGCCCAATGCTTACACATGCTTTTCCCACAACTTATCCCAGCCACTAACATAAGGAGGTTAGCAGGTACGTCTACAGTCAGGCAGGATGCGGGAGGGTTCTGCCCTGTCCTCAGCTCTCACAGGGAAGCATGCCTAGAAGCCAGCTCTCAACTAGCTGCATTCTTATGACAGTGTGAAGGTAGCAGTATTCTGAGTAAGGAGGTTCCCAGATTACCACTCTCCTGCACCTGGAGATACCGTCCAGGTCTGCATTGTTAACTTGCGTCTCAGAAGCCTCTGGCAAAAGTCTCTGGTGAAGACGTGGGAAACTCACTCTGCAGGCAGTGTGGAACTGTGAGGGACTGAGGGTGAGCTCAACTCTCAGCAGTAAGATGATTTTGGACAAGGCGTTCAGCTACCTTCTCACATATGGAACTTAGTATGTAGCACCAGTCTACCCCAGGAATTACTGGGAAATCGCTGGATTGAGCTTGGAGGCACTAGTCTTGTGTGCCGGGAGATTCCAGTTACCTCTCCCAACACTTCGGTGAAGCAGCGAGCCTAGGCCTTTTGGAAGCGAAAGGTAGCTGCAGGCAGGAGGTAGGGTTACAGGCCATAAGCTCAACTCTCAGAAGTGGGTATGCATGGGAGGCAGATGTCTACTACCCACTCGGACATGCGAGTGGGAACCTAGCTACACTCTGATGAAGAAGGACTTTGGAAATCGCTGTATTCAACTCAGATACACGTGGGTTCAGGCAAAACGATTCCACATGCTTTTCTCACAACCTTTCCCTGCCACAAACATGACGACGTTAGCAGCTCCTTCTACAGTCAAGCAGGATGCGGGAGGGTTGTGCCCTGTCCTTAGCTCTCACAGGGAAGCATGCCTTGAAGCCAGCTGTCAACTAGCTGCATTCTTATGGCAGGGTGAAGGTAGCAGTATTCTGAGACAGGTGGTTCCCAGATTACCACTCTACTGCACCTGGAGATACCCTCCAGGTCTGCATTGTTAACTTGCATCTCAGAAGCCTCTGGCAAACGTCTCTGGTGAAGACGTGCGAAACTCACTCTGCAGGCAGTGCGGAACTGTGAGGGACTGAGGGTCAGCACAACTCTCAGAAGTAAGATGTTTTTGGACAAGGCGTTCAACTACCTACTCACGTATGGAACTTAGTATGTAGCACCAGTCTACCCCAGGAATTACTAGGAAATCGCTTGATTGAGCTTGGAGGCCCTCGTCTCGTGTGCCGGGAGATTCCAATTACCTCTCCCAACACTTGCGTCAAGCAGCGAGCCTAGGCCTTTTGGAAGCCAAAGGTAGCGGCAGGCAGATGTAGGGTTACAGGCCATAAGCTCAACTCTCAGAAGTGTGTATGCATGGGAGGCAGATGTCTGCTACCCACTCGGACATGGGAGTTGGAACCTAGCTACAATCCTATTGAAAAAGGATGTTGGAAATCGCTGTATTCTACTCAGATACACGGGAGTTCAGGCCCAATGCTTACACATGCTTTTCCCACAACCTATCACAGACACTAACATAAGGAGGTTAGCAGGTACGTCTACAGTCAGGCAGGATGCGGGAGGGTTCTGCCCTGTCCTCAGCTCTCACAGGGAAGCATGCCTAGAAGCCAGCTCTCAACTAGCTGCATTCTTATGACAGTGTGAAGGTAGCAGTATTCTGAGTAAGGAGGTTCCCAGATTACCACTCTACTGCACCTGGAGATACCGTCCAGGTCTGCATTGTTAACTTGCGTCTCAGAAGGCTCTGGCAAAAGTCTCTGGTGAAGACGTGGGAAACTCACTCTGCAGGCAGTGTGGAACTGTGAGGGACTGAGGGTGAGCTCAACTCTCAGCAGTAAGATGATTTTGGACAAGGCGTTCAGCTACCTTCTCACATATGGAACTTAGTATGTAGCACCAGTCTACCCCAGGAATTACTGGGAAATCGCTGGATTGAGCTTGGAGGCCCTAGTCTTGTGTGCCGGGAGATTCCAGTTACCTCTCCCAACACTTCGGTGAAGCAGCGAACCTAGGCCTTTTGGAAGCGAAAGGTAGCTGCATGCAGAGGGTAGGGTTACAGGCCATAAGCTCAACTCTCAGAAGTGGGTAGCATGGGAGGCAGATGTCTGCTACCCACTCGGACATGGGAGTGGGAACCTAGCTACACTCTGATGAAGAAGGTCTTTGGAAATCGCTGTATTCATCTCAGATACACGTGGGTTCAGGCAAAACGATTCCACATGCTTTTCTCACAACCTTTCCCTGCCACAACCATGAGGACGTTAGCAGCTCCTTCTACAGTCAAGCAGGATGCGGGAGGGTTGTGCCCTGTCCTTAGCTCTCACAGTGAAGCATGCCTTGAAGCCAGCTGTCAACTAGCTGCATTCTTATGGCAGGGTGAAGGTAGCAGTATTCTGAGACAGGAGGTTCCCAGATTACCACTCTACTGCACCTGGAGATGCCCTCCAGGTCTGCATTGTTAACTTGCGTCTCAGAAGCCTCTGGCAAACGTCTCTGGTGAAGACGTGCGAAACTCACTCTGCAGGCAGTGTGGAACTGTGAGGGACTGAGGGTCAGCTCAACTCTCAGAAGTAAGATGTTTTTGGACAAGGCGTTCAACTACCTACTCACGTATGGAACTTAGTATGTAGCACCAGTCTACCCCAGGAATTACTAGGAAATCGCTTGATTGAGCTTGGAGGCACTCGTCTTGTGTGCCGGGTGATTCCAATTACCTCTCCCAAAACTTGCGTCAAGCAGCGAGCCTAGGCCTTTTGGAAGCGAAAGGTAGCAGCAGGCAGGATATAGGGTTACAGGCCATCAGCTCAACTCTCAGAAGTGTGTATGCATGGGAGGCAGATGTCTGGTACCCACTCGGACATGCGAGTGGGAACCTAGCTACACTCTGATGAAGAAGGACTTTGGAAATCGCTGTATTCAACTCAGATACACGTGGGTTCAGGCACAACGATTCCACATGCTTTTCTCACAACCTTTCCCTGCCACTAACATGAGGACGTTAGCAGCTCCTTCTACAGTCAAGCAGGATGCGGGAGGGTTGTGCCCTGTCCTTAGCTCTCACAGGGAAGCATGCCTTGAAGCCAGCTGTCAACTAGCTGCATTCTTATGGCAGGGTGAAGGTAGCAGTATTCTGAGACAGGTGGTTCCCAGATTACCACTCTACTGCACCTGGAGATACCCTCCAGGTCTGCATTGATAACTTGCATCTCAGAAGCCTCTGGCAAACGTCTCTGGTGAAGACGTGCGAAACTCACTCTGCAGGCAGTGCGGAACTGTGTGGGTCTGAGGGTCAGCACAACTCTCAGAAGTAAGATGTTTTTGGACAAGGCGTTCAACTACCTACTCAGGTATGGAACTTAGTATGTAGCACCAGTCTACCCCAGGAATTACTAGGAAATCGCTTGATTGAGCTTGGAGGCCCTCGTCTCGTGTGCCGGGAGATTCCAATTACCTCTCCCAACACTTGCGTCAAGCAGCGAGCCTAGGCCTTTTGGAAGCGAAAGGTAGCTGCAGGCAGGAGGTAGGGTTACAGGCCATAAGCTCAACTCTCAGAAGTGTGTATGCATGGGAGGCAGATGTCTGCTACCCACTCGGACATGGGAGTTGGAACCTAGCTACACTCCTATTGAAGAAGGATGTTGGAAATCGCTGTATTCAACTCAGATACACGGGAGTTCAGGCCCAATGCTTACACATGCTTTTCCCACAACCTATCACAGCCACTAACATAAGGAGGTTAGCAGGTACGTCTACAGTCAGGCAGGATGCGGGAGGGTTCTGCCCTGTCCTCAGCTCTCACAGGGAAGCATGCCTAGAAGCCAGCTCTCAACTAGATGCATTCTTATGACAGTGTGAAGGTAGCACTATTCTGAGTAAGGAGGTTCCCAGATTACCACTCTACTGCACCTGGAGATACCCTCCAGGTCTGCATTGTTAACTTGCGTCTCAGAAGCCTCTGGCAAACGTCTCTGGTGAAGACGTGGGAAACTCACTCTGCAGGCAGTGTGGAACTGTGAGGGACTGAGGGTCAGCTCAACTTTCAGCAGTAAGATGATTTTGGACAAGGCGTTCAACTACCTACTCACGTATGGAACTTAGTATGTAGCACCAGTCTACCCCAGGAATTAGTAGGAAATCGCCGGATTGAGTTTGGAGGCACTCGTCTTGTGTGCCGGGAGATTCCAAATACCTCTCCCAACACTTGCGTCAAGCAGCGAGCCTAGGCCTTTTGGAAGCCAATGGTAGCGGCAGGCAGATGTACGGTTACAGGCCATAAGCTCAACACTCAGAAGTGTGTATGCATGGGAGGCAGATGTCTGCTACCCACTCGGACATGGGAGTTGGAACCTAGCTACAATCCTATTGAAAAAGGATGTTGGAAATCGCTGTATTCTACTCAGATACACGGGAGTTCAGGCCCAATGCTTACACATGCTTTTCCCACAACCTATCACAGACACTAACATAAGGAGGTTAGCAGGTACGTCTACAGTCAGGCAGGATGCAGGAGGGTTCTGCCCTGTCCTCAGCTCTCACAGGGAAGCATGCCTAGAAGCCAGCTCTCAACTAGCTGCATTCTTATGACAGTGTGAAGGTAACAGTATTCTGAGTAAGGAGGTTCCCAGATTACCACTCTACTGCACCTGGAGATACCGTCCAGGTCTGCATTGTTAACTTGCGTCTCAGAAGGCTCTGGCAAAAGTCTCTGGTGAAGACGTGGGAAACTCACTCTGCAGGCAGTGTGGAACTGTGAGGGACTGAGGGTGAGCTCAACTCTCAGCAGTAAGATGATTTTGGACAAGGCGTTCAGCTACCTTCTCACATATGGAACTTAGTATGTAGCACCAGTCTACCCCAGGAATTACTGGGAAATCGCTGGATTGAGCTTGGAGGCCCTAGTCTTGTGTGCCGGGAGATTCCAGTTACCTCTCCCAACACTTCGGTGAAGCAGCGAGCCTAGGCCTTTTGGAAGCGAAAGGTAGCTGCAGGCAGGAGGTAGGGTTACAGGCCATAAGCTCAACTCTCAGAAGTGGGTAGCATGGGAGGCAGATGTCTGCTACCCACTCGGACATGGGAGTGGGAACCTAGCTACACTCTGATGAAGAAGGTCTTTGGAAATCGCTGTATTCATCTCAGATGCACGTGGGTTCAGGCAAAACGATTCCACATGCTTTTCTCACAACCTTTCCCTGCCACTAACATGAGGACGTTAGCAGCTCCTTCTACAGTCAAGCAGGATGCGGGAGGGTTTGTACCCTGTCCTTAGCTCTCACAGGGAAGCATGCCTTGAAGCCAGCTGTCAACTAGCTGCATTCTTATGGCAGGGTGAAGGTAGCAGTATTCTGAGACAGGAGGTTCCCAGATTACCACTCTACTGCACCTGGAGATGCCCTCCAGGTCTGCATTGTTAACTTGCGTCTCAGAAGCCTCTGGCAAACGTCTCTGGTGAAGACGTGCGAAACTCACTCTGCAGGCAGTGTGGAACTGTGAGGGACTGAGGGTCAGCTCAACTCTCAGAAGTAAGATGTTTTTGGACAAGGCGTTCAACTACCTACTCACGTATGGAACTTAGTATGTAGCACCAGTCTACCCCAGGAATTACTAGGAAATCGCTTGATTGAGCTTGGAGGCACTCGTCTTGTGTGCCGGGTGATTCCAATTACCTCTCCCAAAACTTGCGTCAAGCAGCGAGCCTAGGCCTTTTGGAAGCGAAAGGTAGCAGCAGGCAGGATATAGGGTTACAGGCCATCAGCTCAACTCTCAGAAGTGTGTATGCATGGGAGGCAGATGTCTGGTACCCACTCGGACATGCGAGTGGGAACCTAGCTACACTCTGATGAAGAAGGACTTTGGAAATCGCTGTATTCAACTCAGATACACGTGGGTTCAGGCACAACGATTCCACATGCTTTTCTCACAACCTTTCCCTGCCACTAACATGAGGACGTTAGCAGCTCCTTCTACAGTCAAGCAGGATGCGGGAGGGTTTGTGCCCTGTCCTTAGCTCTCACAGGGAAGCATGCCTTGAAGCCAGCTGTCAACTAGCTGCATTCTTATGGCAGGGTGAAGGTAGCAGTATTCTGAGACAGGAGGTTCCCAGATTACCACTCTACTGCACCTGGAGATGCCCTCCAGGTCTGCATTGTTAACTTGCGTCTCAGAAGCCTCTGGCAAACGTCTCTGGTGAAGACGTGCGAAACTCACTCTGCAGGCAGTGTGGAACTGTGAGGGACTGAGGGTCAGCTCAACTCTCAGAAGTAAGATGTTTTTGGACAAGGCGTTCAACTACCTACTCACGTATGGAACTTAGTATGTAGCACCAGTCTACCCCAGGAATTACTAGGAAATCGCTTGATTGAGCTTGGAGGCACTCGTCTTGTGTGCCGGGTGATTCCAATTACCTCTCCCAAAACTTGCGTCAAGCAGCGAGCCTAGGCCTTTTGGAAGCGAAATGTAGCTGCAGGCAGGATATAGGGTTACAGGCCATCAGCTCAACTCTCAGAAGTGTGTATGCATTGGAGGCAGATGTCTGCTACCCACTCGGACATGGGAGTTGGAACCTAGCTACACTCCTATTGAAGAAGGATGTTGGAAATCGCTGTATTCAACTCAGATACACGGGAGTTCAGGCCCAATGCTTACACATGCTTTTCCCACAACCTATCACAGCCACTAACATAAGGAGGTTAGCAGGTACGTCTACAGTCAGGCAGGATGCGGGAGGGTTCTGCCCTGTCCTCAGCTCTCACAGGGAAGCATGCCTTGAAGCCAGCTCTCAACTAGCTGCATTCTTTTGACAGTGTGAAGGTAGCAGTATTCTGAGACAGGAGAGTCCCAGATTACCACTCTACTGCACCTGGAGATACCGTCCAGGTCTGCATTGTTAAATTGCGTCTCAGAAGCCTCTGGCAAAAGTCTCTTGTGAAGACGTGGGAAACTCACTCTGCAGGCAGTGTGGAACTGTGAGGGACTGAGGGTGAGTTCAACTCTCAGCAGTAAGATGATTTTGGACAAGGCATTCAGCTACCTTCTCACATATGGAACTTAGTATGTAGCACCAGTCTACCCCAGGAATTACTGGGAAATCGCTGGATTGAGCTTGGTGGCACTCGTCTTGTGTGCCGGGAGTTTCCAGTTACCTCTCCCAACACTTCGGTGAAGCAGCGAGCCTAGGCCTTTTGGAAGCGAAAGGTAGCTGCAGGCAGGAGGTAGGGTTACAGGCCATAAGCTCAACTCTCAGAAGTGGGTAGCATGGGAGGCAGATGTCTGCTACCCACTCGGACATGCGAGTGGGAACCTAGCTACACTCTGATGAAGAAGGACTTTGGAAATCGCTGTATTCAACTCAGATACACGTGGGTTCAGGCACAACGATTCCACATGCTTTTCTCAGAACCTTTCCTGCCACTAACATGAGGACGTTAGCAGCTCCTTCTACAGTCAAGCAGGATGCGGGAGGGTTGTGCCCTGTCCTTAGCTCTCACAGGGAAGCATGCCTTGAAGCCAGCTGTCAACTAGCTGCATTCTTATGGCAGGGTGAAGGTAGCAGTATTCTGAGACAGGAGGTTCCCAGATTACCACTCTACTGCACCTGGAGATACCCTCCAGGTCTTCATTGTTAACTTGCGTCTCAGAAGCCTCTGGCAAACGTCTCTGGTGAAGACGTGCGAAACTCACTCTGCAGGCAGTGTGGAACTGTGAGGGACTGAGGGTGAGCACAACTCTCAGCAGTAAGATGATTTTGGACAAGGCGTTCAGCTACCTTCTCACCTATGGAACTTAGTATGTAGCACCAGTCTACCCCAGGAATTACTGGGAAATCGCTGGATTGAGCTTGGAGGCACTAGTCTTGTGTGCCGGCAGATTCCAGTTACCTCTCCCAACACTTCGGTGAAGCAGCGAGCCTAGGCCTTTTGGAAGCGAAAGGTAGCTGCAGGCAGGAGGTAGGGTTACAGGCCATAAGCTCCACTCTCAGAAGTGGGTATGCATGGGAGGCAGATGTCTGCTACCCACTCGGACATGCGAGTGGGAACCTAGCTACACTCTGATGAAGAAGGACTTTGGAAATCGCTGTATTCAACTCAGATACACGTGGGTTCAGGCACAACGATTCCACATGCTTTTCTCACAACCTTTCCCTGCCACTAACATGAGGACGTTAGCAGCTCCTTCTACAGTCAAGCAGGATGCGGGAGGGTTGTGACCTGTCCTTAGCTCTCACAGGGAAGCATGCCTTGAAGCCAGCTGTCAACTAGCTGCATTCTTATGGCAGGGTGAAGGTAGCAGTATTCTGAGAAAGGAGGTTCCCAGATTACCACTCTACTGCACCTGGAGATACCCTCCAGTTCTGCATTATTAACTTGCGTCTCATAGCCTCTGGCAAACGTCTCTGGTGAAGACGTGCAAAACTCACTCTGCAGGCAGTGTGGAACTGTGAGGGACTGAGGGTGAGCTCACCTCTCAGAAGTAAGATGTTTTTGGACCAGGCGTTCAACTACCTACTCACGTATGGAACTTAGTATGTAGCACCAGTCTACCCCAGGAATTACTAGGAAATCGCTTGATTGAGCTTGGAGGCACTCATCTCGTGTGCCGGGAGATTCCAGTTAACTCTCCCAACACTTGCGTCAAGCAGCGAGCCTAGGCCTTTTGGAAGCGAAAGATAGCGGCAGGCAGGATGTAGGGTTACAGGCCATGAGCTCAACTCTCAGAAGTGTGTATGCATGGGAGGCAGATGTCTGCTACCCACTCGGACATGGGAGTTGGAACCTAGCTACACTCCTATTGAAGAAGGATGTTGGAAATCGCTGTATTCAACTCAGATACACGGGAGTTCAGGCCCAATGCTTACACATGCTTTTCCCACAACCTATCCCAGCCACTAACATAAGGAGGTTAGCAGGTACGTCTACAGTCAGGCAGGATGCGGGAGGGTTCTGCCCTGTCCTCAGCTCTCACAGGGAAGCATGCCTAGAAGCTAGCTCTCAACTAGCTGCATTCTTATGACAGTGTGAAGGTAGCAGTATTCTGAGTAAGGAGGTTCCCAGATTACCACTCTCCTGCACCTGGAGATACCGTCCAGGTCTGCATTGTTAACTTGCGTCTCAGAGGCCTCTGGCAAAAGTCTCTGGTGAAGACGTGGGAAACTCACTCTGCAGGCAGTGTGGAACTGTGAGGGACGGAGGGTGAGCTCAACTCTCAGCAGTAAGATGATTTTGGACAAGGCGTTCAGCTACCTTCTCACATATGGAACTTAGTATGTAGCACCAGTCTACCCCAGGAATTACTGGGAAATCGCAGGATTGAGCTTGGAGGCACTAGTCTTGTGTGCCGGGAGATTCCAGTTACCTCTCCCAACACTTCGGTGAAGCAGCGAGCCTAGGCCTTTTGGAAGCGAAAGGTAGCTGCAGGCAGGAGGTAGGGTTACAGGCCATAAGCTCAACTCTCAGAAGTGGGTAGCATGGGAGGCAGATGTCTGCTACCCACTCGGACATGCGAGTGGGAACCTAGCTACACTCTGATGAAGAAGGACTTTGGAAATCGCTGTATTCATCTCAGATACACGTGGGGTCAGGCACAACGATTCCACATGCTTTTCTCACAACCTTTCCCTGCCACTAACATGAGGACGTTAGCAGCTCCTTCTACAGTCAAGCAGGATGCGGGAGGGTTGTGCCCTGTCCTTAGATCTCACAGGGAAGCATGCCTTGAAGCCAGCTGTCAACTAGCTGCATTCTTATGGCAGGGTGAATGTAGCAGTATTCTGAGACAGGAGGTTTCCAGATTACCACTCTACTGCACCTAGAGATACCCTCCAGGTCTGCATTGTTAACTTGCGTCTCAGAAGCCTCTGGCAAACGTCTCTGGTGAAGACGTGCGAAACTCACTCTGCAGGCAGTGTGGAACTGTGAGGGACTGAGGGTGAGCTCACCTCTCAGCAGAAAGATGATTTTGAACAGGGCGTTCAGCTACCTTCTCACATATGGAACTTAGTATGTAGCACCAGTCTACCCCAGGAATTACTGGGAAATCGCTGGATTGAGCTTGGAGGCACTAGTCTTGTGTGCCGGGAGATTCCAGTTACCTCTCCCAACACTTAGGTGAAGCAGCGAGCCTAGGCCTTTTGGAAGCGAAAGGTAGCTGCAGGCAGGAGGTAGGGTTACAGGCCATAAGCTCAACTCTCAGAAGTGTGTATGCATGGGAGGCAGATGTCTCCTACCCACTCGGACATGGGAGTGGGAACCTAGCTACACTCCTATTGAAGAAGGATGTTGGAAATCGCTGTTTTCAACTCAGATACACGGGAGTTCAGGCCCAATGCTTACACATGCTTTTCCCACAACCTATCACAGCCACTAACATAAGGAGGTTAGCAGGTACGTCTACAGTCAGGCAGGATGCGGGAGGGTTCTGCCCTGTCCTCAGCTCTCAAAGGGAAGCATGCCTAGAAGCCAGCTCTCAACTAGCTGCATTCTTATGACAGTGTGAAGGTAGCAGTATTCTGAGACAGGAGGTTCCCAGATTACCACTCTACTGCACCTGGAGATACCCTCCAGTTCTGCATTATTAACTTGCGTCTCATAGCCTCTGGCAAACGTCTCTGGTGAAGACGTGCAAAACTCACTCTGCAGGCAGTGTGGAACTGTGAGGGACTGAGGGTGAGCTCAACTCTCAGAAGTAAGATGTTTTTGGACCAGGCGTTCAACTACCTACTCACGTATGGAACTTAGTATGTAGCACCAGTCTACCCCAGGAATTACTAGGAAATCGCTTGATTGAGCTTGGAGGCACTCATCTCGTGTGCCGGGAGATTCCAGTTAACTCTCCCAACACTTGCGTCAAGCAGCGAGCCTAGGCCTTTTGGAAGCGAAAGTTAGCTGCAGGCAGGAGGTAGGGTTACAGGCCATAAGCTCAAGTCTCAGAAGTGGGTATGCATGGGAGGCAGATGTCTGCTACCAACTCGGACATGCGAGTGGGAACCTAGCTACACTCTGATGAAGAAGGACTTTGGAAATCGCTGTATTCAACTCAGATACACGTGGGTTCAGGCACAACGATTCCACATGCTTTTCTCACAACCTTTCCCTGCCACTAACATGAGGACGTTAGCAACTCCTTCTACAGTCAAGCAGGATGTGGGAGGGTTGTGCCCTGTCCTTAGCTCTCACAGGGAAGCCTGCCTTGAAGCCACCTGTCAACTAGCTGCATTCTTATGGCAGGGTGAAGGTAGCAGTATTCTGAGACAGGAGGTTCCCAGATTACCACTCTACTGCACCTGGAGATACCCTCCAGTTCTGCATTGTTAACTTGCATCTCAGAAGCCTCTGGCAAACGTCTCTGGTGAAGACGTGCGAAACTCACTCTGCAGGGAGTGTGGAACTGTGAGGGGCTGAGGGTGAGCTCAACTCTCAGAAGTAAGATGTTTTTGGACAAGGCGTTCAACTACCTACTCACTTATGGAACTTAGTATGTAGCACCAGTCTACCCCAGGAATTACTAGGAAATCGCTTGATTGAGCTGGGAGGCCCTCGTCTCGTGTGCCGGGAGATTCCAATTACCTCTCCCAACACTTGCGACAAGCAGCGAGCCTAGGCCTTTTGGAAGCCAAAGGTAGCGGCAGGCAGGATGTAGGGTTACCGGCCATAAGCTCAACTCTCAGAAGTGTGTATGCATGGGAGGCAGATGTCTACTACCCACTCGGACATGGGAGTTGGAACCTAGCTACACTCCTATTGAAGAAGGATGTTGGAAATCGCTGTATTCAACTCAGATACACGGGAGTTCAGGCCCAATGCTTACACATGCTTTTCCCACAACCTATCACAGCCACTAACATAAGGAGGTTAGCAGGTACGTCGACAGTCAGGCAGGATGCGGGAGGGTTCTGCCCTGTCGTCAGCTCTCACAAGGAAGCATGCCTAGAGGCCAGCCCTCAACTAGCTGCATTCTTATGACAGTGTGAAGGTAGCAGTATTCTGAGTAAGGAGGTTCCCAGATTACCACTCTACTGCACCTGGAGACACCGTCCAGGTCCGCATTGTTAACTTGCGTCTCAGAGGCCTCCGGCAAAAGTCTCTGGTGAAGACGTGGAATCTCACTCTGCAGGCCGTGTGGAACTGTAGGGACTGAGGGTGAGCTCAACTCTCAGCAGTAAGATGATTTTGGACAAGGCGTTCAGCTACCTTCTCACATATGGAACTTAGTATGTAGCACCAGTCTACCCCAGGAATTACTGGGAAATCGCAGGATTGAGCTTGGAGGCACTAGTCTTGTGTGCCGGGAGATTCCAGTTACCTCTCCCAACACTTCGGGGAAGCAGCGAGCCTAGGCCTTTTGGAAGCGAAAGGTAGCTGCAGGCAGGAGGTAGGGTTACAGGCCATAAGCTCAACTCTCAGAAGTGGGTAGCATGGGAGGCAGATGTCTGCTACCCACTCGGACATGCGAGTGGGAACCTAGCTACACTCTGATGAAGAAGGACTTTGGAAATCGCTGTATTCATCTCAGATACACGTGGGGTCAGGCACAACGATTCCACATGCTTTTCTCACAACCTTTCCCTGCCACTAACATGAGGACGTTAGCAGCTCCTTCTACAGTCAAGCAGGATGCGGGAGGGTTGTGCCCTGTCCTTAGATCTCACAGGGAAGCATGCCTTGAAGCCAGCTGTCAACTAGCTGCATTCTTATGGCAGGGTGAATGTAGCAGTATTCTGAGACAGGAGGTTTCCAGATTACCACTCTACTGCACCTAGAGATACCTTCCAGGTCTGCATTGTTAACTTGCGTCTCAGAAGCCTCTGGCAAACGTCTCTGGTGAAGACGTGCGAAACTCACTCTGCAGGCAGTGTGGAACTGTGAGGGACTGAGGGTGAGCTCACCTCTCAGCAGAAAGATGATTTTGAACAGGGCGTTCAGCTACCTTCTCACATATGGAACTTAGTATGTAGCACCAGTCTACCCCAGGAATTACTGGGAAATCGCTGGATTGAGCTTGGAGGCACTAGTCTTGTGTGCCGGGAGATTCCAGTTACCTCTCCCAACACTTAGGTGAAGCAGCGAGCCTAGGCCTTTTGGAAGCGAAAGGTAGCTGCAGGCAGGAGGTAGGGTTACAGGCCATAAGCTCAACTCTCAGAAGTGTGTATGCATGGGAGGCAGATGTCTCCTACCCACTCGGACATGGGAGTGGGAACCTAGCTACACTCCTATTGAAGAAGGATATTGGAAATCGCTGTTTTCAACTCAGATACACGGGAGTTCAGGCCCAATGCTTACACATGCTTTTCCCACAACCTATCACAGCCACTAACATAAGGAGGTTAGCAGGTACGTCTACAGTCAGGCAGGATGCGGGAGGGTTCTGCCCTGTCCTCAGCTCTCAAAGGGAAGCATGCCTAGAAGCCAGCTCTCAACTAGCTGCATTCTTATGACAGTGTGAAGGTAGCAGTATTCTGAGTAAGGAGGTTCCCAGATTACCACTCTACTGCACCTGGAGATACCGTCCAGGTCTGCATTGTTAACTTGCGTCTCAGAGGCCTCTGGCAAAAGTCTCTGGTGAAGACGTGGGAAACTCACTCTGCAGGCAGTGTGGATCTCTGAGGGACTGAGGGTCAGCTCAACTCTCAGCAGTAAGATGATTTTGGACAAGGCGTTCAGCTACCTTCTCACATATGGAACTTAGTATGTAGCACCAGTCTACCCCAGGAATTACTGGGAAATCGCTGGATTGATCTTGGAGGCACTAGTCTTGTGTGCCGGGAGATTCCAGTTACCTTCCCAACACTTCGGTGAAGCAGCGAGCCTAGGCCTTTTGGAAGCGAAAGGTAGCGGCAGGCAGGATATAGGGTTACAGGCCATCAGCTCAACTCTCAGAAGTGTGTATGCATGGGAGGCAGATGTCTGCTACCCACACGGACATTGGAGTTGGAACCTAGCTACACTCCTATTGAAGAAGGATGTTGGAAATCGCTGTATTCAACTCAGATACACGGGAGTTCAGGCCCAATGCTTACACATGCTTTTCCCACAACCTATCCCAGCCACTAACATAAGGAGGTTAGCAGGTACGTCTACAGTCAGGCAGGATGCGGGAGGGTTCTGCCCTGTCCTCAGCTCTCACAAGGAAGCATGCCTAGAAGCTAGCTCTCAACTAGCTGCATTCTTATGACAGTGTGAAGGTAGCAGTATTCTGAGACAGGAGGTTCCCAGATTACCACTCTACTGCACCTGGAGATACCGTCCAGGTCTGCATTGTTAACTTGCCTCTCAGAAGCCTCTGGCAAACGTCTCTGGTGAAGACGTGGGAAACTCACTCTGCAGGCAGTGTGGAACTGTGAGGGACTGAGGGTGAGCTCTACTCTCAGCAGTAAGATGATTTTGGACAAGGCGTTCAGCTACCTTCTCACATATGGAACTTAGTATGTAGCACCAGTCTACCCCAGGAATTACTGGGAAATCGCTGGATTGAGCTTGGAGGCACTAGTCTTGTGTGCGGGGGAGATTCCATTTACCTCTCCCAACACTTCGGTGAAGCAGCGAGCCTAGGCCATTTGGAAGCGAAAGGTAGCTGCAGGCAGGAGGTAGGGTTACAGGCCATAAGCTCAACTCTCAGAAGTGGGTAAGCATGGGAGGCAGATGTCTGCTACCCACTCGGACATGCGAGTGGGAACCTAGCTACACTCTGATGAAGAAGGACTTTGGAAATCGCTGTATTCAACTCAGATACACGTGGGTTCAGGCACGATTCCACATGCTTTTCTCACAACCTTTCCCTGCCACTAACATGAGGACGTTAGCAGCTCCTTCTACAGTCAAGCAGGATGCGGGAGGGTTGTGCCCTGTCCTTAGCTCTCACAGGGAAGCATGCCTTGAAGCCAGCTATCAACTAGCTGCATTCTTATGGCAGGGTGAAGGTAGCAGTATTCTGAGACAGGAGGTTCCCAGATTACCACTCTACTGCACCTGGAGATACCCTCCAGGTCTGCATTGTTAACTTGCGTCTCAGAAGCCTCTGGCAAACGTCTCTGGTGAATACGTGCGAAACTCACTCTGCAGGCAGTGTGGAACTGTGAGGGACTGAGGGTGAGCTCAACTCTCAGAAGTAAGATGTTTTTGGACAAGGCGTTCAACTACCTACTCACGTATGGAACTTAGTATGTAGCACCAGTCTACAACAGGAATTACTAGGAAATCGCTGGATTGAGCTTGGAGGCACTCGTCTTGTGTGCCGGGAGATTCCAATTACCTCTCCCAACACTTGCGTCAAGCAGCGAGCCTAGGCCTTTTGGAAGCGAAAGGTAGCGGCAGGCAGGATATAGGGTTACAGGCCATGAGCTCAACTCTCAGAAGTGTGTATGCATGGGAGGCAGATGTCTGCTACCCACTCGGACATGGGAGTTGGAACCTAGCTACACTCCTATTGAAGAAGGATGTTGGAAATCGCTGTATTCAACTCACATACACGGGAGTTCAGGCCCAATGCTTACACATGCTTTTCCCACAACCTATCACAGCCACTAACATAAGGAGGTTAGCAGGTACGTCTACAGTCAGGCAGGATGCGGGAGGGTCCTGCCCTGTCCTCAGCTCTCACCGGGAAGCATGCCTAGAAGCCAGCTCTCAACTAGCTGCATTCTTATGGCAGGATGAAGGTAGCAGTATTCTGAGACAGGAGGTTCCCAGATTACCACTCTACTGCACCTGGAGATACCCTCCAGGTCTGCATTGTTAACTTGCGTCTCAGAAGCCTCTGGAAAAGGTCTCTGGTGAAGACGTGCGAAACTCACTCTGCAGGCAGTGTGGAACTGTGAGGGACTGAGGGTGAGCTCAACTCTCAGAAGTAAGATGTTTTTGGACAAGGCGTTCAACTACCTACTCACATATGGAACTTAGTATGTAGCACCAGTCTACCCCAGGAATTACTAGGAAATCGCTGGATTGAGCTTGGAGGCACTCGTCTTGTGTGCCGGGAGATTCCAATTACCTCTCCCAACACTTGCGTCAAGCAGCGAGCCTAGGCCTTTTGGAAGCGAAAGGTAGCGGCAGGCAGGATATAGGGTTACAGGCCATCAGCTCAACTCTCAGAAGTGTGTATGCATGGGAGGCAGATGTCTGCTACCCACTCGGACATGGGAGTTGGAACCTAGCTCCACTCCTATTGAGAAGGATGTTGGAAATCGCTGTATTCAACTCAGATACACGGGAGTTCAGGCCCAATGCTTACACATGCTTTTCCCACAACCTATCCCAGCCACTAACATAAGGAGGTTAGCAGGTACGTCTACAGTCAGGCAGGATGCGGGAGGGTTCTGCCCTGTCCTCAGCTCTCACAGGGAAGCATGCCTAGAAGCCAGCTCTCAACTAGCTGCATTCTTATGGCAGGGTGAAGGTAGCAGTATTCTGAGACAGGAGGTTCCCAGATTACCACTCTACTGCACCTGGAGATACCGTCCAGGTCTGCATTGTTAACTTGCGTCTCAGAGGCCTCTGGCAAAAGTCTCTGGTGAAGACTTGGGAAACTCACTCTGCAGGCAGTGTGGAACTGTGAGGGACTGAGGGTGAGCTCAACTCTCAGCAGTAAGATGATTTTGGACAAGGCGTTCAGCTACCTTCTCACATATGGAACTTAGTATGTAGCACCAGTCTACCCCAGGAATTACTGGGAAATCGCTGGATTGAGCTTGGAGGCACTAGTCTTGTGTGCCGGCAGATTCCAGTTACCTCTCCCAACACTTCGGTGAAGCAGCGAGCCTAGGCCTTTTGGAAGCGAAAGGTAGCTGCAGGCAGGAGGTAGGGGTACAGGCCATAAGCTCAACTCTCAGAAGTGGGTATGCATGGGAGGCAGATGTCTGCTACCCACTCGTACATGCGAGTGGGAACCTAGCTACACTCTGATGAAGAAGGACTTTGGAAATCGCTGTATTCAACTCAGATACACGTGGGTTCAGGCACAACGATTCCACATGCTTTTCTCACAACCTTTCCTGCCACTAACATGAGGACGTTAGCAGCTCCTTCTACAGTCAAGCAGGATGCGGGAGGGTTGTGCCCTGTCCTTAGCTCTCACAGGGAAGCATGCCTTGAAGCCAGCTGTCAACTAGCTGCATTCTTATGGCAGGGTGAAGGTAGCAGTATTCTGAGTAAGGAGGTTCCCAGATTACCACTCTACTGCACCTGGAGATACCCTCCAGGTCTGCATTGTTAACTTGCGTCTCAGAAGCCTCTGGAAAACGTCTCTGGTGAAGACGTGCGAAACTCACTCTGCAGGCAGTGTGGAACTGTGAGGGACTGAGGGTGAGCTCAACTCTCAGAAGTAATATGTTTTTGGACAATGCGTTCAACTACCTACTCACGTATGGAACTTAGTATGTAGCACCACTCTACCCCAGGAATTACTAGGAAATCGCTTGATTGAGCTTGGAGGCACTCGTCTTGTGTGCCGGGAGATTCCAATTACCTCTCCCAACACTTGCGTCAAGCATCGAGCCTAGGCCTTTTGGAAGCGAAAGGTATCGGCAGGCAGGATATAGGGTTACAGGCCATCAGCTCAACTCTCAGAAGTGTGTATGCATGGGAGGCAGATGTCTGCTACCCACTCGGACATGGGAGTTGGAACCTAGCTACACTCCTATTGAAGAAGGATGTTGGAAATCGCTGTATTCAACTCAGATACACGGGAGTTCAGGCCCAATGCTTACACATGCTTTTCCCACAACCTATCACAGCCACTAACATAAGGAGGTTAGCAGGTACGTCTACAGTCAGGCAGGATGCGGGAGGGTTCTGCCCTGTCCTCAGCTCTCACAGGGAAGCATGCCTAGAAGCTAGCTCTCAACTAGCTGCATTCTTATGACAGTGTGAAGGTAGCAGTATTCTGAGTAAGGAGGTTCCCAGATTACCACTCTCCTGCACCTGGAGATACCGTCCAGGTCTGCATTGTTAACTTGCGTCTCAGAAGCCTCTGGCAAATATCTCTGGTGAAGACGTGGGAAACTCACTCTGCAGGCAGTGTGGAACTGTGAGGGACTGAGGGTGAGCTCAACTCTCAGCAGTAAGATGATTTTGGACAAGGCGTTCAGCTACCTTCTCACATATGGAACTTAGTATGTACCACCAGTCTACCCCAGGAATTACTGGGAAATCGCTGGATTGAGCTTGGAGGCACTAGATTTGTGTGCCGGCAGATTCCAGTTACCTCTCCCAACACTTCGGTGAAGCAGCGAGCCTAGGCCTTTTGGAAGCAAAAGGTAGCTGCAGGCAGGAGGTAGGGTTACAGGCCATAAGCTCAACTCTCAGAAGTGGGTATGCATGGGAGGCAGATGTCTGCTACCCACTCGTACATGCGAGTGGGAACCTAGCTACACTCTGATGAAGAAGGACTTTGGAAATCGCTGTATTCAACTCAGATACACGTGGGTTCAGGCACAACGATTCCACATGCTTTTCTCACAACCTTTCCCTGCCACTAACATGAGGACGTTAGCAGCTCCTTCTACAGTCAAGCAGGATGCGGGAGGGTTGTGCCCTGTCCCTAGCTCTCACAGGGAAGCATGCCTTGAAGCCAGCTGTCAACTAGCTGCATTCTTATGGCAGGGTGAAGGTAGCAGTATTCTGAGACAGGAGGTTCCCAGATTACCACTCTACTGCACCTGGAGATACCCTCCAGGTCTGCATTGTTAACTTGCGTCTCAGAAGCCTCTGGCCAACGTCTCTGGTGAAGACGTTGGAAACTCACTCTGCAGGCAGTGTGGAACTGTGAGGGACTGAGGGTGAGCTCAACTCTCAGAAGTAAGATGTTTTTGGACAAGGCGTTCAACTACCTACTCACGTATGGAACTTAGTATGTAGCACCAGTCTACAACAGGAATTATAAGGAAATCGCTGGATTGAGCTTGGAGGCACTCGTCTTGTGTGCCGGGAGATTCCAATTACCTCTCCCAACACTTGCGACAAGCAGCGAGCCTAGGCCTTTTGGAAGCGAAAGGTAGCGGCAGGCAGGATATAGGGTTACAGGCCATCAGCTCAACTCTCAGAAGTGTGTATGCATGGGAGGCAGATGTCTGCTACCCACTCGGACATGGGAGTTGGAACCTAGCTACACTCCTATTGAAGAAGGATGTTGGAAATCGCTCTATTCAACTCAGATACACGGGAGTTCAGGCCCAATGCTTACACATGTTTTCCCACAACCTATCACAGCCACTAACATAAGGAGGTTAGCAGGTACGTCTACAGTCAGGCAGGATGCGGGAGGGTTCTGCCCTGTCCTCAGCTCTCACAGGGAAGCATGCCTAGAAGCCAGCTCTCAACTAGCTGCATTCTTATGGCAGGGTGAAGGTAGCAGTATTCTGAGACAGGAGGTTCCCAGATTACCACTCTACTGCACCTGGAGATACCCTCCAGTTCTGCATTATTAACTTGCGTCTCAGAAGCCTCTGGCAAACGTCTCTGGTGAAGACGTGCGAAACTCACTCTGCAGGCAGTGTGGAACTGTGAGGGACTGAGGGTGAGCTCAACTCTCAGCAGTAAGATGTTTTTGGACAAGGCGTTGAACTCCCTACTCACGTATGGAACTTAGTATGTAGCACCAGTCTACCCCAGGAATTACTAGGAAATCGCTTGATTGAGCTTGGAGGCACTCATCTCGTGTGCCGGGAGATTCCAGTTACCTCTCCCAACACTTGCGTCAAGCAGCGAGCCTAGGCCTTTTGGAAGCGAAAGGTAGCGGCAGGCAGGATGTAGGGTTACAGGCCATGAGCTCAACTCTCAGAAGTGTGTATGCATGGGAGGCAGATGTCTGCTACCCACTCGGACATGGGAGTTGGAACCTAGCTACACTCCTATTGAAGAAGGATGTTGGAAATCGCTGTATTCAACTCAGATACACGGGAGTTCAGGCCCAATGCTTACACATGCTTTTCCCACAACCTATCCCAGCCACTAACATAAGGAGGTTAGCAGGTACGTCTACAGTCAGGCAGGATGCGGGAGGGTTCTGCCCTGTCCTCAGCTCTCACAGGGAAGCATGCCTAGAAGGTAGCTCTCAACTAGCTGCATTCTTATGACAGTGTGAAGGTAGCAGTATTCTGAGTAAGGAGGTTCCCAGATTACCACTCTCCTGCACCTGGAGATACCGCCCAGGTCTGCATTGTTAACTTTCGTCTCAGAGGCCTCTGGCAAAAGTCTCTGGTGAAGACGTGGGAAACTCACTCTGCAGGCAGTGTGGAACTGTGAGGGATGGAGGGTGAGCTCAAATCTCAGCAGTAAGATGATTTTGGACAAGGCGTTCAGCTACCTTCTCACATATGGAACTTAGTATGTAGCACCAGTCTACCCCAGGAATTACTGGGAAATCGCTGGATTGAGCTTGGAGGCACTAGTCTTGTGTGCCGGCAGATTCCAGTTACCTCTCCCAACACTTCGGTGAAGCAGCGAGCCTAGGCCTTTTGGAAGCGAAAGGTAGCTGCAGGCAGGAGGTAGGGTTACAGGCCATAAGCTCAACTCTCAGAAGTGGGTATGCATGGGAGGCAGATGTCTGCTACCCACTCGGACATGCGAGTGGGAACCTAGCTACACTCTGATGAAGAAGGACTTTGGAAATCGCTGTATTCAACTCAGATACACGTGGGTTCAGGCACAACGATTCCACATGCTTTTCTCAGAACCTTTCCTGCCACTAACATGAGGACGTTAGCAGCTCCTTCTACAGTCAAGCAGGATGCGGGAGGGTTGTGCCCTGTCCTTAGCTCTCACAGGGAAGCATGCCTTGAAGCCAGCTGTCAACTAGCTGCATTCTTATGGCAGGGTGAAGGTAGCAGTATTCTGAGACAGGAGGTTCCCAGATTACCACTCTACTGCACCTGGAGATACCCTCCAGGTCTGCATTGTTAACTTGCGTCTCAGAAGCCTCTGGCAAACGTCTCTGGTGAAGACGTGCGAAACTCACTCTGCAGGCAGTGTGGAACTGTGAGGGACTGAGGGTGAGCTCAACTCTCAGCAGTAAGATGATTTTGGACAAGGCGTTCAGCTACCTTCTCACATATGGAGCTTAGTATGTAGCACCAGTCTACCCCAGGAATTACTGGGAAATCGCTGGATTGAGCTTGGAGGCACTAGTCCTGTGTGCCGGCAGATTACAGTTACCTCTCCCAACACTTCGGTGAAGCAGCGAGCCTAGGCCTTTTGGAAGCAAAAGGTAGCTGCAGGCAGGAGGTAGGGTTACAGGCCATAAGCTCAACTCTCAGAAGTGGGTATGCATGGGAGGCAGATGTCTGCTACCCACTCGGACATGCGAGTGGGAACCTAGCTACACTCTGATGAAGAAGGACTTTGGAAATCGCTGTATTCAACTCAGATACATGTGGGTTCAGGCACAACGATTCCACATGCTTTTCTCACAACCTTTCCCTGCCACTAACATGAGGACATTAGCAGCTCCTTCTACAGTCAAGCAGGATGCGGGAGGGTTGTGCCCTGTCCTTAGCTCTCACAGGGAAGCATGCCTTGAAGCCAGCTGTCAACTAGCTGCATTCTTATGGCAGGGTGAAGGTAGCAGTATTCTGAGACAGGAGGTTCCCAGATTACCAGTCTACTGCACCTGGAGATACCCTCCAGGTCTGCATTGTTAACTTGCGTCTCAGAGGCTTCTGGCATAAGTCTCTGGTGAAGACGTGGGAAACTCACTCTGCAGGCAGTGTTGAACTGTGAGGGACTGAGGGTGAGGTCAACTCTCAGCAGTAAGATGATTTTGGACAAGGCGTTCAGCTACCTTCTCACATATGAAACTTAGTATGTAGCACCAGTCTACCCCAGGAATTACTAGGAAATCGCTTGATTGAGCTTGGAGGCACTAGTCTTGTGTGCCGGGAGATTCCAGTTACCTCTCCCAACACTTGCGTCAAGCAGCGAGCCTAGGCCTTTTGGAAGCGAAAGGTAGCGGCAGGTAGGATGTAGGGTTACAGGCCATGAGCTCAGCTCTCAGAAGTGTGTATGCATGGGAGGCAGATGTCTGCTACCCACTCGGACATGCGAGTTGGAACCTAGCTACACTCCTATTGAAGGATGTTGGAAATTTGTGTATTCAACTCAGATACACGGGAGTTCAGGCCCAATGCTTACACATGCTTTTCCCACAACCTATCCCAGCCACTAACATAAGGAGGTTAGCAGGTACGTCTACAGTCAGGCAGGATGCGGGAGGGTTCTGCCCTGTCCTCAGCTCTCACAGGGAAGCATGCCTAGAAGCCAGCTCTCAACTAGCTGCATTCTTATGACAGTGTGAAGGTAGCAGTATTCTGAGTAAGGAGGTTCCCAGATTACCACTCTCCTGCACCTGGAGATACCGTCCAGGTCTGCATTGTTAACTTGCGTCTCAGAGGCCTCTGGCAAAAGTCTCTGGTGAAGACGTGGGAAACTCACTCTGCAGGCAGTGTGGAACTGTGAGGGACTGAGGGTGAGCTCAACTCTCAGCAGTAAGATGATTTTGGACAAGGCGTTCAGCTACCTTCTCACATATGGAACTTAGTATGTAGCACCAGTCTACCCCAGGAATTACTGGGAAATCGCTGGATTGAGCTTGGAGGCACTAGTCTTGTGTGCCGGCAGATTCCAGTTACCTCTCCCAACACTTCGGTGAAGCAGCGAGCCTAGGCCTTTTGGAAGCGAAAGGTAGCTGCAGGCAGGAGGTAGGGTTACAGGCCATAAGCTCAACTCTCAGAAGTGGGTATGCATGGGAGGCAGATGTCTGCTACCCACTCGTACATGCGAGTGGGAACCTAGCTACACTCTGATGAAGAAGGACTTTGGAAATCGCTGTATTCAACTCAGATACACGTGGGTTCAGGCACAACGATTCCACATGCTTTTCTCAGAACCTTTCCTGCCACTAACATGAGGACGTTAGCAGCTCCTTCTACAGTCAAGCAGGATGCGGGAGGGTTGTGCCCTGTCCTTAGCTCTCACAGGGAAGCATGCCTTGAAGCCAGCTGTCAACTAGCTGCATTCTTATGGCAGGGTGAAGGTAGCAGTATTCTGAGACAGGAGGTTCCCAGATTACCACTCTACTGCACCTGGAGATACCCTCCAGGTCTGCATTGTTAACTTGCGTCTCAGAAGCCTCTGGAAAACGTCTCTGGTGAAGACGTGCGAAACTCACTCTGCAGGCAGTGTGGAACTGTGAGGGACTGAGGGTGAGCTCAACTCTCAGCAGTAAGATGATTTTGGACAAGGCGTTCAGCTACCTTCTCACATATGGAACTTAGTATGTAGCACCAGTCTACCCCAGGAATTACTGGGAAATCGCTGGATTGAGCTTGGAGGCACTAGTCTTGTGTGCCGGCAGATTCCAGTTACCTCTCCCAACACTTCGGTGAAGCAGCGAGCCTAGGCCTTTTGGAAGCGAAAGGTAGCTTGCAGGCAGGAGGTAGGGTTACAGACCATAAGCTCAACTCTCAGAAGTGGGTATGCATGGGAGGCAGATGTCTGCTACCCACTCGGACATGCGAGTGGGAACCTAGCTACACTCTGATGAAGAAGGACTTTGGAAATCGCTGTATTCAACTCAGATACACGTGGGTTCAGGCACAACGATTCCACATGCTTTTCTCACAACCTTTCCCTGCCACTAACATGAGGACGTTAGCAGCTCCTTCTACAGTCAAGCAGGATGCGGGAGGGTTGTGCCCTGTCCTTAGCTCTCACAGGGAAGCATGCCTTGAAGCCAGCTGTCAACTAGCTGCATTCTTATGGCAGGGTGAAGGTAGCAGTATTCTGAGACAGGAGGTTCCCAGATTACCACTCTACTGCACCTGGAGATACCCTCCAGGTCTGCATTGTTAACTTGCGTCTCAGAAGCCTCTGGCAAACGTCTCTGGTGAAGACGTGCGAAACTCACTCTGTAGGCAGTGTGGAACTGTGAGCGACTGAGGGTGAGCTCAACTCTCAGAAGTAAGATGTTTTTGGACAAGGCGTTCAACTACCTACTCACGTATGGAACTTAGTATGTAGCACCAGTCTACAACAGGAATTACAAGGAAATCGCTGGATTGAGCTTGGAGGCACTCGTCTTGTGTGCCGGGAGATTCCAATTACCTCTCCCAACACTTGCGTCAAGCAGCGAGCCTAGGCCTTTTGGAAGCGAAAGGTAGCGGCAGGCAGGATATAGGGTTACAGGCCATCAGCTCAACTCTCAGAAGTGTGTATGCATGGGAGGCAGATGTCTGCTACCCACTCGGACATGGGAGTTGGAACCTAGCTACACTTCTATTGAAGAAGGATGTTGGAAATCGCTGTATTCAACTCAGATACACGGGAGTTCAGGCCCAATGCTTACACTTGCTTTTCCCACAACCTATCCCAGCCACTAACATAAGGAGGTTAGCAGGTACGTCTACCTCAGGCAGGATGCGGGAGGGTTCTGCCCTGTCCTCAGCTCTCACAGGGAAGCATGCCTAGAAGCCAGCTGTCAACTAGCTGCATTCTTATGGCAGGGTGAAGGTAGCAGTATTCTGAGACAGGAGGTTCCCAGATTACCACTCTACTGCACCTGGAGATACCCTCCAGTTCTGCATTATTAACTTGCGTCTCAGAAGCCTCTGGCAAACGTCTCTGGTGAAGACGTGCGAAACTCACTCTGCAGGCAGTGTGGAACTGTGAGGGACTGAGGGTGAGCTCAACTCTCAGAAGTAAGATGTTTTTGGACAAGGCGTTGAACTCCCTACTCACGTATGGAACTTAGTATGTAGCACCAGTCTACCCCAGGAATTACTAGGAAATCGCTTGATTGAGCTTGGAGGCACTCATCTCGTGTGCCGGGAGATTCCAGTTACCTCTCCCAACACTTGCGTCAAGCATCGAGCCTAGGCCTTTTGGAAGCGAAGGGTAGCGGCAGGCAGGATGTAGGGTTACAGGCCATGAGCTCAACTCTCAGAAGTGTGTATGCATGGGAGGCAGATGTCTGCTACCCACTCGGACATGGGAGTTGGAACCTAGCTACACTCCTATTGAAGAAGGATGTTGGAAATCGCTGTATTCAACTCAGATACACGGGAGTTCAGGCCCAATGCTTACACATGCTTTTCCCACAAACTATCCCAGCCACTAACATAAGGAGGTTAGCAGGTACGTCTACAGTCAGGCAGGATGCGGGAGGGTTCTGCCCTGTCCTCAGCTCTCACAGGGAAGCATGCCTAGAAGCTAGCTCTCAACTAGCTGCATTCTTATGACAGTGTGAAGGTAGCAGTATTCTGAGTAAGGAGGTTCCCAGAATACCACTCTCCTGCACCTGGAGATACCTTCCAGGTCTGCATTGTTAACTTGCGTCTCAGAGCCCTCTGGCAAAAGTCTCTGGTGAAGACGTTGGAAACTCACTCTGCAGGCAGTGTGGAACTGTGAGGGACGGAGGGTGAGCTCAACTCTCAGCAGTAAGATGATTTTGGACAAGACGTTCAGCTACCTTCTCACATATGGAACTTAGTATGTACACCAGTCTACCCCAGGAATTACTGGGAAATCGCTGGATTGAGCTTGGAGGCACTAGTCTTGTGTGCCGGCAGATTCCAGTTACCTCTCCCAACACTTCGGTGAAGCAGCGAGCCTAGGCCTTTTGGAAGCGAAAGGTAGCTGCAGGCAGGAGGTAGGGTTACAGGCCATAAGCTCAACTCTCAGAAGTGGGTATGCATGGGAGGCAGATGTCTGCTACCCACTCGGACATGCGAGTGGGAACCTAGCTACACTCTGATGAAGAAGGACTTTGGAAATCGCTGTATTCAACTCAGATACACGTGGGTTCAGGCACAACGATTCCACATGCTTTTCTCACAACCTTTCCCTGCCACTAACATGAGGACGTTAGCAGCTCCTTCTACAGTCAAGCAGGATGCGGGAGGGTTGTGCCCTGTCCCTAGCTCTCACAGGGAAGCATGCCTTGAAGCCAGCTGTCAACTAGCTGCATTCTTATGGCAGGGTGAAGGTAGCAGTATTCTGAGACAGGAGGTTCCCAGATTACCACTCTACTGCACCTGGAGATAACCTCCAGTTCTGCATTGTTAACTTGCATCTCAGAAGCCTCTGGCAAACGTCTCTGGTGAAGACGTGCGAAACTCACTCTGCAGGCAGTGTGGAACTGTGAGGGACTGAGGGTGAGCTCAACTCTCAGAAGTAAGATGTTTTTGGACAAGGCGTTCAACTACATACTCACGTATGGAACTTAGTATGTAGCACCAGTCTACCCCAGGAATTACTAGGAAATCGCTTGATTGAGCTTGGAGGCACTCGTCTTGTGTGCCGGGAGATTCCAGTTACCTCTCCCAACACTTGCGTCAAGCAGCGAGCCTAGGCCTTTTGGAAGCGAAAGGTAGCGGCAGGCACGATGTAGGGTTACAGGCCATAAGCTCAACTCTCAGAAGTGTGTATGCATGGGAGGCAGATGTCTGCTACCCACTCGGACATGGGAGTTGGAACCTAGCTACACTCCTATTGAAGAAGGATGTTGGAAATCGCTGTATTCAACTCAGATACACGGGAGTTCAGGCCCAATGCTTACACATGCTTTTCCAACAACCTATCCCAGCCACTAACATAAGGAGGTTAGCAGGTACGTCTACAGTCAGGCAGGATGCGGGAGGGTTCTGCCCTGTCCTCAGCTCTCACAGGGAAGCATGCCTAGAAGCCAGCTCTCAACTAGCTGCATTCTTATGACAGTGTGAAGGTAGCAGTATTCTGAGTAAGGAGGTTCCCAGATTACCACTCTACTGCAACTGGAGACACCGTCCAGGTCCGCATTGTTAACTTGCGTCTCAGAGGCCTCTGGCAAAAGTCTCTGGTGAAGACGTGGGAAACTCACTCTGCAGGCCGTGTGGAACTGTAGGGACTGAGGGTGAGCTCAACTCTCAGCAGTAAGATGATTTTGGACAAGGCGTTCAGCTACCTTCTCACATATGGAACTTAGTATGTAGCACCAGTCTACCCCAGGAATTACTGGGAAATCGCTGGATTGAGCTTGGAGGCACTAGTCTTGTGTGCCGGGAGATTCCAGTTACCTCTCCCAACACTTCGGTGAAGCAGCGAGCCTAGGCCTTATGGAAGCGAAAGGTAGCTGCAGGCAGGAGGTAGGGTTAGAAGCCATAAGCTCAACTCTCAGAAGTAGGTAGCATGGGAGGCAGATGTCTGCTACCCACTCGGACATGCGAGTGGGAACCTAGCTACACTCTGATGAAGAAGGACTTTGGAAATCGCTGTATTCATCTCAGATACACGTGTGTTCAGGCACAACGATTCCACATGCTTTTCTCACAACCTTTCCCTGCCACTAACATGAGGACGTTAGCAGCTCCTTCTACAGTCAAGCAGGATGCGGGAGGGTTGTGCCCTGTCCTTAGCTCTCACAGGGAAGCATGCCTTGAAGCCAGCTGTCAACTAGCTGCATTCTTATGGCAGGGTGAAGGTAGCAGTATTCTGAGACAGGAGGTTCCCAGATTACCACTCTACTGCACCTGGAGATACCCTCCAGGTCTGCATTGTTAACTTGCGTCTCAGAAGCCTCTGGCAAACGTCTCTGCTGAAGACGTGCGAAACTCACTCTGCAGGCAGTGTGGAACTGTGAGGGACTGAGGGTGAGCTCAACTCTCAGAAGTAAGATGTTTTTGGACAAGGCGTTCAACTACCTACTCACTTATGGAACTTAGTATGTAGCACCAGTCTACAACAGGAATTACTAGGAAATCGCTGGATTGAGCTTGGAGGCACTCGTCTTGTGTGCCGGGAGATTCCAATTACCTCTCCCAACACTTGCGTCAAGCAGCGAGCCTAGGCCTTTTGGAAGCGAAAGGTAGCGGCAGGCAGGATACAGGGTTACAGGCTATCAGCTCAACTCTCAGAAGTGTGTATGCATGGGAGGCAGATGTCTGCTACCCACTCGGACATGGGAGTTGGAACCTAGCTCCACTCCTATTGAAGAAGGATGTTGGAAATCGCTGTATTCAACTCAGATACACGGGAGTTCAGGCCCAATGCTTACACATGTTTTCCCACAACCTATCACAGCCACTAACATAAGGAGGTTAGCAGGTACGTCTACAGTCAGGCAGGATGCGGGAGGGTTCTGCCCTGTCCTCAGCTCTCACAGGGAAGCATGCCTAGAAGCCAGCTGTCAACTAGCTGCATTCTTATGGCAGGGTGAAGGTAGCAGTATTCTGAGACAGGAGGTTCCCAGATTACCACTCTACTGCACCTGGAGATACCTCCAGGTCTGCATTGTTAACTTGCGTCTCAGAAGCCTCTGGCAAACGTCTCTGGTGAAGACGTGCGAAACTCACTCTGCAGGCAGTGTGGAACTGTGAGGGACTGAGGGTGAGCTCAACTCTCAGCAGTAAGATGATTTTGGACAAGGCGTTCAGCTACCTTCTCACATATGGAAGTTAGTATGTAGCACCAGTCTACCCCAGGAATTACTGGGAAATCGCTGGATTGAGCTTGGAGGCACTAGTCTTGTCTGCGGGGGAGATTCCATTCACCTCTCCCAACACTTCGGTGAAGCAGCGAGCCTAGGCCTTTTGGAAGCGAAAGGTAGCTGCAGGCAGGAGGTAGGGTTACAGGCCATAAGCTCAACTCTCAGAAGTGGGTATGCATGGGAGGCAGATGTCTGCTACCCACTCGGACATGCGAGTGGGAACCTAGCTACACTCTGATGAAGAAGGACTTTGGAAATCGCTGTATTCAACTCAGATACACGTGGGTTCAGGCACAACGATTCCACATGCTTTTCTCACAACATTTCCCTGCCACTAACATGAGGATGTTAGCAGCTCCTTCTACAGTCAAGCAGGATGCGGGAGGGTTGTGCCCTGTCCTTAGCTCTCACAGGGAAGCATGCCTTGAAGCCAGCTGTCAACTAGCTGCATTCTTATGGCAGGGTGAAGGTAGCAGTATTCTGAGACAGGAGGTTCCCAGATTACCACTCTACTGCACCTGGAGATACCCTCCAGGTCTGCATTGTTAACTTGCGTCTCAGAAGCCTCTGGCAATCGTCTCTGGTGAAGACGTGCGAAACTCACTCTGCAGGCAGTGTGGAACTGTGAGGGACTGAGGGTGAGCTCAACTCTCAGAAGTAAGATGTTTTTGGACAAGGCGTTCAACTACATACTCACGTATGGAACTTAGTATGTAGCACCAGTCTACCCCAGGAATTACTAGGAAATAGCTTGATTGAGCTTGGAGGCACTCGTCTTGTGTGCCGGGAGATTCCAGTTACCTCTCCCAACACTTGCGTCAAGCAGCGAGCCTAGGCCTTTTGGAAGCGAAAGGTAGCAGCAGGCAGGATGTAGGGTTACAGGCCATGAGCTCAACTCTCAGAAGTGTGTATGCATGGGAGGCAGATGTCTGCTACCCACTCGGACATGGGAGTTGGAACCTAGCTACACTCCTATTGAAGAAGGATGTTGGAAATCGCTGTATTCAACTCAGATACACGGGAGTTCAGGCCCAATGCTTACACATGCTTTTCCCACAACCTATCACAGCCACTAACATAAGGAGGTTAGCAGGTACGTCTACAGTCAGGCAGGATGCGGGAGGGTTCTGCCCTGTCCTCAGCTCTCACAGGGAAGCATGCCTAGAAGCCAGCTCTCAACTAGCTACATTCTTATGACAGTGTGAAGGTAGCAGTATTCTGAGACAGGAGGTTCCCAGATTACCACTCTACTGCACCTGGAGATACCGTCCAGGTCTGCATTGTTAACTTGCGTCTCAGAAGCCTCTGGCAAATGTCTCTGGTGAAGATGTGGGAAACTCACTCTGCAGGCAGTGTGGAACTGTGAGGGACTGAGGGTGAGCTCAACTCTCAGCAGTAAGATGATTTTGGACAAGGCGTTCAGCTACCTTCTCACATATGGAACTTAGTATGTACCACCAGTCTACCCCAGGAATTACTGGGAAATCGCTGGATTGAGCTTGGAGGCACTAGTCTTGTGTGCGTGGGAGATTCCAGTTACCTCTCCCAACACTTCGGTGAAGCAGCGAGCCTAGGCCTTTTGGAAGCAAAAGGTAGCTGCAGGCAGGAGGTAGGGTTACAGGCCATAAGCTCAACTCTCAGAAGTGGGTATGCATGGGAGGCAGATGTCTGCTAACCACTCGTACATGCGAGTGGGAACCTAGCTACACTCTGATGAAGAAGGACTTTGGAAATCGCTGTATTCAACTCAGATACACGTGGGTTCAGGCACAACGATTCCACATGCTTTTTTCACAACCTTTCCCTGCCACTAACATGAGGACGTTAGCAGCTCCTTCTACAGTCAAGCAGGATGCGGGAGGGTTGTGCCCTGTCCCTAGCTCTCACAGGGAAGCATGCCTTGAAGCCAGCTGTCAACTAGCTGCATTCTTATGGCAGGGTGAAGGTAGCAGTATTCTGAGACAGGAGGTTCCCAGATTACCAGTCTACTGCACCTGGAGATACCCTCCAGGTCTGCATTGTTAACTTGCGTCTCAGAGGCCTCTGGCATAAGTCTCTGGTGAAGACGTGGGAAACTCACTCTGCAGGCAGTGTTGAACTGTGAGGGACTGAGGGTGAGCTCAACTCTCAGCAGTAAGATGATTTTGGACAAGGCGTTCAGCTACCTTCTCACATATGGAACTTAGTATGTAGCACCAGTCTACCCCAGGAATTACTAGGAAATCGCTTGATTGAGCTTGGAGGCACTAGTCTTGTGTGCCGGGAGATTCCAGTTACCTCTCCCAACACTTGCGTCAAGCAGCGAGCCTAGGCCTTTTGGAAGCGAAAGGTAGCGGCAGGTAGGATGTAGGGTTACAGGCCATGAGCTCAGCTCTCAGAAGTGTGTATGCATGGGAGGCAGATGTCTGCTACCCACTCGGACATGCGAGTTGGAACCTAGCTACACTCCTATTGAAGGATGTTGGAAATTTGTGTATTCAACTCAGATACACGGGAGTTCAGGCCCAATGCTTACACATGCTTTTCCCACAACCTATCCCAGCCACTAACATAAGGAGGTTAGCAGGTACGTCTACAGTCAGGCAGGATGCGGGAGGGTTCTGCCCTGTCCTCAGCTCTCACAGGGAAGCATGCCTAGAAGCCAGCTCTCAACTAGCTGCATTCTTATGACAGTGTGAAGGTAGCAGTATTCTGAGTAAGGAGGTTCCCAGATTACCACTCTCCTGCACCTGGAGATACCGTCCAGGTCTGAATTGTTAACTTGCGTCTCAGAGGCCTCTGGCAAAAGTCTCTGGTGAAGACGTGGGAAACTCACTCTGCAGGCAGTGTGGAACTGTGAGGGACTGAGGGTGAGCTCAACTCTCAGCAGTAAGATGATTTTGGACAAGGCGTTCAGCTACCTTCTCACATATGGAACTTAGTATGTAGCACCAGTCTACCCCAGGAATTACTGGGAAATCGCTGGATTGAGCTTGGAGGCACTAGTCTTGTGTGGGGGGAGATTCCATTTACCTCTCCCAACACTTCGGTGAAGCAGCGAGCCTAGGCCTTTTGGAAGCGAAAGGTAGCTGCAGGCAGGAGGTAGGGTTACAGGCCATAAGCTCAACTCTCAGAAGTGGGTATGCATGGGAGGCAGATGTCTGCTACCCACTCGTACATGCGAGTGGGAACCTAGCTACACTCTGATGAAGAAGGACTTTGGAAATCGCTGTATTCAACTCAGATACACGTGGGTTCAGGCACAACGATTCCACATGCTTTTCTCAGAACCTTTCCTGCCACTAACATGAGGACGTTAGCAGCTCCTTCTACAGTCAAGCAGGATGCGGGAGGGTTGTGCCCTGTCCTTAGCTCTCACAGGGAAGCATGCCTTGAAGCCAGCTGTCAACTAGCTGCATTCTTATGGCAGGGTGAAGGTAGCAGTATTCTGAGACAGGAGGTTCCCAGATTACCACTCTACTGCACCTGGAGATACCCTCCAGGTCTGCATTGTTAACTTGCGTCTCAGAAGCCTCTGGAAAACGTCTCTGGTGAAGACGTGCGAAACTCACTCTGCAGGCAGTGTGGAACTGTGAGGGACTGAGGGTGAGCTCAACTCTCAGCAGTAAGATGATTTTGGACAAGGCGTTCAGCTACCTTCTCACATATGGAACTTAGTATGTAGCACCAGTCTACCCCAGGAATTACTGGGAAATCGCTGGATTGAGCTTGGAGGCACTAGTCTTGTGTGCCGGCAGATTCCAGTTACCTCTCCCAACACTTCGGTGAAGCAGCGAGCCTAGGCCTTTTGGAAGCGAAAGGTAGCTTGCAGGCAGGAGGTAGGGTTACAGACCATAAGCTCAACTCTCAGAAGTGGGTATGCATGGGAGGCAGATGTCTGCTACCCACTCGGACATGCGAGTGGGAACCTAGCTACACTCTGATGAAGAAGGACTTTGGAAATCGCTGTATTCAACTCAGATACACGTGGGTTCAGGCACAACGATTCCACATGCTTTTCTCACAACCTTTCCCTGCCACTAACATGAGGACGTTAGCAGCTCCTTCTACAGTCAAGCAGGATGCGGGAGGGTTGTGCCCTGTCCTTAGCTCTCACAGGGAAGCATGCCTTGAAGCCAGCTGTCAACTAGCTGCATTCTTATGGCAGGGTGAAGGTAGCAGTATTCTGAGACAGGAGGTTCCCAGATTACCACTCTACTGCACCTGGAGATACCCTCCAGGTCTGCATTGTTAACTTGCGTCTCAGAAGCCTCTGGAAAACGTCTCTGGTGAAGACGTGCGAAACTCACTCTGTAGGCAGTGTGGAACTGTGAGCGACTGAGGGTGAGCTCAACTCTCAGAAGTAAGATGTTTTTGGACAAGGCGTTCAACTACCTACTCACGTATGGAACTTAGTATGTAGCACCAGTCTACAACAGGAATTACAAGGAAATCGCTGGATTGAGCTTGGAGGCACTCGTCTTGTGTGCCGGGAGATTCCAATTACCTCTCCCAACACTTGCGTCAAGCAGCGAGCCTAGGCCTTTTGGAAGCGAAAGGTAGCGGCAGGCAGGATATAGGGTTACAGGCCATCAGCTCAACTCTCAGAAGTGTGTATGCATGGGAGGCAGATGTCTGCTACCCACTCGGACATGGGAGTTGGAACCTAGCTACACTTCTATTGAAGAAGGATGTTGGAAATCGCTGTATTCAACTCAGATACACGGGAGTTCAGGCCCAATGCTTACACTTGCTTTTCCCAGAACCTATCCCAGCCACTAACATAAGGAGGTTAGCAGGTACGTCTACCTCAGGCAGGATGCGGGAGGGTTCTGCCCTGTCCTCAGCTCTCACAGGGAAGCATGCCTAGAAGCCAGCTCTCAACTAGCTGCATTCTTATGGCAGGGTGAAGGTAGCAGTATTCTGAGACAGGAGGTTCCCAGATTACCACTCTACTGCACCTGGAGATACCCTCCAGTTCTGCATTATTAACTTGCGTCTCAGAAGCCTCTGGCAAACGTCTCTGGTGAAGACGTGCGAAACTCACTCTGCAGGCAGTGTGGAACTGTGAGGGACTGAGGGTGAGCTCAACTCTCAGAAGTAAGATGTTTTTGGACAAGGCGTTGAACTCCCTACTCACGTATGGAACTTAGTATGTAGCACCAGTCTACCCCAGGAATTACTAGGAAATCGCTTGATTGAGCTTGGAGGCACTCATCTCGTGTGCCGGGAGATTCCAGTTACCTCTCCCAACACTTGCGTCAAGCATCGAGCCTAGGCCTTTTGGAAGCGAAGGGTAGCGGCAGGCAGGATGTAGGGTTACAGGCCATGAGCTCAACTCTCAGAAGTGTGTATGCATGGGAGGCAGATGTCTGCTACCCACTCGGACATGGGAGTTGGAACCTAGCTACACTCCTATTGAAGAAGGATGTTGGAAATCGCTGTATTCAACTCAGATACACGGGAGTTCAGGCCCAATGCTTACACATGCTTTTCCCACAACCTATCCCAGCCACTAACATAAGGAGGTTAGCAGGTACGTCTACAGTCAGGCAGGATGCGGGAGGGTTCTGCCCTGTCCTCAGCTCTCACAGGGAAGCATGCCTAGAAGCTAGCTCTCAACTAGCTGCATTCTTATGACAGTGTGAAGGTAGCAGTATTCTGAGTAAGGAGGTTCCCAGAATACCACTCTCCTGCACCTGGAGATACCGTCCAGGTCTGCATTGTTAACTTGCGTCTCAGAGGCCTCTGGCAAAAGTCTCTGGTGAAGACGTTGGAAACTCACTCTGCAGGCAGTGTGGAACTGTGAGGGACGGAGGGTGAGCTCAACTCTCAGCAGTAAGATGATTTTGGACAAGACGTTCAGCTACCTTCTCACATATGGAACTTAGTATGTAGCACCAGTCTACCCCAGGAATTACTGGGAAATCGCTGGATTGAGCTTGGAGGCACTAGTCTTGTGTGCCGGCAGATTCCAGTTACCTCTCCCAACACTTCGGTGAAGCAGCGAGCCTAGGCCTTTTGGAAGCGAAAGGTAGCTGCAGGCAGGAGGTAGGGTTACAGGCCATAAGCTCAACTCTCAGAAGTGGGTATGCATGGGAGGCAGATGTCTTCTACCCACTCGGACATGCGAGTGGGAACCTAGCTACACTCTGATGAAGAAGGACTTTGGAAATCGCTGTATTCAACTCAGATACACGTGGGTTCAGGCACAACGATTCCACATGCTTTTCTCACAACGTTTCCCTGCCACTAACATGAGGACGTTAGCAGCTCCTTCTACAGTCAAGCAGGATGCGGGAGGGTTGTGCCCTGTCCTTAGCTCTCACAGGGAAGCATGCCTTGAAGCCAGCTGTCAACTAGCTGCATTCTTATGGCAGGGTGAAGGTAGCAGTATTCTGAGACAGGAGGTTCCCAGATTACCACTCTACTGCACCTGGAGATACCCTCCAGGTCTGCATTGTTAACTTGCGTCTCAGAAGCCTCTGGCAAACGTCTCTGGTGAAGACGTGCGAAACTCACTCTGCAGGCAGTGTGGAACTGTGAGGGACTGAGGGTGAGCTCAACTCTCAGAAGTAAGATGTTTTTGGACAAGGCGTTCAACTACATACTCACGTATGGAACTTAGTATGTAGCACCAGTCTACCCCAGGAATTACTAGGAAATCGCTTGATTGAGCTTGGAGGCACTAGTCTTGTGTGCCGGGAGATTCCAGTTACCTCTCCCAACACTTGCGTCAAGCAGCGAGCCTAGGCCTTTGGGAAGCGAAAGGTAGCGGCAGGCAGGATGTAGGGTTACAGGCCATGAGCTCAACTCTCAGAAGTGTGTATGCATGGGAGGCAGATGTCTGCTACCCACTCGGACATGGGAGTTGGAACCTAGCTACACTCCTATTGAAGAAGGATGTTGGAAATCGCTGTATTCAACTCAGATACACGGAAGTTCAGGCCCAATGCTTACACATGCTTTTCCCACAACCTATCACAGCCACTAACATAAGGAGGTTAGCAGGTACGTCTACAGTCAGGCAGGATGCGGGAGGGTTCTGCCCTGTCCTCAGCTCTCACAGGGAAGCATGCCTAGAAGCCAGCTCTCAACTAGCTGCATTCTTATGGCAGGGTGAAGGTAGCAGTATTCTGAGACAGGAGGTTCCCAGATTACCACTCTACTGCACCTGGAGATACCCTCCAGGTCTGCATTGTTAACTTGCGTCTCAGAAGCCTCTGGCAAACGTCTCTGGTGAAGACGTGCGAAACTCACTCTGCAGGCAGTGTGGAACTGTGAGGGACTGAGGGTGAGCTCAACTCTCAGAAGTAAGATGTTTTTGGACAAGGCGTACAACTACCTACTCACGTATGGAACTTAGTATGTAGCACCAGTCTACAACAGGAATTACTAGGAAATCGCTGGATTGAGCTTGGAGGCACTCGTCTTGTGTGCCGGGAGATTCCAATTACCTCTCCCAACACTTGCGTCAAGCAGCGAGCCTAGGCCTTTTGGAAGCGAAAGGTAGTGGCAGGCATGATACAGGGTTACAGGCCATCAGCTCAACTCTCAGAAGTGTGTATGCATGGGAGGCAGATGTCTGCTACCCACTCGGACATGGGAGTTGGAACATAGCTACACTCCTATTGAAGAAGGATGTTGGAAATCGCTGTATTCAACTCAGATACACGGGAGTTCAGGCCCAATGCTTACACATGCTTTTCCCACAACCTATCCCAGCCACTAACATAAGGAGGTTAACAGGTACGTCTACAGTCAGGCAGGATGCGGGAGGGTTCTGCCCTGTCCTCAGCTCTCACAGGGAAGCATGCCTAGAAGCCAGCTCTCAACTAGCTGCATTCTTATGGCAGGGTGAAGGTAGCAGTATTCTGAGACAGGAGGTTCCCAGATTACCACTCTACTGCACATGGAGATACCGTCCAGGTCTGCATTGTTAACTTGCGTCTCAGAAGCCTCTGGCAAAAGTCTCTGGTGAAGACGTGGGAAACTCACTCTGCAGGCAGTGTGGAACTCTGAGGGACTGAGGGTGAGCTCAACTCTCAGAAGTAAGATGTTTTTGGACAAGGCGTTCAACTACCTACTCACGTATGGAACTTAGTATGTAGCACCAGTCTACCCCAGGAATTACTAGGAAATCGCTTGATTGAGCTGGGAGGCCCTCGTGTCGAGTGCCGGGAGATTCCAATTACCTCTCCCAACACTTGCGTCAAGCAGCGAGCCTAGGCCTTTTGGAAGCCAAAGGTAGCGGCAGGCAGGATGTAGGGTTACCGGCCATGAGCTCAACTCTCAGAAGTGTGTATGCATGGGAGGCAGATGTCTGCTACCGACTCGGACATGGGAGTTGGAACCTAGCTACACTCCTATTGAAGAAGGATGTTGGAAATCGCTGTATTCAACTCAGATACACGGGAGTTCAGGCCCAATGCTTACACATGCTTTTCCCACAACCTATCCCAGCCACTAACATAAGGAGGTTAGCAGGTACGTCTACAGTCAGGCAGGATGCGGGAGGGTTCTGCCCTGTCCTCAGCTCTCACAGGGAAGCATGCCTAGAAGCTAGCTCTCAACTAGCTGCATTCTTATGACAGTGTGAAGGTAGCAGTATTCTGAGTAAGGAGGTTCCCAGATTACCACTCTCCTGCACCTGGAGATACCGTCCAGGTCTGCATTGTTAACTTGCGTCTCAGAGGCCTCTGGCAAAAGTCTCTGGTGAAGACGTGGGAAACTCACTCTGCAGGCAGTGTGGAACTGTGAGGGATGGAGGGTGAGCTCAACTCTCAGCAGTAAGATGATTTTGGACAAGGCGTTCAGCTACCTTCTCACATATGGAACTTAGTATGTAGCACCAGTCTACCCCAGGAATTACTGGGAAATCGCTGGATTGAGCTTGGAGGCACTAGTCTTGTGTGCCGGCAGATTCCAGTTACCTCTCCCAACACTTCGAGGAAGCAGCGAGCCTAGGCCTTTTGGAAGCGAAAGGTAGCTGCAGGCAGGAGGTAGGGTTACAGGCCATAAGCTCAACTCTCAGAAGTGGGTATGCATGGGAGGCAGATGTCTGCTACCCACTCGGACATGCGAGTGGGAACCTAGCTACACTCTGATGAAGAAGGACTTTGGAAATCGCTGTATTCAACTCAGATACACGTGGGTTCAGGCACAACGATTCCACATGCTTTTCTCACAACCTTTCCCTGCCACTAACATGAGGACGTTAGCAGCTCCTTCTACAGTCAAGCAGGATGCGGGAGGGTTGTGCTCTGTCCTTAGCTCACACAGGGAAGCATGCCTTGAAACCAGCTGTCAACTAGCTGCATTCTTATGGCAGGGTGAAGGTAGCAGTATTCTGAGACAGGAGGTTCCCAGATTACCACTCTACTGCACCTGGAGATACCCTCCAGTTCTGCATTGTTAACTTGCGTCTCAGAAGCCTCTGGCAAACGTCTCTGGTGAAGACGTGCGAAACTCACTCTGCAGGCAGTGTGGAACTGTGAGGGACTGAGGGTGAGCTCAACTCTCAGAAGTAAGATGTTTTTGGACAAGGCGTTCAAGTACCTACTCACGTATGGAACTTAGTATGTAGCACCCGTCTACCCCAGGAATTACTAGGAAATCGCTTGATTGAGCTTGGAGGCACTCGTCTTGTGTGCCGGCAGATTCCAGTTACCTCTCCCAACACTTGCGTCAAGCAGCGAGCCTAGGCCTTTTGGAAGCGAAAGGTAGCTGCAGGCAGGATGTAGGGTTACAGGCCATGAGCTCAACTCTCAGAAGTGTGTATGCATGGGAGGCAGATGTCTGCTACCCACTCGGACATGGGAGTTGGAACCTAGCTACACTCCTATTGAAGAAGGATGTTGGAAATCGCTGTATTCAACTCAGATACACGGGAGTTCAGGCCCAATGCTTACACATGCTTTTCCCACTACCTATCCCAGCCACTAACATAAGGAGGTTAGCAGGTACGTCTACAGTCAGGCAGGATGCGGGAGGGTTCTGCCCTGTCCTCAGCTCTCACAGGGAAGCATGCCTAGAAGCCAGCTCTCAACTAGCTGCATTCTTATGACAGTGTGAAGGTAGCAGTATTCTGAGTAAGGAGGTTCCCAGATTACCTCTCCCCTGCACCTGGAGATACCGTCCAGGTCTGCATTGTTAACTTGCGTCTCAGAGGCCTCTGGCAAAAGTCTCTGGTGAAGACGTGGGAAACTCACTCTGCAGGCAGTGTGGAACTGTGAGGGACTGAGGGTGAGCTCAACTCTCAGCAGTAAGATGATTTTGGACAAGGCGTTCAGCTACCTTCTCACATATGGAACTTAGTATGTAGCACCAGTCTACCCCAGGAATTACTGGGAAATCGCTGGATTGAGCTTGGAGGCACTAGTCTTGTGTGCCGGCAGATTCCAGTTACCTCTCCCAACACTTCGGTGAAGCAGCGAGCCTAGGCCTTTTGGAAGCGAAAGGTAGCTGCAGGCAGGAGGTAGGGTTACAGGCCATAAGCTCAACTCTCAGAAGTGGGTATGCATGGGAGGCAGATGTCTGCTACCCACTCGGACATGCGAGTGGGAACCTAGCTACACTCTGATGAAGAAGGACTTTGGAAATCGCTGTATTCAACTCAGATACACGTTGGTTCAGGCACAACGATTCCACATGCTTTTCTCACAACCTTTCCCTGCCACTAACATGAGGACGTTAGCAGCTCCTTCTACAGTCAAGCAGGATGCGGGAGGGTTGTGCCCTGTCCTTAGCTCTCACAGGGAAGCATGCCTTGAAGCCAGCTGTCAACTAGCTGCATTCTTATGGCAGGGTGAAGGTAGCAGTATTCTGAGAGAGGAGGTTCCCAGATTACCACTCTACTGCACCTGGAGATACCCTCCAGTTCTGCATTGTTAACTTGCGTCTCAGAAGCCTCTGGCAAACGTCTCTGGTGAAGACGTGCGAAACTCACTCTGCAGGCAGTGTGGAACTGTGAGGGACTGAGGGTGAGCTCAACTCTCAGAAGTAAGATGTTTTTGGACAAGGCGTTCAACTACCTACTCACGTATGGAACTTAGTATGTAGCACCCGTCGACCCCAGGAATTACTAGGAAATCGCTTGATTGAGCTTGGAGGCACTCGTCTTGTGTGCCGGGAGATTCCAGTTACCTCTCCCAACACTTGCGTCAAGCAGCGAGCCTAGGCCTTTTGGAAGCGAAAGGTAGCGGCAGGCAGGATGTAGGGTTACAGGCCATGAGCTCAACTCTCAGAAGTGTGTATGCATGGGAGGCAGATGTCTGCTACCCACTCGGACATGGGAGTTGGAACCTAGCTACACTCCTATTGAAGAAGGATGTTGGAAATCGCTGTATTCAACTCAGATACACGGGAGTTCAGGCCCAATGCTTAAACATGCTTTTCCCACTACCTATCCCAGCCACTAACATAAGGAGGTTAGCAGGTACGTCTACAGTCAGGCAGGATGCGGGAGGGTTCTGCCCTGTCCTCAGCTCTCACAGGGAAGCATGCCTAGAAGCCAGCTCTCAACTAGCTGCATTCTTATGACAGTGTGAAGGTAGCAGTATTCTGAGTAAGGAGGTTCCCAGATTACCACTCTCCTGCACCTGGAGATACCGTCCAGGTCTGCATTGTTAACTTGCGTCTCAGAGGCCTCTGGCAAAAGTCTCTGGTGAAGACGTGGGAAACTCACTCTGCAGGCAGTGTGGAACTGTGAGGGACTGAGGGTGAGCTCAACTCTCAGCAGTAAGATGATTTTGGACAAGGCGTTCAGCTACCTTCTCACATATGGAACTTAGTATGTAGCACCAGTCTACCCCAGGAATTACTGGGAAATCGCTGGATTGAGCTTGGAGGCACTAGTCTTGTGTGCCGGCAGATTCCAGTTACCTCTCCCAACACTTCGGTGAAGCAGCGAGCCTAGGCCTTTTGGAAGCGAAAGGTAGCTGCAGGCATGAGGTAGGGTTACAGGCCATGAGCTCAACTCTCAGAAGTGGGTATAAATGGGAGGCAGATGTCTGCTACCACTCGGACATGCGAGTGGGAACCTAGCTACACTCTGATGAAGAAGGACTTTGGAAATCGCTGTATTCAACTCAGATACACGTGGGTTCAGGCACAACGATTCCACATGCTTTTCTCACAACCTTTCCCTGCCACTAACATGAGGACGTTAGCAGCTCCTTCTACAGTCAAGCAGGATGCGGGAGGGTTGTGCCCTGTCCTTAGCTCTCACAGGGAAGCATGCCTTGAAGCCAGCTGTCAACTAGCTGCATTCTTATGGCAGGGTGAAGGTAGCAGTATTCTGAGACAGGAGGTTCCCAGATTACCACTCTACTGCACCTGGAGACACCCTCCAGGTCTGCATTGTTAACTTGCGTCTCATAGCCTCTGGCAAACGTCTCTGGTGAAGACGTGCGAAACTCACTCTGCAGGCAGTGTGGAACTGTGAGGGACTGAGGGTGAGCTCAACTCTCAGCAGTAAGATGATTTTGGACAAGGCGTTCAGCTACCTTCTCACATATGGAACTTAGTATGTAGCACCAGTCTACCCCAGGAATTACTGGGAAATCGCTGGATTGAGCTTGGAGGCACTAGTCTTGTGTGCCGGGAGATTCCAGTTACCTCTCCCAACACTTCGGTGAAGCAGCGAGCCTAGGCCTTTTGGAAGCGAAAGGTAGCTGCAGGCAGGAGGTAGGGTTACAGGCCATAAGCTCAACTCTCAGAAGTGGGTATGCATGGGAGGCAGATGTCTGCTACCACTCGGACATGCGAGTGGGAACCTAGCTACACTCTGATGAAGAAGGACTTTGGAAATCGCTGTATTCAACTCAGATACACGTGGGTTCAGGCACAACGATTCCACATGCTTTTCTCACAACCTTTCCCTGCCACTAACATGAGGACGTTAGCAGCTCCTTCTACAGTCAAGCAGGATGCGGGAGGGTTGTGCCCTGTCCTTAGCTCTCACAGGGAAGCATGCCTTGAAGCCAGCTGTCAACTAGCTGCAATCTTATGGCAGGGTGAAGGTAGCAGTATTCTGAGACAGGAGGTTCCCAGATTACCACTCTACTGCACCTGGAGATACCCTCCAGGTCTGCATTGTTAACTTGCGTCTCATAGCCTCTGGCAAACGTCTCTGGTGAAGACGTGCGAAACTCACTCTGCAGGCAGTGTGGAACTGTGAGGGACTGAGGGTGAGCTCAACTCTCAGAAGTAAGATGTTTTTGGACAAGGCGTTCAACTACCTTCTCACATATGGAACTTAGTATGTAGCACCCGTCTACCCCAGGAATTACTAGGAAATCGCTTGATTGAGCTTGCAGGCACTCGTCTTGTGTGCCGGGAGATTCCAGTTACCTCTCCCAACACTTCGGTGAAGCAGCGAGCCTAGGCCTTTTGGAAGCGAAAGGTAGCGGCAGGCAGGATGTAGGGTTACAGGCCATGAGCTCAACTCTCAGAAGTGTGTATGCATGGGAGGCAGATGTCTGCTACCCACTCGGACATGGGAGTTGGAACCTAGCTACACTCCTATTGAAGAAGGATGTTGGAAATCGCTGTATTCAACTCAGATACACGGGAGTTCAGGCCCAATGCTTACACATGCTTTTCCCACTACCTATCCCAGCCACTAACATAAGGAGGTTAGCAGGTACGTCTACAGTCAGGCAGGATGCGGGAGGGTTCTGCCCTGTCCTCAGCTCTCACAGGGAAGCATGCCTAGAAGGTAGCTCTCAACTAGCTGCATTCTTATGACAGTGTGAAGGTAGCAGTATTCTGAGTAAGGAGGTTCCCAGATTACCACTCTCCTGCACCTGGAGATACCGTCCAGGTCTGCATTGTTAACTTGCGTCTCAGAGGCCTCTGGCAAAAGTCTCTGGTGAAGACGTGGGAAACTCACTCTGCAGGCAGTATGGAACTGTGAGGGACTGAGGGTGAGCTCAACTCTCAGCAGTAAGATGATTTTGGACAAGGCGTTCAGCTACCTTCTCACATATGGAACTTAGTATGTAGCACCAGTCTACCCCAGGAATTACTGGGAAATCGCTGGATTGAGCTTGGAGGCACTAGTCTTGTGTGCCGGCAGATTCCAGTTACCTCTCCCAACACTTCGGTGAAGCAGCGAGCCTAGGCCTTTTGGAAGCGAAAGGTAGCTGCAGGCAGGAGGTAGGGTTACAGGCCATAAGCTCAACTCTCAGAAGTGGGTATGCATGGGAGGCAGATGTCTGCTAACAACTCGGACATGCGAGTGGGAACCTAGCTACACTCTGATGAAGAAGGACTTTGGAAATCGCTGTATTCAACTCAGATACACGTGGGTTCAGGCACAACGTTTCCACATGCTTTTCTCACAACCTTTCCCTGCCACTAACATGAGGACGTTAGCAGCTCCTTCTACAGTCAAGCAGGATGCGGGAGGGTTGTGCTCTGTCCTTAGCTCACACAGGGAAGCATGCCTTGAAGCCAGCTGTCAACTAGCTGCATTCTTATGGCAGGGTGAAGGTAGCAGTATTCTGAGACAGGAGGTTCCCAGATTACCACTCTACTGCACCTGGAGATACCCTCCAGGTCTGCATTGTTAACTTGCGTCTCATAGCCTCTGGCAAACGTCTCTGGTGAAGACGTGGGAAACTCACTCTGCAGGCAGTGTGGAACTGTGAGGGACTGAGGGTGAGCTCAACTCTCAGCAGTAAGATGATTTTGGACAAGGCATTCAGCTACCTTCTCACATATGGAACTTAGTATGTAGCACCCGTCTACCCCAGGAATTACTGGGAAATTGCTGGATTGAGCTTGGAGGCACTAGTCTTGTGTGCCGGCAGATTCCAGTTACCTCTCCCAACACTTCGGTGAAGCAGCGAGCCTAGGCCTTTTGGAAGCGAAAGGTAGCTGCAGGCAGGAGGTAGGGTTACAGGCCATAAGCTCAACTCTCAGAAGTGTGTATGCATGGGAGGCAGATGTCTGCTACCCACTCAGACATGCGAGTGGGAACCTAGCTACACTCTGATGAAGAAGGACTTTGGAAATCGCTGTATTCAACTCAGATACACGTGGGTTCAGGCACAACGTTTCCACATGCTTTTCTCACAACCTTTCCCTGCCACTAACATGAGGACGTTAGCAGCTCCTTCTACAGTCAAGCAGGATGCGGGAGGGTTGTGCTCTGTCCTTAGCTCACACAGGGAAGCATGCCTTGAAGCCAGCTGTCAACTAGCTGCATTCTTATGGCAGGGTGAAGGTAGCAGTATTCTGAGACAGGAGGTTCCCAGATTACCACTCTACTGCACCTGGAGATACCCTCCAGTTCTGCATTGTTAACTTGCGTCTCAGAAGCCTCTGGCAAACGTCTCTGGTGAAGACGTGCGAAACTCACTCTGCAGGCAGTGTGGAACTGTGAGGGACTGAGGGTGAGCTCAACTCTCAGAAGTAAGATGTTTTTGGACAAGGCGTTCAACTACCTACTCACGTATGGAACTTAGTATGTAGCACCCGTCTACCCCAGGAATTACTAGGAAATCGCTTGATTGAGCTTGGAGGCACTCGTCTTGTGTGCCGGGAGATTCCAGTTACCTCTCCCAACACTTGCGTCAAGAAGCGAGCCTAGGCCTTTTGGAAGCGAAAGGTAGCGGCAGGCAGGATGTAGGGTTACAGGCCATGAGCTCAACTCTCAGAAGTGTGTATGCATGGGAGGCAGATGTCTGCTACCCACTCGGACATGGGAGTTGGAACCTAGCTACACTCCTATTGAAGAAGGATGTTGGAAATCGCTGTATTCAACTCAGATACACGGGAGTTCAGGCCCAATGCTTACACATGCTTTTCCCACAACCTATCCCAGCCACTAACATAAGGAGGTTAGCAGGTACGTCTACAGTCAGGCAGGATGCGGGAGGGTTCTGCCCTGTCCTCAGCTCTCACAAGGAAGCATGCCTAGAAGCCAGCTCTCAACTAGCTGCATTCTTATGACAGTGTGAAGGTAGCAGTATTCTGAGTAAGGAGGTTCCCAGATTACCACTCTCCTGCACCTGGAGATACCGTCCAGGTCTGCATTGTTAACTTGCGTCTCAGAGGCCTCTGGCAAAAGTCTCTGGTGAAGACGTGGGAAACTCACTCTGCAGGCAGTGTGGAACTGTGAGGGACTGAGGGTGAGCTCAACTCTCAGCAGTAAGATGATTTTGGACAAGGCGTTCAGCTACCTTCTCACATATGGAACTTAGTATGTAGCACCAGTCTACCCCAGGAATTACTGGGAAATCGCTGGATTGAGCTTGGAGGCACTAGTCTTGTGTGCCGGGAGATTCCAGTTACCTCTCCCGACACTTCGGTGAAGCAGCGAGCCTAGGCCTTTTGGAAGCGAAAGGTAGCTGCAGGCAGGAGGTAGGGTTACAGGCCATAAGCTCAACTCTCAGAAGTGGGTATGCATGGGAGGCAGATGTCTGCTACCCACTCGGACATGCGAGTGGGAACCTAGCTACACTCTCATGAAGAAGGACTTTGGAAATCGCTGTATTCAACTCAGATACACGTGGGTTCAGGCACAACGATTCCACATGCTTTTCTCACAACCTTTCCCTGCCACTAACATGAGGACGTTAGCAGCTCCTTCTACAGTCAAGCAGGATGCGGGTGGGTTGTGCTCTGTCCTTAGCTCACACAGGGAAGCATGCCTTGAAGCCAGCTGTCAACTAGCTGCATTCTTATGGCAGGGTGAAGGTAGCAGTATTCTGAGACAGGAGGTTCCCAGATTACCACTCTACTGCACCTGGAGATACCCTCCAGTTCTGCATTGTTAACTTGCGTCTCAGAAGCCTCTGGCAAACGTCTCTGGTGAAGACGTGCGAAACTCACTCTGCAGGCAGTGTGGAACTGTGAGGGACTGAGGGTGAGCTCAACTCTCAGAAGTAAGATGTTTTTGGACAAGGCGTTCAACTACCTACTCACGTATGGAACTTAGTATGTAGCACCCGTCGACCCCAGGAATTACTAGGAAATCGCTTGATTGAGCTTGGAGGCACTCGTCTTGTGTGCCGGGAGATTCCAGTTACCTCTCCCAACACTTGCGTCAAGCAGCGAGCCTAGGCCTTTTGGAAGCGAAAGGTAGCGGCAGGCAGGATGTAGGGTTACAGGCCATGAGCTCAACTCTCAGAAGTGTGTATGCATGGGAGGCAGATGTCTGCTACCCACTCGGACATGGGAGTTGGAACCTAGCTACACTCCTATTGAAGAAGGATGTTGGAAATCGCTGTATTCAACTCAGATACACGGGAGTTCAGGCCCAATGCTTAAACATGCTTTTCCCACTACCTATCCCAGCCACTAACATAAGGAGGTTAGCAGGTACGTCTACAGTCAGGCAGGATGCGGGAGGGTTCTGCCCTGTCCTCAGCTCTCACAGGGAAGCATGCCTAGAAGCCAGCTCTCAACTAGCTGCATTCTTATGACAGTGTGAAGGTAGCAGTATTCTGAGTAAGGAGGTTCCCAGATTACCACTCTCCTGCACCTGGAGATACCGTCCAGGTCTGCATTGTTAACTTGCGTCTCAGAGGCCTCTGGCAAAAGTCTCTGGTGAAGACGTGGGAAACTCACTCTGCAGGCAGTGTGGAACTGTGAGGGACTGAGGGTGAGCTCAACTCTCAGCAGTAAGATGATTTTGGACAAGGCGTTCAGCTACCTTCTCACATATGGAACTTAGTATGTAGCACCAGTCTACCCCAGGAATTACTGGGAAATCGCTGGATTGAGCTTGGAGGCACTAGTCTTGTGTGCCGGCAGATTCCAGTTACCTCTCCCAACACTTCGGTGAAGCAGCGAGCCTAGGCCTTTTGGAAGCGAAAGGTAGCTGCAGGCATGAGGTAGGGTTACAGGCCATGAGCTCAACTCTCAGAAGTGGGTATAAATGGGAGGCAGATGTCTGCTACCACTCGGACATGCGAGTGGGAACCTAGCTACACTCTGATGAAGAAGGACTTTGGAAATCGCTGTATTCAACTCAGATACACGTGGGTTCAGGCACAACGATTCCACATGCTTTTCTCACAACCTTTCCCTGCCACTAACATGAGGACGTTAGCAGCTCCTTCTACAGTCAAGCAGGATGCGGGAGGGTTGTGCCCTGTCCTTAGCTCTCACAGGGAAGCATGCCTTGAAGCCAGCTGTCAACTAGCTGCATTCTTATGGCAGGGTGAAGGTAGCAGTATTCTGAGACAGGAGGTTCCCAGATTACCACTCTACTGCACCTGGAGACACCCTCCAGGTCTGCATTGTTAACTTGCGTCTCATAGCCTCTGGCAAACGTCTCTGGTGAAGACGTGCGAAACTCACTCTGCAGGCAGTGTGGAACTGTGAGGGACTGAGGGTGAGCTCAACTCTCAGCAGTAAGATGATTTTGGACAAGGCGTTCAGCTACCTTCTCACATATGGAACTTAGTATGTAGCACCAGTCTACCCCAGGAATTACTGGGAAATCGCTGGATTGAGCTTGGAGGCACTAGTCTTGTGTGCCGGGAGATTCCAGTTACCTCTCCCAACACTTCGGTGAAGCAGCGAGCCTAGGCCTTTTGGAAGCGAAAGGTAGCTGCAGGCAGGAGGTAGGGTTACAGGCCATAAGCTCAACTCTCAGAAGTGGGTATGCATGGGAGGCAGATGTCTGCTACCACTCGGACATGCGAGTGGGAACCTAGCTACACTCTGATGAAGAAGGACTTTGGAAATCGCTGTATTCAACTCAGATACACGTGGGTTCAGGCACAACGATTCCACATGCTTTTCTCACAACCTTTCCCTGCCACTAACATGAGGACGTTAGCAGCTCCTTCTACAGTCAAGCAGGATGCGGGAGGGTTGTGCCCTGTCCTTAGCTCTCACAGGGAAGCATGCCTTGAAGCCAGCTGTCAACTAGCTGCAATCTTATGGCAGGGTGAAGGTAGCAGTATTCTGAGACAGGAGGTTCCCAGATTACCACTCTACTGCACCTGGAGATACCCTCCAGGTCTGCATTGTTAACTTGCGTCTCATAGCCTCTGGCAAACGTCTCTGGTGAAGACGTGCGAAACTCACTCTGCAGGCAGTGTGGAACTGTGAGGGACTGAGGGTGAGCTCAACTCTCAGAAGTAAGATGTTTTTGGACAAGGCGTTCAACTACCTTCTCACATATGGAACTTAGTATGTAGCACCCGTCTACCCCAGGAATTACTAGGAAATCGCTTGATTGAGCTTGCAGGCACTCGTCTTGTGTGCCGGGAGATTCCAGTTACCTCTCCCAACACTTCGGTGAAGCAGCGAGCCTAGGCCTTTTGGAAGCGAAAGGTAGCGGCAGGCAGGATGTAGGGTTACAGGCCATGAGCTCAACTCTCAGAAGTGTGTATGCATGGGAGGCAGATGTCTGCTACCCACTCGGACATGGGAGTTGGAACCTAGCTACACTCCTATTGAAGAAGGATGTTGGAAATCGCTGTATTCAACTCAGATACACGGGAGTTCAGGCCCAATGCTTACACATGCTTTTCCCACTACCTATCCCAGCCACTAACATAAGGAGGTTAGCAGGTACGTCTACAGTCAGGCAGGATGCGGGAGGGTTCTGCCCTGTCCTCAGCTCTCACAGGGAAGCATGCCTAGAAGGTAGCTCTCAACTAGCTGCATTCTTATGACAGTGTGAAGGTAGCAGTATTCTGAGTAAGGAGGTTCCCAGATTACCACTCTCCTGCACCTGGAGATACCGTCCAGGTCTGCATTGTTAACTTGCGTCTCAGAGGCCTCTGGCAAAAGTCTCTGGTGAAGACGTGGGAAACTCACTCTGCAGGCAGTATGGAACTGTGAGGGACTGAGGGTGAGCTCAACTCTCAGCAGTAAGATGATTTTGGACAAGGCGTTCAGCTACCTTCTCACATATGGAACTTAGTATGTAGCACCAGTCTACCCCAGGAATTACTGGGAAATCGCTGGATTGAGCTTGGAGGCACTAGTCTTGTGTGCCGGCAGATTCCAGTTACCTCTCCCAACACTTCGGTGAAGCAGCGAGCCTAGGCCTTTTGGAAGCGAAAGGTAGCTGCAGGCAGGAGGTAGGGTTACAGGCCATAAGCTCAACTCTCAGAAGTGGGTATGCATGGGAGGCAGATGTCTGCTAACAACTCGGACATGCGAGTGGGAACCTAGCTACACTCTGATGAAGAAGGACTTTGGAAATCGCTGTATTCAACTCAGATACACGTGGGTTCAGGCACAACGTTTCCACATGCTTTTCTCACAACCTTTCCCTGCCACTAACATGAGGACGTTAGCAGCTCCTTCTACAGTCAAGCAGGATGCGGGAGGGTTGTGCTCTGTCCTTAGCTCACACAGGGAAGCATGCCTTGAAGCCAGCTGTCAACTAGCTGCATTCTTATGGCAGGGTGAAGGTAGCAGTATTCTGAGACAGGAGGTTCCCAGATTACCACTCTACTGCACCTGGAGATACCCTCCAGGTCTGCATTGTTAACTTGCGTCTCATAGCCTCTGGCAAACGTCTCTGGTGAAGACGTGGGAAACTCACTCTGCAGGCAGTGTGGAACTGTGAGGGACTGAGGGTGAGCTCAACTCTCAGCAGTAAGATGATTTTGGACAAGGCATTCAGCTACCTTCTCACATATGGAACTTAGTATGTAGCACCCGTCTACCCCAGGAATTACTGGGAAATTGCTGGATTGAGCTTGGAGGCACTAGTCTTGTGTGCCGGCAGATTCCAGTTACCTCTCCCAACACTTCGGTGAAGCAGCGAGCCTAGGCCTTTTGGAAGCGAAAGGTAGCTGCAGGCAGGAGGTAGGGTTACAGGCCATAAGCTCAACTCTCAGAAGTGTGTATGCATGGGAGGCAGATGTCTGCTACCCACTCAGACATGCGAGTGGGAACCTAGCTACACTCTGATGAAGAAGGACTTTGGAAATCGCTGTATTCAACTCAGATACACGTGGGTTCAGGCACAACGTTTCCACATGCTTTTCTCACAACCTTTCCCTGCCACTAACATGAGGACGTTAGCAGCTCCTTCTACAGTCAAGCAGGATGCGGGAGGGTTGTGCTCTGTCCTTAGCTCACACAGGGAAGCATGCCTTGAAGCCAGCTGTCAACTAGCTGCATTCTTATGGCAGGGTGAAGGTAGCAGTATTCTGAGACAGGAGGTTCCCAGATTACCACTCTACTGCACCTGGAGATACCCTCCAGTTCTGCATTGTTAACTTGCGTCTCAGAAGCCTCTGGCAAACGTCTCTGGTGAAGACGTGCGAAACTCACTCTGCAGGCAGTGTGGAACTGTGAGGGACTGAGGGTGAGCTCAACTCTCAGAAGTAAGATGTTTTTGGACAAGGCGTTCAACTACCTACTCACGTATGGAACTTAGTATGTAGCACCCGTCTACCCCAGGAATTACTAGGAAATCGCTTGATTGAGCTTGGAGGCACTCGTCTTGTGTGCCGGGAGATTCCAGTTACCTCTCCCAACACTTGCGTCAAGCAGCGAGCCTAGGCCTTTTGGAAGCGAAAGGTAGCGGCAGGCAGGATGTAGGGTTACAGGCCATGAGCTCAACTCTCAGAAGTGTGTATGCATGGGAGGCAGATGTCTGCTACCCACTCGGACATGGGAGTTGGAACCTAGCTACACTCCTATTGAAGAAGGATGTTGGAAATCGCTGTATTCAACTCAGATACACGGGAGTTCAGGCCCAATGCTTACACATGCTTTTCCCACAACCTATCCCAGCCACTAACATAAGGAGGTTAGCAGGTACGTCTACAGTCAGGCAGGATGCGGGAGGGTTCTGCCCTGTCCTCAGCTCTCACAGGGAAGCATGCCTAGAAGCCAGCTCTCAACTAGCTGCATTCTTATGACAGTGTGAAGGTAGCAGTATTCTGAGTAAGGAGGTTCCCAGATTACCACTCTCCTGCACCTGGAGATACCGTCCAGGTCTGCATTGTTAACTTGCGTCTCAGAGGCCTCTGGCAAAAGTCTCTGGTGAAGACGTGGGAAACTCACTCTGCAGGCAGTGTGGAACTGTGAGGGACTGAGGGTGAGCTCAACTCTCAGCAGTAAGATGATTTTGGACAAGGCGTTCAGCTACCTTCTCACATATGGAACTTAGTATGTAGCACCAGTCTACCCCAGGAATTACTGGGAAATCGCTGGATTGAGCTTGGAGGCACTAGTCTTGTGTGCCGGGAGATTCCAGTTACCTCTCCCGACACTTCGGTGAAGCAGCGAGCCTAGGCCTTTTGGAAGCGAAAGGTAGCTGCAGGCAGGAGGTAGGGTTACAGGCCATAAGCTCAACTCTCAGAAGTGGGTATGCATGGGAGGCAGATGTCTGCTACCCACTCGGACATGCGAGTGGGAACCTAGCTACACTCTCATGAAGAAGGACTTTGGAAATCGCTGTATTCAACTCAGATACACGTGGGTTCAGGCACAACGATTCCACATGCTTTTCTCACAACCTTTCCCTGCCACTAACATGAGGACGTTAGCAGCTCCTTCTACAGTCAAGCAGGATGCGGGTGGGTTGTGCTCTGTCCTTAGCTCACACAGGGAAGCATGCCTTGAAGCCAGCTGTCAACTAGCTGCATTCTTATGGCAGGGTGAAGGTAGCAGTATTCTGAGACAGGAGGTTCCCAGATTACCACTCTACTGCACCTGGAGATACCCTCCAGTTCTGCATTGTTAACTTGCGTCTCAGAAGCCTCTGGCAAACGTCTCTGGTGAAGACGTGCGAAACTCACTCTGCAGGCAGTGTGGAACTGTGAGGGACTGAGGGTGAGCTCAACTCTCAGAAGTAAGATGTTTTTGGACAAGGCGTTCAAGTACCTACTCACGTATGGAACTTAGTATGTAGCACCCGTCTACCCCAGGAATTACTAGGAAATCGCTTGATTGAGCTTGGAGGCACTCGTCTTGTGTGCCGGCAGATTCCAGTTACCTCTCCCAACACTTGCGTCAAGCAGCGAGCCTAGGCCTTTTGGAAGCGAAAGGTAGCGGCAGGCAGGATGTAGGGTTACAGGCCATGAGCTCAACTCTCAGAAGTGTGTATGCATGGGAGGCAGATGTCTGCTACCCACTCGGACATGGGAGTTGGAACCTAGCTACACTCCTATTGAAGAAGGATGTTGGAAATCGCTGTATTCAACTCAGATACACGGGAGTTCAGGCCCAATGCTTACACATGCTTTTCCCACATCCTATCCCAGCCACTAACATAAGGAGGTTAGCAGGTACGTCTACAGTCAGGCAGGATGCAGGAGGGTTCTGCCCTGTCCTCAGCTCTCACAGGGAAGCATGCCTAGAAGCCAGCTCTCAACTAGCTGCATTCTTATGGCAGGGTGAAGGTAGCAGTATTCTGAGACAGGAGGTTCCCAGATTTCCACTCTACTGCACCTGGAGATACCCTCCAGGTCTGCATTGTTAACTTGCGTCTCATAGCCTCTGGCAAACGTCTCTGGTGAAGACGTGCGAAACTCACTCTGCAGGCAGTGTGGAACTGTGAGGGACTGAGGGTGAGCTCAACTCTCAGCAGTAAGATGATTTTGGACAAGGCGTTCAGCTACCTTCTCACATATGGAACTTAGTATGTAGCACCATTCTACCTCAGGAATTACTGGGAAATAGCTGGATTGAGCTTGGAGGCACTAGTCTTGTGTGCCGGGAGATTCCAGTTACCTCTCCCAACACTTCGGTGAAGCAGCGAGCCTAGGCCTTTTGGAAGCGAAAGGTAGCTGCAGGCAGGAGGTAGGGTTACAGGCCATAAGCTCAACTCTCAGAAGTGGGTATGCATGGGAGGCAGATGTCTGCTACCACTCGGACATGCGAGTGGGAACCTAGCTACACTCTGATGAAGAAGGACTTTGGAAATCGCTGTATTCAACTCAGATACACGTGGGTTCAGGCACAACGATTCCACATGCTTTTCTCACAACCTTTCCCTGCCACTAACATGAGGACGTTAGCAGCTACTTCTACAGTCAAGCAGGATGCATGAGGGTTGTGCCCTGTCCTTAGCTCTCACAGGGAAGCATGCCTTGAAGCCAGCTGTCAACTAGCTGCATTCTTATGGCAGGGTGAAGGTAGCAGTATTCTGAGACAGGAGGTTCCCAGATTACCACTCTACTGCACCTGGAGATACCCTCCAGTTCTGCATTGTTAACTTGCGTCTCAGAAGCCTCTGGCAAACGTCTCTGGTGAAGACGTGCGAAACTCACTCTGCAGGCAGTGTGGAACTGTGAGGGACTGAGGGTGAGCTCAACTCTCAGAAGTAAGATGTTTTTGGACAAGGCGTTCAACTACCTACTCACGTATGGAACTTAGTATGTAGCACCCGTCTACCTCAGGAATTACTAGGAAATCGCTTGATTGAGCTTGGAGGCACTCGTCTTGTGTGCCGGGAGATTCCAGTTACCTCTCCCAACACTTGCGTCAAGCAGCGAGCCTAGGCCTTTTGGAAGCGAAAGGTAGCGGCAGGCAGGATGTAGGGTTACAGGCCATGAGCTCAACTCTCAGAAGTGTGTATGCATGGGAGGCAGATGTCTGCTACCCACTCGGACATGGGAGTTGGAACCTAGCTACACTCCTATTGAAGAAGGATGTTGGAAATCGCTGTATTCAACTCAGATACACGGGAGTTCAGGCCCAATGCTTACACATGCTTTTCCCACTACCTATCACAGCCACTAACATAAGGAGGTTAGCAGGTACGTCTACAGTCAGGCAGGATGCGGGAGGGTTCTGCCCTGTCCTCAGCTCTCACAGGGAAGCATGCCTAGAAGCCAGCTCTCAACTAGCTGCATTCTTATGACAGTGTGAAGGTAGCAGTATTCTGAGTAAGGAGGTTCCCAGATTACCACTCTCCTGCACCTGGAGATACCGTCCAGGTCTGCATTGTTAACTTGCGTCTCAGAGGCCTCTGGCAAAAGTCTCTGGTGAAGACGTGGGAAACTCACTCTGCAGGCAGTGTGGAACTGTGAGGGACTGAGGGTGAGCTCAACTCTCAGCAGTAAGATGATTTTGGACAAGGCGTTCAGCTACCTTCTCACATATGGAACTTAGTATGTAGCACCAGTCTACCCCAGGAATTACTGGGAAATCGCTGGATTGAGCTTGGAGGCACTAGTCTTGTGTGCCGGCAGATTCCAGTTACCTCTCCCAACACTTCGGTGAAGCAGCGAGCCTAGGCCTTTTGGAAGCGAAAGGTAGCTGCAGGCAGGAGGTAGGGTTACAGGCCATAAGCTCAACTCTCAGAAGTGGGTATGCATGGGAGGCAGATGTCTGCTACCCACTCGGACATGCGAGTGGGAACCTAGCTACACTCTGATGAAGAAGGACTTTGGAAATCGCTGTATTCAACTCAGATACACGTGGGTTCAGGCACAACGATTCCACATGCTTTTCTCACAACCTTTCCCTGCCACTAACATGAGGACGTTAGCAGCTCCTTCTACAGTCAAGCAGGATGCGGGAGGGTTGTGCCCTGTCCTTAGCTCTCACAGGGAAGCATGCCTTGAAGCCAGCTGTCAACTAGCTGCATTCTTATGGCAGGGTGAAGGTAGCAGTATTCTGAGACAGGAGGTTCCCAGATTACCACTCTACTGCACCTGGAGATACCCTCCAGGTCTGCATTGTTAACTTGCGTCTCATAGCCTCTGGCAAACGTCTCTGTTGAAGACGTGCGAAACTCACTCTGCAGGCAGTGTGGAACTGTGAGGGACTGAGGGTGAGCTCAACTCTCAGAAGTAAGATGTTTTTGGACAAGGCGTTCAACTACCTACTCACGTATGGAACTTAGTATGTAGCACCCGTCTACCTCAGGAATTACTAGGAAATCGCTTGATTGAGCTTGGAGGCACTAGTCTTGTGTGCCGGCAGATTCCAGTTACCTCTCCCAACACTTCGGTGAAGCAGCGAGCCTAGGCCTTTTGGAAGCGAAAGGTAGCTGCAGGCAGGAGGTAGGGTTACAGGCCATAAGCTCAACTCTCAGAAGTGTGTATGCATGGGAGGCAGATGTCTGCTACCCACTCGGACATGGGAGTTGGAACCTAGCTACACTCCTATTGAAGAAGGATGTTGGAAATCGCTGTATTCAACTCAGATACACGGGAGTTCAGGCCCAATGCTTACACATGCTTTTCCCACTACCTATCCCAGCCACTAACATAAGGAGGTTAGCAGGTACGTCTACAGTCAGGCAGGATGCGGGAGGGTTGTGCCCTGTCCTCAGCTCTTACAGGGAAGCATGCCTAGAAGCCAGCTCTCAACTAGCTGCATTCTTATGACAGTGTGAAGGTAGCAGTATTCTGAGTAAGGAGGTTCCCAGATTACCACTCTCCTGCACCTGGAGATACCGTCCAGGTCTGCATTGTTAACTTGCGTCTCAGAGGCCTCTGGCAAAAGTCTCTGGTGAAGACGTGGGAAACTCACTCTGCAGGCAGTGTGGAACTGTGAGGGACTGAGGGTGAGATCAACTCTCAGCAGTAAGATGATTTTGGACAAGGCGTTCAGCTACCTTCTCACATATGGAACTTAGTATGTAGCACCAGTCTACCACAGGAATTACTGGGAAATCGCTGGATTGAGCTTGGAGGCACTAGTCTTGTGTGCCGGGAGATTCCAGTTACCTCTCCCGACACTTCGGTGAAGCAGCGAGCCTAGGCCTTTTGGAAGCGAAAGGTAGCTGCAGGCAGGAGGTAGGGTTACAGGCCATAAGCTAACTCTCAGAAGTGGGTATGCATGGGAGGCAGATGTCTGCTACCCACTCGGACATGCGAGTGGGAACCTAGCTACACTCTGATGAAGAAGGACTTTGGAAATCGCTGTATTCAACTCAGATACACGTGGGTTCAGGCACAACGATTCCACATGCTTTTCTCACAACCTTTCCCTGCCACTAACATGAGGACGTTAGCAGCTACTTCTACAGTCAAGCAGGATGCATGAGGGTTGTGCCCTGTCCTTAGCTCTCACAGGGAAGCATGCCTTGAAGCCAGCTGTCAACTAGCTGCATTCTTATGGCAGGGTGAAGGTAGCAGTATTCTGAGACAGGAGGTTCCCAGATTACCACTCTACTGCACCTGGAGATACCCTCCAGTTCTGCATTGTTAACTTGCGTCTCAGAAGCCTCTGGCAAACGTCTCTGGTGAAGACGTGCGAAACTCACTCTGCAGGCAGTGTGGAACTGTGAGGGACTGAGGGTGAGCTCAACTCTCAGAAGTAAGATGTTTTTGGACAAGGCGTTCAACTACCTACTCACGTATGGAACTTAGTATGTAGCACCCGTCTACCTCAGGAATTACTAGGAAATCGCTTGATTGAGCTTGGAGGCACTCGTCTTGTGTGCCGGGAGATTCCAGTTACCTCTCCCAACACTTGCGTCAAGCAGCGAGCCTAGGCCTTTTGGAAGCGAAAGGTAGCGGCAGGCAGGATGTAGGGTTACAGGCCATGAGCTCAACTCTCAGAAGTGTGTATGCATGGGAGGCAGATGTCTGCTACCCACTCGGACATGGGAGTTGGAACCTAGCTACACTCCTATTGAAGAAGGATGTTGGAAATCGCTGTATTCAACTCAGATACACGGGAGTTCAGGCCCAATGCTTACACATGCTTTTCCCACTACCTATCACAGCCACTAACATAAGGAGGTTAGCAGGTACGTCTACAGTCAGGCAGGATGCGGGAGGGTTCTGCCCTGTCCTCAGCTCTCACAGGGAAGCATGCCTAGAAGCCAGCTCTCAACTAGCTGCATTCTTATGACAGTGTGAAGGTAGCAGTATTCTGAGTAAGGAGGTTCCCAGATTACCACTCTCCTGCACCTGGAGATACCGTCCAGGTCTGCATTGTTAACTTGCGTCTCAGAGGCCTCTGGCAAAAGTCTCTGGTGAAGACGTGGGAAACTCACTCTGCAGGCAGTGTGGAACTGTGAGGGACTGAGGGTGAGCTCAACTCTCAGCAGTAAGATGATTTTGGACAAGGCGTTCAGCTACCTTCTCACATATGGAACTTAGTATGTAGCACCAGTCTACCCCAGGAATTACTGGGAAATCGCTGGATTGAGCTTGGAGGCACTAGTCTTGTGTGCCGGCAGATTCCAGTTACCTCTCCCAACACTTCGGTGAAGCAGCGAGCCTAGGCCTTTTGGAAGCGAAAGGTAGCTGCAGGCAGGAGGTAGGGTTACAGGCCATAAGCTCAACTCTCAGAAGTGGGTATGCATGGGAGGCAGATGTCTGCTACCCACTCGGACATGCGAGTGGGAACCTAGCTACACTCTGATGAAGAAGGACTTTGGAAATCGCTGTATTCAACTCAGATACACGTGGGTTCAGGCACAACGATTCCACATGCTTTTCTCACAACCTTTCCCTGCCACTAACATGAGGACGTTAGCAGCTCCTTCTACAGTCAAGCAGGATGCGGGAGGGTTGTGCCCTGTCCTTAGCTCTCACAGGGAAGCATGCCTTGAAGCCAGCTGTCAACTAGCTGCATTCTTATGGCAGGGTGAAGGTAGCAGTATTCTGAGACAGGAGGTTCCCAGATTACCACTCTACTGCACCTGGAGATACCCTCCAGGTCTGCATTGTTAACTTGCGTCTCATAGCCTCTGGCAAACGTCTCTGTTGAAGACGTGCGAAACTCACTCTGCAGGCAGTGTGGAACTGTGAGGGACTGAGGGTGAGCTCAACTCTCAGAAGTAAGATGTTTTTGGACAAGGCGTTCAACTACCTACTCACGTATGGAACTTAGTATGTAGCACCCGTCTACCTCAGGAATTACTAGGAAATCGCTTGATTGAGCTTGGAGGCACTAGTCTTGTGTGCCGGCAGATTCCAGTTACCTCTCCCAACACTTCGGTGAAGCAGCGAGCCTAGGCCTTTTGGAAGCGAAAGGTAGCTGCAGGCAGGAGGTAGGGTTACAGGCCATAAGCTCAACTCTCAGAAGTGTGTATGCATGGGAGGCAGATGTCTGCTACCCACTCGGACATGGGAGTTGGAACCTAGCTACACTCCTATTGAAGAAGGATGTTGGAAATCGCTGTATTCAACTCAGATACACGGGAGTTCAGGCCCAATGCTTACACATGCTTTTCCCACTACCTATCCCAGCCACTAACATAAGGAGGTTAGCAGGTACGTCTACAGTCAGGCAGGATGCGGGAGGGTTGTGCCCTGTCCTCAGCTCTTACAGGGAAGCATGCCTAGAAGCCAGCTCTCAACTAGCTGCATTCTTATGACAGTGTGAAGGTAGCAGTATTCTGAGTAAGGAGGTTCCCAGATTACCACTCTCCTGCACCTGGAGATACCGTCCAGGTCTGCATTGTTAACTTGCGTCTCAGAGGCCTCTGGCAAAAGTCTCTGGTGAAGACGTGGGAAACTCACTCTGCAGGCAGTGTGGAACTGTGAGGGACTGAGGGTGAGATCAACTCTCAGCAGTAAGATGATTTTGGACAAGGCGTTCAGCTACCTTCTCACATATGGAACTTAGTATGTAGCACCAGTCTACCACAGGAATTACTGGGAAATCGCTGGATTGAGCTTGGAGGCACTAGTCTTGTGTGCCGGGAGATTCCAGTTACCTCTCCCGACACTTCGGTGAAGCAGCGAGCCTAGGCCTTTTGGAAGCGAAAGGTAGCTGCAGGCAGGAGGTAGGGTTACAGGCCATAAGCTAACTCTCAGAAGTGGGTATGCATGGGAGGCAGATGTCTGCTACCCACTCGGACATGCGAGTGGGAACCTAGCTACACTCTGATGAAGAAGGACTTTGGAAATCGCTGTATTCAACTCAGATACACGTGGGTTCAGGCACAACGATTCCACATGCTTTTCTCACAACCTTTCCCTGCCACTAACATGAGGACGTTAGCAGCTCCTTCTACAGTCAAGCAGGATGCGGGAGGGTTGTGCCCTGTCCTTAGCTCTCACAGGGAAGCATGCCTTGAAGCCACCTGTCAACTAGCTGCATTCTTATGGCAGGGTGAAGGTAGCAGTATTCTGAGACAGGAGGTTCCCAGATTACCACTCTACTGCACCTGGAGATACCCTCCAGGTCTGCATTGTTAACTTGCGTCTCATAGCCTCTGGCAAACGTCTCTGGTGAAGACGTGCGAAACTCACTCTGCAGGCAGTGTGGAACTGTGAGGGACTGAGGGTGAGCTCAACTCTCAGCAGTAAGATGATTTTGGACAAGGCGTTCAGCTACCTTCTCACATATGGAACTTAGTATGTAGCACCAGTCTATCCCAGGAATTACTGGGAAATCGCTGGATTGAGCTTGGAGGCACTAGTCTTGTGTGCCGGCAGATTCCAGTTACCTCTCCCAACACTTCGGTGAAGCAGCGAGCCTAGGCCTTTTGGAAGCGAAAGGTAGCTGCAGGCAGGAGGTAGGGTTACAGGCCATAAGCTCAACTCTCAGAAGTGGGTATGCATGGGAGGCAGATGTCTGCTACCCACTCGGACATGCGAGTGGGAACCTAGCTACACTCTGATGAAGAAGGACTTTGGAAATCACTGTATTCAACTCAGATACACGTGGGTTCAGGCACAACGTTTCCACATGCTTTTCTCACAACCTTTCCCTGCCACTAACATGAGGACGTTAGCAGCTCCTTCTACAGTCAAGCAGGATGCGGGAGGGTTGTGCCCTGTCCTTAGCTCACACAGGGAAGCATGCCTTGAAGCCAGGTGTCAACTAGCTGCATTCTTATGGCAGGGTGAAGGTAGCAGTATTCTGAGACAGGAGGTTCCCAGATTACCACTCTACTGCACCTGGAGATACCCTCCAGTTCTGCATTGTTAACTTGCGTCTCAGAAGCCTCTGGCAAACGTCTCTGGTGAAGACGTGCGAAACTCACTCTGCAGGCAGTGTGGAACTGTGAGGGACTGAGGGTGAGCTCAACTCTCAGAAGTAAGATGTTTTTGGACAAGGCGTTCAACTACCTACTCACGTATGGAACTTAGTATGTAGCACCCGTCTACCCCAGGAATTACTAGGAAAACGCTTGATTGAGCTTGCAGGCACTCGTCTTGTGTGCCGTGAGATTCCAGTTACCTCTCCCAACACTTGCGTCAAGCAGCGAGCCTAGGCCTTTTGGAAGCGATAGGTAGCGGCAGGCAGGATGTAGGGTTACAGGCCATGAGCTCAACTCTCAGAAGTGTGTATGCATGGGAGGCAGATGTCTGCTACCCACTCGGACATGGGAGTTGGAACCTAGCTACACTCCTATTGAAGAAGGATGTTGGAAATCGCTGTATTCAACTCAGATACACGGGAGTTCAGGCCCAATGCTTACACATGCTTTTCCACAACCTATCCCAGCCAGTAACATAAGGAGGTTAGCAGGTACGTCTACAGTCAGGCAGGATGCGGGAGGGTTCTGCCCTGTCCTCAGCTCTCACAGGGAAGCATGCCTAGAAGCCAGCTCTCAACTAGCTGCATTCTTATGACAGTGTGAAGGTAGCAGTATTCTGAGTAAGGAGGTTCCCAGATTACCACTCTCCTGCACCTGGAGATACCGTCCAGGTCTGCATTGTTAACTTGCGTCTCAGAGGCCTCTGGCAAAAGTCTCTGGTGAAGACGTGGGAAACTCACTCTGCAGGCAGTGTGGAACTGTGAGGGACTGAGGGTGAGCTCAACTCTCAGCAGTAAGATGATTTTGGACAAGGCGTTCAGCTACCTTCTCACATATGGAACTTAGTATGTAGCACCAGTCTACCACAGGAATTACTGGGAAATCGCTGGATTGAGCTTGGAGGCACTAGTCTTGTGTGCCGGGAGATTCCAGTTACCTCTCCCGACACTTCGGTGAAGCAGCGAGCCTAGGCCTTTTGGAAGCGAAAGGTAGCTGCAGGCAGGAGGTAGGGCTACAGGCCGTAAGCTCAACTCTCAGAACTGTGTATGCATGGGAGGCAGATGTCTTCTACCCACTCGTACATGCGAGTGGGAACCTAGCTACACTCTGATGAAGAAGGACTTTGGAAATCGCTGTATTCAACTCAGATACACGTGGGTTCAGGCACAACGATTCCACATGCTTTTCTCACAACCTTTCCCTGCCACTAACATGAGGACGTTAGCAGCTCCTTCTACAGTCAAGCAGGATGCGGGAGGGTTGTGCTCTGTCCTTAGCTCTCACAGGGAAGCATGCCTTGAAGCCAGCTGTCAACTAGCTGCATTCTTATGGCAGGGTGAAGGTAGCAGTATTCTGAGACAGGAGGTTCCCAGATTTCCACTCTACTGCACCTGGAGATACCCTCCAGGTCTGCATTGTTAACTTGCGTCTCATAGCCTCTGGCAAACGTCTCTGGTGAAGACGTGCGAAACTCACTCTGCAGGCAGTGTGGAACTGTGAGGGACTGAGGGTGAGCTCAACTCTAAGCAGTAAGATGATTTTGGACAAGGCGTTCAGCTACCTTCTCACATATGGAACTTAGTATGTAGCACCATTCTACCTCAGGAATTACTGGGAAATAGCTGGATTGAGCTTGGAGGCACTAGTCTTGTGTGCCGGGAGATTCCAGTTACCTCTCCCAACACTTCGGTGAAGCAGCGAGCCTAGGCCTTTTGGAAGCGAAAGGTAGCTGCAGGCAGGAGGTAGGGTTACAGGCCATAAGCTCAACTCTCAGAAGTGGGTATGCATGGGAGGCAGATGTCTGCTACCACTCGGACATGCGAGTGGGAACCTAGCTACACTCTGATGAAGAAGGACTTTGGAAATCGCTGTATTCAACTCAGATACACGTGGGTTCAGGCACAACGATTCCACATGCTTTTCTCACAACCTTTCCCTGCCACTAACATGAGGACGTTAGCAGCTACTTCTACAGTCAAGCAGGATGCATGAGGGTTGTGCCCTGTCCTTAGCTCTCACAGGGAAGCATGCCTTGAAGCCAGCTGTCAACTAGCTGCATTCTTATGGCAGGGTGAAGGTAGCAGTATTCTGAGACAGGAGGTTCCCAGATTACCACTCTACTGCACCTGGAGATACCCTCCAGGTCTGCATTGTTAACTTGCGTCTCATAGCCTCTGGCAAACGTCTCTGTTGAAGACGTGCGAAACTCACTCTGCAGGCAGTGTGGAACTGTGAGGGAGTGAGGGTGAGCTCAACTCTCAGAAGTAAGATGTTTTTGGACAAGGCGTTCAACTACCTACTCACGTATGGAACTTAGTATGTAGCACCCGTCTACCTCAGGAATTACTAGGAAATCGCTTGATTGAGCTTGGAGGCACTAGTCTTGTGTGCCGGCAGATTCCAGTTACCTCTCCCAACACTTCGGTGAAGCAGCGAGCCTAGGCCTTTTGGAAGCGAAAGGTAGCTGCAGGCAGGAGGTAGGGTTACAGGCCATAAGCTCAACTCTCAGAAGTGTGTATGCATGGGAGGCAGATGTCTGCTACCCACTCGGACATGGGAGTTGGAACCTAGCTACACTCCTATTGAAGAAGGATGTTGGAAATCGCTGTATTCAACTCAGATACACGGGAGTTCAGGCCCAATGCTTACACATGCTTTTCCCACTACCTATCCCAGCCACTAACATAAGGAGGTTAGCAGGTACGTCTACAGTCAGGCAGGATGCGGGAGGGTTCTGCCCTGTCCTCAGCTCTTACAGGGAAGCATGCCTAGAAGCCAGCTCTCAACTAGCTGCATTCTTATGACAGTGTGAAGGTAGCAGTATTCTGAGTAAGGAGGTTCCCAGATTACCACTCTCCTGCACCTGGAGATACCGTCCAGGTCTGCATTGTTAACTTGCGTCTCAGAGGCCTCTGGCAAAAGTCTCTGGTGAAGACGTGGGAAACTCACTCTGCAGGCAGTGTGGAACTGTGAGGGACTGAGGGTGAGCTCAACTCTCAGCAGTAAGATGATTTTGGACAAGGCGTTCAGCTACCTTCTCACATATGGAACTTAGTATGTAGCACCAGTCTACCACAGGAATTACTGGGAAATCGCTGGATTGAGCTTGGAGGCACTAGTCTTGTGTGCCGGCAGATTCCAGTTACCTCTCCCGAAACTTCGGTGAAGCAGCGAGCCTAGGCCTTTTGGAAGCGAAATGTAGCTGCAGGCAGGAGGTAGGGTTACAGGCCATAAGCTAACTCTCAGAAGTGGGTATGCATGGGAGGCAGATGTCTGCTACCCACTCGGACATGCGAGTGGGAACCTAGCTACACTCTGATGAAGAAGGACTTTGGAAATCGCTGTATTCAACTCAGATACACGTGGGTTCAGGCACAACGATTCCACATGCTTTTCTCACAACCTTTCCCTGCCACTAACATGAGGACGTTAGCAGCTCCTTCTACAGTCAAGCAGGATGCGGGAGGGTTGTGCCCTGTCCTTAGCTCTCACAGGGAAGCATGCCTTGAAGCCACCTGTCAACTAGCTGCATTCTTATGGCAGGGTGAAGGTAGCAGTATTCTGAGACAGGAGGTTCCCAGATTACCACTCTACTGCACCTGGAGATACCCTCCAGTTCTGCATTGTTAACTTGCGTCTCAGAAGCCTCTGGCAAACGTCTCTGGTGAAGACGTACGAAACTCACTCTGCAGTCAGTGTGGAACTGTGAGGGACTGAGGGTGAGCTCAACTCTCAGAAGTAAGATGTTTTTGGACAAGGCGTTCAACTAACTACTCACGTATGGAACTTAGTATGTAGCACCCGTCTACCCCAGGAATTACTAGGAAATCGCTTGATTGAGCTTGGAGGCACTCGTCTTGTGTGCCGGGAGATTCCAGTTACCTCTCCCAACACTTGCGTCAAGCAGCGAGCCTAGGCCTTTTGGAAGCGAAAGGTAGCGGCAGGCAGGATGTAGGGTTACAGGCCATGAGCTCAACTCTCAGAAGTGTGTATGCATGGGAGGCAGATGTCTGCTACCCACTCGGACATGGGAGTTGGAACCTAGCTACACTCCTATTGAAGAAGGATGTTGGAAATCGCTGTATTCCACTCAGATACACGGGAGTTCAGGCCCAATGCTTACACATGCTTTTCCCACAACCTATCCCAGCCACTAACATAAGGAGGTTAGCAGGTACGTCTACAGTCAGGCAGGATGCGGGAGGGTTCTGCCCTGTCCTCAGCTCTCACAGGGAAGCATGCCTAGAAGCCAGCCCTCAACTAGCTGCATTCTTATGACAGTGTGAAGGTAGCAGTATTCTGAGTAAGGAGGTTCCCAGATTACCACTATACTGCACCTGGAGATACCGTCCAGGTCCGCATTGTTAACTTGCGTCTCAGAGGCCTCTGGCAAAAGTCTCTGGTGAAGACGTGCGAAACTCACTCTGCAGGCCGTGTGGAACAGTAGGGACTGAGGGTGAGCTCAACTCTCAGCAGTAAGATGATTTTGGACAAGGCGTTCAGCTACCTTCTCACATATGGAACTTAGTATGTAGCACCAGTCTACCCCAGGAATTACTGGGAAATCGCTGGATTGAGCTTGGAGGCACTAGTCTTGTGTGCCGGGAGATTCCAGTTACCTCTCCCAACACTTCGGTGAAGCAGCGAGCCTAGGCCTTTTGGAAGCGACAGGTAGCTGCAGGCAGGAGGTAGGGTTACAGGCCATAAGCTCAACTCTCAGAAGTGGGTAGCATGGGAGGCAGATGTCTGCTACCCACTCGGACATGCGAGTGGGAACCTAGCTACACTCTGATGAAGAAGGACTTTGGAAATCGCTGTATTCAACTCAGATACACGTGGGTTCAGGCACAACGATTCCACATGCTTTTCTCACAACCTTTCCCTGCCACTAACATGAGGACGTTAGCAGCTCCTTCTACAGTCAAGCAGGATGCGGGAGGGTTGTGCCCTGTCCTTAGCTCTCACAGGGAAGCATGCCTTGAAGCCAGCTGTCAACTAGCTGCATTCTTATGGCAGGGTGAAGGTAGCAGTATTCTGAGACAGGAGGTTCCCAGATTACCACTCTACTGCACCTGGAGATACCCTCCAGGTCTGCATTGTTAACTTTTGTCTCAGAAGCCTCTGGAAAACGTCTCTGGTGAAGACGTGTGAAACTCACTCTGCAGGCAGTGTGGAACTGTGAGGGACTGAGGGTGAGCTCAACTCTCAGAAGTAAGATGTTTTTGGACAAGGCGTTCAACTACCTACTCACGTATGGAACTTAGTATGTAGCACCACTCTACAACAGGAATTACTCGGAAATCGCTGGATTGAGCTTGGAGGCACTCGTCTTGTGTGCCGGGAGATTCCAATTACCTCTCCCAACACTTGCGTCAAGCAGCGAGCCTAGGCCTTTTGGAAGCGAAAGGTAGCGGCAGGCAGGATATAGGATTACAGGCCATCAGCTCAACACTCAGACGTGTGTATGCATGGGAGGCAGATGTCTGCTACCCACTCGGACATGGGAGTTGGAACCTAGCTACACTCCTATTGAAGAAGGATGTTGGAAATCGCTGTATTCAACTCAGATACACGGGAGTTCAGGCCCAATGCTTACACATGCTTTTCCCACAATCTATCACAGCCACTAACATAAGGAGGTTAGCAGGTACGTCTACAGTCAGGCAGGATGCGGGAGGGTTCTGCCCTGTCCTCAGCTCTCACAGGGAAGCATGCCTAGAAGCCAGCTCTCAACTAGCTACATTTTTATGACAGTGTGAAGGTAGCAGTATTCTGAGTAAGGATGTTCCTAGATTACCACTCTACTGCACCTGGAGATACCGTCCAGGTCTGCATTGTCAACTTGCGTCTCAGAAGCCTCTGGCAAAAGTCTCTGGTGAAGACGTGGGAAACTCACTCTGCAGGCAGTGTGGAACTGTGAGGGACTGAGGGTGAGCTCAACTCTCAGCAGTAAGATGATTTTGGACAAGGCGTTCAGCTACCTTCTCACATATGGAACTTAGTATGTAGCACCAGTCTACCCCAGGAATTACTGGGAAATCACTGGATTGAGCTTGGAGGCAATAGTCTTGTGTGCGGGGGAGATTCCAGTTAACTCTCCCAACACTTCGGTGAAGCAGCGAGCCTAGGCCTTTTGGAAGCGAAAGGTAGCTGCAGGCAGGAGGTAGGGTTACAGGCCATAAGCTCAACTCTCAGAAGTGGGTAGCATGGGAGGCAGATGTCTGCTACCCACTAGGACATGCAAGTGGGAACCTAGCTACACTCTGATGAAGAAGGACTCTGGAAATCGCTGTATTCAACTCAGATACACGTGTTTTCAGGCACAACGATTCCATATGCTTTTCTCACAACCTTTCCCTGCCACTAACATGAGGACGTTAGCAGCTCCTTCTACAGTCAAGCAGGATGCGGGAGGGGTTTGCCCTGTCCTTAGCTCTGACAGGGAAGCATGCCTTGAAGCCAGCTGTCAACTAGCTGCATTCTTATGACAGTGTGAAGGTAGCAGTATTCTGAGACAGGAGGTTCCCAGATTACCACTCTACTGTACCTGGAGATACCGTCCAGGTCCGCATTGTTAACTTGCGTCTCAGAAGCCTCTGGCAAAAGTCTCTGGTGAAGACGTGGGAAACTCACTCTGCAGGCAGTGTGGAACTGTGAGGGACTAAGGGTCTGCTCAACTCTCAGAAGTAAGATGTTTTTGGACAAGGCGTTCAACTACCTACTCACGTATGGAAATTAGTATGTAGCACAAGTCTACCCCAGGAATTACTAGGAAATCGCTTGATTGAGCTTGGAGGCACTCGTCTTGTGTGCCGGGAGATTCCAATTACCTCTCCCAACACTTGCGTCAAGCAGCGAGCCTAGGCCTTGTGGAAGCGAAAGGTAGCGGCAGGCACGATGTAGGGTTACAGGCCATAAGCTCAACTCTCAGAAGTGTGTATGCATGGGAGGCAGATGTCTGCTACCCACTCGGACATGGGAGTTGGAACCTAGCTACACTCCTATTGAAGAAGGATGTTGGAATTCGCTGTATTCAACTCAGATACACGGGAGTTCAGGCCCAATGCTTACACATGCTTTTCCCACTACCTATCACAGCCACTAACATAAGGAGGTTAGCAGGTACGTCTACAGTCAGGCAGGATGCGGGAGGGTTCTGCCCTGTCCTCAGCTCTCACAGGGAAGCATGCCTAGAAGCCAGCTCTCAACTAGCTGCATTCTAATGACAGTGTGAAGGTAGCAGTATTCTGAGTAAGGAGGTTCCCAGATTACCACTCTACTGCACCTGGAGATACCGTCCAGGTCTGCATTGTTAACTTGCGTCTCAGAAGCCTCTGGCAAACGTCTCTGGTGAAGATCTGCGAAACTCACTCTGCAGGCAGTGTGGAACTGTGAGGGACTGAGGGTGAGCTCAACTCTCAGAAGTAAGATGCTTTTGGACAAGGCGTTCAGCTACCTTCTCACGTATGGAACTTAGTATGTAGCACCAGTCTACCACAGGAATTACTACGAAATCGCTGGATTGAGCTTGGAGGCACTCGTCTTGGGTGCCGGGAGATTCCAATTACCTCTCCCAACACTTCCGTCAAACAGCGAGCCTAGGCCTTTTAGAAGCAAAGGGTACCAGCAGGCTGGATGGAGATGAACAGGCCATAAGCTCAACTCTCTGAAGTGTGTATGCATGGGAGGCAGTTGTCTGCTCCCCATTCTGACATGGTAGTTGGAACCTAGCTACACTCTGATTGCAGAAGGCCATTGGAAATCGCTGTATTCAACTCAGTTACACAGGAGTTCAGGCCCAATGCTTACACATGCTTTTCCCGCAACCTCTCTCAGCCACTCACTTTAGGATGTTAGCAACCACGCCTACAGTCAGGCAGGATGCGGGAGGGTTCTGCCCTGTCCTCAGCTCTCCCAGGGAAGCATGCCTAGAAGCCAGCTCTCAACAAGCTCTATTCTTATGGCAGTGTGAAGGTAGCAGTATTCTGAGTCAGGAGGTTCCAAGATTACCACTCTACTGCACCTGGAGATACCCTCCAGGTCTGCATTGTTAACTTGCGTCTCAGAAGCCTGTGGCAAACGTCTGTGGTGAAGACCTGTGAAACTCACTCTGCAGGCAGTGTCGAACTGTGAGGGACTGAGGGTGAGCTCAACTCTCAGAAGTAAGATGATTTTGGACAAGGCGTTCAGCTACCTTCTCACATATGGAACTTAGTATGTAGCACCAGTCTACCCCAGGAATTACTGGGAAATCGCAGGATTGAGCTTGGAGGCAATAGTCTTGTGTGCCGGGAGATTCCAATTACCTCTCCCAACACTTTTGTCAAGCAGCGAGCCTAGGCCTTTTGGAAACGAAAGGTAGCGGCAGGCAGGATGTAGGGTTACAGGCCATGAGCTCAACTCTCAGAAGTGTGTATGCATGGGAGGCAGATGTCTGCTACCCACTCGGACATGGGAGTTGGAACCTAGCTACACTCCTATTGAAGAAGGATGTTGGAAATCGCTGTATTCAACTCAGATACACGGGAGTTCAGGCCCAATGCTTACACATGCTTTTCCACAACCTATCCCAGCCACTAACATAAGGAGGTTAGCAGGTACGTCTACAGTCAGGCAGGATGCGGGAGGGTTCTGCCCTGTCCTCAGCTCTCACAGGGAAGCATGCCTAGAAGCCAGCTCTCAAGTAGCTGCATTCTTATGACAGTGTGAAGGTAGCAGTATTCTGAGTAAGGAGGTTCCCAGATTACCACTCTCCTGCACCTGGAGATACCGTCCAGGTCTGCATTGTTAACTTGCGTCTCAGAGGCCTCTGGCAAAATTCTCTGGTGAAGACGTGGGAAACTCACTCTGCAGGCAGTGTGGAACTGTGAGGGACTGAGGGTGAGCTCAACTCTCAGCAGTAAGATGATTTTGGACAAGGCGTTCAGCTACCTTCTCACATATGGAACTTAGTATGTAGCACCAGTCTACCACAGGAATTACTGGGAAATCGCGGGATTGAGCTTGGAGGCACTAGTCTTGTGTGCCGGGAGATTCCAGTTACCTCTCCCGACACTTCGGTGAAGCAGCGAGCCTAGGCCTTTTGGAAGCGAAAGGTAGCTGCAGGCAGGAGGTAGGGTTACAGGCCATAAGCTAACTCTCAGAAGTGGGTATGCATGGGAGGCAGATGTCTGCTACCCACTCGGACATGCGAGTGGGAACCTAGCTACACTCTGATGAAGAAGGACTTTGGAAATCGCTGTATTCAACTCAGATACACGTGGGTTCAGGCACAACGATTCCACATGCTTTTCTCACAACCTTTCCCTGCCACTAACATGAGGACGTTAGCAGCTCCTTCTACAGTCAAGCAGGATGCGGGAGGGTTGTGCTCTGTCCTTAGCTCTCACAGGGAAGCATGCCTTGAAGCCAGCTGTCAACTAGCTGCATTCTTATGGCAGGGTGAAGGTAGCAGTATTCTGAGACAGGAGGTTCCCAGATTTCCACTCTACTGCACCTGGAGATACCCTCCAGGTCTGCATTGTTAACTTGCGTCTCATAGCCTCTGGCAAACGTCTCTGGTGAAGACGTGCGAAACTCACTCTGCAGGCAGTGTGGAACTGTGAGGGACTGAGGGTGAGCTCAACTCTCAGCAGTAAGATGATTTTGGACAAGGCGTTCAGCTACCTTCTCACATATGGAACTTAGTATGTAGCACCATTCTACCTCAGGAATTACTGGGAAATAGCTGGATTGAGCTTGGAGGCACTAGTCTTGTGTGCCGGGAGATTCCAGTTACCTCTCCCAACACTTCGGTGAAGCAGCGAGCCTAGGCCTTTTGGAAGCGAAAGGTAGCTGCAGGCAGGAGGTAGGGTTACAGGCCATAAGCTCAACTCTCAGAAGTGGGTATGCATGGGAGGCAGATGTCTGCTACCACTCGGACATGCGAGTGGGAACCTAGCTACACTCTGATGAAGAAGGACTTTGGAAATCGCTGTATTCAACTCAGATACACGTGGGTTCAGGCACAACGATTCCACATGCTTTTCTCACAACCTTTCCCTGCCACTAACATGAGGACGTTAGCAGCTACTTCTACAGTCAAGCAGGATGCATGAGGGTTGTGCCCTGTCCTTAGCTCTCACAGGGAAGCATGCCTTGAAGCCAGCTGTCAACTAGCTGCATTCTTATGGCAGGGTGAAGGTAGCAGTATTCTGAGACAGGAGGTTCCCAGATTACCACTCTACTGCACCTGGAGATACCCTCCAGTTCTGCATTGTTAACTTGCGTCTCAGAAGCCTCTGGCAAACGTCTCTGGTGAAGACGTGCGAAACTCACTCTGCAGGCAGTGTGGAACTGTGAGGGACTGAGGGTGAGCTCAACTCTCAGAAGTAAGATGTTTTTGGACAAGGCGTTCAACTACCTACTCACGTATGGAACTTAGTATGTAGCACCCGTCTACCTCAGGAATTACTAGGAAATCGCTTGATTGAGCTTGGAGGCACTCGTCTTGTGTGCCGGGAGATTCCAGTTACCTCTCCCAACACTTGCGTCAAGCAGCGAGCCTAGGCCTTTTGGAAGCAAAAGGGAGCGGCAGGCAGGATGTAGGGTTACAGGCCATGAGCTCAACTCTCAGAAGTGTGTATGCATGGGAGGCAGATGTCTGCTACCCACTCGGACATGGGAGTTGGAACCTAGCTACACTCCTATTGAAGAAGGATGTTGGAAATCGCTGTATTCAACTCAGATACACGGGAGTTCAGGCCCAATGCTTACACATGCTTTTCCCACTACCTATCACAGCCACTAACAGAAGGAGGTTAGCAGGTACGTCTACAGTCAGGCAGGATGCGGAGGGTTCTGCCCTGTCCTCAGCTCTCACAGGGAAGCATGCCTAGAAGCCAGCTCTCAACTAGCTGCATTCTTATGACAGTGTGAAGGTAGCAGTATTCTGAGTAAGGAGGTTCCCAGATTACCACTCTCCTGCACCTGGAGATACCGTCCAGGTCTGCATTGTTAACTTGCGTCTCAGAGGCCTCTGGCAAAAGTCTCTGGTGAAGACGTGGGAAACTCACTCTGCAGGCAGTGTGGAACTGTGAGGGACTGAGGGTGAGCTCAACTCTCAGCAGTAAGATGATTTTGGACAAGGCGTTCAGCTACCTTCTCACATATGGAACTTAGTATGTAGCACCAGTCTACCCCAGGAATTACTGGGAAATCGCTGGATTGAGCTTGGAGGCACTAGTCTTGTGTGCCGGCAGATTCCAGTTACCTCTCCCAACACTTCGGTGAAGCAGCGAGCCTAGGCCTTTTGGAAGCGAAAGGTAGCTGCAGGCAGGAGGTAGGGTTACAGGCCATAAGCTCAACTCTCAGAAGTGGGTATGCATGGGAGGCAGATGTCTGCTACCCACTCGGACATGCGAGTGAGAACCTAGCTACACTCTGATGAAGAAGGACTTTGGAAATCGCTGTATTCAACTCAGATACACGTGGGTTCAGGCACAACGATTCCACATGCTTTTCTCACAACCTTTCCCTGCCACTAACATGAGGACGTTAGCAGCTCCTTCTACAGTCAAGCAGGATGCGGGAGGGTTGTGCCCTGTCCTTAGCTCTCACAGGGAAGCATGCCTTGAAGCCACCTGTCAACTAGCTGCATTCTTATGGCAGGGTGAAGGTAGCAGTATTCTGAGACAGGAGGTTCCCAGATTACCACTCTACTGCACCTGGAGATACCCTCCAGGTCTGCATTGTTAACTTGCGTCTCATAGCCTCTGGCAAACGTCTCTGTTGAAAACGTGCGAAACTCACTCTGCAGGCAGTGTGGAACTGTGAGGGAGTGAGGGTGAGCTCAACTCTCAGAAGTAAGATGTTTTTGGACAAGGCGTTCAACTACCTACTCACGTATGGAACTTAGTATGTAGCACCCGTCTACCTCAGGAATTACTAGGAAATCGCTTGATTGAGCTTGGAGGCACTAGTCTTGTGTGCCGGCAGATTCCAGTTACCTCTCCCAACACTTCGGTGAAGCAGCGAGCCTAGGCCTTTTGGAAGCGAAAGGTAGCTGCAGGCAGGAGGTAGGGTTACAGGCCATAAGCTCAACTCTCAGAAGTGTGTATGCATGGGAGGCAGATGTCTGCTACCCACTCGGACATGGGAGTTGGAACCTAGCTACACTCCTATTGAAGAAGGATGTTGGAAATCGCTGTATTCAACTCAGATACACGGGAGTTCAGGCCCAATGCTTACACATGCTTTTCCCACTACCTATCCCAGCCACTAACATAAGGAGGTTAGCAGGTACGTCTACAGTCAGGCAGGATGCGGGAGGGTTCTGCCCTGTCCTCAGCTCTTACAGGGAAGCATGCCTAGAAGCCAGCTCTCAACTAGCTGCATTCTTATGACAGTGTGAAGGTAGCAGTATTCTGAGTAAGGAGGTTCCCAGATTACCACTCTACTGCACCTCGAGATACCGTCCAGGTCTGCATTGTTAACTTGCGTCTCAGAGGCCTCTGGCAAAAGTCTCTGGTGAAGACGTGGGAAACTCACTCTGCAGGCAGTATGGAACTGTGAGGGACTGAGGGTGAGCTCAACTCTCAGCAGTAAGATGATTTTGGACAAGGCGTTCAGCTACCTTCTCACATATGGAACTTAATATGTAGCACCAGTCTACCCCAGGAATTACTGGGAAATCGCTGGATTGAGCTTGGAGGCACTAGTCTTGTGTGCCGGCAGATTCCAGTTACCTCTCCCAACACTTCGGTGAAGCAGCGAGCCTAGGCCTTTTGGAGGCGAAAGGTAGCTGCAGGCAGGAGGTAGGGTTACAGGCCATAAGCTCAACTCTCAGAAGTGTGTATGCATGGGAGGCAGATGTCTGCTACCCACTCGGACATGGGAGTTGGAACCTAGCTACACTCCTATTGAAGAAGGATGTTGGAAATCGCTCTATTCAACTCAGATACACGGGAGTTCAGGCCCAATGCTTACACATGCTTTTCCCACTACCTATCCCAGCCACTAACATAAGGAGGTTAGCAGGTACGTCTACAGTCAGGCAGGATGCGGGAGGGTTCTGCCCTGTCCTCAGCTCTTACAGGGAAGCATGCCTAGAAGCCAGCTCTCAACTAGCTGCATTCTTATGACAGTGTGAAGGTAGCAGTATTCTGAGTAAGGAGGTTCCCAGATTACCACTCTCCTGCACCTGGAGATACCGTCCAGGTCTGCATTGTTAACTTGCGTCTCAGAGGCCTCTGGCAAAAGTCTCTGGTGAAGACGTGGGAAACTCACTCTGCAGGCAGTATGGAACTGTGAGGGACTGAGGGTGAGCTCAACTCTCAGCAGTAAGATGATTTTGGACAAGGCGTTCAGCTACCTTCTCACATATGGAACTTAGTATGTAGCACCAGTCTACCCCAGGAATTACTGGGAAATCGCTGGATTGAGCTTGGAGGCACTAGTCTTGTGTGCCGGCAGATTCCAGTTACCTCTCCCAACACTTCGGTGAAGCAGCGAGCCTAGGCCTTTTGGAAGCGAAAGGTAGCTGCAGGCAGGAGGTAGGGTTACAGGCCATAAGCTCAACTCTCAGAAGTGGGTATGCATGGGAGGCAGATGTCTGCTACCCACTCGGACATGCGAGTGGGAACCTAGCTACACTCTGATGAAGAAGGACTTTGGAAATCGCTGTATTCAACTCAGATACACGTGGGTTCAGGCACAACGATTCCACATGCTTTTCTCACAACCTTTCCCTGCCACTAACATGAGGACGTTAGCAGCTACTTCTACAGTCAAGCAGGATGCGTGAGGGTTGTGCCCTGTCCTTAGCTCTCACAGGGAAGCATGCCTTGAAGCCACCTGTCAACTAGCTGCATTCTTATGGCAGGGTGAAGGTAGCAGTATTCTGAGACAGGAGGTTCCCAGATTACCACTCTACTGCACCTGGAGATACCCTCCAGTTCTGCATTGTTAACTTGCGTCTCAGAAGCCTCTGGCAAACGTCTCTGGTGAAGACGTGCGAAACTCACTCTGCAGGCAGTGTGGAACTGTGAGGGACTGAGGGTGAGCTCAACTCTCAGCAGTAAGATGATTTTGGACAAGGCGTTCAGCTACCTTCTCACGTATGGAACTTAGTATGTAGCACCAGTCTACCCCAGGAATTACTGGGAAATCGCTGGATTGAGCTTGGAGGCACTACTCTTGTGTGCCGGCAGATTCCAGTTACCTCTCCCAACACTTCGGTGAAGCAGCGAGCCTAGGCCTTTTGGAAGCGAAAGGTAGCGGCAGGCAGGATGTAGGGTTACAGGCCATGAGCTCAACTCTCAGAAGTGTGTATGCATGGGAGGCAGATGTCTGCTACCCACTCGGACATGGGAGTTGGAACCTAGCTACACTCCTATTGAAGAAGGATGTTGGAAATCGCTGTATTCCACTCAGATACACGGGAGTTCAGGCCCAATGCTTACACATGCTTTTCCCACTACCTATCAGAGCCACTAACATAAGGAGGTTAGCAGGTACGTCTACAGTCAGGCAGGATGCGGGAGGGTTCTGCCCTGTCCTCAGCTCTCACAGGGAAGCATGCCTAGAAGCCAGCTCTCAACTAGCTGCATTCTTATGACAGGGTGAAGGTAGCAGTATTCTGAGTAAGGAGGTTCCCAGATTACCACTCTCCTGCACCTGGAGATACCGTCCAGGTCTGCATTGTTAACTTGCGTCTCAGAGGCCTCTGGCAAAAGTCTCTGGTGAAGACGTGGGAAACTCACTCTGCAGGCAGTGTGGAACTGTGAGGGACTGAGGGTGAGCTCAACTCTCAGCAGTAAGATGATTTTGGACAAGGCGTTCAGCTACCTTCTCACATATGGAACTTAGTATGTAGCACCAGTCTACCCCAGGAATTACTGTGAAATCGCTGGATTGAGCTTGGAGGCACTAGTCTTGTGTGCCGGCAGATTCCAGTTACCTCTCCCGACACTTCGGTGAAGCAGCGAGCCTAGGCCTTTTGGAAGCGAAAGGTAGCTGCAGGCAGGAGGTAGGGTTACAGGCCATAAGCTCAACTCTCAGAAGTGGGTATGCATGGGAGGCAGATGTCTGCTAACAACTCGGACATGCGAGTGGGAACCTAGCTACACTCTGATGAAGAAGGACTTTGGAAATCGCTGTATTCAACTCAGATACACGTGGGTTCAGGCACAACGTTTCAACATGCTTTTCTCACAACCTTTCCCTGCCACTAACATGAGGACGTTAGCAGCTCCTTCTACAGTCAAGCAGGATGCGGGAGGGTTGTGCTCTGTCCTTAGCTCACACAGGGAAGCATGCCTTGAAGCCAGCTGTCAACTAGCTGCATTCTTATGGCAGGGTGAAGGTAGCAGTATTCTGAGACAGGAGGTTCCCAGATTACCACTCTACTGCACCTGGAGATACCCTCCAGTTCTGCATTGTTAACTTGAGTCTCAGAAGCCTCTGGCAAACGTCTCTGGTGAAGACGTACGAAACTCACTCTGCAGGCAGTGTGGAACTGTGAGGGACTGAGGGTGAGCTCAACTCTCAGAAGTAAGATGTTTTTGGACAAGGCGTTCAACTAACTACTCACGTATGGAACTTAGTATGTAGCACCCGTCTACCCCAGGAATTACTAGGAAATCGCTTGATTGAGCTTGGAGGCACTCGTCTTGTGTGCCGGGAGATTCCAGTTACCTCTCCCAACACTTGCGTCAAGCAGCGAGCCTAGGCCTTTTGGAAGCGAAAGGTAGCTGCAGGCAGGATGTAGGGTTACAGGCCATGAGCTCAACTCTCAGAAGTGTGTATGCATGGGAGGCAGATGTCTGCTACCCACTCGGACATGGGAGTTGGAACCTAGCTACACTCCTATTGAAGAAGGATGTTGGAAATCGCTGTATTCCACTCAGATACATGGGAGTTCAGGCCCAATGCTTACACATGCTTTTCCCACAACCTATCCCAGCCACTAACATAAGGAGGTTAGCAGGTACGTCTACAGTCAGGCAGGATGCGGGAGGGTTCTGCCCTGTCCTCAGCTCTCACAGGGAAGCATGCCTAGAAGCCAGCCCTCAACTAGCTGCATTCTTATGACAGTGTGAAGGTAGCAGTATTCTGAGTAAGGAGGTTCCCAGATTACCACTATACTGCACCTGGAGATACCGTCCAGGTCCGCATTGTTAACTTGCGTCTCAGAGGCCTCTGGCAAAAGTCTCTGGTGAAGACGTGCGAAACTCACTCTGCAGGCCGTGTGGAACAGTAGGGACTGAGGGTGAGCTCAACTCTCAGCAGTAAGATGATTTTGGACAAGGCGTTCAGCTACCTTCTCACATATGGAACTTAGTATGTAGCACCAGTCTACCCCAGGAATTACTGGGAAATCGCTGGATTGAGCTTGGAGGCACTAGTCTTGTGTGCCGGGAGATTCCAGTTACCTCTCCCGACACTTCGGTGAAGCAGCGAGCCTAGGCCTTTTGGAAGCGAAAGGTAGCTGCAGGCAGGAGGTAGGGTTACAGGCCATAAGCTCAACTCTCAGAAGTGGGTAGCATGGGAGGCAGATGTCTGCTACCCACTCGGACATGCGAGTGGGAACCTAGCTACACTCTGATGAAGAAGGACTTTGGAAATCGCTGTATTCAACTCAGATACACGTGGGTTCAGGCACAACGATTCCACATGCTTTTCTCACAACCTTTCCCTGCCACTAACATGAGGACGTTAGCAGCTCCTTCTACAGTCAAGCAGGATGCGGGAGGGTTGTGCCCTGTCCTTAGCTCTCACAGGGAAGCATGCCTTGAAGCCAGCTGTCAACTAGCTGCATTCTTATGGCAGGGTGAAGGTAGCAGTATTCTGAGACAGGAGGTTCCCAGATTACCACTCTACTGCACCTGGAGATACCCTCCAGGTCTGCATTGTTAACTTGCGTCTCAGAAGCCTCTGGAAAACGTCTCTGGTGAAGACGTGTGAAACTCACTCTGCAGGCAGTGTGGAACTGTGAGGGACTGAGGGTGAGCTCAACTCTCAGAAGTAAGATGTTTTTGGACAAGGCGTTCAACTACCTACTCACGTATGGAACTTAGTATGTAGCACCACTCTACAACAGGAATTACTCGGAAATCGCTGGATTGAGCTTGGAGGCACTCGTCTTGTGTGCCGGGAGATTCCAATTACCTCTCCCAACACTTGCGTCAAGCAGCGAGCCTAGGCCTTTTGGAAGCGAAAGGTAGCGGCAGGCAGGATATAGGATTACAGGCCATCAGCTCAACACTCAGACGTGTGTATGCATGGGAGGCAGATGTCTGCTACCCACTCGGACATGGGAGTTGGAACCTAGCTACACTCCTATTGAAGAAGGATGTTGGAAATCGCTGTATTCAACTCAGATACACGGGAGTTCAGGCCCAATGCTTACACATGCTTTTCCCACAACCTATCACAGCCACTAACATAAGGAGGTTAGCAGGTACGTCTACAGTCAGGCAGGATGCGGGAGGGTTCTGCCCTGTCCTCAGCTCTCACAGGGAAGCATGCCTAGAAGCCAGCTCTCAACTAGCTACATTTTTATGACAGTGTGAAGGTAGCAGTATTCTGAGTAAGGAGGTTCCTAGATTACCACTCTACTGCACCTGGAGATACCGTCCAGGTCTGCATTGTTAACTTGCGTCTCAGAAGCCTCTGGCAAAAGTCTCTGGTGAAGACGTGGGAAACTCACTCTGCAGGCAGTGTGGAACTGTGAGGGACTGAGGGTGAGCTCAACTCTCAGCAGTAAGATGATTTTGGACAAGGCGTTCAGCTACCTTCTCACATATGGAACTTAGTATGTAGCACCAGTCTACCCCAGGAATTACTGGGAAATCACTGGATTGAGCTTGGAGGCAATAGTCTTGTGTTTGGGGGAGATTCCAGTTAACTCTCCCAACACTTCGGTGAAGCAGCGAGCCTAGGCCTTTTGGAAGCGAAAGGTAGCTGCAGGCAGGAGGTAGGGTTACAGGCCATAAGCTCAACTCTCAGAAGTGGGTAGCATGGGAGGCAGATGTCTGCTACCCACTAGGACATGCAAGTGGGAACCTAGCTACACTCTGATGAAGAAGGACTCTGGAAATCGCTGTATTCAACTCAGATACACGTGTTTTCAGGCACAACGATTCCATATGCTTTTCTCACAACCTTTCCCTGCCACTAACATGAGGACGTTAGCAGCTCCTTCTACAGTCAAGCAGGATGCGGGAGGGGTTTGCCCTGTCCTTAGCTCTGACAGGGAAGCATGCCTTGAAGCCAGCTGTCAACTAGCTGCATTCTTATGACAGGGTGAAGGTAGCAGTATTCTGAGACAGGAGGTTCCCAGATTACCACTCTACTGTACCTGGAGATACCGTCCAGGTCCGCATTGTTAACTTGCGTCTCAGAAGCCTCTGGCAAAAGTCTCTGGTGAAGACGTGGGAAACTCACTCTGCAGGCAGTGTGGAACTGTGAGGGACTAAGTGTCTGCTCAACTCTCAGAAGTAAGATGTTTTTGGACAAGGCATTCAACTACCTACTCACGTATGGAAATTAGTATGTAGCACAAGTCTACCCCAGGAATTACTTGGAAATCGCTTGATTGAGCTTGGAGGCACTCGTCTTGTGTGCCGGGAGATTCCAATTACCTCTCCCAACACTTGCGTCAAGCAGCGAGCCTAGGCCTTGTGGAAGCGAAAGGTAGCGGCAGGCACGATGTAGGGTTACAGGCCATAAGCTCAACTCTCAGAAGTGTGTATGCATGGGAGGCAGATGTCTGCTACCCACTCGGACATGGGAGTTGGAACCTAGCTACACTCCTATTGAAGAAGGATGTTGGAATTCGCTGTATTCAACTCAGATACACGGGAGTTCAGGCCCAATGCTTACACATGCTTTTCCCACAACCTATCCCAGCCACTAACATAAGGAGGTTAGCAGGTACGTCTACAGTCAGGCAGGATGCGGGAGGGTTCTGCCCTGTCCTCAGCTCTCACAGGGAAGCATGCCTAGAAGCCAGCTCTCAACTAGCTGCATTCTAATGACAGTGTGAAGGTAGCAGTATTCTGAGTAAGGAGGTTCCCAGATTACCACTCTACTGCACCTGGAGATACCGTCCAGGTCTGCATTGTTAACTTGCGTCTCAGAAGCCTCTGGCAAACGTCTCTGGTGAAGATCTGCGAAACTCACTCTGCAGGCAGTGTGGAACTGTGAGGGACTGAGGGTGAGCTCAACTCTCAGAAGTAAGATGCTTTTGGACAAGGCGTTCAGCTACCTTCTCACGTATGGAACTTAGTATGTAGCACCAGTCTACCACAGGAATTACTACGAAATCGCTGGATTGAGCTTGGAGGCACTCGTCTTGGGTGCCGGGAGATTCCAATTACCTCTCCCAACACTTCCGTCAAACAGCGAGCCTAGGCCTTTTAGAAGCAAAGGGTACCAGCAGGCTGGATGGAGATGAACAGGCCATAAGCTCAACTCTCTGAAGTGTGTATGCATGGGAGGCAGTTGTCTGCTCCCCATTCTGACATGGTAGTTGGAACCTAGCTACACTCTGATTGCAGAAGGCCATTGGAAATCGCTGTATTCAACTCAGTTACACAGGAGTTCAGGCCCAATGCTTACACATGCTTTTCCCGCAACCTCTCTCAGCCACTCACTTTAGGATGTTAGCAACCACGCCTACAGTCAGGCAGGATGCGGGAGGGTTCTGCCCTGTCCTCAGCTCTCCCAGGGAAGCATGCCTAGAAGCCAGCTCTCAACAAGCTCTATTCTTATGGCAGTGTGAAGGTAGCAGTATTCTGAGTCAGGAGGTTCCAAGATTACCACTCTACTGCACCTGGAGATACCCTCCAGGTCTGCATTGTTAACTTGCGTCTCAGAAGCCTGTGGCAAACGTCTGTGGTGAAGACCTGTGAAACTCACTCTGCAGGCAGTGTGGAACTGTGAGGGACTGAGGGTGAGCTCAACTCTCAGAAGTAAGATGATTTTGGACAAGGCGTTCAGCTACCTTCTCACATATGGAACTTAGTATGTAGCACCAGTCTACCCCAGGAATTACTGGGAAATCGCAGGATTGAGCTTGGAGGCAATAGTCTTGTGTGCCGGGAGATTCCAGTTACCTCTCCCAACACTTCGGTGAAGCAGCGAGCCTAGGCCTTTTGGAAACGAAAGGTAGCGGCAGGCAGGATGTAGGGTTACAGGCCATGAGCTCAACTCTCAGAAGTGTGTATGCATGGGAGGCAGATGTCTGCTACCCACTCGGACATGGGAGTTGGAACCTAGCTACACTCCTATTGAAGAAGGATGTTGGAAATCGCTGTATTCAACTCAGATACACGGGAGTTCAGGCCCAATGCTTACACATGCTTTTCCCACTACCTATCAGAGCCACTAACATAAGGAGGTTAGCAGGTACGTCTACAGTCAGGCAGGATGCGGGAGGGTTCTGCCCTGTCCTCAGCTCTCACAGGGAAGCATGCCTAGAAACCAGCTCTCAACTAGCTGCATTCTTATGACAGGGTGAAGGTAGCAGTATTCTGAGTAAGGAGGTTCCCAGATTACCACTCTCCTGCACCTGGAGATACCGTCCAGGTCTGCATTGTTAACTTGCGTCTCAGAGGCCTCTGGCAAAAGTCTCTGGTGAAGACGTGGGAAACTCACTCTGCAGGCAGTGTGGAACTGTGAGGGACTGAGGGTGAGCTCAACTCTCAGCAGTAAGATGATTTTGGACAAGGCGTTCAGCTACCTTCTCACATATGGAACTTAGTATGTAGCACCAGTCTACCCCAGGAATTACTGTGAAATCGCTGGATTGAGCTTGGAGGCACTAGTCTTGTGTGCCGGCAGATTCCAGTTACCTCTCCCGACACTTCGGTGAAGCAGCGAGCCTAGGCCTTTTGGAAGCGAAAGGTAGCTGCAGGCAGGAGGTAGGGTTACAGGCCATAAGCTCAACTCTCAGAAGTGGGTATGCATGGGAGGCAGATGTCTGCTAACAACTCGGACATGCGAGTGGGAACCTAGCTACACTCTGATGAAGAAGGACTTTGGAAATCGCTGTATTCAACTCAGATACACGTGGGTTCAGGCACAACGTTTCAACATGCTTTTCTCACAACCTTTCCCTGCCACTAACATGAGGACGTTAGCAGCTCCTTCTACAGTCAAGCAGGATGCGGGAGGGTTGTGCTCTGTCCTTAGCTCACACAGGGAAGCATGCCTTGAAGCCAGCTGTCAACTAGCTGCATTCTTATGGCAGGGTGAAGGTAGCAGTATTCTGAGACAGGAGGTTCCCAGATTACCACTCTACTGCACCTGGAGATACCCTCCAGTTCTGCATTGTTAACTTGAGTCTCAGAAGCCTCTGGCAAACGTCTCTGGTGAAGACGTACGAAACTCACTCTGCAGGCAGTGTGGAACTGTGAGGGACTGAGGGTGAGCTCAACTCTCAGAAGTAAGATGTTTTTGGACAAGGCGTTCAACTAACTACTCACGTATGGAACTTAGTATGTAGCACCCGTCTACCCCAGGAATTACTAGGAAATCGCTTGATTGAGCTTGGAGGCACTCGTCTTGTGTGCCGGGAGATTCCAGTTACCTCTCCCAACACTTGCGTCAAGCAGCGAGCCTAGGCCTTTTGGAAGCGAAAGGTAGCTGCAGGCAGGATGTAGGGTTACAGGCCATGAGCTCAACTCTCAGAAGTGTGTATGCATGGGAGGCAGATGTCTGCTACCCACTCGGACATGGGAGTTGGAACCTAGCTACACTCCTATTGAAGAAGGATGTTGGAAATCGCTGTATTCCACTCAGATACATGGGAGTTCAGGCCCAATGCTTACACATGCTTTTCCCACAACCTATCCCAGCCACTAACATAAGGAGGTTAGCAGGTACGTCTACAGTCAGGCAGGATGCGGGAGGGTTCTGCCCTGTCCTCAGCTCTCACAGGGAAGCATGCCTAGAAGCCAGCCCTCAACTAGCTGCATTCTTATGACAGTGTGAAGGTAGCAGTATTCTGAGTAAGGAGGTTCCCAGATTACCACTATACTGCACCTGGAGATACCGTCCAGGTCCGCATTGTTAACTTGCGTCTCAGAGGCCTCTGGCAAAAGTCTCTGGTGAAGACGTGCGAAACTCACTCTGCAGGCCGTGTGGAACAGTAGGGACTGAGGGTGAGCTCAACTCTCAGCAGTAAGATGATTTTGGACAAGGCGTTCAGCTACCTTCTCACATATGGAACTTAGTATGTAGCACCAGTCTACCCCAGGAATTACTGGGAAATCGCTGGATTGAGCTTGGAGGCACTAGTCTTGTGTGCCGGGAGATTCCAGTTACCTCTCCCGACACTTCGGTGAAGCAGCGAGCCTAGGCCTTTTGGAAGCGAAAGGTAGCTGCAGGCAGGAGGTAGGGTTACAGGCCATAAGCTCAACTCTCAGAAGTGGGTAGCATGGGAGGCAGATGTCTGCTACCCACTCGGACATGCGAGTGGGAACCTAGCTACACTCTGATGAAGAAGGACTTTGGAAATCGCTGTATTCAACTCAGATACACGTGGGTTCAGGCACAACGATTCCACATGCTTTTCTCACAACCTTTCCCTGCCACTAACATGAGGACGTTAGCAGCTCCTTCTACAGTCAAGCAGGATGCGGGAGGGTTGTGCCCTGTCCTTAGCTCTCACAGGGAAGCATGCCTTGAAGCCAGCTGTCAACTAGCTGCATTCTTATGGCAGGGTGAAGGTAGCAGTATTCTGAGACAGGAGGTTCCCAGATTACCACTCTACTGCACCTGGAGATACCCTCCAGGTCTGCATTGTTAACTTGCGTCTCAGAAGCCTCTGGAAAACGTCTCTGGTGAAGACGTGTGAAACTCACTCTGCAGGCAGTGTGGAACTGTGAGGGACTGAGGGTGAGCTCAACTCTCAGAAGTAAGATGTTTTTGGACAAGGCGTTCAACTACCTACTCACGTATGGAACTTAGTATGTAGCACCACTCTACAACAGGAATTACTCGGAAATCGCTGGATTGAGCTTGGAGGCACTCGTCTTGTGTGCCGGGAGATTCCAATTACCTCTCCCAACACTTGCGTCAAGCAGCGAGCCTAGGCCTTTTGGAAGCGAAAGGTAGCGGCAGGCAGGATATAGGATTACAGGCCATCAGCTCAACACTCAGACGTGTGTATGCATGGGAGGCAGATGTCTGCTACCCACTCGGACATGGGAGTTGGAACCTAGCTACACTCCTATTGAAGAAGGATGTTGGAAATCGCTGTATTCAACTCAGATACACGGGAGTTCAGGCCCAATGCTTACACATGCTTTTCCCACAACCTATCACAGCCACTAACATAAGGAGGTTAGCAGGTACGTCTACAGTCAGGCAGGATGCGGGAGGGTTCTGCCCTGTCCTCAGCTCTCACAGGGAAGCATGCCTAGAAGCCAGCTCTCAACTAGCTACATTTTTATGACAGTGTGAAGGTAGCAGTATTCTGAGTAAGGAGGTTCCTAGATTACCACTCTACTGCACCTGGAGATACCGTCCAGGTCTGCATTGTTAACTTGCGTCTCAGAAGCCTCTGGCAAAAGTCTCTGGTGAAGACGTGGGAAACTCACTCTGCAGGCAGTGTGGAACTGTGAGGGACTGAGGGTGAGCTCAACTCTCAGCAGTAAGATGATTTTGGACAAGGCGTTCAGCTACCTTCTCACATATGGAACTTAGTATGTAGCACCAGTCTACCCCAGGAATTACTGGGAAATCACTGGATTGAGCTTGGAGGCAATAGTCTTGTGTTTGGGGGAGATTCCAGTTAACTCTCCCAACACTTCGGTGAAGCAGCGAGCCTAGGCCTTTTGGAAGCGAAAGGTAGCTGCAGGCAGGAGGTAGGGTTACAGGCCATAAGCTCAACTCTCAGAAGTGGGTAGCATGGGAGGCAGATGTCTGCTACCCACTAGGACATGCAAGTGGGAACCTAGCTACACTCTGATGAAGAAGGACTCTGGAAATCGCTGTATTCAACTCAGATACACGTGTTTTCAGGCACAACGATTCCATATGCTTTTCTCACAACCTTTCCCTGCCACTAACATGAGGACGTTAGCAGCTCCTTCTACAGTCAAGCAGGATGCGGGAGGGGTTTGCCCTGTCCTTAGCTCTGACAGGGAAGCATGCCTTGAAGCCAGCTGTCAACTAGCTGCATTCTTATGACAGGGTGAAGGTAGCAGTATTCTGAGACAGGAGGTTCCCAGATTACCACTCTACTGTACCTGGAGATACCGTCCAGGTCCGCATTGTTAACTTGCGTCTCAGAAGCCTCTGGCAAAAGTCTCTGGTGAAGACGTGGGAAACTCACTCTGCAGGCAGTGTGGAACTGTGAGGGACTAAGGGTCTGCTCAACTCTCAGAAGTAAGATGTTTTTGGACAAGGCGTTCAACTACCTACTCACGTATGGAAATTAGTATGTAGCACAAGTCTACCCCAGGAATTACTTGGAAATCGCTTGATTGAGCTTGGAGGCACTCGTCTTGTGTGCCGGGAGATTCCAATTACCTCTCCCAACACTTGCGTCAAGCAGCGAGCCTAGGCCTTGTGGAAGCGAAAGGTAGCGGCAGGCACGATGTAGGGTTACAGGCCATAAGCTCAACTCTCAGAAGTGTGTATGCATGGGAGGCAGATGTCTGCTACCCACTCGGACATGGGAGTTGGAACCTAGCTACACTCCTATTGAAGAAGGATGTTGGAATTCGCTGTATTCAACTCAGATACACGGGAGTTCAGGCCCAATGCTTACACATGCTTTTCCCACAACCTATCCCAGCCACTAACATAAGGAGGTTAGCAGGTACGTCTACAGTCAGGCAGGATGCGGGAGGGTTCTGCCCTGTCCTCAGCTCTCACAGGGAAGCATGCCTAGAAGCCAGCTCTCAACTAGCTGCATTCTAATGACAGTGTGAAGGTAGCAGTATTCTGAGTAAGGAGGTTCCCAGATTACCACTCTACTGCACCTGGAGATACCGTCCAGGTCTGCATTGTTAACTTGCGTCTCAGAAGCCTCTGGCAAACGTCTCTGGTGAAGATCTGCGAAACTCACTCTGCAGGCAGTGTGGAACTGTGAGGGACTGAGGGTGAGCTCAACTCTCAGAAGTAAGATGCTTTTGGACAAGGCGTTCAGCTACCTTCTCACGTATGGAACTTAGTATGTAGCACCAGTCTACCACAGGAATTACTACGAAATCGCTGGATTGAGCTTGGAGGCACTCGTCTTGGGTGCCGGGAGATTCCAATTACCTCTCCCAACACTTCCGTCAAACAGCGAGCCTAGGCCTTTTAGAAGCAAAGGGTACCAGCAGGCTGGATGGAGATGAACAGGCCATAAGCTCAACTCTCTGAAGTGTGTATGCATGGGAGGCAGTTGTCTGCTCCCCATTCTGACATGGTAGTTGGAACCTAGCTACACTCTGATTGCAGAAGGCCATTGGAAATCGCTGTATTCAACTCAGTTACACAGGAGTTCAGGCCCAATGCTTACACATGCTTTTCCCGCAACCTCTCTCAGCCACTCACTTTAGGATGTTAGCAACCACGCCTACAGTCAGGCAGGATGCGGGAGGGTTCTGCCCTGTCCTCAGCTCTCCCAGGGAAGCATGCCTAGAAGCCAGCTCTCAACAAGCTCTATTCTTATGGCAGTGTGAAGGTAGCAGTATTCTGAGTCAGGAGGTTCCAAGATTACCACTCTACTGCACCTGGAGATACCCTCCAGGTCTGCATTGTTAACTTGCGTCTCAGAAGCCTGTGGCAAACGTCTGTGGTGAAGACCTGTGAAACTCACTCTGCAGGCAGTGTGGAACTGTGAGGGACTGAGGGTGAGCTCAACTCTCAGAAGTAAGATGATTTTGGACAAGGCGTTCAGCTACCTTCTCACATATGGAACTTAGTATGTAGCACCAGTCTACCCCAGGAATTACTGGGAAATCGCAGGATTGAGCTTGGAGGCAATAGTCTTGTGTGCCGGGAGATTCCAGTTACCTCTCCCAACACTTCGGTGAAGCAGCGAGCCTAGGCCTTTTGGAAACGAAAGGTAGCGGCAGGCAGGATGTAGGGTTACAGGCCATGAGCTCAACTCTCAGAAGTGTGTATGCATGGGAGGCAGATGTCTGCTACCCACTCGGACATGGGAGTTGGAACCTAGCTACACTCCTATTGAAGAAGGATGTTGGAAATCGCTGTATTCAACTCAGATACACGGGAGTTCAGGCCCAATGCTTACACATGCTTTTCCCACAACTTATCCCAGCCACTAACAGAAGGAGGTTAGCAGGTACGTCTACAGTCAGGCAGGATGCGGGAGGGTTCTGCCCTGTACTCAGCTCTCACAGGGAAGCATGCCTTGAAGCCAGCTCTCAACTAGCTGCATTCTTATGACAGTGTGAAGGTAGCAGTATTCTGAGTAAGGAGGTTCCCAGATTACCACTCTACTGCACCTGGAGATACCCTCCAGGTCTGCATTGTTAACTTGCGTCTCAGAGGCCTCTGGCAAAAGTCTCTGGTGAAGACGTGGGAAACTCACTCTGCAGGCAGTGTGGAACTGTGAGGGACTGAGGGTGAGCTCAACTCTCAGCAGTAAGATGATTTTGGACAAGGCGTTCAGCTACCTTCTCACATATGGAATTAGTATGTAGCACCAGTCTACCCCAGGAATTACTTGGAAATCGCTGGATTGAGCTTGGAGGCACTAGACTTGTGTGCCGGGAGATTCCAGTTACCTCTCCCAACACTTCGGTGAAGCAGCGAGCCTAGGCCTTTTGGAAGCGAAAGTTAGCTGCAGGCAGGAGGTAGGGCTACAGGCCATAAGCTCAACTCTCAGAACTGTGTATGCATGGGAGGCAGATGTCTGCTACCCACTCGTACATGCGAGTGGGAACCTAGCTACACTCTGATGAAGAAGGACTTTGGAAATCGCTGTATTCAACTCAGATACACGTGGGTTCAGGCACAACGATTCCACATGCTTTTCTCACAACCTTTCCCTGCCACTAACATGAGGACGTTAGCAGCTCCTTCTACAGTCAAGCAGGATGCGGGAGGGTTGTGCCCTGTCCTTAGCTCTCACAGGGAAGCATGCCTTGAAGCCAGCTGTCAACTAGCTGCATTCTTATGGCAGGGTGAAGGTAACAGTATTCTGAGACAGGAGGTTCCCAGATTACGACTCTACTGCACCTTGAGATACCCGCCAGGTCTGCATTGTTAACTTGCGTCTCAGAAGCCTCTGGCAAAAGTCTCTGGTAAAGACGTGCGAAACTCACTCTGCAGGCAGTGTGGAACTGTGAGGGACTGAGGGTGAGCTCAACTCTCAGCAGTAAGATGATTTTGGACAAGACGTTCACTACCTTCTCACATATGGAACTTAGTATGTAGCACCAGTCTACCCCAGGAATTACTGGGAAATCGCTGGATTGAGCTTGGAGGCACTAGTCTTGTGTGCCGGGAGATTCCAGTTACCTCTCCCAACACTTCGGTGAAGCAGCGAGCCTAGGCCTTTTGGAAGCGAAAGTTAGATTCAGGCAGGAGGTAGGGTTACAGGCCATAAGCTCAACTCTCAGAAGTGTGTATGCATGGGAGGCAGATGTCTGCTACCCACTCGGACATGGGAGTTGGAACCTAGCTACAGTCTGATTTAAGTAGGCCTTTGGAAATCGCTGTATTCAACTCAGATACACAGGAGTTCAGGCCCAATGCTTACACATGCTTTTTCCACAACCTCTCTCAGCCACTAACATTAGGATATTAGCAGCTACGCCTACAGTCAGGCAGGATGCGTGAGGGTTCTGCACTGACCTCAGCTCTCCGAGGGAAGCATTCCTTGAAGCCAGCTTTCAACTAGCTGCATTCTTATGGCAGTGTGAAGGTAGCAGTATTCTGAGTCAGGAGGTTCCAAGATTACCACTCTACTGCACCTGGAGATACCCTCCAGGTCTGCATTGTTAACTTGCGTCTCAGAAGCCTCTGGCAAACGTCTCTGGTGAAGATCTGCGAAACTCACTCTGCAGGCAGTGTGGAACTGTGAGGGACTGAGGGTGAGCTCAACTCTCAGAAGTAAGATGCTTTTGGACAAGGCGTTCAGCTACCTTCTCACGTATGGAACTTAGTATGTAGCACCAGCCTACCACAGGAATTACTACGAAATCGCTGGATTGAGCTTGGAGGCACTCGTCTTGGGTGCCGGGAGATTCCAATTACCTCTCCCAACACTTCCGTCAAACAGCGAGCCTAGGCCTTTTAGAAGCAAAGGGTACCAGCAGGCTGGATGGAGATGAACAGGCCATAAGCTCAACTCTCTGAAGTGTGTATGCATGGGAGGCAGTTGTCTGCTCCCCATTCTGACATAGTAGTTGGAACCTAGCTACACTCTGATTGAAGAAGGCCATTGGAAATCGCTGTATTCAACTCAGTTACACAGGAGTTCAGGCCCAATGCTTACACATGCTTTTCCCGCAACCTCTCTCAGCCACTCACTTTAGGATGTTAGCAACCACGCCTACAGTCAGGCAGGATGCGGGAGGGTTCTGCCCTGTCCTCAGCTCTCCCAGGGAAGCATGCCTAGAAGCCAGCTCTCAACAAGCTGCATTCTTATGGCAGTGTGAAGGTAGCAGTATTCTGAGTCAGGAGGTTCCAAGATTACCACTCTACTGCACCTGGAGATACCCTCCAGGTCTGCATTGTTAACTTGCGTCTCAGAAGCCTCTGGCAAACGTCTCTGGTGAAGATCTGCGAAACTCACTCTGCAGGCAGTGTGGAACTGTGAGGGACTGAGGGTGAGCTCAACTCTCAGAAGTAAGATGCTTTTGGACAAGGCGTTCAGCTACCTTCTCACGTATGGAACTTAGTATGTAGCACCAGCCTACCATAGGAATTACTACGAAATCGCTGGATTGAGCTTGGAGGCACTCGTCTTGGGTGCCGGGAGATTCCAATTACCTCTCCCAACACTTCCGTCAAACAGCGAGCCTAGGCCTTTTAGAAGCAAAGGGTACCAGCAGGCTGGATGGAGATGAACAGGCTATCAGCTCAACTCTCAGAAGTGTGTATGCATGGGAGGCAGATGTCTGCTACCCATTCTGACATGGGAGTTGGAACTTAGCTACACTCTGATTGAAGTAGGCCATTGGAAATCACTGTATTCAACTCAGATACACAGGAGTTCAGGCCCAATGCTTACACATGCTTTTCCCGCAACCTCTCTCAGCCACTCACTTTAGGATGTTAGCAACCACGCCTACAGTCAGGCAGGATGCGGGAGGGTTCTGCCCTGTCCTCAGCTCTCCCAGGGAAGCATGCCTAGAAGCCAGCTCTCAACAAGCTGCATTCTTATGGCAGTGTGAAGGTAGCAGTATTCTGAGTCAGGAGGTTCCAAGATTACCACTCTACTGCACCTGGAGATACCCTCCAGGTCTGCATTGTTAACTTGCGTCTCAGAAGCCTGTGGCAAACGTCTGTGGTGAAGACCTGTGAAACTCACTCTGCAGGCAGTGTGGAACTGTGAGGGACTGAGGGTGAGCTCAACTCTCAGAAGTAAGATGTTTTTGGACAAGGCGTTCAACTACCTACTCACGTATGGAACTTAGTATGTAGCACCAGTCTACCCCAGGAATTACTAGGAAATCGCTTGATTGAGCTTGGAGGCACTCGTCTTGTGTGCCGGGAAATTCCAATTACCTCTCCCAACACTTGCGTCAAGCAGCGAGCCTAGGCCTTTTGGAAACGAAAGGTAGCGGCAGGCAGGATGTAGGATTACAGGCCATAAGCTCAACTCTCAGAAGTGTGTATGCATGGGAGGCAGATGTCTGCTACCCACTCGGACATGGGAGTTGGAACCTAGCTACACTCCTATTGAAGAAGGATGTTGGAAATCGCTGTATTCAACTCAGATACACGGGAGTTCAGGCCCAATGCTTACACATGCTTTTCCCACAACTTATCCCAGCCACTAACAGAAGGAGGTTAGCAGGTACGTCTACAGTCAGGCAGGATGCGGGAGGGTTCTGCCCTGTACTCAGCTCTCACAGGGAAGCATGCCTTGAAGCCAGCTCTCAACTAGCTGCGTTCTTATGACAGTGTGAAGGTAGCAGTATTCTGAGTAAGGAGGTTCCCAGATTACCACTCTACTGCACCTGGAGATACCCTCCAGGTCTGCATTGTAACTTGCGTCTCAGAGGCCTCTGGCAAAAGTCTCTGGTGAAGACGTGGGAAACTCACTCTGCAGGCAGTGTGGAACTGTGAGGGACTGAGGGTGAGCTCAACTCTCAGCAGTAAGATGATTTTGGACAAGGCGTTCAGCTACCTTCTCACATATGGAACTTAGTATGTAGCACCAGTCTACCCCAGGAATTACTTGGAAATCGCTGGATTGAGCTTGGAGGCACTAGACTTGTGTGCCGGGAGATTCCAGTTACCTCTCCCAACACTTCGGTGAAGCAGCGAGCCTAGGCCTTTTGGAAGCGAAAGTTAGCTGCAGGCAGGAGGTAGGGCTACAGGCCATAAGCTCAACACTCAGAACTGTGTATGCATGGGAGGCAGATGTCTGCTACCCACTCGGACATGCGAGTGGGAACCTAGCTACACTCTGATGAAGAAGGACTTTGGAAATCGCTGTATTCAACTCAGATACACGTGGGTTCAGGCACAACGATTCCACATGCTTTTCTCACGACCTTTCCCTGCCACTAACATGAGGACGTTAGCAGCTCCTTCTACAGTCAAGCAGGATGCGGGAGGGTTGTGCCCTGTCCTTAGCTCTCACAGGGAAGCATGCCTTGAAGCCAGCTGTCAACTAGCTGCATTCTTATGGCAGGGTGAAGGTAACAGTATTCTGAGACAGGAGGTTCCCAGATTACGACTCTACTGCACCTTGAGATACCCGCCAGGTCTGCATTGTTAACTTGCGTCTCAGAAGCCTCTGGCAAAAGTCTCTGGTAAAGACGTGCGAAACTCACTCTGCAGGCAGTGTGGAACTGTGAGGGACTGAGGGTGAGCTCAACTCTCAGCAGTAAGATGATTTTGGACAAGACGTTCAGCTACCTTCTCACATATGGAACTTAGTATGTAGCACCAGTCTACCCCAGGAATTACTGGGAAATCGCTGGATTGAGCTTGGAGGCACTAGTCTTGTGTGCCGGGAGATTCCAGTTACCTCTCCCAACACTTCGGTGAAGCAGCGAGCCTAGGCCTTTTGGAAGCGAAAGTTAGATTCAGGCAGGAGGTAGGGTTACAGGCCATAAGCTCAACTCTCAGAAGTGTGTATGCATGGGAGGCAGATGTCTGCTACCCACTCGGACATGGGAGTTGGAACCTAGCTACAGTCTGATTTAAGTAGGCCTTGGAAATCGCTGTATTCAACTCAGATACACAGGAGTTCAGGCCCAATGCTTACACATGCTTTTTCCACAACCTCTCTCAGCCACTAACATTAGGATATTAGCAGCTACGCCTACAGTCAGGCAGGATGCGTGAGGGTTCTGCACTGACCTCAGCTCTCCGAGGGAAGCATTCCTTGAAGCCAGCTCTCAACTAGCTGCATTCTTATGGCAGTGTGAAGGTAGCAGTATTCTGAGTCAGGAGGTTCCAAGATTACCACTCTACTGCACCTGGAGATACCCTCCAGGTCTGCATTGTTAACTTGCGTCTCAGAAGCCTCTGGCAAACGTCTCTGGTGAAGATCTGCGAAACTCACTCTGCAGGCAGTGTGGAACTGTGAGGGACTGAGGGTGAGCTCAACTCTCAGAAGTAAGATGCTTTTGGACAAGGCGTTCAGCTACCTTCTCACGTATGGAACTTAGTATGTAGCACCAGCCTACCACAGGAATTACTACGAAATCGCTGGATTGAGCTTGGAGGCACTCGTCTTGGGTGCCGGGAGATTCCAATTACCTCTCCCAACACTTCCGTCAAACAGCGAGCCTAGGCCTTTTAGAAGCAAAGGGTACCAGCAGGCTGGATGGAGATGAACAGGCCATAAGCTCAACTCTCTGAAGTGTGTATGCATGGGAGGCAGTTGTCTGCTCCCCATTCTGACATGGTAGTTGGAACCTAGCTACACTCTGATTGAAGAAGGCCATTGGAAATCGCTGTATTCAACTCAGTTACACAGGAGTTCAGGCCCAATGCTTACACATGCTTTTCCCGCAACCTCTCTCAGCCACTCACTTTAGGATGTTAGCAACCACGCCTACAGTCAGGCAGGATGCGGGAGGGTTCTGCCCTGTCCTCAGCTCTCCCAGGGAAGCATGCCTAGAAGCCAGCTCTCAACAAGCTGCATTCTTATGGCAGTGTGAAGGTAGCAGTATTCTGAGTCAGGAGGTTCCAAGATTACCACTCTACTGCACCTGGAGATACCGTCCAGGTCTGCATTGTTAACTTGCGTCTCAGAGGCCTCTGGCAAAAGTCTCTGGTGAAGACGTGGGAAACTCACTCTGCAGGCAGTGTGGAACTCTGAGGGACTGAGGGTGAGCTCAACTCTCAGAAGTAAGATGCTTTTGGACAAGGCGTTCAGCTACCTTCTCACGTATGGAACTTAGTATGTAGCACCAGCCTACCACAGGAATTACTACGAAATCGCTGGATTGAGCTTGGAGGCACTCGTCTTGGGTGCCGGGAGATTCCAATTACCTCTCCCAACACTTCCGTCAAACAGCGAGCCTAGGCCTTTTAGAAGCAAAGGGTACCAGCAGGCTGGATGGAGATGAACAGGCTATCAGCTCAACTCTCAGAAGTGTGTATGCATGGGAGGCAGATGTCTGCTACCCATTCTGACATGGGAGTTGGAACTTAGCTACACTCTGATTGAAGTAGGCCATTGGAAATCACTGTATTCAACTCAGATACACAGGAGTTCAGGCCCAATGCTTACACATGCTTTTCCCGCAACCTCTCTCAGCCACTAACATTAGGATGTTAGCAGCTACGCCTACAGTCAGGCAGGATGCGTGAGGGTTCTGCCCTTTCCTCAGCACTCCCAGGAAAGCATGCCTAGAAGCCAGCTCTCAACAGGCAGCATTCTTATGGCAGTGTGAAGGTAGCAGTATTCTGAGTCAGGAGGTTCCAAGATTACCACCCTACTGCACCTGGAGATACCCTCCAGGTCTGCATTGTTAACTTGCGTCTCAGAAGCCTGTGGCAAAGTCTGTGGTGAAGACCTGTGAAACTCACTCTGCAGGCAGTGTGGAACTGTGAGGGACTGAGGGTGAGCTCAACTCTCAGAAGTAAGATGTTTTTGGACAAGGCGTTCAACTACCTACTCACGTATGGAACTTAGTATGTAGCACCAGTCTACCCCAGGAATTACTAGGAAATCGCTTGATTGAGCTTGGAGGCACTCGTCTTGTGTGCCGGGAAATTCCAATTACCTCTCCCAACACTTGCGTCAAGCAGCGAGCCTAGGCCTTTTGGAAACGAAAGGTAGCGGCAGGCAGGATGTAGGGTTACAGGCCATAAGCTCAACTCTCAGAAGTGTGTATGCATGGGAGGCAGATGTCTGCTACCCACTCGGACATGGGAGTTGGAACCTAGCTACACTCCTATTGAAGAAGGATGTTGGAAATCGCTGTATTCAACTCAGATACACGGGAGTTCAGGCCCAATGCTTACACATGCTTTTCCCACAACTTATCCCAGCCACTAACAGAAGGAGGTTAGCAGGTACGTCTACAGTCAGGCAGGATGCAGGAGGGTTCTGCCCTGTACTCAGCTCTCACAGGGAAGCATGCCTTGAAGCCAGCTCTCAACTAGCTGCATTCTTATGACAGTGTGAAGGTAGCAGTATTCTGAGTAAGGAGGTTCCCAGATTACCACTCTACTGCACCTGGAGATACCCTCCAGGTCTGCATTGTTAACTTGCGTCTCAGAGGCCTCTGGCAAAAGTCTCTGGTGAAGATGTGGGAAACTCACTCTGCAGGCAGTGTGGAACTGTGAGGGACTGAGGGTGAGCTCAACTCTCAGCAGTAAGATGATTTTGGACAAGGCGTTCAGCTACCTTCTCACATATGGAACTTAGTATGTAGCACCAGTCTACCCCAGGAATTACTTGGAAATCGCTGGATTGAGCTTGGAGGCACTAGACTTGTGTGCCGGGAGATTCCAGTTACCTCTCCCAACACTTCGGTGAAGCAGCGAGCCTAGGCCTTTTGGAAGCGAAAGTTAGCTGCAGGCAGGAGGTAGGGCTACAGGCCATAAGCTCAACTCTCAGAACTGTGTATGCATGGGAGGCAGATGTCTGCTACCCACTCGTACATGCGAGTGGGAACCTAGCTACACTCTGATGAAGAAGGACTTTGGAAATCGCTGTATTCAACTCAGATACACGTGGGTTCAGGCACAACGATTCCACATGCTTTTCTCACGACCTTTCCCTGCCACTAACATGAGGACGTTAGCAGCTCCTTCTACAGTCAAGCAGGATGCGGGAGGGTTGTGCCCTGTCCTTAGCTCTCACAGGGAAGCATGCCTTGAAGCCAGCTGTCAACTAGCTGCATTCTTATGGCAGGGTGAAGGTAACAGTATTCTGAGACAGGAGGTTCCCAGATTACGACTCTACTGCACCTTGAGATACCCGCCAGGTCTGCATTGTTAACTTGCGTCTCAGAAGCCTCTGGCAAAAGTCTCTGGTAAAGACGTGCGAAACTCACTCTGCAGGCAGTGTGGAACTGTGAGGGACTGAGGGTGAGCTCAACTCTCAGCAGTAAGATGATTTTGGACAAGACGTTCAGCTACCTTCTCACATATGGAACTTAGTATGTAGCACCAGTCTACCCCAGGAATTACTGGGAAATCGCTGGATTGAGCTTGGAGGCACTAGTCTTGTGTGCCGGCAGATTCCAGTTACCTCTCCCAACACTTCGGTGAAGCAGCGAGCCTAGGCCTTTTGGAAGCGAAAGTTAGATTCAGGCAGGAGGTAGGGTTACAGGCCATAAGCTCAACTCTCAGAAGTGTGTATGCATGGGAGGCAGATGTCTGCTACCCACTCGGACATGGGAGTTGGAACCTAGCTACAGTCTGATTTAAGTAGGCCTTTGGAAATCGCTGTATTCAACTCAGATACACAGGAGTTCAGGCCCAATGCTTACACATGCTTTTTCCACAACCTCTCTCAGCCACTAACATTAGGATATTAGCAGCTACGCCTACAGTCAGGCAGGATGCGTGAGGGTTCTGCACTGACCTCAGCTCTCCTAGGGAAGCATTCCTTGAAGCCAGCTCTCAACTAGCTGCATTCTTATGGCAGTGTGAAGGTAGCAGTATTCTGAGTCAGGAGGTTCCAAGATTACCACTCTACTGCACCTGGAGATACCCTCCAGGTCTGCATTGTTAACTTGCGTCTCAGAAGCCTCTGGCAAACGTCTCTGGTGAAGATCTGCGAAACTCACTCTGCAGGCAGTGTGGAACTGTGAGGGACTGAGGGTGAGCTCAACTCTCAGAAGTAAGATGCTTTTGGACAAGGCGTTCAGCTACCTTCTCACGTATGGAACTTAGTATGTAGCACCAGCCTACCACAGGAATTACTACGAAATCGCTGGATTGAGCTTGGAGGCACTCGTCTTGGGTGCCGGGAGATTCCAATTACCTCTCCCAACACTTCCGTCAAACAGCGAGCCTAGGCCTTTTAGAAGCAAAGGGTACCAGCAGGCTGGATGGAGATGAACAGGCCATAAGCTCAACTCTCTGAAGTGTGTATGCATGGGAGGCAGTTGTCTGCTCCCCATTCTGACATGGTAGTTGGAACCTAGCTACACTCTGATTGAAGAAGGCCATTGGAAATCGCTGTATTCAACTCAGTTACACAGGAGTTCAGGCCCAATGCTTACACATGCTTTTCCCGCAACCTCTCTCAGCCACTCACTTTAGGATGTTAGCAACCACGCCTACAGTCAGGCAGGATGCGGGAGGGTTCTGCCCTGTCCTCAGCTCTCCCAGGGAAGCATGCCTAGAAGCCAGCTCTCAACAAGCTGCATTCTTATGGCAGTGTGAAGGTAGCAGTATTCTGAGTCAGGAGGTTCCAAGATTACCACTCTACTGCACCTGGAGATACCCTCCAGGTCTGCATTGTTAACTTGCGTCTCAGAAGCCTGTGGCAAACGTCTGTGGTGAAGACCTGTGAAACTCACTCTGCAGGCAGTGTGGAACTGTGAGGGACTGAGGGTGAGCTCAACTCTCAGAAGTAAGATGTTTTTGGACAAGGCGTTCAACTACCTACTCACGTATGGAACTTAGTATGTAGCACCAGTCTACCCCAGGAATTACTAGGAAATCGCTTGATTGAGCTTGGAGGCACTCGTCTTGTGTGCCGGGAAATTCCAATTACCTCTCCCAACACTTGCGTCAAGCAGCGAGCCTAGGCCTTTTGGAAACGAAAGGTAGCGGCAGGCAGGATGTAGGATTACAGGCCATAAGCTCAACTCTCAGAAGTGTGTATGCATGGGAGGCAGATGTCTGCTACCCACTCGGACATGGGAGTTGGAACCTAGCTACACTCCTATTGAAGAAGGATGTTGGAAATCGCTGTATTCAACTCAGATACACGGGAGTTCAGGCCCAATGCTTACACATGCTTTTCCCACAACTTATCCCAGCCACTAACAGAAGGAGGTTAGCAGGTACGTCTACAGTCAGGCAGGATGCGGGAGGGTTCTGCCCTGTACTCAGCTCTCACAGGGAAGCATGCCTTGAAGCCAGCTCTCAACTAGCTGCATTCTTATGACAGTGTGAAGGTAGCAGTATTCTGAGTAAGGAGGTTCCCAGATTACCACTCTACTGCACCTGGAGATACCCTCCAGGTCTGCATTGTAACTTGCGTCTCAGAGGCCTCTGGCAAAAGTCTCTGGTGAAGACGTGGGAAACTCACTCTGCAGGCAGTGTGGAACTGTGAGGGACTGAGGGTGAGCTCAACTCTCAGCAGTAAGATGATTTTGGACAAGGCGTTCAGCTACCTTCTCACATATGGAACTTAGTATGTAGCACCAGTCTACCCCAGGAATTACTTGGAAATCGCTGGATTGAGCTTGGAGGCACTAGACTTGTGTGCCGGGAGATTCCAGTTACCTCTCCCAACACTTCGGTGAAGCAGCGAGCCTAGGCCTTTTGGAGGCGAAAGTTAGCTGCAGGCAGGAGGTAGGGCTACAGGCCATAAGCTCAACACTCAGAACTGTGTATGCATGGGAGGCAGATGTCTGCTACCCACTCGGACATGCGAGTGGGAACCTAGCTACACTCTGATGAAGAAGGACTTTGGAAATCGCTGTATTCAACTCAGATACACGTGGGTTCAGGCACAACGATTCCACATGCTTTTCTCACGACCTTTCCCTGCCACTAACATGAGGACGTTAGCAGCTCCTTCTACAGTCAAGCAGGATGCGGGAGGGTTGTGCCCTGTCCTTAGCTCTCACAGGGAAGCATGCCTTGAAGCCAGCTGTCAACTAGCTGCATTCTTATGGCAGGGTGAAGGTAACAGTATTCTGAGACAGGAGGTTCCCAGATTACGACTCTACTGCACCTTGAGATACCCGCCAGGTCTGCATTGTTAACTTGCGTCTCAGAAGCCTCTGGCAAAAGTCTCTGGTAAAGACGTGCGAAACTCACTCTGCAGGCAGTGTGGAACTGTGAGGGACTGAGGGTGAGCTCAACTCTCAGCAGTAAGATGATTTTGGACAAGACGTTCAGCTACCTTCTCACATATGGAACTTAGTATGTAGCACCAGTCTACCCCAGGAATTACTGGGAAATCGCTGGATTGAGCTTGGAGGCACTAGTCTTGTGTGCCGGGAGATTCCAGTTACCTCTCCCAACACTTCGGTGAAGCAGCGAGCCTAGGCCTTTTGGAAGCGAAAGTTAGATTCAGGCAGGAGGTAGGGTTACAGGCCATAAGCTCAACTCTCAGAAGTGTGTATGCATGGGAGGCAGATGTCTGCTACCCACTCGGACATGGGAGTTGGAACCTAGCTACAGTCTGATTTAAGTAGGCCTTTGGAAATCGCTGTATTCAACTCAGATACACAGGAGTTCAGGCCCAATGCTTACACATGCTTTTTTCCACAACCTCTCTCAGCCACTAACATTAGGATATTAGCAGCTACGCCTACAGTCAGGCAGGATGCGTGAGGGTTCTGCACTGACCTCAGCTCTCCGAGGGAAGCATTCCTTGAAGCCAGCTCTCAACTAGCTGCATTCTTATGGCAGTGTGAAGGTAGCAGTATTCTGAGTCAGGAGGTTCCAAGATTACCACTCTACTGCACCTGGAGATACCCTCCAGGTCTGCATTGTTAACTTGCGTCTCAGAAGCCTCTGGCAAACGTCTCTGGTGAAGATCTGCGAAACTCACTCTGCAGGCAGTGTGGAACTGTGAGGGACTGAGGGTGAGCTCAACTCTCAGAAGTAAGATGCTTTTGGACAAGGCGTTCAGCTACCTTCTCACGTATGGAACTTAGTATGTAGCACCAGCCTACCACAGGAATTACTACGAAATCGCTTGATTGAGCTTGGAGGCACTCGTCTTGGGTGCCGGGAGATTCCAATTACCTCTCCCAACACTTCCGTCAAACAGCGAGCCTAGGCCTTTTAGAAGCAAAGGGTACCAGCAGGCTGGATGGAGATGAACAGGCCATAAGCTCAACTCTCTGAAGTGTGTATGCATGGGAGGCAGTTGTCTGCTCCCCATTCTGACATGGTAGTTGGAACCTAGCTACACTCTGATTGAAGAAGGCCATTGGAAATCGCTGTATTCAACTCAGTTACACAGGAGTTCAGGCCCAATGCTTACACATGCTTTTCCCGCAACCTCTCTCAGCCACTCACTTTAGGATGTTAGCAACCACGCCTACAGTCAGGCAGGATGCGGGAGGGTTCTGCCCTGTCCTCAGCTCTCCCAGGGAAGCATGCCTAGAAGCCAGCTCTCAACAAGCTGCATTCTTATGGCAGTGTGAAGGTAGCAGTATTCTGAGTCAGGAGGTTCCAAGATTACCACTCTACTGCACCTGGAGATACCGTCCAGGTCTGCATTGTTAACTTGCGTCTCAGAGGCCTCTGGAAAAGTCTCTGGTGAAGACGTGGGAAACTCACTCTGCAGGCAGTGTGGAACTGTGAGGGACTGAGGGTGAGCTCAACTCTCAGAAGTAAGATGCTTTTGGACAAGGCGTTCAGCTACCTTCTCACGTATGGAACTTAGTATGTAGCACCAGCCTACCACAGGAATTACTACGAAATCGCTGGATTGAGCTTGGAGGCACTCGTCTTGGGTGCCGGGAGATTCCAATTACCTCTCCCAACACTTCCGTCAAACAGCGAGCCTAGGCCTTTTAGAAGCAAAGGGTACCAGCAGGCTGGATGGAGATGAACAGGCTATCAGCTCAACTCTCAGAAGTGTGTATGCATGGGAGGCAGATGTCTGCTACCCATTCTGACATGGGAGTTGGAACTTAGCTACACTCTGATTGAAGTAGGCCATTGGAAATCACTGTATTCAACTCAGATACACAGGAGTTCAGGCCCAATGCTTACACATGCTTTTCCCGCAACCTCTCTCAGCCACTAACATTAGGATGTTAGCAGCTACGCCTACAGTCAGGCAGGATGCGGGAGGGTTCTGCCCTTTCCTCAGCACTCCCAGGAAAGCATGCCTAGAAGCCAGCTCTCAACAGGCAGCATTCTTATGGCAGTGTGAAGGTAGCAGTATTCTGAGTCAGGAGGTTCCAAGATTACCACCCTACTGCACCTGGAGATACCCTCCAGGTCTGCATTGTTAACTTGCGTCTCAGAAGCCTGTGGCAAAGTCTGTGGTGAAGACCTGTGAAACTCACTCTGCAGGCAGTGTGGAACTGTGAGGGACTGAGGGTGAGCTCAACTCTCAGAAGTAAGATGTTTTTGGACAAGGCGTTCAACTACCTACTCACGTATGGAACTTAGTATGTAGCACCAGTCTACCCCAGGAATTACTAGGAAATCGCTTGATTGAGCTTGGAGGCACTCGTCTTGTGTGCCGGGAAATTCCAATTACCTCTCCCAACACTTGCGTCAAGCAGCGAGCCTAGGCCTTTTGGAAACGAAAGGTAGCGGCAGGCAGGATGTAGGGTTACAGGCCATAAGCTCAACTCTCAGAAGTGTGTATGCATGGGAGGCAGATGTCTGCTACCCACTCGGACATGGGAGTTGGAACCTAGCTACACTCCTATTGAAGAAGGATGTTGGAAATCGCTGTATTCAACTCAGATACACGGGAGTTCAGGCCCAATGCTTACACATGCTTTTCCCACAACTTATCCCAGCCACTAACAGAAGGAGGTTAGCAGGTACGTCTACAGTCAGGCAGGATGCAGGAGGGTTCTGCCCTGTCCTCAGCTCTCACAGGGAAGCATGCCTTGAAGCCAGCTCTCAACTAGCTGCATTCTTATGACAGTGTGAAGGTAGCAGTATTCTGAGTAAGGAGGTTCCCAGATTACCACTCTACTGCACCTGGAGATACCCTCCAGGTCTGCATTGTTAACTTGCGTCTCAGAGGCCTCTGGCAAAAGTCTCTGGTGAAGACGTGGGAAACTCACTCTGCAGGCAGTGTGGAACTGTGAGGGACTGAGGGTGAGCTCAACTCTCAGCAGTAAGATGATTTTGGACAAGGCGTTCAGCTACCTTCTCACATATGGAACTTAGTATGTAGCACCAGTCTACCCCAGGAATTACTTGGAAATCGCTGGATTGAGCTTGGAGGCACTAGACTTGTGTGCCGGGAGATTCCAGTTACCTCTCCCAACACTTCGGTGAAGCAGCGAGCCTAGGCCTTTTGGAAGCGAAAGTTAGCTGCAGGCAGGAGGTAGGGCTACAGGCCATAAGCTCAACTCTCAGAACTGTGTATGCATGGGAGGCAGATGTCTGCTACCCACTCGTACATGCGAGTGGGAACCTAGCTACACTCTGATGAAGAAGGACTTTGGAAATCGCTGTATTCAACTCAGATACACGTGGGTTCAGGCACAACGATTCCACATGCTTTTCTCACGACCTTTCCCTGCCACTAACATGAGGACGTTAGCAGCTCCTTCTACAGTCAAGCAGGATGCGGGAGGGTTGTGCCCTGTCCTTAGCTCTCACAGGGAAGCATGCCTTGAAGCCAGCTGTCAACTAGCTGCATTCTTATGGCAGGGTGAAGGTAACAGTATTCTGAGACAGGAGGTTCCCAGATTACGACTCTACTGCACCTTGAGATACCCGCCAGGTCTGCATTGTTAACTTGCGTCTCAGAAGCCTCTGGCAAAAGTCTCTGGTAAAGACGTGCGAAACTCACTCTGCAGGCAGTGTGGAACTGTGAGGGACTGAGGGTGAGCTCAACTCTCAGCAGTAAGATGATTTTGGACAAGACGTTCAGCTACCTTCTCACATATGGAACTTAGTATGTAGCACCAGTCTACCCCAGGAATTACTGGGAAATCGCTGGATTGAGCTTGGAGGCACTAGTCTTGTGTGCCGGCAGATTCCAGTTACCTCTCCCAACACTTCGGTGAAGCAGCGAGCCTAGGCCTTTTGGAAGCGAAAGTTAGATTCAGGCAGGAGGTAGGGTTACAGGCCATAAGCTCAACTCTCAGAAGTGTGTATGCATGGGAGGCAGATGTCTGCTACCCACTCGGACATGGGAGTTGGAACCTAGCTACAGTCTGATTTAAGTAGGCCTTTGGAAATCGCTGTATTCAACTCAGATACACAGGAGTTCAGGCCCAATGCTTACACATGCTTTTTCCACAACCTCTCTCAGCCACTAACATTAGGATATTAGCAGCTACGCCTACAGTCAGGCAGGATGCGTGAGGGTTCTGCACTGACCTCAGCTCTCCGAGGGAAGCATTCCTTGAAGCCAGCTCTCAACTAGCTGCATTCTTATGGCAGTGTGAAGGTAGCAGTATTCTGAGTCAGGAGGTTCCAAGATTACCACTCTACTGCACCTGGAGATACCCTCCAGGTCTGCATTGTTAACTTGCGTCTCAGAAGCCTCTGGCAAACGTCTCTGGTGAAGATCTGCGAAACTCACTCTGCAGGCAGTGTGGAACTGTGAGGGACTGAGGGTGAGCTCAACTCTCAGAAGTAAGATGCTTTTGGACAAGGCGTTCAGCTACCTTCTCACGTATGGAACTTAGTATGTAGCACCAGCCTACCACAGGAATTACTACGAAATCGCTGGATTGAGCTTGGAGGCACTCGTCTTGGGTGCCGGGAGATTCCAATTACCTCTCCCAACACTTCCGTCAAACAGCGAGCCTAGGCCTTTTAGAAGCAAAGGGTACCAGCAGGCTGGATGGAGATGAACAGGCTATCAGCTCAACTCTCTGAAGTGTGTATGCATGGGAGGCAGATGTCTGCTACCCATTCTGACATGGGAGTTGGAACTTAGCTACACTCTGATTGAAGTAGGCCATTGGAAATCACTGTATTCAACTCAGATACACAGGAGTTCAGGCCCAATGCTTACACATGCTTTTCCCGCAACCTCTCTCAGCCACTAACATTAGGATGTTAGCAGCTACGCCTACAGTCAGGCAGGATGCGTGAGGGTTCTGCCCTTTCCTCAGCACTCCCAGGAAAGCATGCCTAGAAGCCAGCTCTCAACAGGCAGCATTCTTATGGCAGTGTGAAGGTAGCAGTATTCTGAGTCAGGAGGTTCCAAGATTACCACCCTACTGCACCTGGAGATACCCTCCAGGTCTGCATTGTTAACTTGCGTCTCAGAAGCCTGTGGCAAACGTCTGTGGTGAAGACCTGTGAAACTCACTCTGCAGGCAGTGTGGAACTGTGAGGGACTGAGGGTGAGCTCAACTCTCAGAAGTAAGATGTTTTTGGACAAGGCGTTCAACTACCTACTCACGTATGGAACTTAGTATGTAGCACCAGTCTACCCCAGGAATTACTAGGAAATCGCTTGATTGAGCTTGGAGGCACTCGTCTTGTGTGCCGGGAAATTCCAATTACCTCTCCCAACACTTGCGTCAAGCAGCGAGCCTAGGCCTTTTGGAAACGAAAGGTAGCGGCAGGCAGGATGTAGGGTTACAGGCCATAAGCTCAACTCTCTGAAGTGTGTATGCATGGGAGGCAGATGTCTGCTACCCACTCGGACATGGGAGTTGGAACCTAGCTACACTCCTATTGAAGAAGGATGTTGGAAATCGCTGTATTCAACTCAGATACACGGGAGTTCAGGCCCAATGCTTACACATGCTTTTCCCACAACTTATCCCAGCCACTAACAGAAGGAGGTTAGCAGGTACGTCTACAGTCAGGCAGGATGCGGGAGGGTTCTGCCCTGTACTCAGCTCTCACAGGGAAGCATGCCTTGAAGCCAGCTCTCAACTAGCTGCATTCTTATGACAGTGTGAAGGTAGCAGTATTCTGAGTAAGGAGGTTCCCAGATTACCACTCTACTGCACCTGGAGATACCCTCCAGGTCTGCAATGTTAACTTGCGTCTCAGAGGCCTCTGGCAAAAGTCTCTGGTGTAGACGTGGGAAACTCACTCTGCAGGCAGTGTGGAACTGTGAGGGACTGAGGGTGAGCTCAACTCTCAGCAGTAAGATGATTTTGGACAAGGCGTTCAGCTACCTTCTCACATATGGAACTTAGTATGTAGCACCAGTCTACCCCAGGAATTACTTGGAAATCGCTGGATTGAGCTTGGAGGCACTAGACTTGTGTGCCGGGAGATTCCAGTTACCTCTCCCAACACTTCGGTGAAGCAGCGAGCCTAGGCCTTTTGGAAGCGAAAGTTAGCTGCAGGCAGGAGGTAGGGCTACAGGCCATAAGCTCAACTCTCAGAACTGTGTATGCATGGGAGGCAGATGTCTGCTACCCACTCGTACATGCGAGTGGGAACCTAGCTACACTCTGATGAAGAAGGACTTTGGAAATCGCTGTATTCAACTCAGATACACGTGGGTTCAGGCACAACGATTCCACATGCTTTTCTCACGACCTTTCCCTGCCACTAACATGAGGACGTTAGCAGCTCCTTCTACAGTCAAGCAGGATGCGGGAGGGTTGTGCCCTGTCCTTAGCTCTCACAGGGAAGCATGCCTTGAAGCCAGCTGTCAACTAGCTGCATTCTTATGGCAGGGTGAAGGTAACAGTATTCTGAGACAGGAGGTTCCCAGATTACGACTCTACTGCACCTTGAGATACCCGCCAGGTCTGCATTGTTAACTTGCGTCTCAGAAGCCTCTGGCAAAAGTCTCTGGTAAAGACGTGCGAAACTCACTCTGCAGGCAGTGTGGAACTGTGAGGGACTGAGTGAGGGCTCAACTCTCAGCAGTAAGATGATTTTGGACAAGACGTTCAGCTACCTTCTCACATATGGAACTTAGTATGTAGCACCAGTCTACCCCAGGAATTACTGGGAAATCGCTGGATTGAGCTTGGAGGCACTAGACTTGTGTGCCGGGAGATTCCAGTTACCTCTCCCAACACTTCGGTGAAGCAGCGAGCCTAGGCCTTTTGGAAGCGAAAGTTAGATTCAGGCAGGAGGTAGGGTTACAGGCCATAAGCTCAACTCTCAGAAGTGTGTATGCATGGGAGGCAGATGTCTGCTACCCACTCGGACATGGGAGTTGGAACCTAGCTACAGTCTGATTTAAGTAGGCCTTTGGAAATCGCTGTATTCAACTCAGATACACAGGAGTTCAGGCCCAATGCTTACACATGCTTTTTCCACAACCTCTCTCAGCCACTAACATTAGGATATTAGCAGCTACGCCTACAGTCAGGCAGGATGCGTGAGGGTTCTGCACTGACCTCAGCTCTCCGAGGGAAGCATTCCTTGAAGCCAGCTCTCAACTAGCTGCATTCTTATGGCAGTGTGAAGGTAGCAGTATTCTGAGTCAGGAGGTTCCAAGATTACCACTCTACTGCACCTGGAGATACCCTCCAGGTCTGCATTGTTAACTTGCGTCTCAGAAGCCTCTGGCAAACGTCTCTGGTGAAGATCTGCGAAACTCACTCTGCAGGCAGTGTGGAACTGTGAGGGACTGAGGGTGAGCTCAACTCTCAGAAGTAAGATGCTTTTGGACAAGGCGTTCAGCTACCTTCTCACGTATGGAACTTAGTATGTAGCACCAGCCTACCACAGGAATTACTACGAAATCGCTGGATTGAGCTTGGAGGCACTCGTCTTGGGTGCCGGGAGATTCCAATTACCTCTCCCAACACTTCCGTCAAACAGCGAGCCTAGGCCTTTTAGAAGCAAAGGGTACCAGCAGGCTGGATGGAGATGAACAGGCCATAAGCTCAACTCTCTGAAGTGTGTATGCATGGGAGGCAGTTGTCTGCTCCCCATTCTGACATGGTAGTTGGAACCTAGCTACACTCTGATTGAAGAAGGCCATTGGAAATCGCTGTATTCAACTCAGTTACACAGGAGTTCAGGCCCAATGCTTACACATGCTTTTCCCGCAACCTCTCTCAGCCACTCACTTTAGGATGTTGACAACCACGCCTACAGTCAGGCAGGATGCGGGAGGGTTCTGCCCTGTCCTCAGCTCTCCCAGGGAAGCATGCCTAGAAGCCAGCTCTCAACAAGCTGCATTCTTATGGCAGTGTGAAGGTAGCAGTATTCTGAGTCAGGAGGTTCCAAGATTACCACTCTACTGCACCTGGAGATACCCTCCAGGTCTGCATTGTTAACTTGCGTCTCAGAAGCCTGTGGCAAACGTCTGTGGTGAAGACCTGTGAAACTCACTCTGCAGGCAGTGTGGAACTGTGAGGGACTGAGGGTGAGCTCAACTCTCAGAAGTAAGATGTTTTTGGACAAGGCGTTCAACTACCTACTCACGTATGGAACTTAGTATGTAGCACCAGTCTACCCCAGGAATTACTAGGAAATCGCTTGATTGAGCTTGGAGGCACTCGTCTTGTGTGCCGGGAAATTCCAATTACCTCTCCCAACACTTGCGTCAAGCAGCGAGCCTAGGCCTTTTGGAAACGAAAGGTAGCGGCAGGCAGGATGTAGGATTACAGGCCATAAGCTCAACTCTCAGAAGTGTGTATGCATGGGAGGCAGATGTCTGCTACCCACTCGGACATGGGAGTTGGAACCTAGCTACACTCCTATTGAAGAAGGATGTTGGAAATCGCTGTATTCAACTCAGATACACGGGAGTTCAGGCCCAATGCTTACACATGCTTTTCCCACAACTTATCCCAGCCACTAACAGAAGGAGGTTAGCAGGTACGTCTACAGTCAGGCAGGATGCGGGAGGGTTCTGCCCTGTACTCAGCTCTCACAGGGAAGCATGCCTTGAAGCCAGCTCTCAACTAGCTGCATTCTTATGACAGTGTGAAGGTAGCAGTATTCTGAGTAAGGAGGTTCCCAGATTACCACTCTACTGCACCTGGAGATACCCTCCAGGTCTGCATTGTAACTTGCGTCTCAGAGGCCTCTGGCAAAAGTCTCTGGTGAAGACGTGGGAAACTCACTCTGCAGGCAGTGTGGAACTGTGAGGGACTGAGGGTGAGCTCAACTCTCAGCAGTAAGATGATTTTGGACAAGGCGTTCAGCTACCTTCTCACATATGGAACTTAGTATGTAGCACCAGTCTACCCCAGGAATTACTTGGAAATCGCTGGATTGAGCTTGGAGGCACTAGACTTGTGTGCCGGGAGATTCCAGTTACCTCTCCCAACACTTCGGTGAAGCAGCGAGCCTAGGCCTTTTGGAGGCGAAAGTTAGCTGCAGGCAGGAGGTAGGGCTACAGGCCATAAGCTCAACACTCAGAACTGTGTATGCATGGGAGGCAGATGTCTGCTACCCACTCGGACATGCGAGTGGGAACCTAGCTACACTCTGATGAAGAAGGACTTTGGAAATCGCTGTATTCAACTCAGATACACGTGGGTTCAGGCACAACGATTCCACATGCTTTTCTCACGACCTTTCCCTGCCACTAACATGAGGACGTTAGCAGCTCCTTCTACAGTCAAGCAGGATGCGGGAGGGTTGTGCCCTGTCCTTAGCTCTCACAGGGAAGCATGCCTTGAAGCCAGCTGTCAACTAGCTGCATTCTTATGGCAGGGTGAAGGTAACAGTATTCTGAGACAGGAGGTTCCCAGATTACGACTCTACTGCACCTTGAGATACCCGCCAGGTCTGCATTGTTAACTTGCGTCTCAGAAGCCTCTGGCAAAAGTCTCTGGTAAAGACGTGCGAAACTCACTCTGCAGGCAGTGTGGAACTGTGAGGGACTGAGGGTGAGCTCAACTCTCAGCAGTAAGATGATTTTGGACAAGACGTTCAGCTACCTTCTCACATATGGAACTTAGTATGTAGCACCAGTCTACCCCAGGAATTACTGGGAAATCGCTGGATTGAGCTTGGAGGCACTAGTCTTGTGTGCCGGGAGATTCCAGTTACCTCTCCCAACACTTCGGTGAAGCAGCGAGCCTAGGCCTTTTGGAAGCGAAAGTTAGATTCAGGCAGGAGGTAGGGTTACAGGCCATAAGCTCAACTCTCAGAAGTGTGTATGCATGGGAGGCAGATGTCTGCTACCCACTCGGACATGGGAGTTGGAACCTAGCTACAGTCTGATTTAAGTAGGCCTTTGGAAATCGCTGTATTCAACTCAGATACACAGGAGTTCAGGCCCAATGCTTACACATGCTTTTTTCCACAACCTCTCTCAGCCACTAACATTAGGATATTAGCAGCTACGCCTACAGTCAGGCAGGATGCGTGAGGGTTCTGCACTGACCTCAGCTCTCCGAGGGAAGCATTCCTTGAAGCCAGCTCTCAACTAGCTGCATTCTTATGGCAGTGTGAAGGTAGCAGTATTCTGAGTCAGGAGGTTCCAAGATTACCACTCTACTGCACCTGGAGATACCCTCCAGGTCTGCATTGTTAACTTGCGTCTCAGAAGCCTCTGGCAAACGTCTCTGGTGAAGATCTGCGAAACTCACTCTGCAGGCAGTGTGGAACTGTGAGGGACTGAGGGTGAGCTCAACTCTCAGAAGTAAGATGCTTTTGGACAAGGCGTTCAGCTACCTTCTCACGTATGGAACTTAGTATGTAGCACCAGCCTACCACAGGAATTACTACGAAATCGCTTGATTGAGCTTGGAGGCACTCGTCTTGGGTGCCGGGAGATTCCAATTACCTCTCCCAACACTTCCGTCAAACAGCGAGCCTAGGCCTTTTAGAAGCAAAGGGTACCAGCAGGCTGGATGGAGATGAACAGGCCATAAGCTCAACTCTCTGAAGTGTGTATGCATGGGAGGCAGTTGTCTGCTCCCCATTCTGACATGGTAGTTGGAACCTAGCTACACTCTGATTGAAGAAGGCCATTGGAAATCGCTGTATTCAACTCAGTTACACAGGAGTTCAGGCCCAATGCTTACACATGCTTTTCCCGCAACCTCTCTCAGCCACTCACTTTAGGATGTTAGCAACCACGCCTACAGTCAGGCAGGATGCGGGAGGGTTCTGCCCTGTCCTCAGCTCTCCCAGGGAAGCATGCCTAGAAGCCAGCTCTCAACAAGCTGCATTCTTATGGCAGTGTGAAGGTAGCAGTATTCTGAGTCAGGAGGTTCCAAGATTACCACTCTACTGCACCTGGAGATACCGTCCAGGTCTGCATTGTTAACTTGCGTCTCAGAGGCCTCTGGAAAAGTCTCTGGTGAAGACGTGGGAAACTCACTCTGCAGGCAGTGTGGAACTGTGAGGGACTGAGGGTGAGCTCAACTCTCAGAAGTAAGATGCTTTTGGACAAGGCGTTCAGCTACCTTCTCACGTATGGAACTTAGTATGTAGCACCAGCCTACCACAGGAATTACTACGAAATCGCTGGATTGAGCTTGGAGGCACTCGTCTTGGGTGCCGGGAGATTCCAATTACCTCTCCCAACACTTCCGTCAAACAGCGAGCCTAGGCCTTTTAGAAGCAAAGGGTACCAGCAGGCTGGATGGAGATGAACAGGCTATCAGCTCAACTCTCAGAAGTGTGTATGCATGGGAGGCAGATGTCTGCTACCCATTCTGACATGGGAGTTGGAACTTAGCTACACTCTGATTGAAGTAGGCCATTGGAAATCACTGTATTCAACTCAGATACACAGGAGTTCAGGCCCAATGCTTACACATGCTTTTCCCGCAACCTCTCTCAGCCACTAACATTAGGATGTTAGCAGCTACGCCTACAGTCAGGCAGGATGCGGGAGGGTTCTGCCCTTTCCTCAGCACTCCCAGGAAAGCATGCCTAGAAGCCAGCTCTCAACAGGCAGCATTCTTATGGCAGTGTGAAGGTAGCAGTATTCTGAGTCAGGAGGTTCCAAGATTACCACCCTACTGCACCTGGAGATACCCTCCAGGTCTGCATTGTTAACTTGCGTCTCAGAAGCCTGTGGCAAAGTCTGTGGTGAAGACCTGTGAAACTCACTCTGCAGGCAGTGTGGAACTGTGAGGGACTGAGGGTGAGCTCAACTCTCAGAAGTAAGATGTTTTTGGACAAGGCGTTCAACTACCTACTCACGTATGGAACTTAGTATGTAGCACCAGTCTACCCCAGGAATTACTAGGAAATCGCTTGATTGAGCTTGGAGGCACTCGTCTTGTGTGCCGGGAAATTCCAATTACCTCTCCCAACACTTGCGTCAAGCAGCGAGCCTAGGCCTTTTGGAAACGAAAGGTAGCGGCAGGCAGGATGTAGGGTTACAGGCCATAAGCTCAACTCTCAGAAGTGTGTATGCATGGGAGGCAGATGTCTGCTACCCACTCGGACATGGGAGTTGGAACCTAGCTACACTCCTATTGAAGAAGGATGTTGGAAATCGCTGTATTCAACTCAGATACACGGGAGTTCAGGCCCAATGCTTACACATGCTTTTCCCACAACTTATCCCAGCCACTAACAGAAGGAGGTTAGCAGGTACGTCTACAGTCAGGCAGGATGCAGGAGGGTTCTGCCCTGTCCTCAGCTCTCACAGGGAAGCATGCCTTGAAGCCAGCTCTCAACTAGCTGCATTCTTATGACAGTGTGAAGGTAGCAGTATTCTGAGTAAGGAGGTTCCCAGATTACCACTCTACTGCACCTGGAGATACCCTCCAGGTCTGCATTGTTAACTTGCGTCTCAGAGGCCTCTGGCAAAAGTCTCTGGTGAAGACGTGGGAAACTCACTCTGCAGGCAGTGTGGAACTGTGAGGGACTGAGGGTGAGCTCAACTCTCAGCAGTAAGATGATTTTGGACAAGGCGTTCAGCTACCTTCTCACATATGGAACTTAGTATGTAGCACCAGTCTACCCCAGGAATTACTTGGAAATCGCTGGATTGAGCTTGGAGGCACTAGACTTGTGTGCCGGGAGATTCCAGTTACCTCTCCCAACACTTCGGTGAAGCAGCGAGCCTAGGCCTTTTGGAAGCGAAAGTTAGCTGCAGGCAGGAGGTAGGGCTACAGGCCATAAGCTCAACTCTCAGAACTGTGTATGCATGGGAGGCAGATGTCTGCTACCCACTCGTACATGCGAGTGGGAACCTAGCTACACTCTGATGAAGAAGGACTTTGGAAATCGCTGTATTCAACTCAGATACACGTGGGTTCAGGCACAACGATTCCACATGCTTTTCTCACGACCTTTCCCTGCCACTAACATGAGGACGTTAGCAGCTCCTTCTACAGTCAAGCAGGATGCGGGAGGGTTGTGCCCTGTCCTTAGCTCTCACAGGGAAGCATGCCTTGAAGCCAGCTGTCAACTAGCTGCATTCTTATGGCAGGGTGAAGGTAACAGTATTCTGAGACAGGAGGTTCCCAGATTACGACTCTACTGCACCTTGAGATACCCGCCAGGTCTGCATTGTTAACTTGCGTCTCAGAAGCCTCTGGCAAAAGTCTCTGGTAAAGACGTGCGAAACTCACTCTGCAGGCAGTGTGGAACTGTGAGGGACTGAGGGTGAGCTCAACTCTCAGCAGTAAGATGATTTTGGACAAGACGTTCAGCTACCTTCTCACATATGGAACTTAGTATGTAGCACCAGTCTACCCCAGGAATTACTGGGAAATCGCTGGATTGAGCTTGGAGGCACTAGTCTTGTGTGCCGGCAGATTCCAGTTACCTCTCCCAACACTTCGGTGAAGCAGCGAGCCTAGGCCTTTTGGAAGCGAAAGTTAGATTCAGGCAGGAGGTAGGGTTACAGGCCATAAGCTCAACTCTCAGAAGTGTGTATGCATGGGAGGCAGATGTCTGCTACCCACTCGGACATGGG